>NC_041728.1:94346784-94971784 GCF_004115215.2 Ornithorhynchus anatinus
AGCCCCTTGTGGGCAGGGAATGTGTTTACTAACAGTGTTGTAATGTACTCTCCCTAGTGTTTAGAATAGTGGAAAGAACATGGGTTTTGGGATAGAGGATGTGGGTTCTAATCTCGGCTCTGCCACTTATCTGCTGTGTGTGACCTTGGGCAAGCTGCTTAACTCCCCCGTGCCCCAGTTACCACATCTGTAAAACGGGATTTAAGACTGTGACCCCCGCATGGGACAACCTACTTACCTTCTATCTACCCCAGTGCTTAGAACAGTGCCCGGCTCATAGTAAGCGCTTAATACCATAGTTATTATAGTGTTCTGCACACTGCAGGTGCTCAATAAATACCATTAATTGATTGAAGCAATGACTAACCCTCTCCCTTTCCCTCTGCCCCTCCTCCCCTCCCCATTCCCCTTACTCCTTCCCTCTGCTCTACCCCCTTCTCCTCCCCACAGCACTTGTGTATATTTGTATATATTATTTATTACTCCATTTTATTAATCATGTGTATATACCTATGATTCTATCTATCTTGATGACATTCATGCCTGACTACTTGTTTTGTTTTGTTGTCTGTCTCCCCCTTTTAGACTGTGAGCCTGTTGTTGGGCAGGGATTGTAATAATAATAATAATAATAATGATGATGTTATTTGTTTAGCACTTACTATGTGCCAAGCACTGTTCTAAGCACTGGGGTACATACAAGGTCATCAGGTTGTCCCATATGGGGCTCACAGTTTTCATCACCATTTTACAGATGAGGTAACTGAGGCCCAGAGAAGTTAAATGACTTACCCAAGGTCATACAGCTGACAAGTGGTGAAGCCAGGATTAGAACCCATGACCGCTGACTCCCAAACCCGGGCTCTTTCCACTAAGTCACGTTGCTTCGTTGCCAAACTGTACATTCCTAGTGCCTAGTACAGTGCTCTGCATAAAGTAAGTGCTCAATAAATATGATTGAATGAATGAACAAATGAACTATCCATGTGGTGGGATTTCCTTAGACATAAATTCCCAGCTATGGAGTTGGCTTGATTAAGATCCAGTCAGCAGAATCCCTCATTTTAAGGGTTCCAGGATCTTATTTCTCTTTTGTAATCAAGGATTTGGGCCTAACAAGGTTCTTCCAGTTTTTTTCACCTTTAGAGTCTCTGGTTTCTTTGCCATGGGTGGTGGAGGCAGGGAAATGACCTGAGTGACTTTTCAAGATCATTCCAAGCCCTTATACTCCCTATGCTATGGATTTATGCTTATCGAATCAATCAGTAGTAATTACTGAATCCCCACTGTTTACAGTATACTAACACTCTGCTAATGGCATTTGGGAGAATACAATGGAGGTAAAACATGTAATGCCCCTCTTCAAGGAGGTTGCATTTTAATGAAGGAAAGATACAAAAAACTATATAGTGAGTAATAAATGAGGCTGGAAAGACAGGTAAATGGAGAAAATAAGTCCTTAAAGAATAGAGTATATACAGCAATATAGACCAAAATTCTGGAAGTAGTTGTAAGTACATAATTGCAGAGGTAGAAATTGGGAGGATAGGTTCTGGTCTGGTAATTTGAAGGAGGAGAAAGTTCCAGGAAAAAAGAAGGTAGAAACAAGGGTCTGGAGCTGGGAGAGGTGAAAGCAAAGGATATTGAGAAGTTTAGTTAAGAGGAGCTAAGAGCGTAGACTGGGGAGTAGCAGGTGAAAAGGGCAAATAATTCAGAAGCACAGAGTAGCTTACTTTGAAGTCAATGTTCTTGGTGATTTCACCTGTTGCAAACAAAAGTGGGTAGTGATTAGAGGTTTCTGAGGAGGGAGAGATGTGAGCAGAATCATGTTTTAGGAAAATAAGTGACTGCAGAGGGTAGTAAAGACAGAATAGGGGTGAGGTAAAAGGTAATAAGTCCAGTGAGGAGGATGACAGATTAATCCAGTAAGGAGCCCAGCAGGGTCTGAACCAGGATGGTGGTGGTTTGGATTGAAAGGAAGGGATGAATTGGACAAATATTGTAGGAAAAAAGAAAAAACTGGCAAGCTTTAGAGGACAGATGGGATGTGAGGGTCAAAAAGATATTTAGGATTGAAGATTATACTTTATGCTGGCCTGTGATATTTTTTCTTTATGCTGTTAAAACTCCAGTAATCAAGACATTTAAACTCAAGATATTTTTTCTTTATGCTGTTAAAACTCCAGTAATCAAGACATTTAAACTCAAATGATTGGTCGCATTACACTGTTGTCTTTCCTATATTCTGCAATTACATTTATTGGCTACAGAGCTAGTTATATTAAATAAATTTAACAAGTAAGATGATTTTTATTAAATTGGGGCCATGAGACCAGTTTACACTTCCCCTCCCCATCTCCCTGCCCAACAAATTCAAAAGAAAAGTAGTTTGGGAATCCTTAGGAATTAGTTTATCCCTTCTGATCATTTTTATAGTTGTAAAATAATGTTTGAATGAGAAAACAGGATTATTCTAATGTAAATCAATATTGTCACAGTAAAATTCCTACATGGGTAATTATATAAGGCATCTGTTTTGGCTGTGAGTTCTGGGATGAATATAGAGATTATTGCTATTTTCCTAAATTCCAGTGAAATAGAATCTGCATGAGACTACAAGGGCAAGTATTTTCTTGAGAATATTTAGGGCCCTCTGTCAACTCTCCCCCTCTTCTTTACCAAACCTCCCATTCTACCCCAGGATTTAGTCTTTGTGTTGTTTTTATAAAAATTGTACTTGTTAAGAGCTTCTGTGTGTCAAACACCATTCTAAATGCTGGAGTAGATACAAGATTATAAAGTTGGACACAGTCCCTGTCCCACATGGGGATCATAATCTAAGTAGGAGGGAGTAGGGTTTAATCCCTATTTTACAGTTGAGGAAACTGAGGCCCAGAAAAGTTAAGTGACTTGAACCTAAGGCTTCTGATTCCCAGGCCTTTTCTCTTTCCATTAGACCATACTGCTTCACTCAAGCTACCCTAGTCATGTGCCTCTGTCTTCTCCTGGTTCTCTTATCTCTCTGGTCATGCTCAGAATCAGTGTGGCTTAGTGGAAAGAGCATGGGCTTGGGAGTCAATGGGCATGGGTTCTAGTCCTGACTCTGCCACGTATCAGCTGTGTGACTTTGGGCAAGTCACTTAACTTCTCTAGGCCTCAAATTCATCTGTAAAATGGGGAATAAGACTATGAACCCCTCGTGGGACAACCTGATGACCTTGTATCTACCCCAGTGCTTAGAACAGTGCTTGGTACATAGTAAGCACTTAACAAATACCAACAGTATTATTAAAAATTATTATTCATTCTCAGTCTCCTTCGTGGGCTCCTCCTCTGCCTCCCAAGTCCTAACTGTGGGCATCTCTCAAGATTCAGTTCTGGGTCCCCTTCTATTCTCCATCTATATTCATACTCTTGGAGAACTCATGACTTCAACTACTATCTCTGTGTACCCAAATCTCCATCTCCTCCCCTGATCTCTCTCCTTCTCTCCAGGCTCGCATCTCCTCCTGACTTCAAGACATCTCTACTTGGATGTCCTCTTGTCACCTCAACCTTAACATGTCCAAAATAGAGCTCCTTATCTTCCCACCCAAACCCTGTACTTTCCCTGATTTTCCTGTCGTCGTAGACAGCACCACCACCCTTCCTGTTTCACAAAGCCATAACCTTGGTGTTATCCATAGCTCCTCTTTCTCATTCAAGCCTCATATTCTGTATGTCAGCAAATCCTGTCAGTCCTACCTTCACAACATCACAAAAATCTGCCCTTTCCTCTCCACTCAAACTGCTACCATGTTAATACAAACTGCTACCATGTTAATACAATCACTCATCCTACCCTGCCTAGATTACTGCATCATTCTCCATGCTGACCTCCCAACCTCCTGTCTCTTCCCAATCCAGTCCATACTTCACTATGCTGCTAGGATCATCTTTCTACAGAAATGTTCAGCACGAGTCACCCCCACCCCCCAAAAACTCCACTGGTTGCCTGTCCACCTTTGTATGAAACAAAAACTTCTCACCATTGTCTTTAAAGCACTCCATCACCTTACCCCCTACTACTTCACCTCTCCTTCTATAACCCAGCCTGCACATTTCATTCCTCTGATGCTAACCTTTGCACTGTGCCTCTATCTAGCCTGTCTCACTCCCAACCCCTGGCCTGTTCTGCCTGTGTCCTGGAACACCCTCCCTTTTCAAATCCAAAAGACAATTACTCCCCCCATTCAAAGCCTTATTGAAGATACACCTCCTCGAAGAAGATTTCCCAGACTAAGTTCCACTTTTCCTCATCTTCCATTCCCTTCTGCATCACCCTTACTTGCTCCCTTTGCTCTCCCCACCCCAACCCCAGCCCCACAGCACTTATGTATATGTCTGTAATTTTATGTATTTGTATTGTCTGTCTCTCTCCATCTAAACTGTGAGCTCACTGTGGGCAGAGATCCAACTGTTTATTGTTGTATTGTTCTTTCCCAAATGCTTAGTATAGTGCTCTGCACAGAGTAAGCACTTAATAAATATGAATGAATGAATGAATGAATGAATGAATGAATGAATGAATGAATGAATGAGCCCTATTCTTGTCTCTTCCCCACTCTGACCCACTGTAGATGTTCTTCCTCCTGCTTGAAATTCTATGCTGCTTCCTAACCACCAGGTCCCAGCTTTCCCCCATCTTCCAAGTCCTTCTGAAAACTCACTTCCTCCAGGAGGCATTTTCTGATTATGCTCCACCTTCCCATTTCATTTGTGTTTCACAATCCTGGGAGTCAAGTTCTTTTCTAATATCTAAGTGATGTCTGCATTGCCTAATCTTCTTTCTCAACCCTTGTGGGTACTCACTGGTCATTATCCTTCCCATGACAATTCATCAGATATTTTTTACCTTCTCTTCTCTATGCTAAACAATCCGGATTACTTCAGCCTTCTGTCATAGGATAGGGTTTTTTTCCAACGCTTTAATCATTTTTGTTGCTCTTCACTGGACCCTCTCCAATTTCTCTTCATCCTTTTCTGCCCACAATAAAGTGTGGAGTGTAGCCTTTAATAAATGAGAAGGACCATTAAAATGAAATTGTAACTGGCCTTGTGAACTTGGAGACTATTTTGTTTTATTAAATCACAAATTATCTTTCTTCTACTCTATCCATATTGTTGCCTCTTAAGGTACTGCCTAAACCTACAATTTACCCTCTTTAAGTGTATACATCTTCGGATCTTCTCTCTCAAATAAAATATAAACATCTTTGTTATTCTAACATTATCTTAAAATGTAAATATTTTATATCATTTCTCTTGGTCCTTCTTAAAGCATATTGTCATTCCATTTCCTTCATCCTCAGTTTTGTTTTTGTTCATGTTTGCATCTGTACTTCAGGATTGTATATAATTGCTTCATTCATCTTCCCCATGGCTAATTTTTATCTCACACACTGTTGTCCACACCTGTTGTTTAATTCTTCTCAGCTAGTAGTAGGTGTAAAGTTTCCTGTTCATTTGGTTGATCTTGCCTTTTTCCTTTAAGCTCACTGTATCTGATGTTACTTCCCAAATACCATCCTTCTTATCCTCCCAACATTTCTCTTTGAACAGCCTAAATTTATCATTCTTTAACTTGGAAAACTCTGAGCTCACTCACATGGCTCACTCTTTTTTATTTTCTGCTCACCCTGACTCTCTTCAACCTCCTCTCCCTGAATGAATTCATTGAAAGTCTACAATAGAAGTTAAAAATAGGTTTCCTGCCCTTGAAGAGCTTCACTTATGCCTACTCAGTAGTACAGCTTGCTGGCAAAAATATCTACAATTTGAATGATTTCAAACCTAATCATTCTTTGGTATTGTATTGGGTTCTTTGGTATTGTAATTGTTTGAAAGTCTCAGCTGTCAGAATTGAGTCCCACCCTGTTCATGCAGATTGATTTCCACTTTCAAATAAAATTGTATTATTTCCTGATTCTTAATCAGTACTTTATTGTACAACTGTTGTGATTTTTAATGTTTCACAGTATTTCCTGATGATTTGAGAACAACATAGATCATCTTTCTCATTTCTGTCTTCATGAACAAGGAACCAAGCATTCACAAAATTACAGCTAATCTGAGATTATTAGGCCCCTTTACCTAGTGCCAAGTATCTAAAACAAGTTTAAAAAGGCTAGATGACTGATAGGGTAACCATGTTCTGTTTCTGATACATTCCAAATGAACTTCATTCTTTATTTTTATTTTTCAGTGGGGTATCTATGATCACATCATCTGCATGAAAGCTTCCTGAATCAGACTGCACATTTCATTCATTCATTCAATAGTATTTATTGAGCGCTTACTATGTGCAGAGCACTGTACTAAACGCTTGGGATGAACAAGTTGGCAACAGATAGAGACAGTCCCTGCCGTTTGATGGGCTTACAGTCTAATCGGGGGAGATGGACAGACAAGAACAATGGCAATAAATAGAGTCAAGGGGAAGAACATCTCGTAAAAACAATGGCAACTAAATAGAATCAAGGCGATTTGCATGTTTTCATGTGGATAGAATGCTGTTGAGGGAAGAGGGAAACTTCTCTCCCCAGTGTGCAATGCAAATGTCTTTATAATAAGCAATGAGGTGTCAGAGGAATCAGTTTTGCATATAGTGGTTGGTCAAGGCTGGTGCTGGGACACGAGTTTCTATAACCTGATAGTGTTCAGGAATACAACCTCCACATTATAGGAAAACCGACCATATACACAGGTTTTGGCAAACACATTTATTTTCATAAAACAACCAAAAAATCCAATTTTTGCAAAAAACAATGATAAAAACTCCTTAATTAGATTATAGTAACTTTAAGCCAATATCTGAGTCCAACAAATTTATGTGGCAGGTGTTTACATTGATGCCTCCTTTAGTGCAGATGTGGTTTTAAAAGCATCTGTTGACATTTGGTTTCTCTGTTAGTCTTATAATACCTGGTGTTAGAGAAGCAGTGTGGAAAGGGCACGACCTGGGAGTCAGATGACTTAGGTTTTAATCCCTGCTCCACCGTTTGTTTGATTTGTCACTTTGGGCAAGTCACCTAACTTCTCTGTGCCTCAGTTTCCTCATCTATGAAATGGGGATTAAATCCTACTCTCTCCCATTTAAACTGTACTAATATCTGAATAGATACAAGTTAATCACACAATCTATGTCCCTCAAGGGGCTAACAGTCTAAATACCCAGTTTATAGGTGAGATATCGGAGGACCAGAGAATTTAGGTCATACAGCAGACTAATGACAGAACCTAGATTAGAACCCTGATCCTTCAGATTCCCAGGCCCGGGATCTATCCACTAGACCAAGCTGCTTCTGGATAACCTTGCCAGGACACGTTTGAGATAAAGATGACCATTCTCAAATTAAAAAATTCTCTTTTGGTGGTTTAATTTTCTATCCTTTCAGGGTCAGAATCAATGTGTTAACCTTGGTCTAATGATTGTAAGCAGGGATCCTGTGTTTGCTTTATGTTGTACTTCTCCCAGTACATGGCATAGTGCTTTGCATTTTGTATGTTCTTCGTAAATACAATTGACTGATTGATTATTCTCTTCACCATCCCTACAGCATTAGGTACTTATCTTTATATCACTGATAGATTGTAAACCCCTATAGGACCAGTATGTGTTTTCTTTCTCTGCTCTCCCGAACACTTAGTGCAGGACTCTGTACCCAGTAAATACTCAATAAATGCCACTGATTGATTCATTCTTCTACATTTTCTTTCAAGGAAGTCTCTGAGAGGGAAGATCCACAGTATCCAGTCCTGGGAAACCTTAGGCAGAATGCCTTCTGTTACTTTCTCTGTTGACAAACCTGTCTTTAGGTTTGTAGCATCTGCAGAGTTTTTTACTTATAGATTAATTAAGAAAGCAGAAGATGAGGTTGACTTTTCGAAAGCTGTTGAGTTTGGCATGTTTTGAAATATATGGGCTTTCAGAAAGAAGTAGTGTTTTCAAAGAGATCTTCCTAATTCTCAACTGTTGTTCATTACCAATGACTTTTTTACGGTTGTTTGGATTAGCCATTGTCTTTCATGCATATAAAAACTGTTATTCAATTGCTCTAGAGTGAAGTATATATTTCAGTAATGTTGATCTCCAGGTTGTGCATAATGACGCTAACTGTTGATTTGCTTGTGCTAAAATAAAAATATTTAAAATATTTTCCATTCTCTAGCCAACTAATGTTTTGTATACATATTCGATTAGTCAGATTATATTTCTTCGGATAGCACTTTCCACCCAATGCTGGTAGGCTAGTAAATGTAAATCAAAGCCACCACTGAATATGCTCATTGTTTGTCTAAAAGGTAGTATACTAAGTTTTTCTAACTGGATGCACACCGTCTTTCTGTAGGTTAAGGATGAGCTGGATACCTTTGCATATAGTTATTTTAACACGTGACCGAAGAAATAATCTGTGGTTCCATTTTTAAAAATGCCCTTGTTCTCAACTCTCCCACTTCCAATATCTTGCTCATGACACTTCTCTTGCTTGAGCCTCCCGACTCCTTTAAATCACAGCTCTTCCATCTTCAAATCTGTTCTGAAAACTCACCTTCTCCCTGAGAATTTTCCACCTTCCTAGGTCGCATAAATTCAACGACTTTCCTTAGTTCTTACATTTATACACTTGTCGTCTACTTACATGAACTGAGACTTTCCAAGCTCATCAATTACCTCATCCTTTCCAAATCTGAAGGACTTCACTCTGCCCTTGTTTTCCTTAGGTTCTTGGCTGCCTTTGGAACTGTGGACCATTTCCCTTCTCAGGAAAACTATCTAACCTTGGTTTTGTCAATGCAGTTCTGTCCTGGCTCTCCTCCTACCTCTCTCTGACTGCTCCTTATTGTTTTATTTTTTCTGGCCTCTTCTTCCTCTCTGACTCTCTCATTGTGGGGGTCCTCTTGTCTCTGTCCTAAATTCCCTTCTCTTAGTTTACACTCAGTCCCTTATGGACCTCATCCATTGCCACTATTTCAACAACTGACTATAGGCAGATGACTTACTAATCTAACTCACTGCCCTCATCACTCACCTCTTCTCCAGCCTTGCATTTTCTCTTGCATCCAGAACACCTCCACATAATTTTCTGAGAGCAACTTAAGCTCAGTCACTTTAAATTTAAACTCTTCAGCTTTCCTCTCAAGCTCCCTTCTCCACCTAATTTTCCCACCACAGTTGACAGGATCACTAACTTCCCTGCCTCTGAAGCCCACAGTCTTGACATTATCCTTTGCTCCTCCCTCTCCTTCAACTCTCATTTTCTCTCTGTCACTTATTTCCTTTGAGTTTTCCTCTACAATGTGTTTTGGACACATGGCTTTCTCTCCATCCAAATGGTCCAGGCATTTGTCATATGCCTGGAACACTCTCAGCCTCCTTACTGGCCTCTCCATCTCTGGTATCTCTTCTCCCAGTCCGTATTTCATTCTGTTGCTCAGCTCATTTTTCTAGCACATCATTCTGCAAGTCTCACCACTACTCTAAAAGCTATAGTGGGTACCCATTTCTCTCCACATCAAACAGAAGCTCCTGGACTCTATCATCATCTCTTTCCCTCCACTCTGCCAACTACACACTGATGCACTCACACATTCCCCTAGCGCATCTGAAAAAATCAATTTATCCTACTTTACAGACACTCATCCACTTATCATTTTTTTCCTTTCTCATGTATTTTTTTTTTCGGTTTCCCTGACTAGATTTTAAACTTGAGAGAAGGAATTTCATCTCTACCTCTACTTCACTCTCCACAGTACCTAGCAGAGTTATCAGCACAGAGTCAGTGCTCAGTAAATACTATTTACTGATTGATGCATCTACTTATGTTTCCATACACCTATCTGCAGCTGTAGCTTTGTTTCTTTCTCCTGCTCCAAGAAGTAATGAATAATTTGTCCTTGTCCATTCCCCCATTAGATTAAAATCTCCTCGAGGGCAAAGACCATGTCTTTTATTTGTCCGTCCTCTCCTAAGTGCTTAGATCACTGGTCTGCACACAGTAAGAGAGTGTGTACAGTGACCACAACTGGATAAGAAACTGGATTAATACTAGGTGAATTTAGCACAAAGTTTAGAAATTTTGAGGATCACCAGAGCAGTTCTCCATTGTAAAATCAATCTATTGGTGGTATCTACTGAGTGCTTACTGTGTGCAGAGTATTGTACTCAGCCCTTGGGAAGTACAATTAGAGTACACATTCCCTGAAGGAGGTTATGGTTTAGAAAGGGACCCAGACATTACTGTAAATGAATTCTGGATATTCACATAATATCCACCCTGTGGAGCACAGGGTGAGTTGAATAGTAAGTTCTTAAAGGGTACAGAATCAAGTGCAAGGACAATGCAGAAGGTAGAGGGGATAGAGGAAAAGGCAGCTTAGCTGGGAAGGCCTCTTGGAGGAGGTTTGACTACATGACAAAAAATTTCCTTTGGTCTTGCCATGGGATAGCAATTAAAATAAATGAAAATGATATTGGCTTCATTGTTAGCTCAGTGAATTTATTAAGGGGTCCAAGTTTTTATATAACTCTTCAATTTCTCATCTCAGACTTGCCCTTAATAATTGCATTAGTGCCTAAGCTCTCTCCAAGAAGCAGTGTCAGCCTGGTTTGTTTTCTTCTCATATTCTGTACTGACCGCAAAAATACAGCCTTCAGTGGGGAAAAATATCAGTAGACTTGCAAAGCAAGAAAACCACCCAACCTCAAAATGCATTTTATCTGCTGGCTGCCAAGCAGTTGAGATCGCAAGCACCTGCCCTGCTCTGACACCAGGACTGAAGCCAGGGAGATGGTTTGGGTATGCAGCAATATATAGATGGCTCTTGGTGAGTCCATATTTCCTCTTAGCCTATGTTACTGCCCAAATAACCTTCTAAATTGGGCAGATATTCAACCTTGGATTTAAGGTTTTCGCCTGGTTACAGCTCATCTGCATGGTATTAGAAGCCTTGCTTACATCCAGAAACCTGAGTAGGTGGCCTCATTTAAGCTTATAAAGACTGTGGACACCCAAAGGTCTCCAAGGAGTGTGCCGAATTCCTCCAGGATTCTAGCCAGAGGAATTGTTTCTTTTTCCAGTTGGAGCTTTCAGACATCGGTAGAGTTGAGTCCAGCTAGCCAGAGAAAGGCGAAAAGGAGATTGATTCCTCACAACACTCCAACTTTGTCAGAGGGAGTGTTTGCAAGTGGTTTAAGGCTCTAAAATATTTGCTGCTTTTTTAGTGCACGTGTTTGATGCTCTTATCAGTAGATAAGAGTTGGAGTAGCTACCAGCCCACATTCCCCAAGCACATATCCAGATGGCTGGAAGACTCAACAGTGGGGGGAAAAAACAAAAACCTGTGGTCTTCAATCAATCTACAGTCCACACCTTTATTGTCCATTTGTTTTGTAGATTGTTACCGGCTTTCTAATGTCTCCAGATAGAACCATTAAGGCTTTTTTAATTAAATTCTCAAGGCTACCACCTAGAAGGATAACATTCAGAACAATAAACACAACATGGACTTTTTTTTTTGAGGGAACATGTATGGGGGTTGCTGTTATGAGGAACTTGGAAGGTAGTCTCAGGATCAGTGGCAACTTTAAAATTAGCCAACTGAGCATTTACTTTGCAGCTTCATCCAAATCAGATTGCAAATCTGACTGAAATTAATGGAGATGTTTTTCAGCAATTCTGTAAGGCATGTTGCAGGTGGGGGGGGTTGTTTGTTTTGATTTGTTTTTTAATCCTTGAGTTGTGAACTGAGTGGAAGGAGTTGAAATCACCTAAAATGCTTAAAATGGGGATCATTTAACTTGTAGATTTTATTACAGGCTTGGATAATTTTTTTTCACATTATGTGCAACAAGTAGTTCTGGAGCTGCAAAATTCACTTTACGAAATAAAATTTATCTTTAACACTTATTCAAAAGCTGTAGTGAGCTAGAGTAATCCAAAATAAAAGGGTGCCATGTTTTTTTAAGGTATCACATTTTCATACTGCAATACCTGAACCAGGTGGTCATAAGTGGATTTGTTGGTGTTCCATTTTGGCAACTAGCAGTTGCTTTAGGTTGTTGGGGATATAGTGTGCATAGTTTCATCTTTCTGGAATTAAAGATTACAAGGAAAGCTTTAAAAGCCTGTGCCAATGGATGGTATGCTTGGCTCTGTGAACTAAGGCGGAGAAAGTCTGTTTCTCCGTTCTACTGATGTAGGTGTCTTTTTGGAAAAACAGTTGTGCAAGAAAGTGGGTGATTTGGGTGGCTAAAAGTGTTTGGCAAGAAAGACCACCTTTGACCTTCCTCTACAGAAATGAATAAGAAGACAACTTCCTGTCTCCTTCTATCCCAATCTGCTCGCCTTGCCTGAACTTTTCCTCCCTGCTTTCTCCCCCACTTCCCCTTCCTCAGTCCCTCTCTATTCCCCTCTCTCTCCTTCCTCTTCCTTTCTCCTTGCTCAGAACAAGTCTGCAGGTGGTTTATTTCTGATGAATTTCCTCTTGTAACTCTCTGGGTGTGAGAGTGAAGGCATTTAGGAATCCAGTCAAATAAAAGTAAACATGCTACAATATGATCCAGTGATGAAAATTCATTGTTGTATGTACAACAGTATTTTGCAAAAGGATCTTGGGTTACCTAATGAGAGTTAAAATTTCAAGAAAGTACTTGGGAGAGTACAGGTCTTGTATTAACTATTTGCATGGGGGTAAATGTAAAAGCCTTATTTAATGTAAGGATTTCAACTTTCTACACAATCTATAGAGTGAAGGCAAAATTGGCTCTGACCCTCTTGAAAATGCTGATGATCAGTAAGCAAGGCAAAAGCTAGGAAGAAGAGGGAGAAATAGAAGTAAAAAATCAGAAAAATCCCCAACTGGATGACACCTATCTACTAATCATGATTTGATGTTTATTCCTCTATTATGGACCACAAGGTTGAAATCTTCTCCAGAACAGTGACCATGCCTCTTCTATAATATTCATCCAGCCATCTAGTACGGTTCAGTGTACACACAGGAGAAGCTTAATAAATGTGACTGATTGACTGGTAGACATTAATCCATTACCACCTACCAATCCTCTGAAAGTCTTTGGGGGTGAAGGTTAGTAAGCCACTCCTATATTAGGGTCTCCTCATTGTAGCATCTCTTACTAAAGTTTGGTTACCAGGGAAAAATTCTGTTAGGTAAACAAGACAGCAACTTTTTTTTTTTTTTTTTTTGGTAACAGTGCGACTATTCTCTATTGCTCAATTAAGAAACAGTCAGTTCCTTTTTGTATTTCCCTGGCACCCTTCCTGCTAGAATTTCAAAGCAAAATCCTCTTGGATGTGAATTCAGTAAACCACAAGATATCTTGTTGCTAACTGATAACTGCTAATTTGTAAGGAGGAGGAAGGGAGTTTAAAGAAATGTGGAATGCCTACAGGTTTTCAAATACTCCATTAGGGCTGCATGTTTTCTAAAATGCCTTAGGGACAGATGGTGGAATAATCTTTTTTTATCTTTTTCCAGTTGAAAAATTGAGATTGTTTGTCTTCTAAAGAGGCATTCAAACAGGCATTCCTTCATTCCCTCTTTCTTTTTAAACAGTTCCCAGATCACAAACATCCCTCACTCTGCAATATTTTACCTAGTCTTCTCACAAAATACTGCCTGCATTTCAGTATGAAATAGAAACTTTTTTTTTTTTTTTACCTTGCAATCTTCACACTTCCCCTGGTGGCATTTCAGTTTCAATTAGCTTCTATTGATTGTGCTGGCTGGTCTATCAAACAAGAGGCTAATCTTATCTGAATTTCACAAATGGCTCAAATGGTAGCTTGTGGCTTTGATTAGGAGGTGACTGGCCATAATCAGCCTCCTTTTCTTAAAACAGTGGTCCTTTCAGACTACACGCTCCTGGGAGATCAAAGCTGTTTCATTTCTCTCTATCTGCAGGGAAGCTCATTAGAAGGAGGTTGTCAGGGTTATAATCATGCAACAGTTTTACTTCTGGGTTATAACGCTTTTCCTTTCTTATCAGTCTGTGAGGTCCAAAGTGAGAAGAACAAAGTAGGTAACACTGACATATGATACATTTAATAGGTTTACAAGAGATTGCCTCCCTCCCTGGGTTTTCATAGCTCCATCTTTGAGACTACTTTGAGATTAGTTCTTCATTCTGCAGAGCCCTTAGCTCATGTATTTAAATCATTCTAGATATTCCCATTTGATTAAAACCCATTTCAGTGACAATTTGGGAAATTATTACAGCGGAGGTCTAGATCCAGGTGTGTCTCCACACATTTTTCTCTTATTTTCCGTTGTTCCACTATTTTAACTGTGGGTACCTCTCATGTTTGATTTGCAAGAAAAATTGCCTAATGGACTTAGTAATGGAATATAGAAGATAGAATGTGGATACAACACTTGGGATAAAAAGTAGCTAATCAATTTAATTTTGATTTGAACCAGGAAATTTTCTCCAGGACTGGTCTCCGATTCCAAAAATGGGGAATTTATACTGGTGATTAAAAAGAGATTTTTAATTCAAACTCCTTTCCTCAAATTGATCTGTTCACAGTATATCTATCCGGGGAAGCGGCTTGGTGTAGTGGATAGAGCCTGGGCCTGGGAATCAGAAGGTCATGGGTTCTAATCTCAGCTCTGTCACGTGTCTGCTGGGTGGCCTTGGGCAAGTCACTGCACTTCTCTGTGCCTCAAATACCTCATCTGTAAAATGGGGATTAAGACTGTGAGGCTATGTGGGGCAGGGACTCTAACACAATTTGCTTGTATCCACCCCAGCGCTTAGTACAGACTCTGGCAAACAGTAAGTGCTTAACAAATATCATAATTATTAGTATTATTAGATTCTAGGCATATGGAAAGTGCTTAACAAATCATAATTCCCCCTATAAAATGGAGGGAGGAGGGCAGTGCAGAGAAAAGGATGGGAGGAGAGGAGACAACAGGGAAAAAGAAGGGAAGAGTAGGAGATACATTGTAGGGGAAGGGAAGAGACAGGAGGGGAAAGCAGGGAAAGGGACAGAAGGGGGAAGTAGGGGAAATAACTGGAACAAGCAGAGATTATAATAATGATTATAATAAGGTATTTGTTGAGTGCTTACTATGTGCCAAGCACTATTCTAAACACTGGAGCACTGTTAGGTTCTTCCTTCTTTCCTTATCTCTTCTTCCCCTCCTCGGTCACCAAAAACCCCTCACCGTAGGAATGAGAGGGCTGGGACCACACAGTTGGCTGTAGAGACCAGAGGCACGGCACTCTCTTGTAGCCCAGAGGCAGCAGCAGAGGCCAGGAGCCCCTCACTGTCCCCCCACAGGGGCTGCAGAGGGGTATCTGGTGGCAGTGCGTGCAGCTCCCTTCGGGCATGGAGCAGGATCCTGCCCTTCCCAACCCAGCAATAAGCTGCCAGAGATGGGCTTTGACTGTGCTGCTTGGGTGAGGGGGTTGGAAGGAGGCTTTCTGTGACTGCATGGTGGGTGTTTAAGGCCTGCCCCTGCTTGCACCCTCAATACCTTATCTCCTTGTTCCTGCCTGGCCCTTAAGAGTGAGGAAGCTCATGGGAGCCACCAGGGCATGTGGGAATACCCCTCTTTGTTGGGTGGATGGAGTGAGGATTTACCAGTCTACACAGCTCAGGGTGGGTGAGCTGTGCATTGTGGGTCTGGTCAGACTCATAGCCTCTTGCTGGACCCTGGACTACCTGAGGGCTCCCTGAGGCAGAAGGGATCAGGTCCATTATCTCTGAGGGGTTTGATGCCCATCCACCTCATCTGCAGAGGATCTCTGTATCTGACTGTTTCATTCATTCCTTATTTCAATCGAATTTACTGAGCGTTTACTGTGAGCTAAGCACTTTACTAAGCGCTTGGGAGAGTACACTACAACAATAAACAGACCCATTTCCTTCCCACAATAAACTCACCATCTAAAGATGAGTTTACAGCCCAGAGTGTTGAGGAGGGTGGGGGGAGGGACTGTCTGCTACTGAATCTTCCCAGCCATCCGTTAACCAATCTCAGAAGTGATGGTCTAGATAGAGCCCAGAGGCGCCACCCCATCTACTGCTGCTTTTCCTCTAGTACCTGGGTGGGTCCTGCTTTTTTTCAGTGACCATTTTAAGACAGTCAATTTTGGGGACCATCTTATTAATGTTGCAAGTGGCAGCCATGTTGGTAAGCTCAGGAGGTACAGTATTGCTGCTTTGAGGGTATGGGGATGAGGAATCCCCCATAGGCCTTTATCCAGGGGCAGCATCTCCATTAGCCCTGTGGTTATAGGGCCCTGACCATGTGGTTCTTGGAGAGAGGTTAAGGAGGGAGTGGATTCATGTAAGAATCTGCCTGTACCATATAAGATGGGGGAAGGAGTTCATTCATTCTTTCCATCACATTTATTGAGCATTTACTGTGTGCAGAGCAGTCTACTAAACTCTTGGGAGAGTACAATATTTGGAGAGTTAGAATGGAAGCACTTAGTCTCCTGCAAGGCCTGCGAGTCAGAAGGTCATGGGTTCTAATTCCGGCTCTCTCATTTGCTGTGTGACCTTGGGCAAGCCACTTCGCTTCTCTGTGCCTCAGTAGGTAAAGTGGGGATTGAGACTGTGAGCCTCATGTGGGACAGGGACTGTATCCAACCTGAATTGCTTGTATCCATCCCAACACTTAGAACAGTGCCTGGCACATAGTAAGTGCTTAACATATGCCATTATTATCATTATTATTATGAAATAAAGCCTCTACAGCAGTCCCTTTTCAGGTGAGACTTCATTATGAAATATAAACACAAAATTTGTTACATTCCTTCAGAGGAGCATGCAAAAGCTACTACAGACACTGAGGCAAAGTTAATGCAAAGGCGACCAGCCCCACAGTCAATTCCTAGATGGCTCTTTAATATAATGATGAAAGGAGCTGTGAGTGATTAAGTCCTTTCCTTGTGAATTAATAATAATAATATAATAATGGTTTTTGTTAAGTACTTGTTATGTGCCAAGCACTGTTCTAAATGCTGGGGTAGATACAGGGTAATCAGGTTATCCCACGTGGGGCTCACACTTTTAATTTCCATTTTACAGATGAGGTAACTGAGGCACAGAGAAGTTAAGTGACTTCCGAAGGTCACATAGAGAAGTGGCAAAGCCCGGATTAGAACCCATGCCCCCTGACTCCCAAGCCCGTGCTCTTTCCACTAAGCCATGCTGCTTTTCTTAGGTTCAGTAGTTTGCATTTGGAGTGGTTGTGTCTGTATGCAAAAAGACGTACATCTGAAGTTTTTTCAGCAGCATGGTTGGGTATTGGACTGAAACTCAAAACCAGATAGATTAAGAGGTGCGAGAGAGTAAGACCATGGTTCTAGAAGTCACATGGGTTCCACTGCCAGCACCACCTTTTGCCTTCTGTGTAACATTGGGCAGGTCACTTAACTTCTCCTTGCCTCAGTTTCCTCAACTGTAAAATGGGTAGTCAATACCTGATCTCCCTCCAACTTAGACTGTGAGCCCCCATGTGGGACAGGGACTGTGTCTCATCTGATTAACTTGTATCTATTAGAGTATTTAGAAGAGTGTTTGGCACATAGAAAGTGTCACGAGCCCCGCTCAGGGATCACTCCTCCACAATATCCGGAGCTCGACCTATGGATTTGACTCCCTTTTCAATTTGAGCACTCAAATGACATGTTTCAAAAGTCAAACCAAACACCATTGTTATAGTGGAAAGTTCTATTTTATACTAAAGTAGGGGTTAGGCGCATACATGTGCACATGCACACACACCCCCCCACGCACACAGGAAGTTCAACAACTGTAGTTACCAGTCCAACTGGTTTTCCCGAAGTCTTTGTGAAGATGATTCCACATTGGAAGAGTTTCTAGGAGTCTGACTGCAGGCAGCTCATCGTCATCCTGATTCCCATCTTAGGTGATTGGTCGTGACAGCAGTAGGTGTCTCAGTGAATGGCTTAGGTTGTTCCACACTCCATGCAGGGCGAAGAGGACCAGGTCTTTTCCCCCTTTTATCCACTGTTCTAGGGATGTTGCAGCAGGGGACTGCTCAGGATTGTCTGCTGTCTTCCCCTGTTACCTTACCCGAAAGCCATGGGAGAGGGCGATCTCCCACCCCCTACTTATTCTCCTCGCGGGCATTGCTCCATCCAACAGTCTTTTTTTTCCCACCCAGCAGGGCAGTTTAGCCCCTCCTCAAGCCCTCTTCAAAACAATTCAGTTCCTCTTCAACAATTCAGGTCCTCAAAACTCCTCAGAAAGATAATACAGTTTCTCCTCCAGTTCTTCCTTTGGCCTTGTTGCTCCCTTGCTGCTTGGCCTGGTTGGAACCCAGGTCCTCTAACTTCTAGAGCAATGCTCTTACTCTCTTGAACCTCTTAATCTATCTGGTTTTGAGTTTCGACCCAGTATCCAACCACACTGCTGCAAAAAACCATTTTTTGCTTACAGACAATCTGTACAGATCTATACTGACAAGATGGAGTCATCCTTTGGTATTGTTGCTACCAGGTTCAAATAATACAAGATGGAATCACTCTTGCTCACCATAGTAAGCAAGCACAAAACAAATACTAGTATCATTATTATTGTTAAAATTACCATTTACTGTGTATAGAGCACTGTATTAAGTGCTTGAGGGAGAAAAATAAGATTTCACAATATGTTGCTCTTCCACAGGGATCTTACCATTGCATTTCTAGAAACAAGGATAGCAATTATGAAAAGTCACAAATGCATGACAATTGGAAATCTCTTTACACTTTTGTGACTGTGACATATCACCAGAGGCATTTGAATGTCCACTGTGTTTCCCTTTAAAATGTAGTCATTGAAAAAAAAAATCTTGTTGGGCCTTGGACAAATTGATTCATTTTTGCATCAGCTACAAAACGATCCAGTAAGAATTGGTATTACCCCAGGGAAGAAACTCAAAATGCCTGCTGATTAGAATAGACGCTGCAGTCTTTAAATACTCTTCAGGTACGTCAGTTTGGCCAAAGCTGATTTAAACATTTGATTATGTCTAGGGACCAACATCTGAAAATGTATTCATATGTATTCTTAAACAAACCAAGAATGTTCCTCTAGACAAAAGTCATGATTGGAGGGAGATTAAAAAGTACTGTTTCTTCATAGAAAGGGAAAAATTAGCAGACCTTTCTATCATCTATAGATGGAATATTGCCTAAACTTTCCCTGAGCTAAAATTAGGAATGCATCCCTGGGGTTGAGACATAAAGGCAGCGTAATGCCATTTTCTGTTTCACTTCAGTATATTGCCAGGAAACAACTTTCAGGAGGCAAAAGTGGCCTGATTTTTTCCCAAACTGTTGACACATTCATTAATTCATTCATTTAGTAGTATTTATTGAGCACTTACTATGTGCAGAGCACTGTACTAGGCTCTTGGAATGTACAATTTGGCGGCAGTTAGAGACAATCCCTGCCCAGTAACAGGCTCACAGTCTAAACGGGGGAGACAGACAGCAAAGCAAAACAGAACAAAGCAAAACAACTTCATCAAGATAAATAGAATCATGGAGATATACACCTAATTAACAAAATAAATAGGTTAATAAATAGTATATAGAAATATGTACAGTGCTGAGGGGAGGGAAAAGGGGAAGAGCAGGGGGAAGGGGAGGGGAGAAGGAGCAGAGGGAAAGGGGGACTCAGTATGGGAAGGCCTCCTGGAGGAGGTGAGCTTTGAAGAGGGGAAGAGAGCTAGTTTGGCAGATGTGAGGAGGGAAGACATTTCAGGACAGTGGTAGGACATGGACCAGGGGTCGACGGTGGGACAGGCATGAACGGGGGACCGTGAGGAGGTGAGCGGCAGAGGAGCAGAGTGTATGGGGTGGGCAGTAAAAAGATAGAAGGGAGGTGAGGCAGGAGGGGGCAAGGTGATGACTCTTGCACTTAGCAAAATCAGTCTACAGCAGTCCTATGGATGTTACCCCTATACCCTTGGATGCTATCCATATACCCTACAAGGATCACATTCAACCCATATATGTCTCTCCAGGTTGCTGTTTGTGGGGGCAGGTAGGGATGTCTCATATCTAAGCCTCATTAGCACCAATACCCCCAATATAGAAACTCCTATGATGTTCCTGTCATCTTCAGTGAATAAATAAATCAGTGGTTTTTGAGTCTTAATTGTATATAGAACACATATGTCTCCAAGAGTTGGGACTTTTTGCTAGATGAATGAGCAGCTTCTATATGTTAAGAAAGAATACTTCAGGACCAAAATGGGTGACTCTGATCTGGGGAGAGCCATAGTTACCAAGACCATCTTCAGTAATGCTGATACAAATGCTGATCAGTACCTCGATCTCATCTATCTTCTCACAGATCCCCTGCTTTGTTCACATCCACCTCCCTGTTCACTTCTGACATACTACCATTCTCCCCTCCTTCAAAACCTTTCTAAAATCACATCTTCTCCAAGCGGTCTTTCCTGAGCTCTTTCTTTCTTATTCACCCTCTCTTTGTCAATTATGATGTCTGCTGTGTATACTTTAAGTATTTTGTTATTCATCCTAATTCTACAGTACTTAAGTAAATATTCTCATACACTTCTATTTTTCCAATTCCTATGGGCAGGGATCACTTCTACACTAACTCTGTTGTATTTACTTTCCCAAGTGCTTAGCATCCATCAATTCTATTTATTGAGTGTGTCTGAAGTGAAGCAGCGTGGCTTAGCAGAAAGAGCACGGGCTTGGGAATCAGAGGATGTGGGTTCTAATCCCAGCTCTGACCAATGGTCTGCTGTGGGACCTTGGGCAAGCCACTTAACTCCTCTGTGTCTGTTACCTCATCTGTAAAATGGGGATTAAGACTGTGAGCCACATGTAGGACAACCTGATTACCCTGTATCTACTCCAGGGCTTAGAACAGTGCTTGACACATAGTAAGCACTTAAATACCATTATTAATTTTATTATTATGAGCACCACAGTAAGCACTGAGACATATAATATAATTAGCATATATCAATAAATTGTGGATGTGGTACATAAGTGCTTGGAGCTATGGGAGAGTGAATAACAGCTGCAAATCCAAGTGCAAAGGCAGCACAAAAGGGAGTGGGAGAAGAGGAAATGAGGGCTTATTCGGGCATAGAAGTGCCTTCAACAAGGCTTTGAAAGTGGAGAGGGTGCTCTTCTGTCAGATATGAAGAAAGAAAATGTTCCAGACCAGAAGTAGAATATGGACAAGAGATCAGCAGTGAGATAGATGAGATTGAGGTACAGTGAGTATGTTGGCATTAGAGGAGTTAAGTACATGGGCTGGGCTAATAAAAATAATAATAATTATAATTATGATATTTGTCAAGTGCTTACTATGTGCCAGGAACTGTACTAAGCGCTGGGGTAGATACAAACAAATTGTGTTGGACACAATTCCTGTCCCATGTAGGGCTCACAGTCTCAATCACCATTTTACAGATGAGGTAATTGAGGCCCAGAAAAGTGAAGTGAGTTGCTCAAGGTCACATAGCAGACAAGTGGCAGAGCCCGGATTAGAATCCATGACTTTCTGACTCCCAGGCCCAGACTCTGTTCACTATGCCATGCTGCTTCTCTTATGCGGGTTGTAGTAGGAAATCTAGACTGAAAGCTTACTGGGGGTATGAAGCACATCTACCAACTCCATTGCATTGTACTCTCCCCAGTGCTGAGTGTAGTATACCAGTGCATACAGTAAGCATTCAATAAATATGATTAATTGATGGTAAGAAAATGGGTGACAAGGTGATTGAATGTTTTTAAGCTAACAGTAAGGAATTAGTACACAGTAAACGATCATTAATTGAGTTTCATGATTGTTGGAATTCCATGAATATGAAGTTTGAAGGTCTATGCAAATCTGTGATAGAAACTAGAAATTAGCAGTGAATTCACTGGAACATTCATCTCCTTCATGTATTCCTTTGGGCAATCCTTAAGTGGACATAGTTTTTAATTTCAGGTAATCATGAGCATTGTGCCTAGATTGATTAGAGTTGAGAAGCAGCGTGGCTCAGTGGAAAGAGCCTGGGCTTCAGACTCATGAGTTCGACTCCCGGCTCTGCCACTTGTCAGCTGTGTGACTGTGGGCAAGTCACTTAACCTCTCTGTGCCTCAGTTCCCTCTCTGTAAAATAGGGATTAAAAGTGTGTGAGCCCCACGTGGGACAACCTGATTACCCTGTATCTCCCCCAGCGCTTAGAACAGTGCTCGGCACCTAGTAAGCGCTTAACAAATACCAACATTATTGTTATTATTATTGCTTTTGGCAAGAATAAAACCACTAGGTCGTAAAAGCCTTAAGGGCAGGATTGTGTCTATTAACTCTAATGTATTATACTCCCCCAAACTCTTAAAGCAGTGCTTTGCTCATGGAAACATTTAATAAATGCCATTTATTGATTGATTTGATTTTTGTCGGGGGGGAACAGTGCCTCAATAATCAATTTTAAAAGATATTGAACTCATGAAAATTCTAGAATTACATGAATGAGGATTAAAAAAAAAACACCCTCCAGAAAATGTTGATTTCCAAATTCAAAACTGGCTAAAATATTAGGGAGTAGAAGGAGGGTTAAGATTCCTCAGTTGGTTGAAGAGATTGAAGCTGGGAAGCTCTTTAAACTATGTCCTCCCTTCACTTATCTTTTATGACCCTGCTTCATCTCTTGCTGCTGCTGAAGACATTTATGGAGAACTTACTGTAGGGTTTTAGCCTCCTCCCCCATGAGCAGAGGTGCAGTTACTGCCTGTTCCTAGAGAAATAAAAAAGCCTTGGTCAGGCTACTAAACCTGCCTTCTCTAGAGATAAGCATTCAGAAATGATGGTGCAGACTATGCCCCATCAGACATATGAAATCTCCTATTTGGGGTAGCACTAGTTAATCCTTGAGATCAGATAGGAATATTTATCCCAGTACCTGTATTGCACAATTGCCTCCATGCAGATGGGGGTGGCATCCCTTCTCTTCAGATCTTCCACTGATCAATGGGGCCACAGAGCTAATGCAAGCAAGTAAATTCCATGAACCTTCAACACAGACACTGTCTTCCATTTCCTTGATAACCACCATGTTAGAGAAGCAGTGTGGCTCAGTGGAAAGAGCCCGGGCTTGGGAGTCAGAGGTCATGGGTTCAATTCCCGGCTCTGCCACTTGTCAGCTGTGTGACTGTGGGCAAATCACTTCACTTCTCTGTGCCTCAGTTACCTCATCTGTAAAATGGAGATGAAGACTGTGAGCCTCATGTGGGACAACCTGATTACCCTGTATCTCCCCCAGCGCTTAGAACAGTGCTCTGCACATAGTAAGTGCTTAACAAATACCAACAATATTATTATGGCAGGACTTGCTTTCATGGAGCAAGTGTTTTTTGCAGAAGATGAGAAAATCTTTTGAAACTGTGTATTGCTGGACCCACCTCTCAGCCCCTCAAAGACCTAAAGTCAGAATGTCTCATTGACTGACATAAGAATTTTTTACGGTATTTGTCAATACCGGCCACTGTACTAAACTCTAGCGTAGGTAAAAGATAATTGGTTAGGACACAGAACCTGTTCCACATAGGGCTCCTGGTCTTAATCCGTATTTTACAGATGAGGTAACTAAGGCACAGAGAGGTTAAGTGATTTGTCCAAGTTCACACAACAGACAAGTTTCAGAGCTGGGATTAGAACCAAAGTCTTCCTACTCCCAGGCCTATGATCTATCCACTAGACAACACTGCTTCTTGATAATAATAGAACTGAATAAAAGAGAAACAGCACGGCCTAGTGGATAGAGCATAGACCTAGGAGTCAAAAAGCATAGGATTCTAGTCTTGGCTCTGCCACTTGTCTGCTGTGTGACCTTGGACAAGTCATTTCTCGGCACCTCAGTTACCTCATCTGTAAAATGGGGATTAAGACTGTGAGCCCCATGTGGGACATAGACTGTGTCCAACCTGATTAGTTCATACCTACTCCAGCTTTTAGTGCAGTGCCTGGCATGTAGTAAGTACTTAACAAATTCCATTAAAAATAAATTAAAAAAATAAAAATGATTTATGGAATTCAGATAGTCCAAATCTGAGTATACAGTAACAAATGAGCACCCTTTCAAATATATGAGTGTTATCTGGCATTTTAGCTATCAAACTCCTGATATAATTGTATTTTCAGTGCTGACCTGCTGGTTCACATTGCATTGTCTCCAATGTGTATATTAGTGTTTGTGTGGGTACCTACAGTGCTACCTGAAAAACTGACTCTCACTTTTCCTTCCTTCTCTTCCTCCTTCTCTCTCTCTCTCTCTCTCTCTCTCTCTGTCCTTCCCTCTCTCTCTCCCTATCCAGTTCATCTTTGTGTCTGTCTCTCTTGTCTATGTCTCCTTCCTCTCTCTCTCTCTCTCTCTCTCTCTTTCATTCCATAAAACACACAAAATCCTCTTGGATTCACTACTTCTGTATTCCTTCAATAGTATTTATTGAGCGCTGACTATGTGCAGAGCACTGTACTAAACGCTTGGAATGTACAAATTGGTAACAGATAGAGACAGTCCCTGCCCTTTGGCAGGCTTACAGTCTAATCCTACTCTGACTCCTGCATCACTTTTCACCCCCAACACACAGCCTTCTGGATCTAGTACAGCTCTGGCCTTCCAGGAGACAGAAGCAAATTATGAATCTGACAATCCAAATCCTGAACCTTCATTCATTCATTCAATTGTATTTATTGAGCACTTACTGTGTGCAGAGCACTGAACTAAGCACTTGGAAAGTACAATTCAGCAGTAAAAATAACCAATCTCTGCCCACACCAGGCTTACAGTCTAGAAGGGGGGAGACAGACATCAAAACAAGTAAACAGGCATCAATTTAAATAGAATTATAGATATATACACATCAAGACAAGTAAGCAGGCACCAATAAAAATAAATAGAATTATAGATATGTTCATATATACACAAGTGCTGTGGAGCAGGGAGAGGGTGGTAGAGCAAAGGGAGCAAGTTGGGGTGACAGAGGGGAGAGAGAGCTGAGGAAAAGCTGGGTTTAGTCTAGTAAAGCCTCTTGGAGGAGGAGAGCATTCAGTACAGCTTTTGAAGGTGGGAAGTGTGATTGATGGATTTGAGAGAGGAGACCAGAGATAGGACATGGAACAGGGGTCACTTGTAAGATAGGCGAGAATGAAGCACAGTGAGAAGGTTAGCACCAGAGGAGCAGAGTGTTCAGGTTGGGATGTAGGAGAGAAGGGAGGTGAGCTAAGAAGGGGCAAGGTGATGGAGAGCTTTGAAGTCAGTCGTGAGGAGTCTTTGTTTGATACAAAGGTTGATAAGCCACCACTGGAGATTTTTGAGGAGGGGGATGACATGCTCAGAATGTTTCTTTAGAAAGATAATCCGGGAAGCAGAGTGAGGTATAGAATGATGTAGGGAGAGACAGGAGGTTGTTGGGAGCTGATGCAGTAACATGGTTATATTATACTAACATTATTATACTAACATGATTATACTAATATTATACTAAAGGGTGAATCTTGGCGATGTTGGGAAAATGAGACCGGCAGGCTTTAGTGACAGCTTGGATATGTGCGTGAATGAGAGAATGGAGTACAGGATGACACCAAGGTTGTGGGCTTGTGAGATTGGAAGGATGGTTGTGTCTTCCACAGTGACAGGAAAGTCAGGGGAGTACAGGGTAGATAAGGAGCTCTGTCTTGAACATTTGAGTTTTAGGTAGCAGGAGGACATCCAAGTAATAATGATATTAATAATGGTGGTATTTGTTAAGTGCTTACTATGTGTCAAGCACTGTTCTAAGCACTGGGGTAGATACAAAGTAATCAGGTTGTTTCATGTCGAACTCACAGTCTTTCATTCATTCAATCGTATTTATTGAGCACTTACTCTGGGCAGAGCAGTATGCTAAGGAATTGAAATGTAAAATTCAGGAACAGACAGAGACAATCCCTGCCCAACAACGGGCTCACAGTCTAAAAGGCACAGACACACAGACAGCAAAACAAGTAGTCAGGCATCAATGCCATCAAAATAAATAGAATCATAGATATATACACATCATTAATAAAATAGAGTAATAAATTATATATACAAATATACACAAGTGCTGTGGGGAGGGGAAGGGGGTGGAACAGAAGGAAGGAATAGGGGGAATGACATAGTAAGTGCTCAATGAATACTATTGAATGAATGAAAGGGAAGACTCTCTCTGGGAAGACCTCCTGGAGTCTTAATCTTAATCTTAATCTTAATTAATCTTAATCTTAAACTGAGGAACAGAGAAGTTAAGTGATTTGCCCAAAGTCACACAGCTGACAAGTGGTGGAGCTGGGATTAGAACCCATGACGTCTGACTCCCAAACCCATGCTCTTTCCACTGAGCCACGCTGTCCTGAAGACAGGAGGGGATGCGAGCCTGGAGGAAGGGACAGAGAACAGGGGAGGAGATATAGATTTGGTGTCATCCACATAGAGATGATAGGTTGAAGCCATAGGAGTGAATGAGATTTCCAAGGGAGTGAGTGTAGATGGAGAATAGAAGGGGACAAAGAATTGACCTTGAGGGACCCCTACAGTTAGAGGATGGGAGGGGGATGAGGATCCTGTGAAGGAAACTGAGAATGAGGAGGATTAGGATAGAGTAGAAGCCATTGGATTGGTAAAAAGGAGGTCATAGCTGACCTTTGAGAGGGAGGCTTCAGTAGAGTGGAGAACCTGGAAGCCATATTGGAGGGGGTCAAGGAGAGAGTTAGAGGAGAGGAATTCGAGGTAGCGAGTGCAGATGACTCACTCCACGTGTTTCGTAAGGAAGAGTAGGAGAGAGATGGGCCGATAGCTGGAGAGGGGCTTTGGGGCCAAGGGAAGGTTTTTTTAGAATGGGGGAGATGTGGGCATGTTTGAAGGCAGAGAGGAAGAAGCCATTGGAGAGTGAGAGGTTGAAAATGGAAGTTAAGAAGGGAAGGGGTGAGGGTTTTTATAAGGTGTGAGGGAATACGGTTCAGTGCACAAGTGGAGGGGGTGACACTTGAGAGGAGGCAGGAGATCTCCTCTGTAAATACTGCTGGGAAGGATGGGAAAATTGAAAAGGGGGCCAGGGAGTGAAGTGGTATGGGGGAGCTCAGACCTGTAGGTGTTAATTTTCCTAATGAAGTAGGTGGCCAGATCGTTGAGGGTGAGGGATGGGGGAGGGGGAAGGACAGAGACAGGGGGCCTGAGGAGGGAATTAAATATCTAGAACAACTGACTAAGGTGATGGGCATGGATGTAAGCCCGTCGATTAAACTATAAGCCCATCGATGGGCAGGGATTGTCTCTATCTGTTGCCGAATTGTACATTCCAAGCGCTTAGTACAGTGCTCTGCACATAGTAAGCACTCAAGAAATACTATTGAATGAATGAATGATGTCACTAAAGGAAGAGAAGTAATTTTGCCGGGCAGAGGGGAGCAGAGTTAAGGCAAGGAAGGATAAACTTGAAGTGAACAAGTTTGGCCTGATGTTTAGATTTTTGCCTGCAGTGTTCAGCAGCTTGAGCTTAAGCATAAGAAGTCAAACAGTGGAGGTGATCCAGGGCTGTGGGTTAGTGGTGTGAGAGTGACGAAAGGATAGGGGAGTGAATGAGTTGAGTTGAGAGGTTGGAGTTGAGAGCATCTATTTGGTCATCAAGGTGGGTAGAATGGTTGGGTGGGGTGTGATGCACTGAGAGAGATGGATGAGGTCAAGAAAGCGGAGGTCTCTGTGGGGGAATAGTAGTAAAGATTTACCGGGAGGAGGAGTGTGGGAGAGGAGGTAAGTGAGAAGCAAAAGAGAAAGTCAGAGAGAGGGATTTCAGAGTTGGTGAGGGTAGAGATTGTGCAACGGTTAGGTAATGAGATTGAGTGTGTGAACAAGTTGGTGGGTGGGGAAGGTGGAGTTGAGAAGGATGTTGGTGGAGTTGAGAAGTGATAGATGGTGTGCAGCAGAGGAGTCACGGGGTACATCTATGTGGATGTTGAAGTCTCCAAGGATCAAAGTGGACAGGGAAAAAGAGAGAAGGAAGGTGAGAAAGAGGTCAAAATGGTTAAAGAAATTGGAGGTGGGCTCTGGGGAGGCCATAGATGATGGCTACAAGAATCCAGAGTGGGTAGTAGAGGCAGATGAGATGGGCTTCAAAGGAGGGGGAAAGAAAGGGAACAGGGAGGAGGGATTATCCCATTGTTTAAATGATCTCACTTTATCCTCAAAACATCCCTGAGTTTGGGATAGACAGGAATTATTATCTCTATTGTATAGATGAGGGAATTGAGGTCCAGGCAGTGGCAAGGAACAGCAACGAACTCTCCAAAAGTCAAACAGCAAGTCTGTCAAAGAACTGCAATTCAAACCCAGGTATTCTTACTCTCAGACCTACACTCTTTTCAACAGACCTACACTCTTTTCAACAGAACTCCCCCTACGGTACACTATAAATAAATTAAAAAATGGACTTTTGAGACTTTGTGAGGGGCATTTAATTTAAGATGTGTCCTGCCATTTTCTTTAGTCATTAACAGGGAGAATATTGCAAATTCATTTCGAACTTGGATGTGTAGAGGGTTGAACATCCAGTGGTTCAAACTTTCAGTATGGCAGTGATCGCAGACACTTTTTCTAATAAAGTACCAGCCTGTTCAATCAAATTTGCTATACAGTCTCTAGGATGAAAAGTTGGTAATTTCAAACTTTTGTATTAATAAAGTATTCACTAGCCAGCAAAGCCTGTTTTCTTGAAGTCCTGCTATTATTCACAAGGGCAGCTAAAATCCTTTACTGTCTAGTCTACTAAATTGTAAACTCCTTGTGGGAGTTCACTAAGTTGCTTGTGGGCAGGGATCATGTCTACTACCAATTCTACTGCACTATACTCTCCCAAGTGCTTAGTACAGTGTTCTGCACATAATAAGTGTTCAAAAAATACTATTGACTATGGATAATCACCCCAGCACTTAGTACAGTGCTTTGCCCATAGTAAGTGCCCCACAAATGCCATTTATTGATTTATTCCTTTATTCACTATTGTAACCTAGCTCTTAATTTCATTTGGGCCTGAAGCTGGGATAGGGGTTAAAAGAGTTATCTATATAGGCTCCTTATGGACAGAGATGGTGTCTGTCAACTATTGTATTGTACTCTATCAACTGCTTAGTACAGTGTTTAGATACCACTGATGAATTTATAGATTGAAAAAGGCACACCTATGCAATCAGTAACCTTTACTCATACCTGAAGGCAAATCCCTCCTTGGCATTCTCAGGGAGGGAGAAACTTACTTTTAGGACCAAACATACTTTTCCACGGCTGCATAAGTGCAACATGCTGAATTTTGCTTCCTCCTCTTCTTTATTTCCCCTTTTCTCTGTCCTCTCAACAACAATATGGCAAGACCCAAATGAAATGCGGGCAGAATGACAACTTAGATTTGATTTCCCCCAAGTTTATTTAGATTTTTTGCCTTATTTTTTTTTAATTCCACATGAAGCTTTACTTAATTTACTTTCCAAATGATACAGAAGGAATGGATATTGTTTGTAACTCATTTTCTACATAACGTTTTTAAAAGTATCCCTTCAAAGCTATCACATAACTAAGAGAAAGAATTAAACAAAAATGACAGAAATTTGGCAGCAAGCAGCTCTATGCTATTGTTTTTCATTTTAAAGCATATAGGATTACCTTGTTTTTCCAGATATTAACTTTCTGTAACTAGCAAGTACATATTTAAATAACATAACCAAAGTGCAGCATTGCAAACACCTATATGTCACCAGATCTGAATTGTGGTGTTTTCAAGGGTCAATCACATCCAATTTTCCCTTGCTCATTAAAAATGAAAATTTCTCTGAGCTTGGTTTAGTCAGCCAAATTGGAGGTTGATGAAGTCCATTCTGTAGTTTCTCAGATGAAATCATTCTAAGAGCTCACTTGGGAATGGAACTGAATTTGAGATAGATTTGGTTCTATATGGGCATGTGGCAGCTTCCATTTTTACTGTTGCTCTGCCCGTGACAGATAACAATCTATATCCTGCAACCTCTTCTACTACTGTTGGTTGCATCTAATATCCAAGTCTTAAAGAAATGCACTGACACTAGGAGAAGAGGTCATAATAATAATTATTATGTACTTGTTAAGCGCTTACTATGTCCCAAGCACTGTTCTAAGCACTGGGGTAGATATAAGAGAGGCAACATGGCCTAGTGGACAGAGCCCAGGCCTGAGAGTCAGAAGTTCCCTGGTTCTAAGCCTGGCTCTGGCCATTTGTCTGCTGTGTGACCTTGGGCAAATCGCTTCTCTTCTCTGGGTCTCAGTTACCTTATCTGTAAAAATGGGATTAAGACTGTGAGCCCCACGTGGGACAGGAACTGTGTCTAACACAATTTGCTTGTATCTACCCCATCACTTAGTACACCTTCTGGCCCATTGTAAGCAATTAAATGCCATTATTATTACTACAAGTTAATCAGGTTGCACATAGTCCCTGTACCACATGGGGCTCACGCTCTAAATCTCCATTTTACAGATGAGATAACTGAGACCCAGAGAAGTGATGATTTGCCCAAGGTCACACAAGAACATGTGAGGGAGCTGGAATCAGAACCCGTTTCCTTCTAATTTGCAGGCCTGTACTCTATCCACTAAGCCATGCTGCTTGTCTTAGGTACAGAATTCAAAACACCCTCAGATTCTCTAGATCTGGATCCACCTTTCCCTGCTCCAGGCTCTTGGTGCTGACCCAACACTAATAATGTCCTAGAAGCCTGGATCCACCTACATTGGTAATAGGATTTATTGAGCACTTACTATGGGCAAGCACTGTGGCTAAGCTTGGGATAAATCCCAAATAATCAGATTTGATATGCTCCCTGTCCTACAAAGTGCTTTCAGTATAAAAGATAGGGAGAACAGATTTTTCAGAGGAAAAAACTGAGGTAAAAGTGGTTAAGTGATTTGGCCAAAGTCATAAAACAGGATGGTAGTGGAGTTGAGATTAGAACCTAGTTCTGTGGAATCCCAGTTCCCTGCTCTTTCCATTTAGCCATGCAACACCACTCTAAAACTTTGCCAGTGCCCAAGAAGAGTAGAAGCTTTGATGGGCATTAATGCCAGGCTGGGGGATTGACCAAATGATGCTCACTTTTCCCTATCAGGAAAGTCAGAAGAGTGTTGTTGATATTGGAGTGTTACAGGGAAGCTTTTGAATCATTATTTGAACAATGGTATGTTGATCACAGAGAAGTTCCAGAATCTATGAGCTCATAATTATCAATCAATCAACCAATCAGTAGTATTTAATAATAGTAATAATTATGGCATTTGTTCATTAATTCACTCAGTCGTATTTATTGAATGCTTATTGTGTATAGAGCACTGTAATAAGCACTTGAAAAAGTACAATACAGCAGTAAAGAGAGAAAATCCCTGCCCACAATGAGCTCACAGTCTAGAAGGGAAGGGAAACAGATATCAATAAAAATGAACAGACATCAATATGAATAAATAAAAGTACATTATATATATATATATGTATAGTACATATGTATATATGTATATATATGTATAGTATATGTATATAAGTGCAGTGAGGTGAGGAGACAGGGGAAGAGCAAAGGGAGCAAGTCAGGGTGATGCAGAAGGGAGTGGAAGATGAGTAAAAATGGGGCTTAGTCTGGAAAGGCCTCTTGGAGGGTATGTGCCTTACTGAAGGCTTCAGTAAGGCTTTGAAGTGGGTAGAGTAATTGTCTGGCGGATTTGAGGAGGGAGGGCATTCCAGGCCAGAGGTAGGATGTGGGCCAGAATTTGGCGGCAAGACAGGTAAGATCTAGGCACAGTGATACAGTTAGCATCAGGTGACCGAAGTGTTCAGGCTGGGTTGTAGAAGGAGAGAAGCATAGTGAGGTAGAAAGGGGTGAGTTGATGGAGTGCTTTAAAGCCAATGGTAAGGAGTTTTTGTTTGATACAGAGGTTTGATACACTGGAGAACTTTGAGGAAGGGGATGTCATTTTAAGTGCTTACTATGTGCCAGGTGCTGTACTAAGCTCTAGGGTGGATATAAGCAATTAGTTTGGACACAGTCCCTGTCCCACGTGGGGTTCATAGCTTCAATCACCATTTTACAGACGAGGTAATAGAGGCTCAGAGAAGGGAGATATTTATTCAAGGTCACAAAGACAAGTTGGGGAGCCAGAATTAGAACCAACAACCTTTTGACTCCCAGGCCTATACTTTATTTATCAAGCGCTTACTATGTGCAGAGCACTATACTAAAGTGCTTGGGAGAGTACAACAGATACATTCCTTGCCAATTATGCTATTATCATACCATATCATTGACGCAAATATATATTTCTAAAACATCTATTTTTGTGTGACACTGTCCTAGCCCTTGGTGATTTTTGGAAGTGAATGTTTTCAAACTTATTTTTCAGTCCCCTTTGGACATGCAGACCTGCATTTTACTTTGCATTTGCTTGAGTTTTTGGTTTTTTTAGAGACTGAATAATTCAAATAAATCAATAGGGTTTACTGAGAACCCACTGGCTTCAGAAAATAGTACTAAGCAAATGGAAGAGTTCACTAGAAGTAAAAGTCTCTGCTTTAAGAGTATATACTAGAATGGGGAAGACAGGTTGGTGTGCATTGTACATATGAACTGGGAGCAGGATGCAAAGCAGACATACTTGTAATTGCAAAAGTATGAAGCCTGTGAATAACAAATGGGGTACAAAAATTGATATATGAATAAGTGCTCGGTGGCTGTTGGGTTGACATGACCTGAGGAGGTACAAGTTAATGAAATGGGGAATACCACCTAGAGGAGGTGTGATTTCAGAATGGCTTTATAATTGGGATGGGCTGAGATCGAGGAGTTTAAAGCCAGGGGTAATACCAACAAGTGGTCAAGGGGTTCAACATGAATATGTATGGCAGTGAATATAGCAAACAATCAATCCATTGTACTTATTAACATTTTCTATGTGCAGAGCACTGTACTAAGTATTTGGGAGAGCTTGACATAATATGAAACAAGTTCTCTGCCCACAAAGAGCTTACAGTCTAGAGGGGAACATATATATGGTAGACAATTGAAATGTTGAAATATCAATTGTATTTTTCAAGTGCTTACTGTGTGCAGGGCAGCGTACTAAGCACCTGGGAGAATTCAACATAATAGACGTATTCCCTGGCCAAAAAAAGCTTTCAGTTTAGGGGATGAGCTTACATACCTTTTCTTTTTTCAATTTAGATATACCATAATGGAAATAGGGAATGTTCTTCTAACTGCATTAGTTTGTTTTGTTATTAGTGTGGCCATTAATTGGAGTAAGACTCAAGATGATGTGTTGAATGAGGGCCATTGCCCCTGGGCTTCCTAGTCCCTGCCTCAGGCTTACTTACCAATCGTGTTTGTACCTTTATAGTACCCAACGGAGTAATAGCAATGAGTTGCAGAAGTGTGATATGTTCTAATTCTGATGGATGCAACAATAATTGAGGGCTTTGCATCAAAAAATAGTCAAATATCTTTGAGCCCTATCTTGTCCATTCCAATTAATAGATGGCTACTTACTATACTAATAATAATTGTGGTATTTGTTAACTGCTTACTTTGTGGCAGGCATTGTTCTGAGCATGAGGGTAGACACAAGAGAGGTCAGCCCCAGTCTAAGGGAGAGGGGAGAATTCCCATTTTACAGATGAGGAAACCAAAATTTTCTGCAACACACATTTTCTTCAGAACACAACCCCCACCATCTAGCAGTCCTGAGTACGTTGTCTCAAAGAAAATGTCATGTTTTCTTTTGAAATGTATACACAGGTTTACCCACTCACCAAATATAATCTTTTCACTCCACTTCACCCAGTCCGGTGAGGTAATAAAGTTAAAAAGGTTATACATGTTGGCAGTTCTGATGTGTTATAGAGGACAAAATGTGGAGAGAGACCATTTCCCTATGGAAATGAATTGGACTGGTGTAATTAGTAAGTTATTCTGATGACACCCCTCCTCACTACATTAGCTCTGCATTTGGGTTTCCTGGTTAGGACTTGGAATCAAATGCTTGGTTGAGCTACCTGTTCTTCATTGCCAACAGCTGGAAAGAACAGCGTCGTCTTTTGCCTGGGGCTCATTTCTCACACTGGTCCATCAACAACTGTTGTTGAAAACATAGTCAGGATTTCATATTATGATGTAATCCAGCAGAGCATGTCCAAAACAATATGAGATTTATTCCATTTGCTTCAAGAAAGATATCACTAGAATGTGGCTCATTTGGCAATCCTGGTCTCCCAGTTCCGGGCAGGGATTCAATCACCTGTTGCTAAGAGACTCAAAAATATTGTCTGTTTTTAAATGTTTCTTTTTAATTGAATAAACTGTTACTTTGAAATATCAGTGCAAAGGTTAAAAAGGTCCTTAAAATCGTATAATTTTATTCTGGAAGAGACTTTTCTGAGTGTTTTAAATGAAACAGCTGCAGCCTTAGGTCAGCCTTCTGGTTGAGGTTTTGGAAATGGATTGAGAAGAGGATTGCTCTCATAAATCGGATGGATTGTTGGAACCAAGGAAACACCCTCCATTTACGTCTTGGTCATGAATAAAATGATGTATGCACAGCTACCAACCTTGTGCTGTAAATGTAAAGAGAAAAGACCCAAAGCATGCACTCTGAGAGTGGGTTTAGGTACATCCTCATCCCAAGGTGGTTAAGTAGAACTGAAATCCAAAAAAGAAAAAAAAAAAGGAAAGGCAAAATGTCCACTATGGTCTAAGAAAAGAAAAATCTCAATTTCTCCCATGCCCATCTTTTCTTGTGAAAGAAACAATTTAGTACAGGAGCTAGACTGTGAGTCCATTATTTGGAAAGGATATGGGAACTTTGAAATAACTGGCATAGTTCATCCTGGACACGAGAAGGATGAGGCTGCTGAGTAATGGATTTTCAAGTCCATGAAGGGCATTTTAGGCAGCGGATGGTGACCTATTGTTCTAGATTACATCTGCCACTACAGCCCTGGCTGCCTACCCACTTAAGTATTCACAATCCCTCATAGCAGTCAGTAGAGTTTAGCAGTCAGTAGAGTTTACTTACTTTGATACTTCTTTTCATCTGTAACTTAAATGTCCATCTTCCCTGCTGGATTCTAAGTTCCATGAAGGCAGGGCTCATCTGAACTGTTTTATTTTCCAGAGAACATTAAGATAGTTCTCTGCCCACAGCATAGCTCAATAGATCCTAATGCTCAGTTGACTGATGCTTTAGTCATGGTCAGAGAAAATGAATTTAAATTACAGCAAGAGTGATCATCATTACAATTAATATTAATCATATTTTTTTAAACACTTACTGTATGCAAAGCACTATAATAGGATTATATAATAGATCCAAAGGAAGGTTAAACAATGAGAGGCGTCAGAAGGATGTTGTAAAATCTATTTCTCTAGAGTCTTTAGAAAGAGGAAAAGAATTCCACTATAAAATATAGGATTCTGTGATTTTTCTGTAGGCCAGGGGCTGGATCAGGTGACATGTACATATTCATAACATTCATATTAATGTCTGTCGTCCCCTCTAGACTGAAGCTTATTGTGGGCAAGGAACATACCTAACAACTTTGTTACCTTTTACACTCTCATGTGCTTAATAACAGTGCTCTGCAAACAGTAAGCATTCAGTAAATACAATTCATTGATTTATTGACAACTCAAGGTGTCGGCCAGTGCTGTGGTTCCCGATTCCAGTGACGACTTATTATGGATCTTTATTCATACAATTTGCTTTATAAGATTTTCTATCTTAAGTTAGCAGTAGACTTCTTGAGGGTAGGGGCCATGTCCTACACTTCTGTTGTACTTATACACTTCAATTTTGGAGAAGCCAGGTCTGCAGATGTTCTATTCCTCCTACCAATTTTCACTCCTTCTAGTCCCCAAGAAGTTTGCTCTCTGATTTATCAGGATAAAAGAAACAGCCAGAGATGCTTCAAAAGATGAAGGAACACTTCACTTTTTTCACTTTTTGAAGGATGGATAAGCTTAGCTCTTTACTATTGCAAGGAGAACAGCAGTTGTAAAGAACAGCAGTTGTAAATACACAAATCACCACCACATTCTAGTATGACTCCTCTGCATTCCACAGCCTGTGTATCTGAACAATTATGGGTCTTTTAAAATACAGAGAAGCTGCTCATTTTGGACAGTATAATGTGAAGACTTTGATGCTATACAGATTGCATCAATCTATTATCATTATGGTGTTTATTATTAAGATTTGTCATTTTAGTTCCAAGCTTTGGGAAAAAAAAGTAATTTAATGAACAATTGCTGATGAAACATACGTGTTGTTTTTAAATCTATAAATCTGTGACCCAACATTAATATGCTCTTTAAACATAGTGATTTTTGATATGTATAAGGAAGTTCATCTTTTAAAGTGTTTTACATTCATAAATCAAAACGTACTCAAAAACAAATTCAGCGCTATCAACCCTACTGGGAGTAATATTTATTAAGCACTTACTTTGTGTGGAGCACACTGGACTAAATGCTGGGAAAGAATACACATTTGGGAATTATAGTCCTGGTAGCTTGTTTTAATACAGTTGTAATATTTACTTTTGATGGATTATTAATTGCCTCTTATTGTTTGTAATTGGTTTCTAATTCATGCCTATTTTCTAAGTTTCCTCTCTGTTAGATTGTAACCCCCTTGTTGAAGACACACCATACCTGAATCATTTCTGTATTTATCTCAGTGTTTGACACATATGTGCTCAAAAACACCTTTAAAATGATACTTAGGTTTCATTATTATTTCAATTTTCCATCACATGAAATTAATGATTCAGGAACAACAAACCTAAGCTATTAGATCCACTACTCCTCAAAGCCAAAAATTCTCTCTGTGCTGATTTTAAGGCAGAAGGGAATAATGTAGGGTTTTTTAGTTTTTTGTTTTGTTTTGTTTTTAACCTAAAATTTCCTCATTGGATATTTATCATTTCCTTATTTAAGCACATCACTAAGTTTCAGGGACTGGGAAAGATGTTATTTTTTGTCTAAACTCTATCCTAAATCCTAGGAGTAGTTCCACAGGAAAGGGAAAAAAGGATAGATTACTTTTTTTTCTGGTATTTGTTAAACACTTTCTATGTGCCAGGCACTGTACTAAGCTTTGAGACATGGTATAGTGGATAGAGCACAGGCCTGGGAGTCACAAAGTCATGGGTTCTAATCCCAGCTCCACCACTTGCCTGCTGTGTGACTTTGGGAAAGTCACTTCACTTCTCTGTGCCTCAGTTTCCTCATCTGTAAAATGAGGTTTGAGACTGTGAGCTCCATGTGGGACAGAGACTGTGTCCAACCTGATTTGTTTGTATCCACCTCAGAGCTAACTACATAGTAACTGCTTAACAAATACCATAAAAAACAAGCCAACCAAGATTATCAGGTTGGATACAGTCTCTGTTCCACATGGGTGTATCATTCTCAATTCCTATTTTACAGATGAGGTAACTGAGACACAGAGAAGTTAAGTGACTTGCCTAAGGTTGCACAGCAAACAGGAGGCAGAGCTGGGGTTAGAAACCAGGTCCTTCTGACTCCCAGGTCTGTGCTCTGTCCACTATGTGCTCACTACAGTTCTTGAAGCTATCCAGATCATTCCATGTATCCAGGAGATCCAGGAGGTTAAGTAGCGTCACCAGTGACGCTCCAATAGTCCACAAATCTCCTTTTGCTGACCTTCCTCACCTTGTAGTAGCCCATGCGACAGATATATGGAAAATTGACTGTTAAATAACCAAACAAGTAGTGACCTAATTTACTGGGGTATCCATTAACTTCCACCATTTGGACACAGTTTCCCTTAGGCACTAACAAGGTTCTTCAGTTTCTATGTTTTCCTGTTGTATTCCAGACTTGCAGCAGATTGAACAGTGAAGAGATCTTTTAATGCTGCTATAGTTACATAACTGAGTGGTTATGTTACAATTGGCATTAATTGTCCCTTATCTTTCTTTTTATCAGTGAGTGGCTATGTGTGGAAATAGCCAATGATGTTGATTCCTTTAAGGTTTAACCCTCATTAACCCAGCTTTCTTACAAGTGCTTCCTAACATTTAGCCTATTTCTTCATGGTTGAAGTCTTAATGGGAGAGTTTTCTGTCCCATTGGCTGTTGCTTTGAATTTAGGACATAATGTGTCATACATTAAACAAGTGACTGAGCAGAAGCCCTATCCCCTGAAATTATCTTCCCTTGTCCTTAAGCTTGGTCAAAATTTCTGAGATATTTCAAATCTATCCTCCTAAGGAGAAACTCATTTGTGTGTTATTCTAAGTGGTGGACTTTCACCTTAATACCATTTCCCGATCATGTTTGATTCTCCTTATCCTCCTCTTCCTCCTTTTCCTCTTCCTCTTTTTCCTCCTCCTCTCTTCTGATTTTCTGAGTGGAAGGTCAGTGCTAGAATTCCATAGAATTCTTTCTTTTGAAGACTCTATTCCAGAAGCACTCCTCAAAGATAATATGCCTATTTGTTGTCAAGTTCCTGCTATGGAGAGACCCTCTCCACATCACTACCCCAATCCTTATTCACATTCAAAATATGTTACTTTTTTTAATGGCATGTATTAAGGGCTTCCTGTTTGCCAAGTACTGTTCTAAGTGCTGGGATAGATACAACTTAACCAACTTGGACGCAGTCCCTGTCCCAAATGAGATCACAGCCTAAATAGGGAGAACAGATATTACATAGCCATTTTGTAGTTGAGGAAACTAAGACACAGAGAGCTTAAGAGACTTGCCCAAGGTCTCACAGTAGTCATGAGGTGGGGCTGAAATTAGAAACCAGGTCTTCTGGTTCACCGGCCTGAGCTTTTCTACTAGGATATTCTGCTTCCTATCCATTGATGAGCTTTCCAATGTTGGAAATTTTCTTTCCAACATTGAAAAACACAGCTGTCGGGATTGCATGCTGCGTTGTTGAACTGGCCTTTATGAAGAGAGTAAGTGTGTAGCTAATGGGGCTTGTAGAAATCCTACATTTTTACAATGGATTTGGGTAGGAACTGTATCAGGAAAATCTTTATTAACAAAAATTAATAGCACTTAGTGTATATGTATATGTATATGTAGTGTATGCTTATTAAATCATTCTATTGTAACTTTAATAATAATAATAATGATGGTATTTGTTAAGTGCTTACTATGTGCCAAGCATTGTTCTAAGCACTGGGGGAGATACTAGGTAATCAGGTAGTCCCACATGGGTCTCAAGGTCTTAATCCCCATTTTACAGATGAGGTAACTGAGGCACAGAGAAGATAAGTGACTTGCCCAAAGTCACACAGTTGACAGGTTATGGAGCTGGAATTAGAACTTTAGTGTCTGTCTGTCCTGTTGGACTGCAAACTTCTTGAAGGCAGGGATCACATTAACTAATTTTATTTACTTCTTCACCTTCAATAGTATTTATTGAGCGCTTACTATGTGCAGAGCACTGTACTAAGCGCTTGGAATGAACAAGTCGGCAACAGATAGAGACAGTCCCTGCCGTTTGACGGGCTTACAGTCTAATCAGGGGAGATGCACAGACGAGAACAATGGCAATAAATAGAGTCAAGGGGAAGAACATCTCGTAAAAACAATGGCAACTAAATAGAATCAAGGCAATGTACAATTCATTAACAAAATAAATAGGGTAATGGAAATATATACAGTTGAGCGGACGAGTACAGTGCTGTGGGGATGGGAAGGGAGAGGTGAAAGAGCAGAGGGAAAGGGGGAAAAGAGGGTTTAGCTGCGGAGAGGTAAAGGGGGGGTTGTAGAGGGAGTAGAGGGAGAAGAGGAGCTCAGTCTGGGAAGGTCTCTTGGAGGAGGTGAGTTTTAAGTAGGGTTTTGAAGAAGGGAAGAGAATCAGTTTGGCGGAGGTGAGGAGGGAGGGCGTTCCAGGACCGCGGGAGGACGTGGCCCAGGGGTCGACGGCGGGATAGGCGAGAATGAGGGACGGTGAGGAGGTGGGCGGCAGAGGAGCGGAGCGTGCGGGGTGGGCGGTAGAAAGAGAGAACAGAGGAGAGGTAGGAAGGGGCAAGGTGATGGAGAGCCTTGAAGCCTAGAGTGAGGAGTTTTTGTTTGGAGCGGAGGTTGATAGGCAACCACTGGAGTTGTTTAAGAAGGGGAGTGACATGTCCAGATCGTTTCTGCAGGAAGATGAGCCAGGCAGAGGAGTGAAGAATAGACTGGAGCAGGGTGAGAGAGGAGGGAGGGAGGTCAGAGAGAAGGCTGACACAGTAGTCTAGCCGGGATATAACGAGAGCCTGTAACAGTAAGGTAGCCGTTTGGGTGGAGAGGAAAGGGCGGATCTTGGCGATATTGTAAAGGTGAAACCAGCAGGTCTTGGTAACAGATAGGATGCGTGGGGTGAACGAGAGAGACGAGTCAAGGATGACACCGAGATTGCGGGCCTGAGAGACGGGAGGGATGGTCTTGCCATCCACGGTGATAGAGAAGTCTGGGAGAGGACCGGGTTTGGGAGGGAAGATGAGGAGCTCAGTCTTGCTCATGTTGAGTTTTAGGTGGCGGGCCGACATCCAGGTGGAGACGTCCCGGAGGCAGGAGCAGATGCGAGCCTGAAGGGAGGGGGAGAGGACAGGGGCAGGGATGTAGATCTGCGTGTCATCTGCGTAGAGATGGTAGTCAAAGCCGTGAGAGCAAATGAGTTCACCGAGGAAGTGAGTGTAAATGGAGAACAGAAGAGGGCCAAGAAAGTACAGTGCTCTGCCCCCACTGTGTGCTCAAGAAATACATGCTCCTTTTGCATCTTTCCTCCCTTGTTTTCTTAGGCTGTTCCAAACCACTCTTCTACCCATCCTACCCATTGTGTCCTCGCTTGTCAATGGTTTGGCATCTATATTATACAGCCTATGTGCAACAAAATCAGGAAATCAGAACTTTCTTTGAGGAGTTATTTCTGCTCATATCTAAATCCATGTGTCTCTAAAGAGTTGACCAGTGAAGGAACTGTCCCTTCTGGACTGAAATAGAATCTATGTTTGGAAGAATACTTGCTGGCAGGTCAGGGAATTGTATAAATTCTTAGATTTTAGGTATGTTGCTGTATCCTCCGTTTCCCAGAATGTGATGTCAGCATGGCCTCTGTTTTATCTCATATCAAGGCTAGCTGAGAGAGTCTCATCAGAGTTCATTCGATCAGGTCTTGATTCAACAGTATTCCTCGGGGTCTATGCCATCACTAGCAGTTAACAATCATTTTGTAACTGGGTGTTCTCCAGGTCCAAAGACATTCCTCTTTAATTAGTTAATTCCCCTTAGATATACAGTATTGGGAGGCTTTTTTGGAAAATCTCACCAAAAGCTTTCTAGTTAAAATATCCAAGAGATACCAGTGTCTAAATAATGCAGTATAATTCCTCTGGGATAAGTTAATCATATATTTTTGTTGAAATTTTGGTCTTTAGAATTCCAGCCCAAGCATGACCACCTTCCTCAGCATTCAGAGACTTGGGGTGGGAGTTGGTGCAACAGGAGGAGGAAATTTGATTGCTTAAAGCCCCTCCCCATACTAGCAGATTTACAATTCTGGTAAATGAAATGAAAGTGCCTTGAGTTTGCTTCCATCCAGATAGGAAAATCCAAGTGGTTTTGAGCAAGAACAACTCCTGGTCAATCTAAGGTAGGCTGACCAATTTAAACAGGATAACATCCTTCAGAAGCTGTCTAATATTAGAAAATTTTGTCATCTATTATTTTTAAATAACCCAGAACTTGATGCATTGGAGTGCAATAATGAAATTTCGATTCTATTTGAACTGTAAATCTGAACCTTTATTTTACATCATCTTTGTACCTGGAGACTGGGGGTGTTATGCAATTTTTCATCAGATATGGAGTTTACATCATAATAGCAATAACTGTGGCATTAAGCAGTTAATATGTGCCAAGCACTGTGTCAATTTCTGGTATAGATACAACACATTCATTTCCCACTTTGGGCTCACAATCTAAGGGGGAGATAGAATGGATATGTAATCTTCATTTTACAGATGAGAAAACTGAGGCTCAGTGAGTTTGTAACTTACAGAAAATCTCACAGGAAACAAGCGGTGGAACCCAGGTTGTCAGTCTCCCAGTCCTGGGCTCTTTCCCCTTGGCAATGCTGCTTTGCATGACTGTAATGCTGGACTGGCACTCAGATTATAAACTCATTGTGGGCAGGGAATGTGTCTGCATATTGTTATATTGTACTCTTCCATTCATTCAGTCATATTTATTGAGTGCTTACTTTGTGCAGAGCACTGTACTAAGTGCTTCAAGAGCTTCAAGCACTTAGTATATAGAGCTCTGCACAAAGTAAACTCTCAGTTATGATCGGCAGGTAGTCAGTCCCTTAGTAAGCTTGGAAGCAGCAGAAGCATGTTATGCTTCCTGTCTTTCACCTGTAAATAATAATAATTCATAAATATGGTACTTGTTAAACACTTACTATTTGCCAAGTGCTGTACTAAGTGCTGGGAGAGTTTGGTCACAGTCCCTGTTCCCCAAGAAGCTCACAGTCTGAGTAGGATTTAATCCATATTTTTAAGATGAGGAAACTGAGCCACAGAAAATTTAAGTGAGTTGCCCAAATCACACAGCAGACAAGTGGTTAACCAGGGATTAGAACCTCAGACTCCCAGTCTTATACTCTTTAAAAAAATTATATCTTTTAAGAACTTACAAATTCTTAAAAGGCACTGTTCTAAAAGAGTGGGGTAGGTACAAGATAATCAGTTTGGACACTGTCCATCTCCCACATGGGGCTCACCGTCTTAATCCTCATTTTACAGATAGGGTAACTGAGTCACAGGGAAGTTAAGTGACTTACCCACAGTCACAGAGCAGTCAAGTGGCAGAGCTAGAATTAGAACTTAAATCCTCTGACTCCCCCTCTGTGCTCTTTCCAGTAGGCCACATTGCTTCCCACAGTCAAGTTTAGTATCCTCATGCAGACCCCTGTATGGCAATCTACCAAACCACAAACATTTTGCTGAGGAACCACTGACCCAGTTCTCTCCGGAACTTGTGCAGTCTCCATCCCACTTCCCTGTGAATAGGGGCAACACTTCAGAGATATAGATCTGGGCAGTAGAAGCTGAGGATTTCAAATACCAATGGATATACAGGCATCCTATGCTGAATCATTACTGGATCTGAAACAGACCAGTTGGAACCAGATCATCCACTAAAAAACTGGATGAATGCTCACAGAAGGGTAAGCTGAAGTCCAACTGTATTGGACTTGTATTTATTCCACCCCATTCTTGCAAGCATGGGAATAGGAGATCCTGGGAGAGGACTAAATTTAGACAGGTTCTCCTTGCAGGGGACCAATGCCTGGGGCTACAATTCCCCTATAGACTGTAAGCTATTTGTGGGCAGGTGTCATGTCTACCTACTTTCTTTTGTTTTACTTTCTCAAGGGCTTAGAACAGACCTCCACACACAGAACTGCCCAGTAAATAGAGTTGATTGACTGAAAAAGGCAGAAGGAGAAGCAGCATGGCCTAATGGATAGAGCATGGGCCAGGGAGTCAGAAGGACCTTGTCTCCGCCACTTGTCTGTTGTGTGACCTTGGGTAGGTCACTTAAATTCTCCATGTTTCAGTTCCCTCATATGTAAAAAATGGGGATTAAGACAGCGAGTTTCATGTGGGACATGGACCGTGTCCAACTTGCTTACATTGTATCTACCCCAGTGCTTTGTATAGTTCCTGGCACATAATGAGCACTTAGTAAATACCATAAAAAGAAATGGGATATTGGGGAGAAGCAACTAAGTAGAAGATTGAATTAAGAGCGAGGAATAGATTCCCTACATCAGTGCACAAGTGCACAAATGCAGTAAGGACTCCTGTGTGGCCAAGTGGTGGAGAGCATTGTGCCTTCTCTGAATCAACAGTGGTAGGACAGAGTGAAGGCCCATTGAGGGGACAAGCTGCAGGATGTACTTCCTCTATGAGGTTACCTTATGGTCTATCCTCATAGTCCTAATGGAAAATACTCCTCTGCTCAAGTGCATTTTAGCTATTATGCGCCAAGCCCATAGCATTACCACACATATTAAAACAATTTAAAAGAGATCTGAAGGAAGCAACCAATATTCATGTAGGAATAGTCAAAATGCAAGAATTTGCCAATGAATCCCCGATGCTCTGTTCCCCTCTCTGCCTCTCCTAACATCAACCAAAGGAACACAATTTGAAATGGATAAGGTACAGTGGGGAAATAAAAAGGATACCAGAAGATAGAACTGGCGTCAGCTTCGATCAAGGTTAGGCTAGCTTGTCCCCGATGGAGAATAATGAGTCCGTCAAGAGCTGTGAGTTCTAAGGTGACCAGTTTCCATAGAAGCAGACAGACATAACAATGGGACCAAATGCTAGGGAGAAAATGTAGACCAAAGTGCACCTCTTCTGGGGTGAGTTGCACAGCCAAAATTGCTGTGGTTTGAAAAGTCCAGCGCCTAGCCCATGTTTGATTTAACCAGGGACTGAGAGCAGACCTGCCTTCTCCGATTATAAGCATGATGTGGTGACGTAGACTCCTGAAGCTCAGATAATGTTAATTAACGTAAATCAGCCCTCCTGCCCTTTCAGTTCCTTCCTGGTGAACCATCAAGTTGAAAGACATGAGTGATACTTCGATTCGAGCAAGAAAACTGCCATTATCCACATGTATGCACGCACTCTGAAATCAGAGCATTGTTCACTGAAGTCAGAACCCGATGGGCCAGGGCTTATGAATTCCAGCCTATTTGAAGCAAATGTAAAGACGCTGACTAACTGCAACCCAATCTGTTCCAGTCACCTTTGTGATTTCATGCAACCTGCCCTTCTCATACACGGCCTTTCCCCCTCCCCACTTTGCATTCACGATGTCCATCTAGCCGAAAACATGGATTTCTAAACTTCTAATCTTATTTGTTTGCTTTAATTAAACAAATATGTTCCACTTCTCTGGTAGAAGCGAAACATCCTAATTGGTTACATGCTGGCTCAGCTCTTAGTTCCAAAGATGTGATTCGATGTCTTTGGCGGTGGGGGATAACTTTCAAAGCTTGATTAAAGCAAGTTCTTATAATAGCAGGGCTCCTTGTGAAGGACATGAAGATAATCCTGGAAAACACTGAGGCTCTAGTTTATGAAGTTTGAACAGAAGTTTAAAAAAACAACTTCTGGTCCAATTTTCAACAGTATTGTTTAATGTTCAAAATATGAAAAAAATCTTCCCCCGCTCATAACCACAGGAAGCCAAGCATTAAAGTCAGAGAAAGAAACTCCAGCCACCCGCCCCCAACCCCCCGGACCCTCTGCCTCCCTCCCCCTGCAACCGAACCACACCATATTGTTTCTCTTTAACGCTCCCAGATTTTGGTATTTCATTTTCAAACTTTAAAACGTGAGCGAAACTTGAAAAAAATGGCTAGTTAGAGGTTTCGATCTAAATCTCATCATCTAATTATTTTCACAGTGCACATTTGAAATGGCAGAAGCAGTTCTGCCAAGAGCCTCACAGGACTCCAAGAGATGTTTCACAATAATTAGAAGCCCCAATGGGTCTCTTAAGAAGCCTTAAAGGGTTCCATATGCAGGCTTCCATAAGGAACCATACAGCATGTAGTTTTTCATTTTCAGGAATAGAGCTTGACAGGTCTTGATGTATTGTATTATAGTAAATGAAATGCATGCTAGCCAGCAGGATGGCTGGGTAGCTGACCATGACTCATTGGGAAATCTAAATTGATAACTTCAGCTGTTTAGAGGAAAACAGAACTTTTAATAGTCGTGCAAATTCTGACTGTCATCCGGGATTCTGCCCTGTGTTGTACATGTGTTGCTTCCATTGGCTTGCATGCGTATTGCCAAAGCGGGTCCAAGAAATGTCACGGCTAAGCCAATAATAGTAAAATGAACAATTTTCACTCCGTTGTCCCAATATGCAAGAAAGACACTCTCTTTGAGTTGTTGCATACAATGAAAATAGGCCCTGTGTTTCAATAAAACTGGTCAAAGGATCAGTGTTTCCTGCTTTGCAAGTAAATGTGCTGGCTACACCTCAACATTGATTTTCCACGAATGCTTTGGCATTCGTGGACCCTAGCAGCAGGATACAATTATCCAAAGACAATATTGCATTCCACTGACATATCTATTCATTTATGCTCTGTGTTTTGTTGGGCATGTAGCTGCAGGCCAAGAGCTGTTAACACAACGGAGAGTGAATGAATAGTCCGGAGTCCTGGGACTGTTGGTTATTTTTTTGATGATGATAAAACATACCACTGCTTTTTATTAAAAAAAAATTCATATGGCTAATTGAGAAATAATCCTGCAGTCCTTAGTCACCAAGGTTGTAAATCATCAGATGGCTCCAAGTGTAGAGTGTATGAGGTTTTAAGCACTGGATTTGATTGGATTTGATGCTTTGCCATCATCATTGAGTCGGACAAGTCAAGAGCCCCAAATGCCCCAGACACGGAAGAAAGCGTGTTGAGGACATCGTTCTGTCCCTGAGAACTCCCATTCTAAGGAGGCAGACTCTGCGTGATGATGGCTTGGTTATTTTGTTCCAATCAAGAAATTAGCAAATCGCCTTCTCCCATTTCTAAGTGTGTTATAATGAAGAAACAAATCAAAGATATCGACACTTAGAGTAAATTTTGTAAATCACCTGGAACTAAGAGAAAATGGGTATAAATTTCAGCAACAGAAATCCAGGTTGCGGGAGGAAGAATTTCCTGATGGAAATAGTTTTTTTCCCACAGGTGGATGTGAAACTCTTAAAATCACGTTAACCCTTGTCTTCTGATAGGGGTTTGAGTGAAGTTCATTCTGAAGGCAGGATGTTGAATTAGATGACTCTCCAATGCTAATTTGCACCATTAGAGATGCTACAGAACTGAATACTGACATCTTCTTTTCTGGACTTTGCCAGGTAACTCCTGTCTGGAGGAGCTGAGGTTGGGAGTAGCGGGTAGGAAGGGAAGAGAAGTTTGAAGAGCTTCCAAAGTTTGAAGCTTTCCTAGTTTCCAGGTCAAATGCATGTATTGTGACAGCCTTCAGTCACAGAAACTATAACTATAGAGAAACAGCTTGACCTAATGGAAAGAGCATGGACTTAGGGGGTCAGAGGACCTGGGTTCCAATCCTGACTCTGCCACTTGCCCTCTGTATGATCTTGGGTGAGTCGGAACTTCTCCAGACCTCAGGTTCCTCATCTGTAAAATGGGGGAATTAAGTATGACCCTGTTCTCCCTACTGCCTATGAACCCCATATGGGACAGAAACTGTGTTTTTCTGATCATTTTGTGTCTACTTCAGCATTTAATACAGTGCTTGTCAATAGTAAATATTTCACAGATGACATTATTACTATTAGTAGTAGTAACATTACTTTTTAACTGAAAGAGTTTGAGAGGACTCTGCTCAAAGACAGAAGCTTTGAGCCCCACCAAGCATCCCAACCTTCTGATTGGCCTAAAAGAGAAGCACAGCAAAAAAAGCAAGACAATTCTCATAATTTACTGGTTGAATTGGACACACAAGTCTTAGTCCTTTGGCTTGAAAGAGGATCTCCTAATGCTGAAATTCACTGGTAAGCTGCAGGTGGAGTTGAAAAGGCCAAAGTAAGAACACATTCTTCACCACACTGTGCATCCACAGCTCTATAATGCTGAAATGTTTACTATTTACAGAACCTAGCCCTGATGTCACTTTTCCCTCATGGTCCTCATAAAACCTCTGATCAAAAGGAGTCACTCTTTCCTTGGTCTGTATAGGATGGACAAACAGCAAGAGCAGAAGAGCACTACATGATGGCATATTTTTCTAGCATATTAGTTCAGGTAAGAAATTTTTCTAGCATAATAGTTCAGGTAAAAATTATCTAGGAAAAAAGATAGATACAAGTACCTACAACCAATGAAGTATAGAAAGTCAGTAAGTATAGTGGTTGGAAAAGGGTACATCGTTGCCATTGTAAAGAAAAAATAGAAAAATACATTCTCCAGTACTTTTATCTGAGTTGGGAGACCCAAGGAGGTGACAATAATGAGGTTAATGGTAGTAAGAAATTACCTTGTGTTAAGCACTGTACTAAGTGCTGGGGTAGATATGTTATAAGTAGGTCAGACAGAGTCTCTGACCAACATGGAACTCCCAGTCTAAAGGGGAGGAAAAATAGGTATTTGATCCTCATTTTACAGATGAGGAAACTAAGGCCTGAAGGAATTAAGTGACTCACCTAAGGTCACACAGTAGCCAAGTGGCAGCGCTGGACTAGAACTGAGTCTCCTGACTCTAACTCCCAAGTTCTTTCCACTAGACTGAGTTGACTTACTTAATTATACAAGGTCTGGGGAGGGAGGAAGGGAAAGACTACTGAATTGTTCAGCCTGACATTGAATGTGATTTGAAGCTACTGACTTTGAATATATGGAGAGCTACATACCTCTAGGAAGGACTTAATAGTATTCACTGAGCTCTTACTCTGTATAGAGCACTGTACTATGTGCTTGAGAGAATACACTAAATTTAGTCTATATGATCTCTGCCCTAATGAAGCTGATAAGGGTAGCAGATGGACATAAGTTAAAATTAGAAGTGGCAGTACTAATTTATAAAGATATATGTGTAAGTTCAACAATGGGGTGTGAGCATCCAAGTGCTTAGGAGAAATGGTGGTGGTCTGGAGGTGTTGTGGAGGAGAAGATTTGGTAACAGAATATGAGGGTCCAAAAAGAACAGGGAGTCAAATAATGCCAAGGTTGCAGTCTCAAAAGACAATGATGATCAAAGTTAGGTATAGCTAGTAAAAAAATGTTGGGGGAAGATAAATTCAGTTTTTGACATTTTGAGCTTGATTTGCCAGTGGATCATTCTTGGGAGCAGGAGAAAGTGCATGATTGTATAAAATGAGTGGGAGGTTGGGGCAGGAGAGATAGAATTGGTTATCTATTGGTGGTAATTTTCACAGTTGAAGTCCGAAGAGTGGATGATCTTCCTAAAAGACTGAACATAGTTTGAGAGTAAATGGGGACCCAGAACTAAGCCCTGAGGGTCAGACTCAACAGAATAGTTGCCCAGAAAGACCAAAAAGGATCAGATGGTGAAGTAGGAGGATAACTAGGAGAGAGAGGCCTGTCAGAAAAAAAACAAGATTTGGAGCAGAAGGGCATTTTCCAGGATATCAAAGGCAGTCTAAAGTTCAAGGAGGATAAGGGTTATATAGAGACCATTATATTTAATTAGAAGGTGGTAAACGGTAATGTGGTAGACCACATCAGTGGTCTCAGTGGGGTCAAGTGGGTGAAAGGTGAATTATAGAGAGTCAAAGAGGGAGTTGGAAGAGACGAAGTAGTAGTAGTCAGGGTAAACAACGCATTAAAAGAGATTGGACAAGAATGGTAGGAAGGAGTTGGAGTGATAGCTGGCTGGTTCAATGGGGTCAAGAATAGATTTTTTTAGGCTGGGAGAGACTAAAGACACAGGACCTCGGTTCTAATCCCATTTCTGCCACTTACCTGCTGTGTGACCTTGGCCAAAATACTAGACTTCTCCGTGCTTCAGGTTCCTCATCTTAAAAGTGGTTTTTCAATATGTATTTTCTCTCCTACTTAGATGGTGAGCCCCATGTGGGAAAAGGGACAGTGTCCAATCTACATATATTCTATCTACCCCAGTGCTTCATACAGGGCTTAGTATGTAGAAAGGCTTACAAATACCACAATTGTTATTATTATTAATATTAATATTACTATAGATAATAATTTGAAAGCAAATAGGAATGATCCTCTAGGGAATAAGCAGTTGAAGATGGTCAGGAAGGGAAGAAAAGTGGGTGCAAGTATGTTTATAAGGTGAGAAGGGATGGAATTTGAAGTGAAGATGGTAATTTTCCAAAGCAGGTGGAGGATCTCTTCTTGATAGGAAAGTGGACGGGGGATTAGAGGGAGCTGAGAAGGTCAGGGGAAATTGTGGGGACAGTTTTAATGACTGTAATTACAGATATAATTACAGTCTTAATGTCTGTAATTATTGGTTTGGACAGTTAACATGGGAGTGAATAAGGGAGAACTTCAGAGTTACATCTTCCCTGTAAGGAAATCTACTGACTAATTTTGCCCACCCATTAGAGCCCACAGAGGTGCAGGTGTCAAGAATTTTTTAGATGACAAAGTGTCAGATAAGAAAGCTTACATTGCAGTTTGTTTACTATACTCTAACCTGACATTTAATGCTGGTCAACAGTGTAATCAGTACTGTTCAGATTATGAGAGAGACTTTTTTTTTCTTGGGCCCTGAAAAGCCAGTCCTGATCCAGACTTTTCAAATCCATTTCAGACAACATCCCAAGTACTTTGTGTAGGGTTAAAATTCTATACATAAGGGCCCATATGCTGTATGCCTAGATGATGGTTTTTATTAGTACCAAAACAAAGCAAGAAACCACAAACGTTTCTCATGAAGAATATCATTACTGCTGGCCTAATCCCCACTGGATTGCTGACAATTGGTAGCCTTCTTCAGAAAAGCAAAATCATTCTCCTTTAATATTTGGCCAAACTATTTTGATATTACCAGAGGGATTCACTCTTGTGCAACTCGTGGGAAATATTACCCAAGAAATTGTAGAATTTAGAGTTACCATATTTGAATGGTGAACAGTTTGGTCAAGATCTGAAATTGAAGTTGATCTAGAAAGGCCAAAATTAACTGGCTATAAATTAACAGTGGTGAAATAAAATTTGAAAAAAAATTCCTAAGACATAAAATTTAATGCCTAATAAAAATAGATTGTAAAATCCCTAGGGAAAGGAATTATACCATTTACCCCTTTTATATACTTTTTGCCCATTCCAACTACATACCTTTCACTTGGCTTAAATGCTCCCCAGCTGTTTACAGAACAATAGGTGCTCAGTACTGTTGATGCTGATACTGAAAAGGGGACAAAAGTTTCATGACTTTTCGCACTCACAATTTTTTCTGAAGCTTGCTCTCAGTATTGTAAGGTGACAGTGTTCAAAAGAGTGAAAAAAGTATGGCAATTTCTCTCAACTCAAATATCCTAAGCCAGGCAGCATCAGGAAACAGAAGAAATATACAGTTATTTAAAAAAGAATTATCCCAAGATTTGACTGATTTGGATTGCATGAGTCTTAGAGACTTCCTTAGTCTTCTGAACTCTCCTGAGCTTAACCTGTCTTTTTCAGCATGTACATAAATGGTAACATACATTCCAAAACAATTCCAAATAATCAGAAACTCCAGCAAAATTCTTATTTGGAAAATGGTTCCAGCTTGTGGCAATTATTTACAGCACTTGTGTACATACACCTATCTTCTTAGCACTTCGAATGCAGCCATCCTCTGAATACACTCTTCTCTTGGTGCTCTTTTGCAAATTCTTAATTTTAATTGCTGGTATTATGGTAGTCTCTTACTTCAAAATAGCATTCCAAAGTTTTCTTTGGCTAAACAGTTCTCTTCTACTCCTCCTCCACCTTTGAAGTGTTTTAACTGATTTGAATAGAGTGATTATAGTGCTCAAGAGCTTAGTATAGTTCTCAAGCACATAGTACAAAGTTTTGCAAATCTTACTCAGTAAATGCCATACATTTATTTTTTTACTTATTTAGCATAGACAGTACCAGATCAGTAGTGTTTTAGGCAACTTAGCCCTGTAGGTGAATAAAATAAATTACAAAATTAAGCTTTTGCATAAGTACAGATAAAATAAAGTGAATTCAATTTTTTTTAATTTATTCATACATCTTTCCTTCCTGTTAATCTTATCTGTAGTGTTTTTTAATTACTGTTTCCATTTATTTATATTATTTTTGTCAATAGTATGGATTTTGAGAATGCATTGAGTCAGTGGTACCTACTGATCACTTACTTTGTGCAGACACCATACTAAGCACTTGGGAGAGTACAGTGTACCAGAATTGGTAGACACATTCCCCACCTAGAGTGAGCTTACATTGTTTCCTACTGGGAATTTATTCAGTGCTTTGCTGCTTAACAAGCTCTCCTCACAATTTTATATTCTGGCTTTGCCTTTACATTCACTGGTCTGTCTTATTACCTAGACAAAGCTCCAAAGGAAAATGTCCTTGCCCTTTCTCTGTATTCAGTGGTGTTACCCTGGCTGCATATTTCATCTTACCAGAAAGGCAGCACTGTGATTATCTTCCTGTAACCAGTTTAGGGCTAACCATGGGCTAGCAACATATCAAGAGGCACAAAGGTTTTATTCACCTATTTAACCATTAATCCTTCTGTAAGTTCTTTGTGGGCTGGGACTGTGGCTACCAACTCTGTTATACTGTACTGTTCCAAGCACTTAGTACAGTGCTCTGCACAAAGAAAGTCCTCAATAAATACAACTGATTGATTTTATTTTTTGCTATTCAAGTTTCATACTTAGTCATTCTCCTGTTCCTACTAGTTGAAACAGTTTGTGCCTGCCTCTCCTCCCCCAGTAAACTTTAAGCTACTTGATGGCAGGAAATAATACTTATAATTGTGATATTTGTTAAGTGCTTACTATGTGCCAGGCACTGGACTAAGCTCTGGGGTAGATACAAGCAAATTGGGTTGGACACAGTCCCCCTCCCATGTGGGGCTCACAGTCTCAATCACCGTTTTACAGGTGAGAGAACTGAGGCTCAGAGAAGTGAATTGACATGCCCAAGGTCAAACAGCAGACAAGTGGTGGAGCCAGGAATAGAGTGCTGTACTCAGCGCTTGGGAGAGTACAATATAGCAGAGTTGGTAGACGCATTCCCCGCCCACTAACAAGCTTATAATCTAGAAGGGGAGACAAGCATTAATATAAATAAATTAATGGCAGATATGGATGTAAGTGCTGTGGGGCTGAGGGTGGGTGGTAACTAAAGCGAGCAAGTCAGGGTGGCGGAGAGGGGAGCTGGAGAAGATTCTATTTATCGTGATTATGTTGTCTTGTTTTTGTCCATCTGTCTCCCCCGATTAGACTGTAAGCCTGTCGCTGGGCAGGGATTGTCTCTATCTGTTGCCGAATTGTACATTCCAAGCACTTAGTACAGTGGTCTGCACATGATAACCGCTCAGTAAATACTATTGAATAATAAGCGCTCAATAAATACTATTGAATGAATGAATGAATGCACCCATGACCTTCTGACTCATAGGCCTGTGCTCTATCCACTACTCTTGGACTCTCTCAAGAACTTATTAGAGTGCTCTCCACACGGTAGATTCCCAATAAATATCTTGTTTGGTAAATCCGCCAGTGTTCACACTAAGAACAGCCTGGTCATTCAAACTGAATATTTTTACTTTATCTTTAGTAATGAGCAATTCTATCATTACAGATTTTCCTACTTCTCCTCAAATCTTTGAATGGAGCTAATTCATGACCAGATAATTGGCCTGGAAAAATTGATAATTTAGAGTAAGGTGACTCTCTACTCCTTTAGATTATCGACTCTTTTTCTTTTGCTTTTGCCTTACTCTCTTAAACTTCAGTGCTACCAGTAGACATTTAATAAATATTATGAATTGACTGATTGATCAAAGGGCTTGATAGATCTGTTCACCTGGTCCTCTTATTAAAGAAGAGTTCATGTGGACTGAACATTTCACTCACCAAGGCCCCTCTAGAACTTTAGAATTGTAGAAATGTAAGTCTGTCTTCCTTCCAGGCAGACTACACCTGACACATCCCAGACAGATCCATTCTATCCAATTCTTAAATATCTCCAGGGATAAAGAATCCCCAGCCACTTTTGGCAACCAGTTGTAATGTTCAATCACTTTTACACGCAGGACAGGTTTCCTAAGAGCTGACCTAAGTCTCCCTTGCTCTAAGTAAAACTCATTTCTTTGGCTTGAAGCTTGTACCTGCACTTCTACAGGTTTACTTTACACAATGATACATTTTAACAGAGGTAGAGATATGCAAATAAGTTTAGGCTTTTTGGACATCAAATTTTACTTGATGTTATGAGCTGTTTTGTTAACAATAGAGTCCTGTGGACCTCATCGGCACATATGTCCATATGTCTCCACACTTTAGTCAGAGAGTTGTCTTTTTGATGTGAAGAAATGTCAAACAGCCTGTGGAACTCCATGAACCTTAGAGAGATGGCAGGGACATTTTCCTATGGAATTGAATTTAGGTTATAAACATACCAGTGAATGTAAAAGCAAATCCAGAATATAAAATTGTGACCAGACTATTTGCTGAATATGTCATCTATCCACAATTTAATCCTTGCTTTTCTTTTTGTTTCTCCTTCTCTTCTGATTAGCAAAGAGTCATTTGGCATTTCCTTTAGCAAAACACTTGGCTACAACCTGAACTGTGTGTAACAATTTATAGGAAAAATGAGAGAGATGGGTAGAAATAACCACTCTAAAGTTACGATGTGACCTTTTCCCATAATGTGATGCTGTTATAATAGCGATTGGAAGTGAGCCCTGCATTTTAACTTAAAAGAAAAATATAAGTTGTGTTTTCTTTTCAACATCCACAAGCCGTTATTCTGTAATAACAGAGGGAAGAACTTTCTCTAGGCAACGTTTTCAGTGGTTCCAAACTGGAAATAACATCAAACCACTAACTGCTGCTTAATTTTTTTTTACTGATTTCATGCGTAACAGTGTTTGCACAGCAAAGCAACACACATCTAAGGAAATGTCACTTAGAATATAAAACAAACTGACCCAAAATTTACAGTAGTTTTCTCTCTTTGGTACATGTATGCAATCTGTAACATGTAAAAGGAATATAGAAACAAGATATATTTGAAAAAATGATTACAAATGGCAGTATGATTTATAAAACCATTAATTACGTCATTGAGCCTCCTTTTTTTTTTAATAGACTGGAAATATGTCCCAAAACAATTTAATAAGGAGAGCTTTCAGCTTTAGAACAAATCAAAGAAGCACAAGAAGAGGTCTGTTTGATGTAGCCTCAATATACGGACAATATGTGGATATTTCCTTATTTTCAGCACGTAATCTCTAGTGTAACAGGATACTTGACATACGTCTTGTTTTCCGGGGAAGAACCCTGGCTTTTCTCAGGTATGGCTATTGTAAAGGATTGTCGAGAACAGGAGGCAGGGGATATTAGAGAGAGAGACTGATCTCTTCAGTTCTAGCACTGAGCACTGATGAATTGACTGTACTGCCTACAAGCAAATGTTTGTTACAATAAATGGATGGCCTGATTTTATAAATTCACACTGAAACAAAAAAACTTTCACTTAATAATAGTAATGTTAATGTTTTTTGTTAAGTGCTTAGGTGTCAACCACTGTTGTAAATGCTGGGGAAGATACAAGTTAATCAGGTCAGTCACAGTCCTTCCCCAACAAAGGGCTCATGTTCAAAGTAGGAAGGAGAAAAGGTATTGAATCCCCTTTTTGCAGATAAGGAAACTGAGGCACAGAGAACTTAAGTGACTTGTCCACTGTCACACTGGAGCCAAGTGGTAAAGCTGGGATTGGAATCCAGGCCTTCTGGCTCCCAGACCTATCCATGTCCTTTCCACAAGACTATGCTGCTTGTTTTAGTAACTTAGAATATTTTCATGCTCTTGTCTTGTGCACTTCTGCTGCTAGAATTCTAGGCAGCAGACTGACTTTGACCATTCTTGCTTAATATTATTCTGCCATCTTGTCTGTGCAGCAACATTATTTCCTTCTTTTATTGACTCCCATGCCCACTGATCTGAACAAGAACACTAGACCTGTAGCTCCTTCTTCAGCCTCCAGTACTCCAACTCTCCTCCTCCTGACTCTATTGCCATAACCAACTGCTTCAATGACAAGAGTTAAAACCATGAAGTGAGAGCTCCCTCCTCAAAGACACTCTCTCACCTTCCCAAATCACACCCATTCCACAACCACCCACTCCTCTTCTTTGACCATCGCTCAAGTGGAGATGTCACTCCTGCCTTCCTCTTTCACCTTTGAAAAGCACCAGGCTAATTCTTCTTCCCTCCTTGAATACTAACTTCAAATAGTCTCGCTCAGGTGGCTCCTTCCTCTCCACATTCCCACAGCTCTTTTATCCTTGAAAAGTAAATCCCTCAAGACACAACTTCATCCTCCAGCTATAAAACTATCTTTGTCCTTGTCCTCTCCCATAACGGTCTGAACTCCTTAAATGGATTGTATCCCCCCACCACCCCTGCTTCCTCTTCTCCAGATCCCCTTTGTCCTCTACCGTCCAGTTCCCCCTTCATAACTTCACTGGGACTTTTTCCAGGTCACCAATGACCTCCTGCTTCCAAATTCCAACTAATTCTCTTATATCCTAATGATGTCAAGTGGAATTCCCTCTTTCACTGCAAACAAGATCTAACCTTGGTAGGAAGACCCCATTCTTTTCTGGTTCTCTTCTTATTTCACTGGTCACTCCTCAGTGTTTTTCACCACCTTTTTATCTATCTCTCATCCTGTAATTGTGTGTATTCCTCATGCTCTGTACAAGATCCCTTATTTTTCTCATTTTACATTCACTCCAATAGTAATAATTAGAGTTTTTAAAAAAAATTTGATATTTGTTAAACACTTATTATGTTCCAAGCACTGTATTAGGTGCTGGGATAGAGAGAGCATCATGGGACTCACGGTCTAAGTAGGAGGAAGAACAGGCACTAAACACTAATTTTATAAATGAGGAAACTGAGGCAGAGAGGATTTAAGTGACTTGCCCGAAGTCACACAGCAGGCAGGTCCCTTGGGGGGGGGATTCCAATGGCTTCAACTATCGCCTTTTGGCTTCCAATTTCTTTTTGACTTCCTTTTGACTTCCAAATTTCTATTATGAGCCCCAACCTCTTTCCTTCTCTGAAATTTCATATTTCCTCCTGCCTCCAGGACATCTTTATTTGAATTTCATGTTGGCACTGTATGCTCAATATGTCCAAAACTAAATATCTCATGCTGCCTCCCAAATCCTCCCTTTCACTTAAATTTTCCATCACAGCTGACAACACCACCATCCTTCCCATCTCTGAGGCCTGCAAGCTTGGCTTTGTCCCTAATTCCTCACTTTCTTTCAAACCCAATTATTCAGACTGTTGCCAAATCCTATGAAGCTTTTCTCATAGCATTTCCAAGGTCCATAGCCTCCTCTCCATCCATACCACCACTAAACTGGTCCAGGAGCTTGTCATATCCTGACTGGGTTATTGCATCAGCTTCCTCACTGATCTCTCTCTCCAGTCTCACTCCTCTCCAGTGCATATTTCACACTGCTGCATGAATTGTCTTTCTAAAACAACTTTTCTGTACACACTCCCCCATTCCTCAAAAACTTTCAGTGCTTTTATCCTGTTCCAAACCCTTTCTCTCCACATCAAGCAGAAACTCCTGATTAGTGCCTTTAAGTGACTTACTCAGATTAGTTCTCATTCTCCTACTTACCCACTCTCTTCTCTCACTGCTCCCCAGCTCAAACCTTTTCTTCATTTCAAGCTGACCTACTAAGTGTTTCTTGTTCTCATCAATCCTGAAGCCAACCTCCTTCTCATACCATCTCTCTGCCAGGAACTCCTTCCCGTTCAAATTGAACAGATCACTTCTCTCCCCATTTTTGAAGTTCTTGGGAAATGGTTTTCTTCCAAGAGGACTTTCCCAATAAATTCCTAATCTCCCCTGATTATTTATCCATTACTACCTGTTAAGTGCTTCCATGCTACCTAAGTAACTTGTGTTTATATATCCTCAGTGTTTGGTTGTCCTTCCTCTTTTCCTACATCCTGTCTGCCATCCATGGTCTCTCCAACCTTTTTTGCTCCTGAAACACTTATATTGACCTTGTGTCTATCCCAGCACTTAGAACAGTGCTTGGCACATAGTAAACACTTAACAAATATCATTATTATTATTATTATTATCATTATTAGATTTAAGTGCAACTCTGGGCCAAGTTTTGTTCTAAGCACTGGGATACACACATAATTATCAGGTTGGACACAGTGCCCATCCTATATGGGGCTCACAGTTTAGGTCTAAAAAGGAAAGGGAAGTAGTGCACAAGAACACAGTCTCATCTACTGAGACAATTCTAACCTAGCACTAGGAGGGAACTTTTCTTCACCCAATTTCCAAAAGAAAATGGAATGACTATGTACCCAGCCCATATTACTTCAGGTGTTTTAGGAGAGGTGATATCTCATAGAACTTGTAATAGGGGTTTCAGAGAGGCAGAGGAAGAAGAAACCTCTCCTGGAGTACTAATGATAAAAAGAAAAAAAGGGTAAAGCAACAATCAGAACACTCTCATATGAAAAATAAAGGGGTGTGTCAACCAATTCTTTGGTGATGTGCTATAGAAAATCATGTTAACGAGAAGTTGGTTTTACTATTAAACCATCAACTGGGTTTACTTTATAAAACAACAGCTGGGCTCCATTACAAGTAATGTGCTTTGGTGTGTCTCTAATGGTAAAAATAAAGGATCCTTTAAGACATGTAGAATTGTTAAGCAATTAAACATGTATTTTCTTTTCCTCCCCTTGAATAACTAAAGGAGTTGGAAGAATGGCTGAGGCCTTCTTTCCCAAAGAAACAAGCACTGCTGCCAGACTGGTTTTGATTCCACTGATATCTGGCTCTAGGTGAGAAAATGGCTCAGATGTAGTTGACCTCCAGCTAGCTGGATGTTCATTGGGAATACTTAGTACATTTTCTTTTTCAGTTTTCTTTCAGTTTAGTTTTTGATATTTATCTTGGAGTATTTGCACACCAAAACATAATATTTATCTCCATGTTGAGTACTCTTAATGATAATGGAAAATAATTTATGCTAAAGAATATTAATACCTTTAAGTTATCTGGCCAGTCCATCAACAAGTATTGATTGAGCGTCTGCAGAGGCATATGGTTATACTTGGGAAAAATGCCAAGGATTATAAGTAGCCCATGATCTTAAGAAGCTTACAGTATAATAGGATAGACAAAGCAAGCTTAGAATTAGCATTAATGGATACAAATGGGGGTAAATAATTACAAAACATTATCAAATAGCTGAACAGTTTATACAGAGCAATGAACTGTCAAAAACTTAGGTAATAAAGTTTAAGTATTACCTGACATTCCCCTAAAGAACTTAAATTCCCTGAATATCCTAGTTCCCATTCTCTGTATGTTCTATTGGATAAAATATACTTTGGAAAACATAGCCAGTCTAATGTTTTATTAGGGAACAGCTACATTTTAGGCTTAGAGGTCTAATATTTTGCATACCTTTAAGATAACCAGATCCAAATTCAAACTAAATGGGTGCTTTTGCATTCTTCCAAGTTTAACCATTAATAATTTTAAGCTATCAATATGAGAAAAGAAAATTACTATCTACAGCTCTACATTTTTAAAAATTTCACCTTTGGCAGAAAAATAACCCAAAAATGCTCAGTATGCAAACAACACAATCTGCCAGCAGAGATAAAATCCACTTTAATGTCCTAGAACTAAGGAAAATAAAAATATATTGCATCTCTTTGATGAAATCACTTTCAAGTAGAGAGAGGACAAGGCAATTTGTCAGATGTACAGCTATTTGAGGGAAAAGATGTAGAAGGCAACAAACAGCATTACAGGAAATAGCCTTAGAACAGTGCCATGCACATGATAAGTGTTCAGTAGATATCACTGATTGACAAGTAGCTGTTTACTGACTTCTATTAATATCAAGAAATGATTACTCTAGTAGACCTAGGCTGTGTTGTTTCATAGAATTTTCTTATGACTAGTTCCTGTTCTGAAAAGCCATTCTAGAGATTGATGACATCATTCACATCCTCATATTGCAAAAGTACTACTTTCAATAGAAATTGACAGAAAAAGAACTCCAACTCCTAGGAAATACTGAGTCTTTTTACCAGAGTCCTTAAAAGTCTGCTCAATGACACCAGGAAGAGTCTTTAGGACTCTGTCTAAATCATCCATCGGATGGATAAAAGTGGAGCCTACAAGAACACTTTCCACTGATCTGTTGAAGACACTGAAGAAGAAACACTTGAGAATACACCTGACTCATTCATTCATTCAATAGTATTTATTGAGCACTTACTATGTGCAGAGCACTTTCTAAGCACTTGGAATGTACAAATCTTTTTTTCTTCCTTTTAATACCCTTTCCTCTATGGCCCAGTGTCTTCTCAAATTGCTCAGTGAAGTAGTATTCTTTGTGTCTCCACTTTCTGATGAGCGCCTCTATGCTACTAACACTAACCTACTCTTGCTTCCTCCACTGCCCTCTGACACCTATAGCCTTCCTTTCCTTCTAGACTGTAAACTTGTGTGCAGGGAATGTTCCTTTTTATTGTACTCTTCTAAGTGCTTAGTACAGTGCTCTGCACACAGGAATCGCTCAATAAATAAGTTGGACTGATAGATTGACTCTTCCACCTTTCCATTTGTCTGGTGATAGGTAACCAATCCCACCCTCAGACAGCTAGCTGACTTGGGGTAATGGGCAGAGGAGGGTAGTGGTAATCACAGCTTCTCAGCCATTGTCGTGGCTTCAGTCCACAGGGCCACTTCAGTTGTGGCGAGGTGATGGGAGGAATCAATGTCTTCAGAAGATTCTTCTTCCTTCAATTTAGTGACAGGAACTTCTTCTGCCACTATCACAATCAAGTGGTCCTGTTCCACCACTCCATCCCAATCTAGGTTTCTTAACTGATCTCACCTTTCCACTCTATTTTTTTTTTAATGGTTGGTTGGTCGGTCAATCACATTTATTGAGTGCTTACCGTGTGCAGAACACTGTATTAAGCACTTGGGAGAGGATAACAATAATGATATGTATAACGATAAACACATTCCCTAACCACAACACAAGCACTTACTACATGTCAAGCATTCTTCTAAGACTTGTGGTACATACAGTTTTTCCAGGTTGGGCTTCTGAGTGATGGGACAAAAACTCCTAAATCGTGACTGCTCTCCCCAAAACAGGATGTCTGGTAACTTTATTCTTGCTTCTTATGTGTATTTTGCTCTGCAAAAGCCAAAACAACTTCAGTGGTCAGAACCAGACACAGAGGCTGGCAAATACCTTCTTTTTCTAAACTATGCCCCTGGAACTCTTTGATTCATGACTTGGGCTCAGAGCATTGGGAAGTGGAACTAGTCAAAGATGCCAGCTATTGCCTGTGGGGATCTGGTTTAGAGAGAAGTCTGGAGGTCTCACCAGAGGCCAAATTGAGATTGCAAACCCGAGTCTATGGATCTTCTTATTAGTACAGAGTAACAGAGTTGACCAACATGTGGAGGGAATAAATAGGGATAAAGGAAGAACATAAATCACGTGAATTTTTTTCCACATTTGGGTTCAATCAATCAATGGTATCTACTGAGGGCTTACTTTGTGCAGAGCACCATACTAAGTATTTGAGAGAATAAACTGCAGTTAGTTGACACATTCCCTGCCATCAGTGAGGTTAAGGTCTGTGAAGGGAAAAGGCATAAAACAAATTACTGGTTTGATAAATGTAAGGATATGTAGATAAGCGCAACTGGGGTGGTGATGTGGGGGAATACCTAAGTGCTTAGTGAGTGGGATTAGGTGCATGGGTGATGTAATCAGGAGGGAAAAATGGAGTGGGATGGATGGGAGATTAGGCAGGGAAGTCTTAATGAAAGTGAAAGACATAAGGTTCTCTACTTTTTGTTTAAATGATTAATTAAATTATCAGTTTTCAAAATGTGGAGAGGAAGACCAAAATGGTAAAGTTCCTTAGTACAGCTCCTCAAAGTACACTTGATTATGTCTCTGAATAACTTGGTGGTTAATCTAATGGGAGAAACCTTGACACACACCCATAGTATTGTTAAATAAGTTGTTCTTTCCTGTATTAATAAATGTTGCAAGGCACTCTGATGAAAACGTGATGTGAGTCAGCTAGCAGATGTGCTACTAGAAATGCAACCTTCTTATTTATTGACATAGTGAAGAAAATTTTCATAAGCAAACGCGCAGTATCCAATTAGTTGCTTGAATGTTTTGTATCAGATTTGCTCTTATCCTATCCCAGCCCTTCTCCTTTCTAGTGAAAACATGCTTCAGAGACAGCATTTTTCCAATGTAGTAATACTTCCTACTTTTAAAAATCAACATTTGCAATCAGAAAATCTTCAGCATTTTGAATCTTAATTGTGGTGATATTTGTGGTATTTGCTAAGTGCTTACTATGTCCCAGGCACTATATTAAGCGCTGAGGTGCATACAGGCAAATCAGCTTGGACAATCCCTGTCCCACATTGGACTCACAGTCTTAATCCCCATTTAGAAGTGAAGCAAGTTGCTCAAAATTACTCAGCAGATATGTGGTAGAGCTGGGATTAGACCCCAGGTTCTTCTGACTCCCAGGCCCATGGTCTTTCCACTATGCCACATAATGGAATTAGTTTCTTCAAATGCTACCTTGCACTGCACTTATTTCAGTGATTAGGAGGAAAAATGGGAACCAAAATGTTGCAAAGACTACACATTTTCAGTAAATAATTCATTGAATAATTTTCAGAAAAGTAGTATAGACTAATGGAAAGAGTACAGGCCTGGAGTCAGAGTATCTGGGCTCTAATCTTAGCTCTTCCAATTGCTTGAAGTTTGAAGTTGGGCAAGTCTCTTAATTTCTCTGTGTCTCAATTCCCTCATTTGTAAAATGGGGATTTAATACCTGTTCTTCCTCCTACTTAGATTGTGAGACTCATGCGAGGCAAGGACTGGGTCTAACTTGATTAAATTGTATCTACTCCAGTGCTTAGAACAGTGCTTGGCACATAATAAATACATAATAATAATACTTATAATAATAATTTTATGGTATTTGAGATATGGTGAATCATTCAGCATAGTAATTTTAAATGTCATACAGTTTCAATAGGGATTGAGTGGGGGACTTTCACTACTTTCCCTACTTTGACTGTGAACTTGAATCCATTTCTTTAACAAGACTTTCTTTTCTCCATTTCTGCTAAATTATGGGGAAAAGCTAATTTGGCTTTTGCAACCTGCATGAACTGGACAATATGAGGCAATATGTTTTTGGAAGCATTTTTCAATGGATGGATGGAGGAGTTGATGGAAAATGTATCCTCAGCTGGCATGGAGAGGAGAATCCAATTCCTTTTTTTTTTTTTTTTTGAACTAGCAATTATGTTCCTAGAAAAAGATGTGGAACGGAGCAAAAGGAACTCTGCATCATGCCTGTTTAAAACCCATCCCAATGACTTCCCATATATATGCTTGGTGCAGTCTCATTCTATGAGCTATTAAGTACTCTTGCATCACATGACTAGAAAGAAGGTGAGATTCTTCATTTTCTAGCACAAACTTGGCATTTGAATATTGAAATTCAGCCCAAATGTCATAAAGAAACCCAAACCAGCCACTCTTGGGGGCTGAAATAATCAGGGAATTGAGAAAATGCAATGGAAATCTTTTCAGGGGGATGGTGGGAGGGGAGAGGGTTGTATATGTGTTTGTATGGGTGCATATGTTTGTGTGTGCATGCCCCCTCACTTACAAAAGTGTTTTGGATGAAATTAAACCGAGCAAGCCCATTATATGAATTTCCTGGGTTCTAATATGGTTCAGTGAATTGTGTGAAATGACTTGAAAGATTCTGGTGCTAATCATACTGTATTAATACTCATCCTTAGCATGAAAAATATGATCACCCTGGGTAGACATATGAATTGCTTCAGAAAGGCTACTAACAAATGCTAATAATAAATTAATACAGGTTCATTCATTCATTCAATAGTATTTATTGAGCGCTTACTATGTGCAGAGCACTGTACTAAGCGCTTGGGATGAACAGGTCGGCAACAGATAGAGACAGTCCCTGCCGTTTGACGGGCTTACAGTCTAATCAGTTATTAAGTGCTAACAATGTAGAAACCCCTTTGCTGAACTCTGGGGAGAAATCCAAGAACAGTGATTCAGACACCATCCTATAGCTGTGTGTGGTAAGCACTGCTGTTTAGTCACCACTTCCGGGCGGAAGAAGCTTAGAGGAAGAAAATATTAGCATAATATTAGTGAATATCCTCTTTTACCATCCTGCACAGAGTGGCTACAAGTTCATCCTTCCCAGAAGAACTATGGTAGAAGAAAAATCAATGCAATGAGTGCTCCTTTCTGCTCATCTAGCCCAAATTTATACTCCCTGGAGACTCAGGTGAGGGACTAGAGCCAAAACTAGTGTTTATGTGGATGCAAATTTGTAGCTGTAGAGGTGGGAGTGTAAGATTGCCGTGTTTCCTTGGCTAGGCGTATGATGAGGGTAAACAAATGACTTCATCGACTAGGGTTTCCCGTCTGACACCTTTCACAAGCCCTGAACTAAAAAAAAAAAGTACACATCTCAGTGACATTAAAAACTTGACAGGAAAGGCAAGCCAGAAATGAGAAGGATGATAAATTATTTCAATTGGTGGGAAAAAAAAAGTCCAACTCACAACTCTGGCTAATACCCGAAAAAGCTCAGAGCCTAGTCTGGTTCTGTTTTCTATCTGAGATAGATGTCAGGAGGGATGGGCGAACTCAGTGGCATTTTGTGTTTGTCAAAACATCTTGAATTATTTTTCAAACATTTTGGGTTCATCAGAATCCAAACTGCATTTTGCCAAGCCCTGTTGCCTTAATTTTTAAACCCCTGGGTATTTCAAGGGAAATTTAAGCCGTATGTTTCAGAATCATTTCCATTTAATTCATCAACATGTTGTTTTGTAAGAGCTATTTGATGGTGGAAGATCGCATATGAACCTTTCCTCTTTGGTGCAGAAAATCTCATTTTGGCCAAGAGAAGCTTAATATATATAGTCCTTGAGAGCTCTGAGCTTGGTTGGAAGCCTAGAACTTGCAACACACAAATAGATCCTGACAAGGCAATCTTAGTCATGAATATACATTTTTATTACTTCTTTGACCCTATTTTAGAGTCCTGTGGTGGTCACTCAGGGTGCTCAGATTAAACAGAGATGGACCTATTAAGACTGAATCAGATCTTTTTATTTTGATTAATTGTATTTTAAAAGTGGTAATTATATGACCACCACACTCCTAGGACTATTGATTCAAATGTGCATTATTCATTTTTCCATACTTTAACTTCAAGTTACTTTTCTCCAAAATTATGTCTTCCTATCTCCCCCATTAGATTTCCTGAGGGCTGGGACTGTGCCTTACACTTTTAGTATACTCTCACAAGCAATATAATACTGCAATAATAATCATTAATACTAATTAAAATTAATAATGTCACTTGTTTAGAGCTAAGCACTGTAGATATAATGAGACAGAGTCTATGTCTCACATGGGGCTCAGTTTAAGGGATAGAGAGAATTATCTAATCCCCATTTTACAGATGAAAAAACTGAGTTGACTATAAGATCCTGGTAGACAGGGAATGTATCTAACAATTCTGTTAGGGCTTAGTACAGTGATCTGCACACAATGATTTGCCCAAGTTCCCACCAACAGGCAAGTGGCAGAGCCAAGACTAGAATCCTGGCCTCATGACAGGTCCCTACCCGATCCTCCCTCTGGCTTGTAGCCCCTCCCCCTTCATATACAACAGAACACCACTCTCCTCAAATTCAAACCCTTAATAAACTCTTATCTCTTCCAAGATGCTTTCCCTGATTAGCCATCATTTCCTTTACTCCCCTTTCCTTCTGTGTCTTCTATGCACTTGGATCTGGACCATTTAAGGACTCGATGTTCATCCTATCCTCAGTCCCACAACCCTAATGTGCCTATCTGTAACTTATTTAGACTGTAGATTGACTAGATTGTAAGCTTCTGGTGATCAGGGAATGTGTCTACCAACTCTGCTGTATTGTAGTCTCCCAGACCCTTAGTACAGTGCTCTGAACCCAGTAAGTGCTCAGTAAATACCATTCATTGACTGCCTAACTCCCAGGCCTGTGCTCTTTTGACTAGGCCACACAATAAATAATAATGTCCTAATATAAGGGTCTGGTAGTGTTCTATTTACCCACGACTGAACCACTGGCATTACATGGAAAATTTAACTATTTATTCCCCTTGTCCCCCAAAATTTGGTCTTCAGGCAAAATATTTACTGGTGGATGTAAAAATCACATAGTGATCAAGTTTTTATATTTTAGTGTTAAAAATTCACATCTCCATCTTTAACAATGATAGCACTGCGGTAGGTAAACTATAAGTTGACCATATGGGACTCACAGTCTAAGGGGGAGGGAGAACAAGTATTTCATTCCCATTATTCAGATGAAGAAACTGAGATACAGAAAAGATAAGTGACTTGCCTAAAATCACACAACAGGCAAGTGGTGAAGCTGGAATTAGAACTCAGGTCTCCTCGCACCCAGACCTGTGATCTGTCCACTGCTTTTCACACTGCATTAACATCATGAAATGCCCACAGTATGCATCAGATTATGCAGCCTCTCCAAGCACTCCTTAACCTTGATTTTAAAGCACTCAGTCGCCTACTACAACCCAGCCCACATACTTTGCTCATCTAAAGTCAAACGTTCTTATTGTACCTCGATCTCTTCTGTCTCACCACTGAACTCTCTCCTACATCCTTCCTCTGGCCTGGAATGCCTTCTCTCTTCATGTCTGACAGATGATCACTCTCCCCACCTTCGAAGTCTTATTTAAAGCACATCTTCTACAAAAGGCCTTCCCCAACTAAGCCCTTGTTTCCTCTGCTCCCTATTCTTTCTGCATCTTCCTTGCACTTGGATTTGCAACCTTTGTTCAACCCTCCCTCGGCCCCCAACACTTGTGTATGTATCCATAAATTATTTATATTAATGTCTATCTCCTCCTCTAGACGGTAAGCTCCTTGTGGGAGGGAACCAGTCATCCATCTCTGTTATGTTGGACTCTCCCAACCACTTAGTACAGTAGCTGCACACAGTATGTGCTCAGTGAATACGATTGATTGATTGATCAGGTAGGTAGGCAAGGCTAGACAAAAATTCCAGACTCCTATTATCTACTCATAAAGATTTAATCCAGAAGGCTCTGCAAAGTCCCAATCTATTTGTGTGTCTTGGTTCAAGACTTCCAATCAGAGTCAGGTCTCTCAAGTTCTGTTTCTTTCAAGTTCTGTTTATTCTTGGCCAAGTGTGACCCTTTGCTGCTTAAAAAATGGTTCATAAGGGCTTCTCTTGTAAAACTGTTCTTTCCTGGTAAATTAATGGTCATTCCCCCCAATCTTTAAGGAAGATGAGTGCTTGCTGCATAATCAAAGTGAGCTCACTAAGGGAGCCGGCCTTTTCTATTTGACTTTTCAGGAGGCACTTAAGATTGTAAATTAAACAGAGAAGTTAGTTTGAACTAAAGACTATAATGTCAACATAATCTGAATCAATTCATATCGTAAATATTTATTCATAGCCTTGGAGTGTGCATCCTCTATTGCTTTGTTCTGTTAGTACATCCTTCTGTTTGTCCACATCAGCGGTATACATTTGAGATTGTAAGTTCCTTAGTGGCAGATATCTTGTCTTTGCAACCCGTTTGAACAGGATCCTTTACCTTGTCTCGCCTGGTGGGTGCTTAATGCCTGCTACTTATTTTTAGGTTAGAGACAAAAAAACAGAAGAAAACATGAACGCTAAACACAGGATGCTAAATTTAAAAAGTCAGCATGGTACTTTCAAATACTCAGTGATTACAAGTTAGGCCACTGACCAAAAAGACAGCTAATATACTTTTCCTCCCTTTTCTAATACCCCTCATTCAGGAAGAATATTGAGTGAAGTAAGGATAGTGTTGTGTGGTATAGTTCATATTTTCAGTAGCAGAACAGTGCTCTGCACGTAGTAAGTGCCCAATAAATATTCTCGATGGGTTGATTGATTTATGGTTGAATAAGAGATTGACTCTGGTGAAGGCCCTGTAATCAACTCCAGGGTTGTCCGCACAGGAGACCTCTGGAACAGTGCTTTACACAGAGGAGGTGCTCTGTAAATACTTTTCAGACTGCTCTACATTCTGCACATAGGAGGCGCTCAGTAAATACTTTTGATAGGCAACACTTTCCGAACACAGAAGTTGCTCAGTAAATACATTTGACCAGCCCTGCCCTCTGCACACAGCAAAAACTCAGTAAATACTTTCTGACTGGCGCCATGCTATGTACATAGTAGGCTTTTAGTAATTACTTTATAATGGAGAGAGGAGGCAGTATTGAAAAATGAAACTGTGGATTCCCAAACACAGTTCCAGGCCTAATAGTAGCAGAGCTTCCTTTCCATAGAGCAAATGCTAGTTTAAAAAACCAAACAGGTAAAAATTAGAGGCCCTCCTTGGAGCTCAAGAGGCTTAGAGTTATTTTCTAACTTATTGGTGAAGTTGAACTATAGGTTAACAAATGATAATATCTATTTCTATATTTTGGTGCTGCTTCAAAGTAAATGGAGTAAGTAAAACTGTACTGACAGTCCTGAATATCTAAATTATCTTCTCAATGAATGTAACTAAGGAACATTGCAAAATCATCTTGAAACATATATTATCCACTTGGAAGGGCCCATCTGGAGTTTAGATTTTGTGCCTAAAAATGGATGGGGATGAGCAACCTACCAGCAGGGTGAAATTCTTTTCTATCACTGAGAAAGCTGGGTTTGGTTTGGATTAAATCCTTGCCCCTGAAAAACACAAACTCCAAAACAAGTCCCATAATAAAGTGCTTGAGCCACCTAACCCTCTACAGAACGGTTATTGTGAGTGTTTTTACTTGGGGTGGGGGGGTGATGTTTATAAAGGCCTTTCCCATGCATTTTTTTTCTTTTTTACTTTTTATGACAAATAAAAACTTCCCCAAATTCACTGGCCTATGGAGCCAACCTGGTTCATAGCACCAAGAGTTTGTCCCAAAGCCAGCTGGCAAAAAACCCAAGACTAAAAGCAGATTTTGCCTCCCAAACCATGTGACCATTCTTCCAGATGGAAGAAAATAGTCATAATTTCAGATGCAGCTGGGAAGGGGTAAAGGAGGCCTCTGAGAATGTCAGGTAAATTTGGAGACTGGGCAATCTTTGCATGTGTCAGTAAATACTTAGCTACTTATAGTGGGCAGTGAAAGATGAAGAGAGTTTGGTTTCTATTCTTGGAGACTTAATCGTCATTAATCGGTGATGCAAGAATGTCAGGAATATAACCTGGAGATTACATAAATCAAACATAACTTCCTGACCCAGCAAGGAGAGAGGCTAATCTAATCACTTCCAGAGAATAGAATAAAACTCCCTCTGGAAGGGTTAACAATAAGCTAAGTAGATACTACATTTTAAAACTAAAATGCATATAAATAATTGAATATCAGGATAATGAGAAACAGATTTCCCTTTGTTAATTTCTGGGAGATTGAATGACTTATGGCTAAAACCAAGTAGAAAATCTTGGGCTGGATCAATTCTGCCACCCTAGATAAAATGTATTTATATAATCTATTTTGGAAAAATAAATATTCCATGCTTGTGAGTGTGTATAGATATTCAGTAGTATTTATTGAACGCTTACTATGTGCAGAGCGCTTGGAATGTACAATTCGGCAACAGATAGTAGACCGTCCCTGCCCAATAATGTATCTACTCTATAGAGGACATAAACAAATAGTTATGACATTGTAATGCTGTTCCTGAAATCGCAGTAAGACAGTATCCACTGTTTAAAATGCCGCTTGTTCTGAGCACTAAGCAAGTTTCCGAAGAAAATTTAAACATTTTATCTTCAGTCTGTGTAGGTGTTCATCATGTTATAAAATCAAGACAAAATGCAACTCAGCCTTTCAGCCAATCACTTTCTTCTTCTCATTCCCAACCTTTCCTCACTGTCACAGGAATTAGGAACTCTTTAAGATTTTAGTCTAAACTCACTTAGTAGTTCATAAATAATGCGGGATTCATTCATTCATTCAATGGTATTTATTGAACGCTTACTATGTGCAGAGCACTGTACTAAGCGCTTGGAATGTACAATTTGGCAATAGATACAGACAATCCCTGCCCAATAATGGGCTCACAGTCTAAATGGGGGAGAGAGACAGCAAAGCAAAACAGAACAAAACAACTGGAAGGGGAAGGAAAAGTGTGAGCCAGATGACTAGACTCTCTCTCAAGGAAAGAAGGAATCATTAGTAAAATCCATAGAGCGGGGAAGATAGCTTCCCAGTGAGATACACTTGGTTCTGGTGACAAAACAAGTGGCCCTGGATGCTTTGGCTAAGAAGCTTGATGTCTGTGAAGTGAGATCTCCTCTCTCTTTCCTGATACAACCCTGGAAATAACTTTTTCTAATAGTTCTGGGCAGACTCTTCCATGTGACTGATAATTCATTCAATAGTATTTATTGAGCACTTACTATGTGCAGAGCACTGTACTAAGCGCTTGGAATGTACAAAGCGGTAACAGATAATTCCCTTGAGCTGTGAGCTTACTGTCCTGCTTCTTGCTAGCATGTGTACTGGAGCGTGTACAGAAAAAAATCAATGGTCCATTGCTCTAGAAAGAAAGACTTCCCTTTGGTCATATATGTACCTAGTTCAGTCTTGCTGTGGGAGTGGAACATGTCTACCAACTCTGTTACACTGAACTCTCCCAAGTGCTTACTATAGTGTTTTGCACACAGTAAATGTTGGAGAAATATGATTGATTAAGCTCTCAAATATAAACACCATTGATTAAATGTTTTTTTTTGGGGGGGTGGGTGTTTAAAGGTATTTGTTAAGTGCTTACTATGTTACAGGCATTGCACTAAGCGCTGGGGGAGATAAAAACAAATAGGGTTGGACACAGTCCATGTCCCACACGGGGCTCACAGTATAATCCCCATTTTGCAGGTGAAAAAACTGAGTCATGGAGGAGTTAAGTAACTTTCCCAAGGTCACACACAAGACAGGGATTTAAACCCAGGTCCTTCTGACTCTTTCCACTAGGCCATGCTGCTTCCCTTGTACAAATGTCCCAGGGAAAATGCATTCATTTTAACTATACCAGCTTCCTCTCTTCCATTGAAGAATCTCATACATTTTGAGCTCCTGCTCTACAAAAGATCTGTTGACCACGATTGCCTTGGATGAAGAATATCAGGACTGCCTGTTACTAGAGCTTTCCAAATGGGCGGATGCCAGAGAACACAGCTTGCCCTGGATTTAAGAAATGATATTCACCCAAAGCTGGACCTCACAGGTGGCATGGTCTCCTTTGAGCCCTAAAATACAAGGGGACAAATATTTAGCCAAGAGTACAGCACCACCACTTTGTTTGTTAAGAACACTGGGAAATGAGCCCCAGGATTGTCCACTTGATCATGTCCATCCATCGTTCATCATGCTTTTGCATTTGCAGAGCTTTTTAAACCGAAAGTCACAATTCTGCTGTGAGCAGTAACAAGAAGAATGATGGTATTTGTTAAGCACTTACTATGTGCCAAGCACTGAGTCCATGGGTTATGGTCTGAATCTAATAATAATGATAATAGTAATAACTGTGGTATTTGTTAAGTATTTACTATGTGCCAGGCATGGTACTATGCTCTGGGGTAGATACAAGCTCTTGCTGTGAGCAGAACACTGAACTAAGCATTGGAAGAGTACAAGACCACAGGGTTAGTAGACAGATTCCCTGCTTGGTGTGGGCAGGGACTGTGTCTCTTATGTTGTTGAATTGTCCTCTCCCAACCACTTTGTACAGTGCTCTGCACACAGTAAACGCTCAATAAATATGATTCATTGACTGATGGAGGAGTGAGTGGCACCACACGGACACATTTCCAACTGCAGTTAGCCCTCCCCCAAATACCAGCACTGCTGCCTTCCTCTTCTGAAACCCCCTCACAATTCACCACTTTCTCATTATTTTTTCTTTGGAACTCTGAATGGATTCACTATCGAACGTACTCATTTGATTTAAATGAGTTTGTCTTCTGGTGGACTCTGAATTTTTGGTGTTAAGATGTGAAGAGGTATTTGCCTTCTATATATAACCTTTTCCCTGTGGGAAGCCTTGTAAAAAAACACGATTTTCATTGCATCTTGTTAAACGGTAGTTTGACCCATAAAAATGATATAGGTCACTCTGTTTTGTGGCTCACGGATTTAAAATGAGAAAGGACTAAGTATAAACTCAATTTCTCAAACCTTCCTTAGGAAATTCTTACTTTATGATGAGGCCAAAAAATGTGGGCAGAGCCTGGCTGTGGAAATTTTTAGGTCTCCATAGGAGGAAAAATTGAGGTAAAGAGACTGAAGGGAAAGTAAGAGACTTATTCCTGAAACACCTGTTGCCTAGGAATTGTATTTCTTAGAATCCTCTGTGAATGAGAGTCAGTCAGCAAACAGGGCATCCCTTTAAAATTCAGCAGGAGAGGGACTCCAGGCTTATTCTGACTTGCTAAGTAACATTCTGGCAGCCATGCTGGATGATGATCTTCATTTAGTTAATTTTACACCCAGTGCTCAAATTCTAAGAAAGCTGTGATCTATAGCAATTTGTGTACCTGTGGAAATTTGCTTGTGGGTTTGTGGAATCTATCAGTCATTCGATGATATTTTTTAAGACCTTTCTGTGTGTAGAGCACTGTATGAAGAGCTTGGTAGAGAACAAAAAATGTTACCCATGATCCATGTCCTCAAGGAACTTACAGTCTATTCATTTCTATATCTTAACTCTGCTTTGCCCACATATTTGATTATACCATGAATTTTTCTCTGGTTTCACCTCCCCAAGACCAGTGGAACTACAGGACGGTCATTCTTCTGCTTTTTAACTCAGAGAGTACAGTTTCCAGTTCGTCTGCCCGTAGCTTAGTGGCTAAAGCTAGGGCCTGGGAGTCAGAAGGACCTGGGTTCTAATCCCAGCTCTGCTACATGTCTGCTGGGTGACCTTGGGTCCATCACTTTACTCCTCTGGGGCCTCAGTTACCTGATCTGTAAAATGAGGTCTGAGTGTGTTCCCCATGTGGGACAGGGACTGTGTCCAACCTGATTAACTTGTATTAATCCCAGTGCTTAGGATAGTACTTGACTACATAGTAAACACTTAACAAGTATGAGTATCATTATTATCATTATAAATATGGAACCAGTAACTTATATTCAGTTATTTTTTAAGTGCCTCAGTTGCTGCTGCCACATAGCATGATTCAGAAGCAGTGTCTGTCCTTACAGGGAGCTGCAAAGAGTACACTTTTGCTCTAGGGAAGGGGAGGAAGGGCAGGGCAGGGTGTCCGTGACCTTGGTGGGTTTTCACAAGATATTCTAGAATACACTGGGCTCACTTCATACAGTGCCACACATATCTCAGTGTCTGGTTAACTGGCCCCTCTAAAGACTAGCTAAGGCTGAATTCTCCATGGAGAGAAATTATACTATGCTTAGTACAGTGCTCTGCACATAGTATAGTGCTCTGCACACACATACTCAAAAGAAACTACTGATTAATCATAGATCTGCCATTTAGAACCTTGGCTGAAGCATATATAATAATCCCGAGAATAGCATCGACTAATCCAAAATGACCGAAAGTTTATCAGTCTGAGATAGTACCTCCAGCCATGAAATCAGAAGATCTCAGTGGCTGGAGCACGGACCTGGAAGTCAAAGGTCCTGGGTTCTAATCCTAGCTCTGCCACTTGTCTGTCGTGTGACCTTGGGCAAATCCTGTAGTTTCTCTGGGCCTGTTACATCATCTGTCAAATGGGGATTGAGACTGTGAGCCGCACATGGGACAGGGACTGTGGCCAACCCAATTTGCTTATATTCACTTAAGCATCTAGAACAGTGCCTGACACTTAGTAAATGCTTAGCAAATGCCACAATCATTGATCTTATTATTATTTTCATTATATAGCAGATGACTCACTATAAGAAATGTTCCAGACCAATCCATCAGTTTGGTGGCAGCTTCACTTTCCTGTCACAGAGCTTACCTTTATTCAATTTGGTCATGATTTCCTTCAACCTAAGTCCACAGCCTCCCCTTTCTCTAATTTTGTGGATTTATTTTATGGCAATCAAGCCAATTCGTTGAGTGCTTACTCTGGGCAAAGCACTGTACTAAGCACTTGGGAGAGCACAGTATAACAGAGTTGGGAGACATATTCCCTGCCCACTAGGAGCTTACAGTCCAGAATCTGCAGTCTTGTGCCTTTGTTGTTTCTCCTGAATTTTTGCTGTCATTAAATTGAGTTTATGGACCTGGCAACCATGGAGTGCAGACAAACCCAGAATGTTAGGAAGCCTTTGGTATGCAACTTCTAAATGCATGTCCAGTCAAAATGTGATTGGCACTGGCGGGCAGTTTCCAATTTAACCCTTCCATAGTTAGTAGAGCATGTTGATCCGGGGCAAATCATATGTGAGCCTTCAGGAAGGTGGCCAAATAGAGCATTAGCTGAGAAAATTGGTGTTTTCTCAAATTGTGAAAAAATTTAAGGGTTTTAATATTGTGTGTTATAACGAGTGTTTATATATGTACCCCCATTCTAGTGTATATGTGAATTGAGGGTGGTCCTCCTAAAGGAGTTTCCAGATAAACCAGCCTATGTTCTAAAACTTACAAAATTTTTTCTGCATGATTTATGAACAGGGCAAAATAATGCATTTTTTAGGTGAGTACTGGTTGTAATTAACTATTGATTAGAGACACCATTTTGCCACAGCTCTGAGCAAAATCATTTAAAAAAACTGAGCAGGTCACAGTCTATCTAGGGGGTGTATTCAATTATGCTTAATGTCACATTTTATTGCTTTGTTCAGCTAATTTGTCTTGTGGGAGGTGAATGCTTTCTGAAGCATTCCACAGTTCTCATAGCTCTAAATGTCATTACTTTATGTGCAAGCAAAAAGATTTGACCAACCAAATGTGCCCCTTTCCCTGATCCCACTCTTTCCAGGATTTCATGCCTAGACATAGGAGATGTTGTGCCTACATCACATGCATTCATTCTTGCTATCAACATTTATTCAGAATTTCCTAGTGTCTTTTTACATCTCCAATAAAGAGAAGTACAATCTACAGAAAAATATCCCAGGGCAAATCATTGTCATTGTTTTTTAACATCTTTATTGGATGCAGTAGTGTTCCTCTATTAGTTCATGTACACTTGATAGGAGTTGTTGGGTGTTAGAAAATAATGAGTGTATTCTTCAGTAAAGCTCCTGAACTGAAGCACAGGATGGAGTGAGTTGTTGCTTTTGCTTTTTTGTCAGTCTGGTTTGGTGTAACACAGATTTAAATCATTATTGGTTTCCCTTTAGCAGGCAAGAAACTATTTACATGAAAAATAAAAATGCAATTCCCGGGTCATACCAATAGTCTATACAGTTCAGCCTCTGAAAATGGCAAGGGTGAAGGTTACCATCTTTGGTATGCATCAACTAATGTCCATGACATTTTCATCAGTGTTCTTAAATTTCCTTCTAATAATCCCTCATGAACCACTTTCTTATGAATTTGTTCAAACCCTTCTTGAAGGTATATTTTTCAGTTTCCACAGCTTTCTAAGGCAGCAAACTCCTCATGCTTAATATTTGTTGGTGAAGTAAAATTTTCTTTTGTTTAATCTGAATCTATCACTCTCAGGTTTCATTGGAAGCCTCGTATTGTGGCTTTAAGTAAACAAGAGTATTGTGTTGCCCTTTCTCCACCCAACATGATTTTTTCACTTCACACATGTCCCCTTTTAGGATCATCATTACAGACTCAAGGGTCTTATTTCTTTCTGAGGGGTTAAGCATGATAGGGGCTTATTCTGAGCTAAAATAGAATTTCTTTTTTCCCTCCTATTTCCTGAAGACTTTATTTTTCACAGAAATAGGCTCACTACATCAATCCAGTATCCCTGTGTTGATAAAATCTGCACTTGTGTAATAGATCGAAAGATTACCGATCTAATCCAGTAAGGTCAACAATGGAACTACAATTTGCCCTCTGATCTCTTGAATACAATTTCAGGTCAAGCTACTTGAAGAACCCAGCATTCCTAGGGTTAAAAGTGACCATTAAATATGTAAGAGTAGTAAGAGCCCATCAGAATTAATCACTATTTTGTATATTAGCTTTAATGACTTTAAAATGATCAAATGTATGATGCCATTTCCCATCAACCCAGTTTGCAGCAGCTCCATAGGATATGGTGTGATCTAAAACATGCCCCATATGAGCACTAAAATACAAGATGCATGGCTACCAGTTACCACGGGAACAGTCCAGATATAGGCTTATGATTTAAAGGCTGGCATTGGGAGTTAAAATTTTTAATGCAGTAGGAGCTGTGTCAGAACTACAATGTAGGCATTATAACAATCCTGACTGACAAGGATGGCGAACTCTCCAGAGCTCTAGAGAGCTAGTAAAATAAATTCCCAAGAGACAGTGATCTGTGACCTATAGCCTGTGAATCAAAGACATTAAATGTCTGACATGTAAGCTAACAGCCAACTCTTTGGGTAGTCTGATATTATACAGGTGTGCATCATCATCACAGTAAAGTAATTAACAGATACTTAAAGGAATGTACATTTAAGCTCAGAAAGCTTGTTAAGAGACTTCCTAAGTAAACTCCTATGTTTTTTTCCAACCCCACTTATATTTTATGAGCAAGTAAAAGAAAAAGAGGGCAGAACACACATTTAAGAGCAGCCCTACAGTCATTAACTCTGATAACTGCACAGGAGGCCCCATCATCAGAAATACTTTACAACTTTTTAGGTTGCTTCTGAAAAATTACTGAGAGGGATTATGAACAAAAACAAAACTTTAGTCCAACCCTATCAGTAGTTGCCTGAGGAATGAGGTTTTAAATTTAGAACTTAAAATATCTCAAATTAAGTTGCTATTTCTGCCCCAGGCACTAATACAAGTCTTTAGACACTCTTGTATCAAGTAAAAGTGTGGTAAACTAACCCAAAATGTAATAGGATAGTAAATATCACAGAAATATGAATTACTGCATGTCATGTTGTGGTATTACACAGTAAAAATAGGCTTGGTGAAATGAATTTAATGGACCTCATAATAAAGATAATCAATCAATGATATTGAGTGCTTACTGTATGCAGAGAACTGCACTAATCTCTTGGGACAGTATAATACAACAGAGTTGGTAGATACATTCCCTGCCTGATATTAGTTATGCACTTACTGTGTGCCAAGCACTGTGCAAAGCAAGCACTAGAGTAGATGCAATACAATCAGATCAGACTCAGTCCCTATGCCACGTGGGGTTTATAGTCTAAAGGAGAAAAAGAGAAGGTATTGAATCCTTATTTTATGGATGAGGAAATTGAGGCACAGAGAAATTACTTTTATGCCTAAGGTCACACAGCATAAAATTGGCAGAGCCAGGTTTAGAACGCAGGTACTCTGACTTCGAGACCTGTGCCCTTTCCTCTAGGCCATGCTGTTTCTCATAATGGAAGGTTGATGGACACTATTCAAGGATTCAAAGTCTGCTGTGATGGGTTTGTTGTTAATAATAATATTATCTCTATAAACCTATAATGAGTTTAAGGTCTGTATTGGAGATAATCTCTAGTTCTAGCTTCTTCTGTTCCATGTATGAAATTTTGATGTCACCAAGTACATGTAGTTTATTTGTGAAGGAATTTTAAGGTGTCAAGGGATATAAATTTGGCAGCTATTGCTACATTATTGTGAAACACAAAGATGACCTGATGAACACAGTATTTTTATAAACCTTTGAAGCATAATCTTCAGGATCATGCATGGACTCAGAATATATTTTCCACTGACAGTGAGTCTTACAAAAATATAAGCTTTGTTAAGTACCTCAAAAAAGGCAAATGTTTGCATCTCTAAATCCAGCAATGGATTAACAAAACTTTCTATTATCCTGAATGCCTCTGGACTGATGGACTTGGACAAGTCACTTAACTTTTCTTTGCCCCAGTTTCCTCATCTATAAAATAGTAATTAAATATCTATTCTCCCTCCCACATAGACTGTGAGTCCCATGCGGGTCAGAGACTCTGTCCAACCTGATTATTTTTTGTGTATTCCAGTGTTTAGAACAGTACTTGACACATAGGGCTTAACAAATACCACATTTGTTATTATTTAGACATTGTGAGTCTGTGTCTATCAAAATAATCAAGGTATATGGGCTATGATTTTCTAAAGTGTTGAAATAGCAATAACATCATCTTTCCTGCCTTATTTCCTCCTTTTCATCAAAATTTTCTCCAGTTTGCTATTTTCTTTTAATAGGAAAAACTAAATGCAAAATAGTAGCTCTATACAACCCCATATATAGACATGCAAAATTAGGAATCAATCAGCAGTTTGAAACTCAGACCTATTCTTAGTGTTTGTAAGATAACACACTTGCTCTTGTATGTAGAGAAACAGCATGGCTTAGTGAAAAGTGGCCTAGGATTCAGAAGACCTGTGTTCTAACCTTACTCCACCACTCGTCTGCTAAATGAGGCAAGTCACTTCTCTGCCTCAGTTCTTTTATCTGCAAAATGGGGAGTCAAAACCTGTTCTCCATCTGACTATGAACCTGATATGGAACTTGATTATCTGGTATCTATCCAAATGCTTAGCACAGTATTTCACATGTAGTAACTATTATTATCATTATTATTATTATTATTGTTATTATTATTATTATGAGATTCATTGAGTTAAAGAAATCTGGTTTTGAAGATATTGTCTTTTCACAATCTAAACAATAAGATTATAGGAAAAAGATCTAATATTCAACTAACACCCTGGCAGATTCAGCATGGTGGAAGAATCATGCTTGATTAGATACTATTGGTGGTCAGTAAATAAAAAAAAAAACTTAGGCATGTCCTTGAAGACATTAGTTTGAAAGCCCTGAGAATTTGTAATTAAAATGTAAAATTCAGTACCATACCCCAAGTATTGTAGCTCTCTTCATGTTACTAATATGTATGTTATCAGGTGAATAGCAATGCCATTAGAATGAACTGGTAAATATATTTAGTATTGTTAATAATATTTTGTAGGCTAAAATCCCTGTTGATTTATTTCCCTACAACTTTTTCCACCTTCAAAGCTTTATTAAAAACACACCTCCTCCAAGAGGTCTTCCCTGACTAAGCCCTCATTTCCTTTTCTCCCACCCACTTGTATTTCACACCCTTGCACTTGAAATAGCACCCTTCATTCACACCACTCTCAGCCCCACAGCACTTATGTACATATCCCATAATTCATTTGTATTAATATCTGCCTCCCCCTCTAGACTATACATTCCTGTTGCCAGGGAATGTATCTACCAACTCTGTTATATTGTACTCTCCTAAATGCTTAGTATACTGGATGCACAAAGTAAGCACTCAATAAATGTGATTGATCGATTGAACTCTCATGCTCCTGTGGCAGATGCTCTGAACCCTTTTTTTCCTCATGGTATTCGTTAAGCTCTTACTATGTGCTAGACACTGTACTGAGCACTGGGGTAGATACAAGATAGTCGGGTTGGTCAGAGTTCTTTCCCATATAGGACTCATAGTCTTAATCCCCATTTCACAGATGAGGTAACTGAGGCACAGAGAACTTAAATGACTTGACCCAAGGTCACACAGCAGACAAGAGGCAGAGCCCAGGTTTGATGCAGTGTCCTCTGATGCCCAGGCCTCTGCTCTTTTCACTGCACCACACTGCTTCTCAACCTTTCCAAATTGTGTGAGATGAAGGAGGTTTCCATTAGGTATGCTACATAATTGGCACTGCAATATTGTGATTTAAATGGGTTCCTGATGTGGAGATTGCATCAAGGTCTCCTGACGCTAATGTTGCTGCTCTGCAAGGGAATGTTCAGAAGAAATCTGGCACATTTATGGGAACATTTTCATCTTCACACAGTTTACTTCACAACACTACTGACATTTCTATGCTTTGTGTTCTGTTTTAGAAACTTTGATACCAACCCAAAACATAATCTCCAGAAATCTTAGCTAAATATCTGCTACTGGCAAATGTATTCTTTCATTTCAAGACACACTGAAAGTTTCCTTGCAATTGACGAGTTTAGGGTAATGTGGCCTTAAAATAAGTTTACTATAAAAAAACAACAAAGAAAATAGCCAATCAGTTTATCCTTTGAAATATAAATGAATAGAGGGATATTCATTTTATCCTCATCCTTTAGTCACTCGGGTAGGCTCTAAGTGACATAAGATTAAGCTTCTAATCCATAGCTTCTGTGCATATAACTTGAATTTTTGATAAATACACAAGCAAGTAATAGTCATTTAGAAAACCGACAGAGTGGATTGTTTCCCTCATGTGATAGATTAATTTAAATTCAGTTTGAGACTGAACTGGGAATTTGCAGCATGTGTTTCATATCCTCATAGCTTTGGTGGTCTCAGTAAATGACAAAAAACCTGGAGAATTTGGGTGTCACAGTTTTAGCATGAAGAGATGGCTCAGTTTGAGATTAAAGGTCATCATCATCTTCATCAATGGTATTTATTGAGTGCTTACTGTGTTCAGAGCATTGTATTAATTGCTTGGGAGAGTACAATATAAGAATTGCCCACAATGAGCAAAAATCAAGGACAACAAACAGCAACAGATCCTGTGAATACTAGCCACAAGGCTCCATCTAAACATTCCTTACACAAGTGAGCTGAAACTTCAGAGGAGAAATTTTAAGCTTCCTGAAGGCATGGAAGTTGTATCTGGCTTCTTTGTAATTTTCAAAGTGCTTATCAGCTGGTACCCAAGAAGTGCCACGCCCTGGTTGAAATGAAGATCAGTTAGCTACCCTAAGGACCAGCCCAGTGAAATCTTGAAGAGATTGGTTAAGTCAATCAATCAGTGGTATTTATTGCATACTTACTATTTGCTGGGCATTGGCCCTTGGATGAGTACAATACAATAAAGTTGGTAGACAGGATCCTTCCCCTCAAGGAGCTTACATCTAGTTGGGGAAACACCCATTAAAATAAAGTATAAGCTACACATCAGAATATAAGGGTATGTACGTAAGTGTTCTAGGACTGGAGGTGGGGTGAATATCAAAGTGATTAAAGGGTACAGACCCAAGAACATAGGTGACACAGAAAGAGGGGCTAATAGAGTGGGTAAAAGGTTAGTCAGAGAAGTCTTCTTTGAGGAGATACAATTTTAGTTTGGTTTTGAAAACAGGGGATAGTGGTGTTCTATTGGATTTGAAGGCAGGGGGAGTTCCAGGCCAAAGAGAGGATGTGACCAAATAGTCAGTGACAAAAGAGTTGATTGTTTTTTTTTGTTTTATAGTAGTTGTTAAGCATTTACTATGTGTCAAACAATGTTCTAAGTTCTGGGATAGGTACAAGTCATTTAGGTCGGACAAAATCCCTGTCCCACATGGGGTTCACAGTCTTAAGTGAGAGGGAGAACAGGTATTGAATCCCCATCTTACAGTTGAGGAAAGTGAGGCATAAAGAAGTTCATTCCTTCAACTCATTCATATTTATTGATCACTTACTGTGTACAAAACACTGTACAAAGTGATTGGGAAAGTGAGGTAACTGAGGCCCAAAGAAGTGAAGTCACATATCAGACATATGGAGGTGTAGGATTAGAACCCAGGTGCTTCTGACTCCAAGGCTTGTGCTCTATCCACAAAGCCAGACTCCTTCTCATGAAGTGAGAAGAATTCCAGAAGAGTGGGAAAAGTAAAGAATGAGTAGCAGCGTGGAAGCAGCGTGGCTCAGTGGAAATAGCACGGGCTTGGGAGTCAGAGGTCATGGGTTCAAAGCCTGGCTCTGCCACTTGTCAGCTGTGTGACGGTGGGCAAGTCACTTAATTTCTCTGTGCCTCAGTTACCTCATCTGTAAAGTGGGGATGAAGACTGTGAGCCTCATGAAAGACAACCTGATTACTCTGCATCTACCCCAGCGCTTATAACAGTGCTCTGCACAGAGTAAGTGCTTAACAAATACCAACATTAAATTAAGTTAAATTAATGAGTAGGGGACGTAAAGAAATAGTAATTACTAGATGACCAGAAAGGTGATGAGTCTTAAAAGTTTGAAAAAGAGAAAATGCAGTTAGTTTAAAGTCAAGAAGGGGACTCAGGTGGCAGAGGAGAAATAGCATGGCTTACCGGATAGAGCATGGGCCTGGGAGTCAGAAGGTCATGAGTTCTAATCCTGACTCTGCCAGAGGTGTGAAGTGTGACCTAGTGCAAGTCACTTCATTCATTCAATAGTATTTATTGAGCGCTTACTATGTGCAGAGCACTGTACTAAGCGCTTGGGATGAACAAGTCGGCAACAGATAGAGACAGTCCCTGCCGTTTGACGGGCTTACAGTCTAATCGGGGGAGACGGACAGACAAGAACAATGGCACTAAACAGCGTCAAGGGGAAAAACATCTCATAAAAACAATGGCAACTAAATAGAATCAAGGCGATGTACAATTCATTAACAAAATAAATAGGGTAACGAAAATATATACAGTTGAGCGGACGGGTACAGTGCTGTGGGGATGGGAAGGGAGAGGTGGAGGAGCAGAGGGAAAAGGAGAAAATGAGGCTTTAGCTGCGGAGAGGTAAAGGGAGGATGGCAGAGGGAGTAGAGGGGGAAGAGGAGCTCAGTCTGGGAAGGCCTCTTGGAGGAGGTGATTTTTAAGTAAGGTTTTGAAGAGGGAAAGAGAATCAGTTTGGCGGAGGTGAGGAGGGAGGGCGTTCCAGGACCGCGGGAGGACGTGACCCAGGGGTCGACGGCGGGATAGGCGAGACCGAGGGACGGCGAGGAGGTGGGCGGCAGAGGAGCGGAGCGTGCGGGGTGGGCGGTAGAAAGAGAGAAGGGAGGAGAGGTAGGTAGGAAGAGATAGAGCACTTCACTTATCTGGGCCTCAGTTACCTCATCTGTAAAGTGGGGATTAAGACTGTGAGCCCCATGTGGAACAGGACTGTGTCCAACCCGATTCACTTGTATCTACCCCATTGCTTAGAGCAATGCTTTGCACATAGTAAGCATTCAACAAGTACCATAATTATTATTATTATTATTATGTCTGCTATGCTCAGCAGTGAGGTCTAATGGAAAGAACATAGGTTTGGGAGACAGAGGAAATGGGGTTTTAATCCCAGGTCCACCATTTTACTGTTGTTTGGTCTTGGGCAAATCACTTCACTTCTCTGGGCTTCAATTTCCTCATCTGTAAAATGGGGATTAAGTGTGTGAGTCTTATGTGGGACAGATACTGTGTCCAACCTCATGACCTGGTATCTACTCTAGCACTTAGAACAGTGTTTGGCACATAGTAAGCACCTAACAAGTACCATAATTATTATTATTATCATTATTCAAAGTGAGTTGTTTCTATGACATTAGCAGCCATAGTCCTGACTGGCAAAACCTGCAGCATGGCCTAGTGGATAGAGCATGAGGCTGGGATCTTGGGGACCTAAAATCTAATCCCAGCTCTGCCACTGTCTGCTGTGTGACCGCGGGCAAGTCACTTGACTTCTCGGTACCTCAGTTGCTCCTCTGTAAAATGGGGATTAAAACCATGAGCCCATGTGGGATGTGGATAGTGTTTAAGCTGATTACTTTGAATCTACTCCAGTGCTTAAAGCAGTGCACTGTTTGAATCTACTCCAGGCATTGGCACATAATAAGTGCTTAACAAATTCAATTTAAAAAAAAGCAAAAAACAGGCTACTGGATTCTGGCCCAGGAATAATGACACTTGTGCAGTTCTGTGAAGTATGCACCACCTGGCCATTTGAACAAGGTTGAAACTAGGAGGTTGAGAGCTGCAGGGCAGGTGAGGCAAGTGGCTTGTGCCTGACTTGGTGTGCCTGACTGCAAAGGGCAGTGATGAAGGAGTTCTCTTAGACTGCTTATTTCTTCCATCTTTCTCTCCCTTTACTTCCTCCTTCCTCTTCTCTCATTCTTTTCTCCCTCCCCCTTCTTTCTTCCTTCCCACTTCTTCTCCTTCTGTCCCCTCTAAACTTAATTCCCAGTACTCCTGCCTTCAAATATCCATCCCCAAGATTTCCCCTTGCTCAACAGCATGTTCTATTGGAAAGAACACAAGCTTGGGTGACAGAGGAAATGGGGTTCTATTCCTGGCTCCACCATTTTACTGCTATTTGGCCTTTGGCAAGTCTCCTAATTTCTTCTCTGCGCCTCAGTTATCTCATCAATAAAATGGGAGTCAGGGGTTACGGGTTCTAATCCCAGCTCTGCCAATTGTCTGCTTTGTGACCTTGGGCAAGCCACTTAATGCCTCTGTGCCTCAGTTACCTCATCTGTAAAATGGGGATTGAGATCAACCCCAGTGCTTAGAACAGTGCTTTGCACATAGTAAGGGCTTAACAAATGCCATAATTATTATTATTATTATTTGCGAGACAGTGTAATAAGTGATGGGGTGAACACAAGCAAATCGCATTGGACAAAGTCCCATTCCCACCTGAGGCTTGCAGTCTCAATCCCCATTTTACAGATGAGGTAACCGAGGCACAGAAAAATGAAGTGAGTTGCCCAAGGTCACACAGCAGACAAGTGGCAGAGCTGGGATTAGAAGCCATGACCTTCTGATTCCCAGGCCTGTGCTCTATTCACTAGGCCATACTTCTTCGTGGCTGACAGGGCAGCATGGCTCAGGGGAAGCAGCATGGCTCAGTGGAAAGAGCGTGGGCTTGGGAGTCAGAGGTCATGGGTTCGACTCCCAGCTCTTCCACTTGTCAGCTGTGTGACTGTGGGCAAGTCACTTCACTTCTCTGTGCCTCAGTTACCTCATCTGTAAAATGGGGATTAACTGTGACCCTCACGTGGGACAACCTGATTACCCTGTATCTACCCCAATGCTTAGAACAGTGCTCTGCACATAGTAAGCGCTTAACAAATACCAACATTATTATTAAGGATCAAGTCTCCCCATGCCCCTTACCCACCTGACATACCTCTTATGGTGTTCTGCACCCAGATGGTACACAGTGCAGAGATTCATATGAATTGATATCCCAAAAATGCTGTTGATGATAAGTACAGATGATGAACATAAATGTCAGTGGATTATTGACCACTAAGGTGTTAGATCCTTGAGGACCGGGAGCATATCTACCGACTCTATTGTATTCTTATCTATGAAGTGCTTTGTACAGTGCTCTGCAAACAGAGTTCTGAGTAAATATCATTGATCATGAAAAAATGGCAATTGGATTTTGGTCATTTTTGAGCCTTATGTTACCCTAAGTACTAATTCAGGAAAATGCACTGAAATTTCCACTGCAATTGTCCTTTTGACTTGGTTTAAAAATAATTTTCAAAGGAAAATTGCTTCCTTCATCTTAAAATTAAGCAGAATAGTAGTGTCTCTTGTGTGTTTGCATTTTATGTACGTACACATAGAGAAATTGTGTGGTTGATTCACCTTCTGGCCATTAATTCTTCGGTAGAAACAATGACCCAGATTAATCACTTTTATCCTTCCTATCATTCTTTTATAAGACCCTAAAAGTACTGTTAATTAACATGTTCAATCGTCCTAAAAGTTTAGTTTTACTAGAGAATTTTTTACTCTCTGTGCCCAGGAAAATAAGGCAATGGTGCCTGATCTCTCTGCCTCTAAAACTGGGAGCTCTATGTTGGAGAGAAACTGTGTCTGATCTGATTATTTTATATCCATCACTGCACTTGGCATATAATATGCTCTTATTTCCTTCTTATCCTCAATACTTTTATCCTGAATAAAATTTCTGCTGAATCCTTCTACACACTATTAATAAGTGTTCTCGGTCTGTTCCCCATTTAGATTCTGAGGTAGGTAGGAAGGATGTGTCTTGATCCTGGTATACTTTCACAAGAGCTCAGTACATTTCTTCGAATTTGGTACGTGCTCAATAATTGACACTAATTGAATTACCACTTTTATCATATTATCAATCAAACCATCTTTTTACTGAGCATTTACCGTGTGCAGAGCACTGTACTAAGTGCCTGGGATAGTACAGTATAACAGAATTCATAGACAGGTTCCCTGCCTACTTGGAGTTTACAATCTAGAGGGGGAGACAGGCATTTGCATAAATTACATATATGTACAGAAGGGTTGTGGGGCTGAGGGTTGGGTGAATCAAATGTATGAATCCAAGTGCAAGGGTGACACAGAGGGAGAGTATTGGGAGGAAAGGATGGCTTAAGAAAGGTCTCTTGGAGAAGATGTGAATTTAATAGTGCTTTGAATGTAGGGTGAGTCACTGCCAGATGTGAAGGGGGAAGAAGGAAGGAGTTCCAAGCCAGAAACAAGACATAGACCAATGGCAAGATAGATGAGATCCAGACACAGTGAGTAGATCGGTGGTATAGAAGCAAACTGACTGTGCCATATTGTAGTAGGAAATCAGTGAAGTAAGATGAGGGAGTGTAATTGAATGCTTTCTGTGTGATGTGGAAGTGAATGGGCAACCACTGGAGGTTCTTGAGGAGTGGGGAAACATGGCCTGAACAGTTTATTTACAAAAATGACCCAGTGATAGAGTGCAGTATGAGCTGAAGTGGGGAAAGATGGGAGGCAGGGGGTCACAAGGAGGATGATGCAGTTGTCAAGGCATAGGATAAGAGTTCCGATACGGTAGCAGTTTGGTTGATCAGGAAAGGTAGGATTTTAGCAGTGTTGGGAAGCTTGAATCAACAGGATTTGGTGACATAGAATATGTGGGTTGAATGAGAGAGACAAGTCCAGGATAATGCCAAGGTTATGAGCTTGTAAGACAGGGAAGATGGTGTTAGTGTCTACAGTGAATGGAAAGTCAAGAGGATGACAGGGTTTTAGTGGAAATATGAGGAGTTCTGTTTAGGGAAAGTTAAGTTTTAGGTGTTGGTTGGACATCTAGGTAGAGATCTCCTGAAGGCAGGAAAAAATATGAGACTGCAGAAAAGGAGAGAGATTAGGGTTGGAAATGTAGATTTGAGAATCATCTACATAGAGATATCTAACAGAACAATGAGGTGAAGCCAAGGTTAGATCACGTTTGCAGGAGAGGGGGATGGTTTGCAGTGTTGAAGGTGGCTGAGAAGTAGAATTAGGATAGAACAGAGGCTATTGGATTTGACAAGAGGGAGATCATTGGTGACATTTGAGAGGGGATTTACCATGGAGTGAAGGGGGGAAACCAGATTTGCATAGGGTCAAGGAATTGGAGGAGAGGAAGTGGAAGCAGCAGGTGTAGACAATTTGCTCAGAGAGTTTGGAAAGAAACAGTAGGAGAGAGATGTGGTGATGATTGGGAGGTGTCATGGGGTCAAGGGCAGGTTTTTATAAGATAGGAGATAAACGAACATGTTTTAAAACAAGGGGAAAGAAGCCACTGGAAAGGGAGCAGCTGACAATGGCAGTCAGGAAGGAAAGAAGACAGAGGGTAAGCTGTGTGGCTTAGTGGAAAGAGCTCAGACTTGGGAGTCAGAGGTCGTGGGTTCTAATCATGACTTTGCCACTTGTAAGCGGTGTGACTTTGGGCAAGTCACTTAACTTCTCTGTGCCTGTTACCTCAACTGTAAAATGGGGATTAAGGCTGTGAGTCCCACATGGGACAACCTGATTACCTTGTACCTACCCCAGTGCTTAGAACAGTGCTTGGCACATAGTGTTTAACAGATGCCATTATAATTATTATTGATAAGGAGTGAAGGAATGAGGATGTAGGTGCAGGTAGAAGGGCTAGATTTTGAAAGGAGGTGGGAGATTATCTCTAGCTACTGCTGGGAAAAATGGGAGAGTTGAAGACTGGGCTGGAAGATGTAGGGACTGGAGAGGAGCAGGGCAGATTTTAGGGAGATCATGTTTAATAGTTTAAATGTCATCAATAAAGTATGTGGCCAGGTCAGTTGGGGCAATCAATCAATCAATGATATTTATTGTACGCTTACTGAGCACTTGGGAGAGGACAGTGCAGCAGAATTATCAGAAATGTTCCATGCCTATAATAAGTCTACAGTCTAGGGGCACATGATGAACCTTTTCTAAGCATCCTTTCATTTTTCATCTACACCCACTACAAAGGTAAACCTATTTGCTCCTACAGTTTCAACTACCATCTCTACATGGATAATTCCCAAATCTACCTCTCTAGCTCTGACCTCTCTCCTTCTTTGCATTCTCACAATTCCTCCTGCTTTCAGGACATCAGTAAATTAATCAGTCGTATTTATTGAGTGCTTATTGCATGCAAAGCACTGTACTAAGCACATGGGAGAGCACAATATAACGGAGGTAGTAGAATTGTTTCATGTCCTCTATGAACTTACAGTCTAGAGGGGGAGACAGACATTAATATCAAATAAATTTCAGATATGTACATAAGTGCTGTGGGGCTGGGGGAGAGGTGAATAAAGGGTACAAGTCCAAGAACAAGAGTACTCAGAAGGGAATGGGAGAAGAAGAAATAAAAGCTTAGTCAGGGAAGGCCTCTTGGGGAGATATCCTTTTAATAAGGCTTTGATGGTGGGGAAAGTTATTGTCTGTTGGCTGTGAAGTTAGAGGGCATTCCAGGCCAGAGACAGGATGCAGGCGAGGGGTATGTGGGGAGATAGGCAAGTTTAATGTATGGTGAGTAGGTTGTCATTAAAGGTTACAAGTGTGGTTGCTGGGTTGTAGTACAAAATCAGAGAAATAAGGTGGAAAGGAGCAACTGCATTTAAGCCTATGGTAGGGACTTTCTGTTTGATGTCAAGATGGATTGGCAACCATTGGAGGTTCTTGAAGATTGGAGAAATATGGACTGAACAGTTTTGTAGAAAAATAACCCAGTCAGCAGAGTGAAGTATGGAATGGAGTGGTGAAAGACAGGGGGCTGATGCAGTAATCAAGGTGGAATAGGATACATACTTGAATAAACATGGTAGCAGTTTGGATGGAGAGGAAAGGGCAGATTTGAATGTTGTGAAATTTGGACAGAAGAGAGTTAGTGACATTGAATATGAGGGTTAATGAGAGAGATGAGTCGAGAATAAAGGCAAGGTTATGGATTTGTGATTCTGGGAGGATGGTGGCACTTTGTACAGTGTTGGGAAAGTCATGGAGATGACTAGAGTTTTGGTGGGATAAGGAGTTCTGTTTTGGGCATGCTAAGTTTCAGGTGTCCGTGAGATATCCACATAGAGATGTCTTGAAAGCAGAAGGGAATACAAGACCATAGAGAATAATAAGGATAATAATAGTATTTGTTAAGTACTTACTATGTGCCAGGCACTGTACTAAGTACTGAGGTATCTACTAGCATATAGAGTTGGACACAGTCCCTGTCCCACATGGGGCTCACAGTCTTAATCCCCATTTTACAGGTAAGGTATCTGAAGCACAGAGAAGTTAAGTGATTTGCCCAAAGCCACATAGACAAGTTTGAGGAACCCTTTGAGGATTAGAACCCTTGACCTCCTGATTTCCAGGCCTGTGCTCTATCCACTATGCTATGAAAAGGAGAGCAGCATGGCCTCATGAAGAGAGCATGGGGCTGGGAGTCAGAAGGACCTGGGTCCTAAACCCAGCTCTGCCTCTTGTTTGCTGTGTGACCTTGGGCAAGTCATTTAACTTTTCTGGGCTTAAGTTACCTCATCTGTAAAATGGGGATTAAGACTGTGAACCCCATGTGGGTCATGGAGTGGGACCAATCTGATTATCTTGTATCTACCTTAGTACTAAGTACTGTGCCTGGCACATAGTAAGTACTTAACAAATACCATAAAAAAAGAGTGATCAGTGCTGGAGATGTAGATGTAGAAGTCATCTCCGCCCCGTCCTCTCCCCCTCCCTTCAGGCTTGCATCTCCTCCTGCCTCCGGGACGTCTCCACCTGGATGTCGGCCCGCCACCTAAAACTCAACATGAGCAAGACTGAGCTCCTCATCTTCCCTTCCAAACCCGGTCCTCTCCCAGACTTCTCTATCACCGTTGATGGCACGACCATCCTTCCCGTCTCTCAGGCCCGCAATCTCGGTGTCATCCTTGACTCGTCTCTCTCGTTCACCCCACACATCCTATCCGTTACCGAGACCTGCCGGTTTCACCTCTACAATATCGCCAAGATCCGCCCTTTCCTCTCCACCCAAACGGCTACCTAACTGTTACAGGCTCTCGTTATATCCCGGCTAGACTACTGTGTCAGCCTTCTCTCTGACCTCCCTTCCTCCTCTCTCACCCTGCTCCAGTCTATTCTTCACTCCACTGCCCGGCTCATCTTTCTGCAGAAACGATCTGGGCATGTCACTCCCCTTCTTAAACAACTCCAGTGGTTGCCTATCAACCTCCGCTCCAAACAAAAACTCCTCACTCTAGGCTTCGAGGCTCTCCATCACCTTGCCCCTTCCTACCTCTCCTCCCTTCTCTCTTTCTACCACCCACCTCGCACGCTCCACTCCTCTGCCGCCCACCTCCTCACCGTCCCTCGGTCTCGCCTATCCTGCCGTCGACCCCTGGGTCACGTCCTCCCGCGGTCCTGGAACGCCCTCCCTCCTCACCTCCACCAAACCGATTCTCTTTCCCTCTTCAAAACCCTACTTAAAACTCACCTCCTCCAAGAGACTTTCCCAGACTGAGCTCCTCTTCTCTCTCTACTCCCTCTGCCATCCCCCCTTTACCTCTCCGCAGCTAAACCCTCTTTTCCCCTTTTCCCTCTGCTCCTCCACCTCTCCCTTCCCATCCCCACAGCACTGTACTCGTCCACTCAACTGTATATATTTTCATTACCCTATTTATTTTGTTAATGAATTGTACATCGCCTTGATTCTATTTAGTTGCCATTGTTTTTACGAGATGTTCTTCCCCTTGACTCTATTCATTGCCATTGTTCTCGTCTGTCCGTCTCCCCCGATTAGATTGTAAGCCCGTCAAACGGCAATGACTGTCTCTATCTGTTGCCGACTTGTTCATCCCAAGCGCTTAGTACAGTGCTCTGCACATAGTAAGCGCTCAATAAATACTATTGAATGAATGAATGAACGAAAGAGTTGATAGTTGAAGTCATGTGGGTGAATGAGTTCTCCATGTGAGTGGGCGGAGTCAAAAATTGAAGCAAACCCAGAACTGAGCCTTGAAGGTCTCCCACAGTTAGGGATTGAGAGGCAGAGGAAAAACCCATGATAGAGACTGAGAATGAGCCACCAGAGATAGAATGTGAAGTCAAGGTTGAACAATTGCTACTTGGATATGTTGCTAACACTTCAAATTTAACATGTCCAAAACAGAACTTCTCATCTTCCCACACAAGTCCTGTCCATCCCCTCTCTTTCCCATCACTGTAGACAACACCTCTATCTTTCCTGCCTCGCAAGTCCATAACCTTGATATTATCTCAATTGTGCTCTCATTCTAACCACAAATTCAATCTGTCCCTCAAGCCTATTGTTTCTGCCTTCACAATATCTCTAGAATCTGCTCATTTCTGTTCATCCAAACTGCTACCTTATTTGTTCAAGCACTTAAAACCTGCCTTGACTACTGCAAAAGCCTCCTCCCTGACCTTTCTGTTTCCTTCCTCTCCCCTTTCCAGTCCATACTTCACTCTATTGCCCCGTTCATTCTACTAAATATTGTCTTCATCACCTTATTCCTCAAGATTCTCCATTAGTTGCCAGTTCTTCTCTGCATCAAACAGAAACTCCTTAAAATCAGTTTTAAGACACTCTAAATCAGCTATTCCCCTCCTACTTTATCTCGCTGATCTCCTACTACAGCACAACCCACACAGCTTTGCCTGTCAGTGCCAACCTTCTCACTGAAGTTTGAACTTGTCTGCCTTCAATCGATCAATGGTTTTTAATGAACACTTACTATATGCAGAGAACTGTACTAAGCCAACACTGGAACTACCTCCCACTTCATAATAATAATAATAATGATATTTATTAAGCACTTACTAAATGCCAGGCACTGTACTAAGCATTGGGGTAGATACAATATAGTACTACATAGAGCTCACTGTCTAAGTAAGAGGAAATAGAAGTTAATCCCCATTTGAGAAAACTGAGATACAGAAAAGTTGATTGACTTGTCCAAGATGACTTGCCCAAAACAGACAGTGGTAAAGCCCCATTAGGACCCAGGTCCTCTGACTCTTAGGCCCATGCTCTTTCCACTAGGCCACATTGATTCCTAAATGATATGCTTCCAGTGCTGCTTCATATATGATGACCATAATTCTCCCTATTTTCAAAGCCTTAATAAATGAGTATCTCCTGCAAGATGCCTTCCCTGACTATATTCTCACTTTCTGTACTTGCCATCCATTCTGCATACTTTATATTCTTGGGTTTGTATTTCTCAAGCAGTTTGATACCCCACATCCACAGCATTTATGTACATATTATTATATTTTGTAGTATCCCCTAGCTGTCATTTATTTTAATGTCTTTGTTCCCCTCTACACAGTAAGCTCCTTGTTGGCAGAGGTAGTGCCTTCCAGCTCTATAGAATGTACTTTCCCAAGTGCTTTCGGCACACAGTAAGGAATCTACTTTTAATTAATCAGTAACTTATTCAATGGTATTTATTGAACACTATTGAATAAGTTACTGATTAATTAAAAGTAGATTCCTTTATGCCTATATCTCTCCCTCAGTCTTTGTGTCTGCTGTCACTTTCTCATACTTTCTCTCTTTATCTCTTAATTCTCTTCTGTTCTCTTCATCTCACTACTATTTCTTTTTCTCTCTCTCTCTTGTCCTATGTTTATCTCTCTCTATGGATTTACTCAATCCCGATCTTTAAGTTCCTTAAAGTTATGCTGGGAAGAACACTGAACAAATAATTATTCTCTCCATTCACTGAGGTCTGAACAGCAGAACATGACTTCAATTAAAGATTTCATTGGACATTAGGAAGAAGGACTTGCTTTCAGGGTGATATCATGTTGTGGGGCCTCCATCCTTAGAGACCTTCTTGGAAGTAAGCAATCAATAATAATAATGATGAAAATAATAATAACTCTATTTGCAAAGTGCTTACTGTCTGCCAAGGACTTACTAAGCACTGAAATAGTGCAAGGTAATCAGGTTTTGTAGTCTCTGTCCCCCAAGGGCCTTACAGTCTAAGTAGGAGGGAGAATATGATCATTTTTCCTTGATGGTATATTTTCCCTCTCTGGAGCTCACAGGTGAGCACTTGAGTCCCTTCTAACTCTGTCATTCAGTTAGTCAGTAAAGTCTTTCAAGGACAGGGATTGTATTAACACCTAATACAATCTGCACACAAGTAGGTAAATACTGTAGTTTATTCATTCATTTCATTCAGTCATATTTATTGAGCGCTTACTGTGTGCAGAACACTGTACTAAGTGCTTGGAAAGTACAAGTCAGCAACAAATAGAGACAATCCCTGCCCACAGTGGGCTCACAGTCTACAGCAGGAGTTTCATGTTTTCATTATGTGACACAGATGGGTCACACTTTTTGAATCACGTGGGTGGATGCTTCGCCTGGGCTTCCTAGCAGTCATCTGGTCTGGTCAGCCAATAGTGAGCCATCTAGAGAATCATGGATGAATCAAACTCTGCCACAACTCAAATGGGAGTAGTGACAATAAGAGCAGACCAAAATGACACTTACACAGCTTTGCCAAGTTCTGTAACTTCCCATTATGTGCAGCATAGTTTCTCATTTGTCTTGCTAGGTTGACATGTGATCCAACAGGAAGAAGCGGGGAGGATGGAATCTCCTGAAGGTTCCTGGGGGTGGGGAGGGAAGAGGTGGGGAAAGGGCACCATGATTTCTTATTCTTCAAATATGTAACACTATTTACAATGTTTTATTGAGAGCCAAATCTGGTGAAAATGTAGATGACATTGAGAAATCTTAAAGTTTAAAGCATCAAAGTCGCTGAAGTAAATACCTGAACATAATAATAATGGTACTTGTTACTTACTATTTGCCAAGAAATGTTCTAAGCACTAGGGTGATACAAGTTAATCAGGTTTAGGAAACAGTTCCTGTGTCATATGGGGCTCACACTCTAATCCCCATTTTACACATTAGGTAACTGAGATACAGAGAAGTGAAGCAACTTGCCCAAGATCACACAGCAGACAAGTGGCAGAGCCAGGATTAGAACCCAGGTCCTTCTGACTCTCGGGCCCATGCTCTATTCACTAAGCTACACTGCTTATTATCACTTTTAGACCAAAATAGGTCTAATATTGCTCAGGTACACAAGTGAATGGTTTAGAAGTTGCTATTCCTGAAAACCGAGATTTATTTGATTCCATTTTTAACTCGAATGTCATGGACCAGACATCCATAATTATATTATTTGTCTTATACAAACGAACAGGAATAAATTAAAACTGGACATGTTGCAACAGGACTGTTGACATTATATACAAAGCCTGCTTATTGTCATAAGATACTCTTAACCTTTAAGCCAAAATCTTTCAAAACTATTAGTGTTAAACCCAGCAGCTGTTGTCAGATTTCCCCTGTTCTCTGTTTTATGCATTGTGCTTTATTTGAAATGTTTGTTATATTTGTGTATAGAACTTTCTGCAAGCTGTCCCTTTGAAAGCTCAAGGGATTAGCCTTGGAGGTTGAGCCAGTTCAAACGAAATAAAGTTAAAAAATGAAAAGAAACCTTACTAAACGAATGTTTAAACCATTAAAATATTTAGCAGTATTTGCCTTGGACAGTTTCCTCTATATAAAAGATGATGCATTGTTTGAAAAAAAAAATGAAGTTAAAGGAAAAGGACTTCACTAAAGCTTATGAAAGCATTTGAACTATAATGTCTCAATATTTTTATGCAAATATTTCTGCCCGGTTGCAGTTGTACCTTCCCAGACATCCACAGAATGCTTTGTGGCTTGTTTCTACCCCAGCGCTTAGAACAGGGCCCAGCATTTAATAAGTGCTTAACAAATACCAACCACACTGCCAACCAAAAAAAGTAAAAAAAAATTAAAAAAAGTTAAAAAAAAAAGTTAGGTGGGCAAAGGAAAAGGTTTGAAACCAGTTTCTCACTTTACATATGGATTTGTAAACATGCAATAACTTATGAGTTAGAGTGTAAACTCCTCTCGAGATGGTAAATTCCATGAGGGTGGAGATTGATTCTGTCAACTCTATTACATTATAATCTCCCAAGCAATTGGTACAGTACTCTGCCCACAGTAATCCCTTAGCAAATAACATTTTATTAAATGTAACATTTTATTTTATTCGGTACTGATTAAATCAAGTACTTACAAATAACAGAGTATTTCCAAAGAACAGTGTTGCTGCCTGTTCAAAAAAGGGAAGAATCGGTTGTATTTAATGAGTACCTACTGTGTGCCCAGTACTATACTAACAATTTGAGAAAGTACAATAGAAATAGAATACATGGTAATTGCCCTCAGGAAGTTTATAATCCAATGGGTGAGACAGACACCAAAATCAGTTAGAAGGACCTGATAGTGTAAAAGGCAATGTAAGCAATGTGGTCTGGTGGAAAGAGCCAAGGGCTGAGAATCAGGAGATTTATGTTCTGTGTTCCAATTTCAACTCTGCCTTTTCCTTGCTATGTGACCTTGGGCAAGCCACTTAGAATGGGAATTCAATCCTTATTACCTACCCTCAGACTGTAAGCCCCATTCATTCATTCAATCGTATTGATGAACTGTGTGCACTTAGTACAGTGGTATTGGGACTGTGTGCAACCTGATTGTGTTGTATGTACCGCAACACTTAATAAGCACTTAACAATATCACAGTTATTACTATTAGTTTAGATTATCTCACGAAAATGCTATATTGCAAAAACAATCATATATATAGCTGTCTTTATGGTTTAAAGATAATGTTAGCAGTACTTTGATTTTATTGGTGTGTGTCAGTGTACCAGACCAATGTCAGTCAATCTTATTTATTGAGCACTTATTGGGTATAAAGCACTGCACTAAGCACTTGGGAGTGTACAGTACAACAATAAAACAAATTTCCTGCCCATAAAGAGTTTATAGTCTAGAGGGGGAGACAGAGAGACACGGCAAAGTTGGACTGACGACAAATGATGCCAGTGGAATCAAAAAGAGAGGGAAGAAATACACACAGGAAGTATATCTGATGAGTTGCTATGAATTGGAAGTGACTTGACAGCACTTAATAATAATAATAATAATAATAACATAACTGCCGTGGGACTGGGGGGGGATAAAAAAAGCAAGCAAGTCAGAGTGATGCAGAAGGGAGAAGGAGAAGACGAAAGAAGGCTTTAATCAGGGAAGAGATGTGGGAGAAGATGGGGCTTCAGTAAGGCTTTGAAGGAGAGAGGGTAACTGTCTTTTGGATTGGAGGAGGGAAGGCAGTCCAGGCCAGAGGCAGAACATAAACAAGAGTCCAGCGGCAAGATAGACAAGTACAAGGTCCAGTGAGAAGGTTAGCATTAGAGGAGCAAAGTGTGCAGATTGGGTTGTAGTAGGAGAAGAGTGAGGTGAGGTGGAAGGGGGCAAGGTGATGGAGTGCTTTAAAGGCATTGGTGAGGAATGAAGAATCAATGTCCAACTGGCCATCCTTCCCACATCATGGACATGTAAAATTATCCCAAACTACCTGGTGTTGCTTCTACTTTCTCCATTTTATTGTCTCTTTTCCAAGATAGCCTTTCATTTCTACTTGCCATAGTCCAGAACAATTTACCTTCTGGGTCTGTCCCCCAACTGTACAATTAATGCATGCTTAAATCATTTGAAGTTTTGTTTCACTGGGACTTTAAGGCATTCTTCTGTCTACCTTTGTTAGAGTTTTCTCATTGCTATTTGCCAATCATCAATCATATTTCTTACGGGCTTACTGCATGCAGAGCACTTTATTGAGCACTTGGGAAGGTACAATATAACAGAGATGGGAGACACATTCCCTGCCCACAACCTACTGCCATTCCTTCTCCTCACTTGTCCTCTATGGCAAAGATGTAACGGCCTCAGTTCCAATTTCTCACTGTTTGCGATCCTGTTTTGCCACTAGATATTGTGCATTGCTTGGAGTATTGGTGGAACTTTCTGGAAGTCACAAGTGATGTCTGTCCTGAGTCTAGGCTTCACATCCAAAAAGAAGGCCGGGCAATGTCATTGCTCCAAGGACCTTCATTTGGCCTGAATCTTGATGTCGCGGTGATGTCCCGTTCTACCAGTTTTCAAAGGTTTCTCAATTTGGTTATCGACTGCCACCTCTTTCAAATAGACCTGAAACTCTATTGATTTTTTTCCACTCAACATTCACGTTGATGGGTCAGGTGATTGCCCTGTTAGTTACTGAAATCAGAATTTCCAACCCAGCATTTGGGGCTGGACAGCCCTTACAAGAAATTTGCCATCTGGCACACACAGAAGCTCATCAGCTTCTGGCAGAAATTGACAATTTCATGAGGAGAATAAGTCTGAAAATATTAAAAATAAGAACCTGGAGTAACAAATGAAGGATGGACTCTAGCAGGCCAGGGATTGTGAGTTTCAATTTATGCCTTTTTCTTACCAAAGACATTTTAACTGACTTCCCCTTTCCAGTCCTTATTTCTTCTTTTAAGGTATTTTTTTAATTATCAAAGCAAGTACATAACTACTTTCATATATAACCTTTGGAATCTTTTTTATAACCTGTAAAAGCCTCCTCAAAATTATGGAAGCTGTCCTGTTACACACCCAATTTGTTTTGATGTTTGTACATCTAAAGGGGCTTCTTGAATATGCACACCTCTGTTTCATAAAGGTGAAGTTTGAGGAAGGTGAACAAATGGGATGAAAGATTTGAGAGAGACTGTAGAGTGCCAGCCTTCAATATGGGCTCAGAGGCATCACTCTTGGAAAAATCCAGCCATTGTAGCAGTGAAGCAGATATCACTAATATCAGAGTGAAAAAACAAATACTAATAAAACCAAACATCATCTCGCTGCAGGCTTGTGACTTTTCTTCACATCCATATGAAGGTGAGTGTATACCAAAAAATGATTGCTTCACCTTTTTGATGATGCCACTATGCTTCTTAATGCCTTGTGGTTTTCAAAAATAATATATACAAAATTCCTTTTACTTGACAATTAAGGAAGGGAAAGTTGATTTCACACCAAAACAAGATTGCTTTACAGAGTGTGGGCCAGATTTAAATAAATTTTGGGAAAGTGGATGTAGGCATTAATGATAACTGAGGTGCCTTTAAGAATTAAGAAAAAGACAAAAGTTGTCCAGAAATGCTAGTACTTTGATAGTTTCAGGACAAGGATTCACTCATCTTGTTGAAAATGTAAACCACAATCAGCGATAGAGAGGAACTGAATTACTACTCTCCACCCTAAAATCCCAATATATCCAATTTACCCCTTTGGAGAATTTTCTCTGGCTCCAGGTAGATAAAGGCAGTTTGTCATATATCCTATAAATCCTAGGGTATATTTGTTGTAAGTTATTTCAATTAATAATCCTCAAGATAGACCCGTAAGGTGACCTACAAATTTTATCAAGAGATGCTGTGGTTGTTTGTTACCTGCACAGAAAAACAAAGTCATATTACAGAAAACATATGGTTGCTATTTAATTTTTACTTTATCATTTTTCATTTTGACATTCAAGTCATTCTGTAGTGGGGCAAGAGCACTGTACATTGTAAGCTGTAATATGAAATGAGGGTTATGCTTCTTGCCAGAGGAAACGTGATTCAGAAACAATTTGAGGGCAACGTTAAGGTGATGTGGCACAGGGAACCAGAAGCTATTGAAACTTTAAACATCATTTCTGGACAGTATAATACTTTCTGCAGAGAGGCTTGTAAAAACATGAAAACTCTCCTTGCTGGATCCCCTGAGAATTGGAAATCTTTAAATATCGTTTTGAACAATGCTTCTTAAAGAGCACCAGACCTTTTCTTTGCCAGTAAGCATAGTTGGCCACAATTTACCTTTTGTAATATCCCACTCCATAAGGGAGGGTTAATTGGTCAGAATCAGAATGCAGACTCATAATCCTTTTTAAAACAGGAAAGAAATGTGGATGATTGGAATTGAAAGAAGTTTGGAAGACAAATAATCCTCTGTGAACTTTAGTAATAGGTAAAGCAGAGAAGATAACACTAATGAAACTGCTGGTCAAAGATTTAAAAAAAATATGAGAAATGAACCTCTACTAAATTTCCCCATCTATAATAGTAGTAATAATGATGATAATTATAGTATTTAGGTGGATACTATGTGCCAAGCATTGTACTAAGTGCTGGGGTAAATACAAGATAATTAGATCCCACATGGGGCCCACAGTCCCTGTCCTCTCCCTGACTTTCCCATCACCATAGACAGCACTATCATTCTTCCTGTCTCACAAACCCAAAATTTTGGCTTAGCATTGACTCCTCTCTCTCATTCAACTCACATATTCAATCTGTCACCAAATCTTGTTAGTCCTACCTTCACAGCATTGCTAAAACCCAGCTTTTCCTCTCCATCCAAACTGCAACCATGTTAGTACAATCATTCATCCTCTCCTGCCTAGGTTACTGCATCAGCCTTCTTGCCTACCTCTCAACCTCTTGTCTCTCCCCACTTCAGTCCATATCTCACTCTGCTGCCCAGATCATCTTTCTACAGACATGTTCAGGACAAGTCACCCCCCCATCCTCAAAAATCTCCAGTGATTATCTATTCACCTCCAAATCAAACAAAAACTCCTCATTATTGGCTTTAAACTATTGTCCCCTCCTACCTCACCTTGCTTCTCTCTTTCTACAACCCAGCCCGCAAACTTCACTTCCCTAGTGCTAACCTTCTCACTGTGCCTTGTTCTTGCCTGTCTCACCGCCAACCCCTGACCCACATCCTGGAATGCTCTTCCTCCTCAAAGCTGACAATTATTCTCCCCCTCTTCAAAGCCTTATTGAAGGGACATTTTCTGCAAGAGGCCTAAGCTCCACTTTTTCTCATCTCCCACACCCTTCTGCATTGTCCTGACTTGCTCCCTTTGACCTTTCCCCTCCCATCCCCAGAACAGTTACGTTCATATCTGTAATTTTATTTATTTGTATTGATATCAGTCTCCCCCATCTAGACTGTGAGCTCACTGTGGGCAGGGAATGTCACTGTTCATTGTTGTTTTGTACTTTCCCAAGTACTTACAGTGCTCCTCACACAGTAGGCTTTTCAGAAATATGATTGAATGAATGAACAGTCTAAGTAAGAGGGAGCACAGATATTGAATCCCCATTTAACAGATGAGGAAAGTGAGGCACAAAGAAGTTAAGTGACTTGTTCAAGGTCCCACAGCAGGGAAGTGGCAGATCTGGTTTTAGAACTCATGTCCTATTAACTCCCAAGTCCATGCTCTTTCCACTAGACCACACTACTTTGGTACTAAAGGCATTTATTGATCAACCACTGAGCATAATAGTAATTGCTGCACTAGGCCTTTGGGAAAGTCCAGCATTCCCTGCCCACAAGAATTTTACACTCAAACAGGGAAGATGGATATAAGGGGCAATCAGAATAAATTGTATAATTAATCATAAATGCATATACATTTATATTTGTATACTTGTGTGTGTTTATACACATACACTAAAGGTTATATCTAATACATACACATACACAAATAAGCGCTAAATGAGATATATATAAATATCTCAGTACTAAAGTTGGCTGATAAAGGATGTAACTTGGATGTAATTGGAGGAGGTTTAGTTTGAAAGCTGAAATGTATATAGATCTGTCAAGAAGAGTACCAATCCTAATGGAATAAACAAACTGCCAGTTTTCCCTTAATTTTATTTAAAATAATCCATCAGTTAGTGATATTTATGTAGCTAAGCACTGAGCACTAAGCACTTGGGAGAGTACAATACAATAATCAATCCCTTGTATTTACTGAGTACTTACTACATACAGAACACTTCACTAAGTAAATTACAAGAGTGAAGCACAATACATCAGGAATAGTAGGCATGGTTCCTGCCCACAAGGAACTTACAATCTAGATGGGGAAATGGACATTAAGATGAATTACAGATAGGAGAAATGGCTGAGTATAAAGATTTGAAAATAAGTGTTCTGGGACTGTGGAGTGGGGTGTATGTCAAGTGCTTAAGGGGTATTGATTCAATCATATTTTTTGAGCGCTTACTGTATGGAAAGGACAGTTCCAAATATATAGGTGAGGCAGAAGGGAGGACAAAAGGTAAATTAGGGTTTCATTAGGGAAGGACTCTTGGAGAAGATGTGTTTTGTGTAAGGATTTTTAAGGTGGGGAGAGGGATGGTCTGTCAGATATGAGGGGAGAAAGGAGTTCCAGGCCGGAGGGATGATGTGGGTAAGGTGTTAGTAAAGAAGCAGACAAGATCAAAGTACAGTGAGTAGGTTTGCATTAGAGGAGCAAAGTGTGTAGGCTGGGCTGTAGTAGGCAACCATAGAAGCAAAATCAGAGGGAGAGAACTGATTAGTGTCTCAAAGCCAAAAGTAAGGAGTCATCGAAAATATCACTCTGGGTAAGAACTTGGAGTAAGATTTATAAGTCTGTGTTGGAAGAAGAACCTACTATGAGTGACTTTTCCTCCATTTGTTAGTTTGAAGAGATCATTGCTTACCCATTTGGGGTGAGCAGCACATCTAAAATGAGCTCACATCAATGACAGCTCACCAAAGAGGCATTGTCTCTTTAGCAACCAAGATATCAATACTTACACAGGCCAATAGTATTGGGTTGAGACTGGGAAGAGAAGTAAAATGGTATAGTGGATAGAGCACTGGCCTGGGAATTTAAAGGTCATGGATTCTAATCCCAGCTCTGCCACTTGTCAGCAGTGTGACCTTGGACAAGTCACCTGACTTCTCTGTGCCTCAGTTACCTCATCAGTAAAATGGGGATTAAGACTGTGAGCCCCACGTGGGACAACCTCATTACCTTGTATCAACCCCAGCGCTTAGAACAGTGCTTTGCACATAGTAAGTTAGTTACCACTAGTTGCCATTGTTTTTACAAGATGTTCTTCCCCTTGACTCTATTTATTGCCATTGTTCTTATCTGTCCGTCTCCCCCGATTAGACTGTAAGCCCGTCAAATGGCAGGGACTGTCTCTACCTGTTGCCGACTTGTTCATTCCAAGCGCTTACTACAGTGCTCTGCACATAGTAAGCGCTCAATAAATACTATTGAATGAATGAATGAATGAATAGTAAGTGCTTAACAAATACCATTTTTATTATTATTATTATCACATTACACTCCAGAGTGCTAATGTCTCCCTGTGCCCTCAGGAAGTTGGCATCTCATGATCTCTTGATTTTTACACCACCCTTTTACTGTGTTTTCTCTGTGCCCTTTCCCCTACTATTTAAACCCCCTATGTGAAGGGGTTCCAGTAAGCTCCTTGTGAACTGGAAATGTGTCTACCAACTCTGTTATATTCAACTTTCCCAAGTGCTTAGTACAGTGCTCTGTACACACAGTAAGTGCTCAATAAATACTATTGATTGATTCCTCATCTCCTGGAAATCACATCTCCTTTCACTCAGATCACATAAAGCAATCAATATTTATTGAGCACTCTATTAAGTGTTCAGTAGAGTTAGTAGGCAAGTTCCCTGTCCACAAGTATGTCCACAAGGATCTTTCACTCAAGCGGGAGAGAAAGGCCCTAAAATAATTATTAAGTTAAAAAACCCACAAGAAATAAAAGCTTTTTAAAATGAGGCATATTCGCCAAAGGACAATATCAGAGGAACAAAGTTCTAACCCACTTCAGCCCTTACGGTAACATAAATGATATTGAATTTCTCTGATTAATTTCCATTAATCCAACAGCCATTTCTGTACATACAGCCATGCTTAGAATGTATTGATATACTGAATTATGCAAGGTGTTGGTTCATCTTTCAATTCTCCTGTTATTGCAAGTTCTCAGCACTCTCCCTTCTACTTCCACTGTCCGTGATTTGTGAGCTCTCTGAGGAAAGGGAAAATTCCTTTATTTCTGTAGAACTGTAGAATCCTGTTAAGCATGTGGTAAAGGGCTCTGCTCACAGTAGACACTCAATAAATACAACTAATTGATAATTTTATCAACTGACCCTAACAAACATCTATTTCACACCCCACAAAGGTGTAATGTGTGAATTTGTTTTAATGTACTTTTCATATTTTTTTATGAACAGCGTTTCAATTTCCTATTCTGAATAGTTGGGATAAGAATAGATATTTGGGGATAAGGAAAAGGCATAAAATGTACACTATAATTCTTACGATCTATAATAAGCAACAAGAAATGCAAGAACCTTTGAGTCTGAATGTCCGTTTTTGGAGAGATTATTGTATACCCAAGATTGAAAGCCTTTATCATTCCAAGGGCTTCCAAGAGCTTGGAATGATAAGGCTGTACCACATTGTTCATCTGGTTTGTACTCCTTGCTTCCTGAATTGATGTACTATGGGGTATGTTTTTTCATAGACTTTCATTGTATAAATTAGGATCCATTCCAGAAACACTGACAAAATACTACGAAATCATTTTACGTGCTACATACAGTAATGCTAAGAAACACTAAACTAATCTTTATTGAAATAAGTCAAACCATAAAAACACACTATTAACTAAATGAGGAATTATAATAGGATTCTGAGTCTTTGCAGGAAGCTACCAAAGTAAAAATTTTCTTTAGGGACCGAGAAAGCTTACAAGTGAGAACACCAGTTGAGAAAACCACCAATCCCTCCATTTCTCAAGCCTGTAAATTTATCACCATCCTTGACTTTCTCTTTCAAGCCCCACATTTAGTCAATCATCAAATTATTAGGGTATCTGTTAAGTGCTTACTATGTGAAAGTCACTGTTCTAAGCACATCAAATCCTATTAGTTTGTTCTTCAACAATATCTCCATAATAAAAATAATAACAATAACAGTGTTAATGATAGGATTGGTTAAGCACTTACTATGTATTTAACACATAATAAGCACTTGTTTATATTATTGTCTCCTCCTCTAATCTGTAAAGCTCTTTGTAGGAAGGGATTATGTTTAACAGTTCTATTGTGTTTTACTCTCCCATTCAATCAGTGGCATTTACTGAGCACTTACTCTGTAATCTCCCAAGGGAGATTACAATGCAACAGAATTAGCAGACATGCTCCCTGCCCATAATGAGTTTACAGTCTAGATGGGGAGACAGACACTACTAATAACAAGAATAATATTAATGATAGACTATGTTAAGCACTTTCTATGTACTTAAAACATAGTATGCACGTACTTATTCATATTATTGTCTGTCTCCGTCTCCAGTCTGTAAGCTTGTTGTGGAAAGGGAACATGTCTACAAACTCTGTTATATTGTACTCTCCCAATTAATATGTAATTTATAACAAATAATTTAAAGACATGTACATATATACTGTGGGGTTTGTGGTGGGGTAGATATAAAATGTCCAAAGTTCGCAAATCTATGTACTAAGATGAGGGAGGATGTTGGAAAGGGGTCAGAGGACATCAGGTTGTAGTGAATTAACTGACACCAAAGGAGTGGAGTGTGTGGGCTGGCCTGGAATAGGAGATTATTGAGGTGAAGTAGGATGGGGCAAGATGGTTAAGTGCTGTAGAGGACATAGTATAGTGCTCTCCCAACTGTTAGTGCTCAGTAAATATGATTGATTTATGTGCCAAATCCTTTACTAAGATGTAGGGTAGATACACGATAATCAGGTTGGATGCAGTCCCTGTCCCATATTGGGCTCACAGATTGACTAGGAGGGAGTAGGATTGATTTTATGGATGAGGAAACTGAGGCCCAAAGAAATTAAATGGTTTTTCCAGGGTCACCCAGCAAGCAAATGGCAAAGCCAGAATTAGAACCCAGGTCCTCTGACTCCAAGGGTGAGATGCTTTAATAATGATAATTGTGGCATTTGGTAAGCTCTGACTTTGTGCCAGGCACTGTACTAAGTACTGAGGTGGAGACAAGCTAATCAGGTTGGATATGGTCCCTGTCCCTTGAGGGCCTCAAAGTCTCAATCCTCATTTTATGGATGAGGTTACTGAGGCCCAGAGAAGTGAAGTGACTTGCACAAACTCACACATTTGCACAAACTCACATACTTGCACAAACTCACGTAGCAGAAAAGTGGCAGATTTAAGTGGGATTAGAACCCATGACCTTCTGACTCCCAGGCCTGTGATCTATCTACTACACCATGCTGCCTCTCTATTACTACTGCTGTTACTACTACTACAAACTGCTACCATGCTAATCCAAGTGGTTATCCTATGCCTCCTTGATTACTGTATCCCCTCCTTGCTGACTTTCCAGCCTCCTGTCTTTTCCCCACTCCAGTCCATACTTCACTCTGCTGCCTGGATCATTTTTCTACAGACACGTTTCTCAGCTCTTCAGGAACCTCCACTGGTTGTCCATCCACCTTCATGTCAAACTGAAACTCCTCACCAATGGCTTTAAAGCTCTCAATCACTTTGCCCCCTCCTACCTCACCTCACTACTCTCCTACTACAACCCAGCCCACACACTTAACTCCTCTAATGGCAACCTTCTCACTGTTCCTCGATGACTTCTATCTTGACACTGAACTCTCACCTATGTCCTGATTCTGGCCCGGAATGCCTTCCCTCCTCATACTTGACAGACAATTTTCTCCCCTCCTTCAAAGTCTTACTGAAGACATCTGTCCTCCCAGAGATCTTCCCTGACTAAGGCCTCCTTTCCTTTTCTTCGACTCCCTTCTGTCTCACCCTACCACTACGCCATGCTTTTTCTCAGAATCTGCTATTTCCTCTCTATCCAAATTGCCATCCACTTTTTCTTATTCCTATTCAATTATTGTATTACCTTCCTCATACACCTTTCTAGTCTAGTCTCTCTCTTGTCCATTGCATACCTCACTCTATTGCCTGGATCATTTTTCTAAAGCATCATTCTGTACTCGTATCCCATCTCCTTAAAAGCTTCATGGTTATCCCTTCCATTTCTTATCAAGTAGAAATTTCTGACCATTGACCTTAAGGCACTCAAACAGCTCTTTCCCTCAAACTTAACCTCATTCCTCTTCCACTATATCTCCTATCTCATGCTTCATTTTGCTTGAGCTAATCTAGTTACTGTGCTTTCTTTTCATCTTTTTCACCACCGACCTCCAGCTCTCACCCTTCTTCTTCCTGGAACTCCTTCACCCTTCCCATCCAGCAAACCACTGCTCTCCTCATCTGCAACATCCTTCTGAAATCCATCATTCAAAGGTACCAATGCATTTGGGAGAGTACTATGCAAGAGTTGGTAAACAAGTTGCCTGTCCATAAGGAGATTATATATCCCTAAACTGTAAACTTGCTCTCTACCCTAAACTCATTTTGGGCAGGAATTACATCTACCAACTCTATGGTATCGTACTCGCCCACACCAAGTACAGTGTTCTGCACACAGTAAGCACTCAATAAATACCACTGATGATGATTATTATGGTGTTTGCTAATCACTTACTATGTGCCATACCCAGTACTAAACACTGAAGTGGATACAAGCAATTTGGGTTGGACAGAGTCCTTATCCCACATGGGGCTCACACTCTCAGTCCCCATTTTACAGATGAGGTGACAGGCACAGAGAAGTGAAGTGAATGTCCAAGGTCATGCTGTAGACAAGTGGCGGAGCTAGGATTAGTGATAATAATGCTGGCATTTGTTAAGCGCTTACTATGTGCAAAGCACTGTTCTAAGCACTGGGGAGGATACAAGGTGATCAGGTTGTCCCACATGGGGCTCACAGTCTTAATCCCCATTTTACAGATGAAGTAACTGAGGCACAGAGAAGTTAAGTGACTTGCCCAAAGTCATACAACTGACAAGTGGTGGAGTCGGGATTTGAACTCATGACCTCTGACTCCCAGGCTCAGTCCACTATGCCATGCTGCTTCTCATTGATTGATTGATCTCCTCCAATAGACATTCCCTGATCATTGCTCATTGTCCCTCTTTTATATTCCTTCCAACTGCCACTTCAACACTTCTGCATCACCAAAGTAATTGGGTTTGACTTCCCTACCCCCATTGAATTTGTGTATCATTAACTTCTGAGCAAAGCTAAGAGAAGCAGCATGGTTTAGTGGAAAGAGTACAGGCTCGAGAGTCAGAGGACATGAGTTCTATTTCTTCCTCCACCACTTGTCTGCTATGTGACCTTGGGCAAGCCACTTAACCTCTCTGTGTCTCAGTTATCTCATCTATAATAATAACGATGGCATTTTTAAGCACTTACTATGTGCCAAGCAAAATGAGGAATAAGACAGTGAGCCCCAAGTGGGACAACCTGATTACCCTGTATCTAGCCCAGTGCTTAAAACTCTGTTTGGCACATAGCGCTTAACAAATACCATCATCATCATCATTATTATTACTATACAAGGGCAGAAATCATATCCGCTCATTCCATTGCACACTCTCAAATTCATAGTGAAGGGCTCTGCACATGGTTAGTGCTCAACAAATTCTACTGATTGACAGTGGCTTTTCTTATCAGCGAAGAATGTATCTACAATTACCGCCTTCTTAAAGCAGGCTAATTCCTTCTGAACAGCTCTGAGAACTTTAGATCCTGTCACCAATGGAGGATTATTTGCAATTACATATGTAAATTCTTCTATTTTCTCCAAAATTGATTCAATATTGATTAAACCAGTGGAAGAGAAAGTATAACTTTGCCTGTTTGGGCTTCTGTCAGTGATTTGTTGGATTGACTATGTTTGATGGGATTCTTTTCGTATTATTCCTCTGAATGAGATGTAACTGACCCAGACACCTGCATCATCCATCTCTAAATGAAGGTGCCTCCCCAGTTCAATCAATCAGTCAATCAGTAGTATTTATTGACTACTTATTGGGTTTGTATAGTGCAGTCGGAGTCAGTAGACATGATCCCTGCCCACATGGAGTTTATGAACAACAACTTTAGTTATCTATTCAGGGATCCTTTAAATACCCTGAAAATCTGGTAAAAATCTGTGAGAAGATCGTCTTCCAAAGTCCTCTGAGGGTTGTCTGGTTTTAAGCCAGAGGGGGGGGCAATAGGAAAGTATTTTCCTGTGGCATTAGTCGAAACAGGTCGTGTCCCATGAACTGAGTATAATCTGAGGTATGATTGTCTTTCATCTCAACCTAAACAAGATTATTATTCTTACTGACTTTTCTTATCAAACTGAATGATTCAGGCCTGAATGATCCATTTTGCCTATTTCTTTGTGATTACTTGGGTACATCATTACTAACATTTGGTTATCTAATTCTTAAATCCATTTCTACTCATTGCTTCAGGAACTTTTCAGTAACAAATTGCTTTGAATTAGAAATAGCCATACATAAGGTTACATGGAAAGAAGTGGAAGAATCAGTTCTGACACACTATTTATCATTCTTATGTGTATAAACAAAGAATTCAATTCTATTGTTCTATTTCCTGTGGGATAACATTTCAATGCATGAAGTAAATGTTTGAATGAGGCTTGTTTCAAAGAAAGCGACTAGGTAAATTTCCCAGGACAGTAACACACCTCATAAATCAATTAAGCCCCCAGGAGTTTGACACAGTAATTAAAAACAATAGATGCTACATAAATGTAGCATAAAATATCCTTTAGATTATTTAAAAAAGAAAATTTTTGCTATATTTATATGTGACTTCTGCCAGGTGATTAACCTCTCTGTGCTTTTATTACTTAATGCTTTTACTATTTATTTTCATTTATTAAAATGTTAGCTATCCATATATTAAGCTTCAGATATAAATTCGGTACAATTTGGCCTGTCATAATCTAGCCTTCCTAAAATTGGTCCATTACATAATTTTGCTGGTGCTTGATTCAAAATACCCTAAACTGGATGGGGTTAACAGCAGATCTTACTTTAAAAATAAATTGTGGAATATAACTTTATACTTAATCTTCCTTCAAATCTTGCTATGGAACCACTTTATTATGCATTTATTTTCAGAAATGACAACAGAAAGCAGAAATAATCACATGGAAGCTACAGTTAGTAAGAGTAGTAATATTTTTAAGAGTTCACTTTGTGCAGTTTTTTACTGTGTGCTGGGAGAGAAATACATGAATCAATCAATGGTATTTATTAATAATAATAATAATAATAATGTTGGTATTTGTTAAGTGCTTACTATGTGCCGAGCACTGTTCTAAGAGCTGGGGTAGACACAGGGTAATCAAGTTGTCCCACGTGGGGCTCACAGTCTTAATCCCCATTTTACAGATGAGGTAACTGAGGCCCCGAGAAGTTAAGTCTATTTATTGCCATTGTTCCTGTCTGCCTATCTCCCCCGATTAGACTGTAAGCCCGTCACACGGCAGGGACTGTCTCTATCTGTTGCCGACTTGTTCATTCCAAGCACTTAGTACAGTGCTCTGCACATAGTAAGCACTCAATAAATACTATTGAATGAAAGAATGAATGAATTAAGTAACTTGCCCAAAGTCACACAGCTGACAAGTGGCCGAGCCAGGATTCGAACCCATGACCTCTGACTCCAAAGCCCGTGTTCTTTCCACTGAGCCACGCTGCTTCTCTGTACAGGGGGTTGATGGGATCCCATGTCCTGGGGATGGGGCAGTGTTCTTCCTCCAAAGCTGGCTATGGAGGCTGGGAGTAAGGGGTACTGGAGGTGGCTTGCACAGCTCTCACTGGTTCACTCTTTCCACAGGCAGTTTGCACATACAGTAATTAAGAAGTTTGTGGATCCTAATCCCGGCTCTGCCACTTGTCTGCTGTGTGACCTTGGGTATGTCACTTCACTTCTCTGTGCCTCAGTTGATTCATCTGTAAAATGTGAAATGAGACTGTGAGCCCCATGCAGTGTGGCTTAGTGGAAAGAGCACAGGCTTCGGAGTGAGATGTCATGGGTTCTAATGCTGGCTCCTCCACTTATCAGTTGTGTGACTTTGGGCAAGCCACTTAACTTCTCTGTGCCACAGTTACCTCATCTGTAAAATGGGGATTGAGACTGTGAGCCCCATGTGGGACAACCTGATTACCTTGTATCTACCCCAGAGCTTAGAACAGTGCTTGGCACAGAGTAAGTGCTTAACAAATACCATAATCATCAAGTGGGACAGGGACTGTGTCTGTGTCCAACATGATTTGCTTGTATCTACCCCAGCGCTTAGTGCAGTGTCTGGCACAAAGTAAGCACTCAACAAATATATATTATTATCATTTTTATTGACTGGATGCTTACTCTGCAGATAGATTTATTGGGCCCCTACTGTATGTGGAGGGCTTTATTGGGCAACCATTGTATACAGAGTGCTGATTGCCTGACTGTGAGATGCTTTGTTCTGTACAGGACACCTACTTTATGTGACATGTTGTACTAAGTGTGCAGGAAACTATGGTAGATGAAATGTATGGACCCTGCATTTGAGATACTTATGGATAATGGAAATAGAGAGCAGGAGAAAATGAGAAGGTTCAAAAGGAGAGATTATGGAAAGGGAGCATGACTGTTAGTTCTGTTACTGTTAATCATATTTACTGAGCACTTATTGTGTGCAAAGCACTGTACTGATGTATTTTACTCTCCCAAGTGCTTAGTACAGTGCTCTGCACATGGTAAATGCTCAATAAATACCACTGATTGAGTGAAGAAAAAAATCTAGTGCACAAAGAAGCAGCAGAATCAGAAAGGAAGAAGAACAAGCAGGAAGAAAAACTGAACAAAGCATTACAAGCCCAAGAAAGGGGATGCAATTGTAGTCAACCACACAGAAAGGAAAGTTTAGAGAATTGAAGGCCAAATGGAGGCTGCGATTTACAGCATAAATAAACAACAAGAAGAAATGAAAAACAGAAACATAAATGGAGAAGAAAAATGAGTCAGACAATAAAAAGCTGGAGATTTTTATTGGTATTTTTAACAGAAAGGAAACATTTTATTCTATAAAATAAACATTTCAAGCTGCTTACAAAGGACCAGCCTTCCAAAACCCAATCAAAAATCATTCCAGAGGACTCGTATTTCAAATCTCTTTGCGTTCACAACCGCTTACCCTCTGCTCTTAGCCTGAATCATCGGGTAATACTCTGCCATTCTCTGATGATAAATTACTTTGGAAATGGCATTTCTGATTAGTTCCCATTAACTGGAATTAAAATGTTTTAATAAATGCTGAATTTCTGATATGACTATAGAACGCACAGAGATTACAGTAAAGTTTGGTAAACACAAAGACACTTGGCGGTGCCTGAAACAAGCAAAGCATAACTCCGCTGTTCTAAGAGGAAGAATCTGTCCAACACAACAACTTCATCAAGCCCAGCAACTGCTTCCTTGTAATATCATAAACATGAGGCCATTTTCCTTGAAGTTCCTCAAATTAATCACATGCTGTGTATTCTGATTCACAGCAGAGACCTGCACCATCAAATTCTACCCCTCCAGCACCCACATCTCATCCTGAAAAAAAATTTCAATATACATTTTTTGCAGTTTAATTTTCACAGGGAGCCAAATCTGTTGATAAATGAGGAATAGCCCCATTGTGTTTTTATTCTGTTACCTAAGAAACTATCTTCAAAACAGAAGCCCTCATAAATACTCTGGAGATGCATCAGACACTTTCCCCTGCTGTACGACATTGTGTATATTGTTTGGCAGGAGTTCATCGTGTAGAAGATAAACTAGCACATATTGCCAGAATTCTATTCCTCTTGACCCTGACCTTTGGCTAGTTGCTGTTTCCAGTTGCACTCCATCTTAAAAGAAAGACAGCAGTACCCATTCCCATCCCGGCCTCCCCACCCCATTTTCCTCTCTAACTTCTGTTTTTATTTTCACCAAAGCTTCCCTCTGTGTCCTGCTATATTGGTGGGACGATGAAGGAGAAAGTCTAAATAGTTCTGTTTTGTACCCAAATGTCACACTCCGTCCGGGTTTCTCTCTGTTCACCCATCCTAGTTAGATTTGTGAGGGGAATCAGTATTTAGTGTGCAGCATAGTAAATCTTCAGGTTTCGGGAATTGAAAAAAAGTTCTGACGGTGAGGCAACAATTTTTCTCAGTCAGTACTAAGACACCTTTTATCATCATGGACCTCCATGATATTTTTTAGATGAAATAATCACCAATTACCCACTCACTATGAAAGGCAATCATTCAATCAATAGTTATAGAGACCTCAGGCTTGGGCACCCAATAATCAATGGTATTAATTTTATCCTCTTTAGAGCACCATACTAAGAGATTTCAAGAGTACAATAATCAATCACCTGGTATTTATTGAGCACTTACTTTCTGTAGATCACTCCACTAAATGTTTGGAAGAGTACAGTTGAATTGATAGATCTGATTCTTGTCCCTAAGGAGTTCATAATCCAGAGTTAGTAGACAAGATCCCTGTCCTCAAGAAGCTTACCTCTAGGAGAAGAGATAGACAATGAAATATATATAACTGCAAAGGCAGAAGGGGTTGGGGTGAGTTCCTAAACAATTAGGGGGTGAAAGCTTAATTGCAGAAGTAGCACTGTAGTTGCCATTGTCACAGTAGTAAGAGATTAGTCAGGAAAAGCTACCTGATTTTTAGTAGGAGTTTAATGATGGGACGATGGAGGTCCAGGCAGAAGAAAAGGTCATGAGCAACAAATCAATCTTGAAAGAGATGAGAAGCCACAGTGAGTAGATTGGCTTGAGGGGAACAAAACATATGAGCTGTGGTTTAGTGGAAGAAGAGTGGGGAGAATTTGATTGCTTGCCCTAAAACCAGTGATTGAGAGTTTCTGCTAGATAAGGAGAAGAACGGGCAGCAACACAAGTTTTGAGGAGTGAGTAAATATGTACAGAATGAGAGCTTAGAAAATTGAGTGAAGTAGTGACTGATCAGTCAGTCACTCATATTTATTGAGCACTTATGTGCAGAACACTGTACTAAGTGCTTGGAAGAGTACAATATAACAGTACAAGAGACACATTTCCTGCCCCAAACCAGCTTACAGTGTAGAGGTGTGGGGTGAGATTTAAGGCCAGGAGGTCTCTGAGGAGACTGATGCAGTAGTCAAAAGAGGAGCTGATAAATGTTTGGACCAACATGTTATCAGTTTGTACGGAGGCAGGTTCTGGGGAGCTGTAAAACTAAAGCCAGTATGATTTTTTGATTAAATGAATGTGAAATCTGAAAGAGAGAGGAATCAAGGATAATGCCAAGGTTCAGGGATTGGGAGATGGGAAGATGATTGAGGTAAGATGATGGAGGTTGTCAACAGTGTTGGGAAAATCTCCGGAGAGAAGAGGAATTGGGTGAGAAGATGAGGAGTTCAATTTTAGGTATATTAATCTTGTGGTGCCTGAAGGACATCCAAGAAGAGTTGTCTTGAAGGCAGTGGAAGTAACATGAGGTAGCAAAGAGGCTGGTAAGGTAGATTGGGGATTCATCTGAATAGAAATGCTGTGAATGTGTCTGTTTCCAAACCCTTCTCCTGACTTAAATTTTAGATTGGGAACTCCCAGAGACAGGGACCAAATTTAATTCCCACCTGTGTATTTTCTCTCAGCTCTTTGCACACAGTAAGCACTTAATAAATAGTAGTCCCTGGTAGTCTAAACCAGGGAAGTGGAAAAGTTACCACCTCCACAATTGCGGTGGAAAGGCAGATGAGCCGGTGACAGAGACCCAGAAGATGTGACTAGAGAGGTAGAAGAGGAAGCAATAGAGGAACCCAAGTTTGAGAAGTGTTTACAGAGAAGGGGTTGGCCCACAGTGTCAAAGGTCAGCTGAGAAGTTTAGGAGAATTAGGATGAAATTTGGCAAGGAAGTGGTCATTTGGTCACCTTGGATAGAGCAGTTTCAGTGAAGTAGAAGGGGAGGAATCCAGATTCTTGAGGCTCAGGAGGGAGTTGGAGGAGAGGAAGAGGAGGAAACACATGTAAACAACTCATTCAAGGATTCTGGCTAGGAATGTGATGCGTGATGGGGAGATACCACATGGTGCAGAGGGATTGAAAAAAGATTCTTTAAGGAGGTGCTATATGAGTGTAGGTAAGAGGAGGGTAAAGAACCAGGTCCTGGACTTATGCTGTATCCAGAGTTTTCTAACACCTGCTTGGAAGGGTAAGAGACATGGTTCTGCCCTCAGGGAGCAAAAGAACAGCTAAAGTAGTCCTCCATAGTTCCACAAAGAGCAAGATTCCCATTGCTTCCAAATGATCAGAGTAGAGTTCTCCTCAATGCCAGAAGTGCTGAAGGGACCTCTTCCAGAGACTTTGCTGGGTAGGGATTGTCTCTATCTGTTGCCGAATTGTACTTTCCAAGCGCTTAGTACAGTGGTCTGCACACAGTAAGTGCTTAATAAATACGATTGAAAGAATGAATGAAAGTGAGGATGAATCTTAGAAACAGCCCTCGTGTCATTGATTTGGCAACTCCACAACATTAACTTTTTGGGCAGGTGAGAACTAACCAAACCACTGCCCTAGAACACTGTGCTTAGGGAAAATATACTTTGAGGAATTGTTTGGCAGAGTAGAAAATATGTGCGAATCTGTTGACTCTTTTATTACCAAAGTTTTTAGTAACTAACACACCAGCCTCAAAATCAGAGTACCTGAGTTCTAACCCCTGGTCTGCCACTTGACTGCTGTGTGAGCGTGAACAAGCCACTTAGGTTTTCTGTGCTTCAATTTCCATATCTGCAAAATATGGCTTAAATACTTTTCTCTCTCCTACTTAGATTCTGAGCCCTATGTGGGAGAGAGACTCTATCTGACCTGATTATCTAACCCAGTACTTAATACGGTGCTTGGAATAGAGTAAGCACTTACCTATTATTATTGTTATTATCATCACTATTATTTGTGGTATTGTTAATATCCTGATTACCAAGGCTGTACTTTTTCTACTGGAGAAACATCAGGGTAAATCATAGATAATCAGGTAAAAGCCATGCAAAGGAGACACTATAGGTAAGGTTTGGGGTCGTGGAATTATGCATTTGAATATGTGCCCCAATAATCCAGAAATCTGACAGATAATGTCTAACAACTTTATTGTATGGTGTTCTCCCATATGCTTTGTACAGTGCTCTTCATACAGTAAGCACTCAAAAAATACCATGGATTGGCTGGCTCTCTGGATCGGCTGACTTTGTGCTATTCTCCTTGCCCTCCTTCCTATCTGCATGAACAGCAGGGAGTACTTCAAATATCTTCCTCCATCTTCCCTTTCCTTCCTCTGCCCTGCTGGGTAGCAGTGACTGAAAAATCCAAGTCTACATGATAGGCAGGTAGAAAGTGTTGCTTAGTGCAGTGTTTGGCAAATAGTAGATACTCACCTAAGATACCTCTGACTCATAATATCAGGTTACACAGGAAGAGCCCTGAAGTGCTCCTAGCACATATCATGTGCAGAGCTCTATATTAAAAACTTGAGATAGTAGAACAGAAGCAAAGGAGCATGTTGGTCTCTGCCCTGAAGAAGTATAATCTAATAAGACAATATTTACATGAATGGAAATTCTCTACAACCTATTTGGGATGGTATTTTAGAGGAAACAAGCTAAAAAGTACTGTGAACAGCATTCCTCTGAAGAAAAAAACAAAGTAGCAGTTTTAGTTTTGCATAGTCATTTTTTATATTTTCACTAAGGACATGTTTGCATAAACTTCAGTAGCCTAAGGAAGAATATTAAAGTAGAACATGTGAAACACTTTCAAATAAACAGAATTGTAATAGAAGATTGATCACATATTTTTCCTGGAATCAGTATTAAGAATGATTTTTCTTAAAAATGGATAAACAGAATAATTTATTGAATACTGTCCTGTTAGTTCTTACAAGAAAGTATGACATAATTTATCTTAATCAGATAATCTCAAATGTATTGAACTAAAACAAATATGTTGTAATAGTTTGTTCAGAGGTTTAGCTAATCTCAGTTAAGAAACAAAAATGTTAATGCTGTAATTGCAATTTTTTTGGTACTAGCTTGTATTTTGGGTGCCGGAGTATAAGTCAAAATGTTTTACAATGATCTGTAAATCAATCTACAGTCCAGTTCTACTACTATCTAGTAAAAGCATGAGCATGGAATATATATATATATATATATATATATATATATATGTGTGTGTGTGTGTGTGTGTATGAAGTGTGTATATATGGAATATATGTTATATACTATATTTTTTCATGTATGCATCATATATATTTTATACATTCATGCAAGAAGAATGCAGGATATACTTAATGTTTGGTTTCTCACTTTTCAGAAAACATTGAGTGAAATATCAAGTTTGTGAATTACTGGAAAGGGAAAATGTTATTTTCAGGACAGCATGACTCAGGATGTTGTGGATAGCCAACAGATCATTGAATGTTTTCAATTTCTGGCTTTCATTTAGCCCAAATTCATCTTAACCCCCAAATGATAAGAGTCATTTATCATTTATCAGAAAATAGGCGTTAAGTTTCCAGGAACATGATTTCCCATGAATAAATTGGTTAGCACCTTAAAAAAAATGGCTAATGAATCAACAACTCTATCAAAGAGCAATTGAAGTGCAGAGGGATGTCCAATAGGAGAAATGTGCAGAGCAACTTACTGTGAGCTTGGGAAAATATAATTGTGACGTTCACAAGACATTCATAACTAGCTCGAGGAAGGGAGAGGGGAAAAAATGTTACTGCAGCTTAAAGCAGATGTCTAGAAAGAAGGAAAATTAGATAAAATAAAATTAAGGTAAATCCAGAATATGCATAGATTCTGAGGTTATGTGTATAAACTAAAGAGATCATCATCACTGGTCCTTACTGTGTATGGAACACTATGCCAGATTCTAGGAAGATACAATACAAGAGTTGATAGATATGTTCCCTGCCCACAGTGAGTTCAAAGTCTAGAGGCATGAGGGCAACTGCTGAATGTACGACACCTATGAAGAGGAAGCAGACAAAGGATTCCTGAGCCTCAAGAATCTGGATTCCTCCCCTTCTACTTCACTGAAACTGCTCTATCCAAGGTGACCAATGACCACTTCCTTGCCAAATTTCATCCTAATTATTGAGCACTTACTATATGTCAACCAACTCTCATTCAATCGTATTTATTGAGCATTTACAGTGTGCAGAGCACTAAGCACTTGGGAGAGTACCAAACGATAATAATCAGATATATTTCCTGCCCAGGATGAGCTCATATTGTTCTCTCCCAAGTGTCTAGTATACTGTTGGGCTAATAGTGAGTGCCCAGTAAATACCGCTGGTTAATTGATTGACCATGTTCTTATTTTTTTCCCTTATTTAGATGTGACCCCTCCCCCGTTAGGCCAGGTTGCTTGAATTTTGTATAATTACCCCTTCCGTATAAATCTCTTCTTTCTTTTGTTATCTTTTGTTACCAAAGTCTTTAGTAACTAGAACACTGGCCTCAGAATCAGAGTAACTGGATTTAGTGCCTATTAATAGGAAGAAGGAGCTTGAGCCACTGATATGGGGTAGTATCATGATCTTTTTCTGGTTCCAGTTTCAGTGTGGCAGAAGAAACTTCAAAAAGTTGTTTTAGCTTGTACCTCTAAGTATCAGCTTATCTGCTATAACTGCAGAAGAAACACCTGATTGCCTTTCAGTTTTCAAATATTTGGCTTAAATTAGTGAACAGTATTCTCTTTCTTAAGTTCCTAATATAATTCTTGCTATCATCATTTCAGAATTAATTATTCTTTTGGTGATTTCTTGGACAATAATCATCTAAGATAACTATAGAAGCTTCCTCTTGGAAAGAGATGAAAGACTATGGCGACAAACTGTTTTGTTAAACTTTCCCATCTCCAGAAACTACAATATTGGTGGTGTACTAAAGAGCATCTAGTTTATTCATTTTCACTTCCACTTATTTCGCTAGGTGTCAAGGGAAGCGATTTAAGATATAGGCAGAGAATTTGTATTAACTGTGAGTGCAAAACACTTTGCAAAAATTATATAGTTTGCCTAGTAAATGCTCAATTTTCAAAAATTTGTTTCTTTTTACTGTGGCCTAAAGGCAAGGTATGATTAAGGGAAGAGTTAGCAGAATGAACTGCAAATGTAGAAACCCAGGTATTAAACCAAGAAGAATTGAACCCTGACTAATAATTATTAATGATAATAATACTATAAAGATGCTATAGTATATGCCAAGCACTGTAGTAAATATGGATGATACAAGATAATCAGGTGTGACGCTGTTGCTGTCCCACATGGGTCTCAATCTAAGTAGGAGGGAGTAGGATTAAATCCTACCTTATAGATGAAGAATCTTACTTTATAGGTGAGGAAACTGAGGCACAAAGAACTTAAGTGACTTGACCAAGGTCAAGAGGCAAACCTGGGATTAGAACCCAGGTCAATCAACTCCCAGGCCTGCACTCTTTCCACCAGCCCATGCTACTCTTGAATGAATAATATATTGTTAATTATGAGAACTGTGAGTACTTAAGCTTAAATAATTGATGTTCAGCTCTGAAAGTGCCTGTTCCCTTTCCTTTCTTGGATCTTCCAAGATTCTGGCATGCCAACTCTCACTGGCTGTGTCTCAAGCAGTATTTGAATAAAAAAAAAAGGAGAAAATCAAAAAGGATACAAAATTAATGGCCTCAAGGAAATCATCTTTCTTAATAGTAGATGGGTGATGGCTACAAGTAACACCATATTTATGTGAATAGATATCATTGAAAGCCTCCTAGGGAATTTTTCCTTGGACTGAGTTCTATTTCAAGAAAAGAGGATGGCCTTCTTCAGATAAGCAGAGCAGAAGCTGTGCTAGAAGAAAACAGATAACCCGTTTGTTTTGTAGCTTATTGCCTAATATAGTAATGATTTCAGTGGAGAACCGCACTTCCTATACTATAATACATTTAAATATGAAGCTGACTATCTCTAAGAGATGAAGGACTGTGACCTTAGAGAACTCCTATGCTGCCATTAATCTTCAATAGGAGATATATTAAGTTCCTGAAAGAATGCTAGAGTGAACTTCTGCTACTTTTCAGGGACTATTGAGGAGAGAGAAGGTTACACAATGTTCAGGCCCTTAGATAATTGTAGGTGAAACAGTGAGTGCATAGACACTCACACAAGAGCACTTCATTTTTTTTTGTACTTTAAGGGAGAATAAAATTCACATTGAAATACATTTTTCTAGAAATAGTCTTCATTTTGCATTTACCTGGGAATAAGTTGTCTCCTAGGTAGCTAAAAAGACTTAACCATCACACTTTCCATTCTAATAGAGGAGTTAGCAGCGTTTAGATGGATAGTTCTGTAATGGTAGCTTCTACAAGTTTATTTTTTTCCATGGTGTTTGTTAAGCACTTACACTTTACTGTCAATTACTTGTTGTGTGACCCTGGGCAAGTCACTTACCTTCTGTGAGACTCAGTTTCCCCAACTGTAAATTGGAGAGAAAATACCTGTATACTCCCTCCTGATTAGACTGTGAGTAGTATGTGGGACAGGAACTGTATCCACCATGATTAATCTATACCTACCCCAGTATTTAAAAGGCACTTGATACGTAATAAGTGCCTAACAACTACCATTATAAGAAAAAGAGCTAGTCAGTTGAACACACTCCACGTTCCTCATGGGACTCTCAGTCTAAATCTCCATTTCACAGATGAGGTAACTGAGGCACAGAATAGTTAAGTGACTTGGCCAAGGACACACAGCAGACATATGGTGGAGCCAGGAATAGAACCTAGGTCCTATGATGCCGAGGCCAGCGCTCTTTCATTGGCACATTTTGTACTATGCCAGAGAAATTAGTACAGTGCCTGGCATATAGTAAGATAATAATAATGTTAATATTTGTTAAGCATTTACTATGTGCCAAGGACTGTTCTAAGCACTGGGGTAGCTACAAGGTAATCAGGATGTCCCACGTGGGGCTCACAGTCTTCATCCCCATTTTACAGCTCTCACAGCTGACAAGTGGCGGAGCTGGGATTGGAACCCATGACCTCTGACTCCCAAGCCTGGGCTCTTTCCACTAAGCCATGCTGATTTTAACAAATACTACAATTGTCATTAAATCAGGTGAAATCCCTCAAGATTATCCAATGAGTGAGCCATTTATATAGGCTCCAGATAGACTGTCTTTGTAGTTTAAATTTTGAAGTTGCCTGATCTTCTATCCAGGTGTGGTTCTGGGGAAGGCTCTGGTGGAGGACTTTGCATGAGGCACCAGAGGGAGAGACTCAGGCCAACTGTCACTTAGGCCACGTGGATTAAGGGCCACTCCAGAGCTGGGAGGGGCAGTGTATGTGGGAGCAGACTGTTCACTGGGGTGCCAGAATGGGAGTGTGTGTACAGATCCAAGTGTCTCCTTCCCGGTCCCTTGGGAGGGATCATGTCCACCCAGGGCATTTCCCTTCATTCATTTATTCAGTCATGTAGATTTAATCGTATAGAGAAGCAGCATGGTTCAGTGGCAAGAGCACAGGCTGGGGAGTCAGAGATCATGGGTTCAAATCCCAGCTCTGCCACTTGTCAGCTGTGTGACTTTGGGCAAGTCACTTCACTTCTCTTTGCCTCGGTTCCCTCATCTGTAAAATGGGGATTAAGACTGTGAGCCCTACGTGGGACAACCTGATCACCTCGTATCCCCTCAAGACTTAGAACAGTGTTTTGCACATAGTAAGCACTTAAATACCATCATTATTATTATTATTTATTGGGGGTTTACTACGTGCAAAGCACTCTACTAAGTATTTGGGAGAGTACATATACCCTGGCCCCAAGGTTGCTGCCCCTCCAGGGTCAGAGAGGACACTCTAGCAGGATCAGAGAGACATAGTCTCTATCATGACTGGGAATGTGTCTGTTATATTGTACTCTCCCAAGTGCTTAGTACATTGTTTTGCACACAGTAAGTGCTCAGTAAATACAAACTGACAGACTGAGACACCATGTCCTGGGGACATACATGGGAGGTGGTTGCCAGGCCAGCACCAGAGAAGCAGCCTGGCTCACTGGAAAGAGCACGGGCTTTGGAGTCATAGGTCATGGGTTCGAACGCCAGCTCTGCCACTTGTCAGCTGTGTGACTTTGGGCAAGTCATTTAACTTCTCGGTGCCTCAGTTACCTCATCTGTAAAAAAATGGGGATTAAGATTGTGAGCCCCACGTGGGATAACCTGATTCCCCTGTGTCTACCCCGGCGCTTAGAACTGTGCTCGGCACATAGTAAGCGCTTAACAAATACCAACATTATTATTATTATTAGATTGTATCTTGTGATGTCAGTCATGGGGATGCAGCTCCATGTTGAGTCAACTTCTTCTATTAAAGATTGGTGAATTTGACAAGATCCTCCCCGCTTGCCCACCAAACACATTCTTAATCCAAACAAATGCCTTTTAGGCACATGGCACTCCAACCTGAGGTCTGTTTCTCTTAGTCTTGGAGACTAGAGTCCGTGGATTTGAACAATTTGGTGGTGGGGAAGCATGGACAGGCAGCTCTTCACATTCCATCTTGCAATTATCTTTCCCTAGTTCAGGTGTTTGCTCCCCTGCCTTCCTTTTGTTTTTGATGATCAGTAGTCATTGAAAATAGTGTGTCTTTTAAAAAAAGATATGTAACGTAGTACTAGAACATTTCTACAGAAAAAGAAAAAACACTTCTACTTTTTCTTCTACCTTCACCCTCTGGACCTACATTTTAAAAAGTGTCTGAAAATTCAGTAATACATGTCTAGAGTGAAAGAGATTCCTGGTGAAAAGATTTGAGTTAAAACCAGTTCATCATGTTAGCACAGTTAATTAGCGCCAGAACACCATTTGTTCCCTCAGACTTTGGATAGAAAACCTTTCGATTGGAGAAAATTGGAATAAAGCCTAGATAAAATTTAGAACGAATGCAAAAGAAGATGAACAATTCATTGCAATTGTAGTAGCAAGATATGTCAACTGCATTGAGGTTTTTTTTTCCTGTTGTAAATATGTTTACAGCTTAGGCAACTTGTGCATACTTTAGAAACCAAATGTCTAAACTTAGAAATTCCTTTCCAAAAATGGCATGTTAGGGTTTTCCTCAGACCCAAAAACAAAGCAGTGTTTAATCAGAATATTTGAGGACTAAGTTCACTATTTTCCTTATGGATGTGTTAAGAAAGAAATCTTATCAAAACTATGAACCATTTCAATCTGTGGTATATGATGATCAGTTACTCTGTGCTAAACACTTGGGAGAGTACAACAGACCCTACAAACATGATCCTTGCCCACAAGGAGTTTACAACTACCACAGAAAGGTTTTAGAGGGGGAGGAGTGAAGCTGTATGCGTTATCAAGTTAGGTGGGTTTCAGTTGGTCACCTGCATTAGAGAGATAGGAATGGGGCAGAGTAGATGTTTCAGGAAGATGATGATAGCATGAAACAGAAGTGCAATATGAAGCAATAGAGCATCAGGCTGTACTGAAATTATGATATTGTTAAACACTTCCTACGTAACGAGCACTGTAGTAAGCGCTGGAATGGGTAGAACATATGCAGGTCAGGAAAGCATTCTGTCCCACATGAGGCTCGCACTACTGTTAGTAAATGCAGTGCACAGTGCTTTGTGAAAATGTTTAAACATGCAGTGAATGAAAAGGATTGTTGTTTATATACTGATATTTTCGATTACACCCACCCACTTGGATATAGTTCCCATGTTGAATGCAATTTTGAAACACTGAATTATAGTGATACAGACTCATTTCCATATATTTAATGTTCACAGTTTGGTAGTCACTCAGTAGTATTTGATTGTCTACATTGTGCAAATTACTCTATTAGGCTCTGAGGGGAGTTCTAAAAAAACAAGTTTAATCCCTGACTTCAGGTGGCAGAGTGATGGGATAGAGAGCAAATACAAAATTACAAGCATATGAATCAGTCAATAAAGTAACCTCAAATTCCACATGAAAAATATGCATAAAAAAAACAAGAATAAAATTTGCTGAGATACCCACACATGAAAAAGTGTCCTGTCATGATTGAAATGACTGAAGTACAGTGGGGTTAATTTGGGGGATGGGGAGAAGAGAGTGCTTCTAGTTGGAAGAAGGATTTTAGTGGAGTTTAAAGAGAGTGGAAGGCCCTCATTTGGTGATCTGGGAGGGAGAATACAATCCAGTGGAGTAAAATGATGTGGAATGGCTTAATAGTATATGCACATAAAAACATCACAGAGCCTACATAGTTTTCCTAGTAAAGGGTAGACGGGACCTGGGGAAGGAGGGTCTAGTGGAATGAAGGAACAGAATCCTTGGAATAAACTGGAAAACTGTAACTGCCATCAACCATAAAATTGAGAAAGCACATCAAGCCATTTTCTTCTTTTACTAGTTTTGTGAATACTTTTAAGACCATGTCAAAGAATGCATGAATGGCCTTTATTGAAATATAAATGCCTTTTGGAATTAGGATGTATCAGACTCCCTTCAAGGTCACCTTTTCACAACTGTGCTAAAGAATCTATTTTATTTATTCAGCACTTACTGTGTGCAAAGCACAATACTAAGTGTTTGAGAGAGTACAACAGAATTAGTAGACATGTTCCCTTCCCATAAGAAGCTAACTGTCTAGACTGGAGCTTATAGTCTAGAAGTAAAATTAAATATTTATATTCTGTATAATATTTATATTTGTTGCCAGCTAGTTTAAGACCCACTAGAAAATGAATGTAGAGGTAAGATGAGGCATCCATGAAAAATAAAATGAGTTGACAAAGAGTAACTTAGTAGGTACCAGACACCTTCTTTCAATTTTTGTCATTGGGATAAGGGAAGAGTCAAGTTTATTTTTAACATTTTAATCTCTCCAAACTGTAATGCCCATCCCTGATTACAACTATAATGAAACTCCAATTCACAGTCCCACAGTCATCAGCTAAACCACACACATATTGCAGCGAGAATAGAATCTGGGACTTTCTGCCATATTTACTGAAAGTGTGGCAAGAAACTGTCATGTTGTGGAGGGAATTTGGAATTATGTGGTTTCCCCCTCACACATGGTGTTCCACAGTGGTTAGCAGACCAATAACTCCGCTTGGCTCCGTGCATTTAAGAGGGAAGATTTCAAGTCATATGATGCTGAATCCCTGAATGTTTTTGTGCTGAATGGTGAATCACTGGTGGTTTCAGATGTGAAGTGTGGCAGCAGCTCCTGCTAGATTTACATAGCTATTACTAGGATGGATCTAGGCTCCATATTTTGTAAACAGCTGAAACCTCCTTTATGAAGTTCTGGGAAATGTGTCCTTGGGGAAATATCTACTGTGCTGCTACCGTTTGCATGGTAGCCTTTGTGACACATAGGGCTTAATGATGGCATAATATTCTTTCTTCACTTTTGGGGGTGGGCACTGTCACGAGTCCCAGGCCCCAAATCAAACAGACCAACCAGGAATTTCCTAGACCGGGCACTCTGTGACAAGATCGAAGGGAAAACCAAACCACCACTGTATACTGTGGAGAGCCTTAGTCAATTCTTAATCTAATTTCAGGGGAGTGACACAAATACTCTCACATACCCTACAACAAATGTAGCTACCCATTGGAAGTTTTCACCAAGTCTGTGCAGTTGATCCCATGTCGGAAGAGTTGGAGAAGTCCCTGCTGGCTCGGGGTGGCTGTGCCTGGGTCTGTGGTAGCTGCAAGCAACAGGGCAGACTTCTGACTCAATAATAATAATAATAATAATAATAATAATAATGTTGGTATTTGTTAAGCGCTTACTATGTGCAGAGCACTGTTCCAAGCGCTGGGGTAGACACAGGGGAATCAGGTTGTCCCACGTGGGGCTCACAGTCTTAATCCCCATTTTACAGATGAAGTAACTGAGGCACAGAGAAGTTAAGTGACTTGCCCACAGTCACACAGCTGATAAGTGGCTGAGCCGGGACTCAAACCCATGACCTCTGACTCCAAAGCCCATGCTCTTTCCACTGAGCCACGCTGGTTCTCAGGCTCAAGGCTCCACAACCTCCTCCTTCCCTCATGATTCAAAGGGACCACCTTTTATCTCCCATGGGTGTCGCAGTGGCTCTATTTGGCAGTTGATTGGGCCAGGCTTGTTACCGAGTAGAGCCGGGAGGGAAGATTACTTTTCCGGCTGTGCTCTGCCTGACGAAACAGCTTTGCAATGATCCATCCTGGAGCAGAGCAGCCTAGTTTCTTCATGAATTTGTTCTTCGCTGTTGTTGTTCGTGAGATCAGAAATAGTCACTCGTAAAATGGCTCTTCCAACACAAGAAATTTTCAACTGGCAGGTTAGAACCAACACACAGGCAAAATCACATTTCCTTGTTGCTTTTACCGGTTGATGCATCCTCTAGACTGTTAGCTCCTTGTCTAGACTGTAAGCTCCTTGTGGGCAGGGGACATGCCTACCAATTCTGTACTATACTCTCCCAAGCACTTAGTACAGTGCTTTAAATACAGAAAGTGTTCAGTAAATATCACTGATGGACTAGAGGTGGTATCAGAACCCAGGCCCCCTGATTCCCTGTCCCATGATGTTCTTTCCTACATGGCTTATATTTTTTTTCTTTTGTGTGGGCATAAATGTAATCAGAAACATTCAAATGTGTGGTGCAACAAATTTCCATCCAGTCATTTCACCAGACCACAGCTCTTCCCATCTTGGAAACCCATCTATAGTCCTACCACCTTCAGTTCAATACAGGAAAAGGAATGGTGTAGGAAGTTGAAGAAGATGTGGGAGCCAGTGTGCTTCATTACTGAGATGGGGAAATCCAGTGCTTCACACCCTTGTGACTCTAAAGTGAGTCTTGTAGATGGTCATAATGTGCTCATAGGGTTGGAGAAGCTGTTGGGAACAGCCTCTAGACTGTAAGCTTGTTGTGGGCTGCAAATGTGTCTGTTTATTATCAAATATCCTCTCCCAAGTGCTTGGTACAGTGCTCTGTATGCAATAAGCACTCAATTAATATGATTGAATGAATGAATAAACAATAAGAATGATGGCTGTGGTTGCTCATCTTTTATTTTCCAAACCTAATGGGAGCTACAGAAAAACAAGGAAAGCTTGATGGTATAGGCAATACTTGTGTGTTTGCTTGAGGAACCTGGAATCTACCTACTGGAACAGATATTTGTATATATACAAATACACACATATACGTATGGGTATAAATAAAGATGACTAGTAAGTGGGGGGTTTTGGGCCATTTTTTATGGTATTTCTTAAGCCCTTACTGTGTGCCAGGCACTGTTCTAAGCTCTGAGAAAGATACAAGCTAATCAGGCTGCATACAGTCTATATCGCACATGGAGATCACAGTCTTAATTCCCATTTTATACATGAGGTAGCTGAGGGACAGAGAAGGTAAGTGATTTACCCCAGGTCACATAGTGGACAAGTGGTGGAGCTGGGATTTGAACACAGGTCCTTCTGACTCCCAGGCCCTTCTAAATACTAGGTCTTCTGACTCCCGGGCCTATGCTCTATCCCCTAGGCTGTAGTGATTCTCTACTGATTGGAGAGCTACTTTAAGCACATGAAAATGACTAGTTGTTACTCTTCATCAAAAGCATTCAAACCAGTTCGTAAGGCTCCATGACCTCAACGAACACCTGTTAGGAAATGAATTTTTCTTTGGCCCATTTTCCAAGTACAAATGGATGCTTCTAGTTAAAGCCCAAGAAGGCTTGATATACAGTGATGCAAGCATAGACCTTAGAAGGTCAACTTATAGGTAAGATATTATTCTTCTATTTACTTCAGGAATAAAACTTGCCTAGAGGTTAAGATAGCATGTGTAGGAAATTAAACCCAGACTTAATGTTCATGCATTTATTCCCTGTTGCTTTAAACCCATGTCCTAATAATTGTCTCCTATTCTAGTGTTTTAAATCAAGTTAATGTAGTGCTGCTCTTCCTAACTCTTACCTATTGGTCAATCAATCAGTAGTTTTTTTTTATTGCTTCCTGTGTGCAGAGCGCTACTAATATCATGTTCCTCCTTGTGAAACAGGAGCCATGTTAGATCTGTTATTTCATACCTATCACAAAGTTTAGCAACAAATGAGCACTGAATAAAAACTATAATGATACAAAGTCCAGAAGAAATTGTTAAACAGCAAAACTCATGGGATCAGGGTGGTGACACTATTGGATGGACCACACTGACATATGGCAGTGCAAGATGGAATTTCCCAAATGAAGTAAAAATGTCATGCTGCCCAAACAGCGAACCAGGTCAAGTCGTAAACAGCAACAGGCCGCACAAATAGACAGGATTTGTGTGTGTTGAGTGTGAAGGGCACTGCAGGTCATTAGTAAGTCTTTTCCAACCACACATGCTCATGGAGAGCATGCTTTCAACAGCGCTCATCTTTAATTTTGACACATGAAGCTTTTAATGTTCCTGCCATCATTTATTTGACATCTGCGAATTCTCCTCCAAAAGATGGGCAACTTGGCTTGGTTTTACTTTCACCGAATATCTCACACTCTTTTTTCAACCTTTTCATTTCAACAGAACTCAAGATGCATTTTGGCCAAAAGTTCTCTTTCTTAATGTTTACTTTAAGGGAAATTTAATCCTTATGCTGCTGATACATTTACACTTAACTCATCAAAATGTTTTACTAGAGCCATTTGATGTCCAAGAAACCTTTTGAGTCCTTTTTATAAGCCTCTTCAAGCCCATTTTGCTTAGAAACAGGAAGTTGTGTGTTCCTAGCCATAAACAACCTCAGCCCCCAAAGAGTTTGGTTTCATTTAGATAGTCAGAACTACAAACTTTAAGTATATTTTAAGCTTTACAGAAAATATTTTACCCTTAACTACCTAGTTGCTTACACACACACACATATAAATAGATAGATAGAGAGAGAGAGAGAGATTTTACTGAATTACCTAATTTGCTTATATACATATACAAAGAGATTACACCAAATTGCCTAGTTTGCTTATGTGTATATGAGACATACAAAAACAGATGCCCCATTCACTGAAAAGAAAGAGACCTACAAACATATACATATTGAAATGGCATCCATTCTAAAATGGAATTACATAGAACTCTTGGAAAAGAATGTTCTTAAACTGCAACACAAATTAAAATCTTTTCAATGGAGACTTGGAAAGTTTCAACCTCTCCAGCAAGTCTGCTTATCATTCAAATATCCAAACCATGTTTTCTTCCTTCAGGGAAATTTTCAGAGTTTCAAAGTCATACAGTTGTTTCCAAGAGCCAGGAAACACACGCTGATATAAACACGGCATCCAAGCCACAGAACATGACTTGTTTAAAGCTTAATTCTATGAAGTATGGCAGGAAACAAAATTTATCCTTCTGGGAAGGTTTTGGCATTGGTATGGCACTTCAGCATGCTCATTCCATGTCATCCCTTTCATTAATCACTGCTATCAGAACTAAATCCATTTTCCCCCAAACTAAGGCAAGGAGACCTTCTCTGTCTAAAATATGTAGAGTCTTTCCATTTGACATGGCCCTGAACAGAAGAACACAAACAATAGTGTGTTGTCATAAGGTTGATTGTTGCTCATCTTGAGCCTTTTGGCTGTGACAGTGTTTGTTTCTTGGAATGAAATTAGATGGGTGAAAGCCATTTTATAAACATAGGAAAATGAAGGCCTACACTTCATAATTAAACATTAAACCTGTCTTGATAACAGTTTGTAAATTATTGATTGATAATCTGCAAATCATTCCTCAGGATAAGGGCAATAAGATGATGGGTGTTGAGATTGGTTTTCACACAGGTAACCAAAGATTAGGATAAAACTGTGCAAGGGTATGAGTGAGACCCTTGGCTAACAATGTCCAAGCACTTAGCACAGGACTCTGCACAAAGAGCACAGCTCTCAATAAATATGATTGAATGAAAAGCAACACTGATAGGGAAAGCCGACCATTGGAATATAATAGAAGTATATTTTCAGGTTTCAAATGTCCTGTTTAAAGCACAATGTTTTCTGTACCTACATGACTCGTAGAATATTGAGAATTGGAAATGAAATTGTATGACTCGGGTCACTCCCCATTATTTCTACTGGTCACACAGGTTGAAACATTGACAGTTGATACTAATTATTAATTTTCTATCAATAAAGTATTCATCATTTTACAAGTATTCCACTATCAATGCTCCATTAATGTCTTACACTATGTTTATAAACTAAAGATCTGCCTTCATGGCCTTGGAATACTTACCAGTGAATCAATCAATAGCATTTATTAAGCACACTACTCTGTGCAGAGCTCTACACTATGTCCTTGGAAATGTACACTAGAGTTAGTAGACATGATCCCTGTCCTTAAGAAGTTAACAATATACCTTCAATTTAACTTTGATATTCCCTTAATTTTGTTCCTTAAATGATCTAGAAAAAGTAATTTAAAAATTGAACACTTTTCATTTTTATTAGTTGACCATAAATAGAAGTCATTTTACCCTCTTAATATCCATATATGTATGAACATTCAGTGGTCAAAAAAAAGATATATAAACCTTTCTATTCAGTGGATTCTGATACATTTTCTGAATAATTTAGTTTTAATTTTTGTCTGAAGTTAGTAACCATTGGACAAGATCCTAGTTTAAATTGGTAAGTTGTACAAGTGATTGTTTCTCTGTACTTTCTGTTTCATTTGCCTCACAGTGTGACCTAGACTCCTCAAACACAACTGTCTGGAAAATTGAGGGGTGAAAATAACTGAATACTTTTTCTTAAGTGATTGGGACGTATCAATTCTAATTTGTGATAATGGTGATTAATAGTAATGTCATTAACATATGGCTATGGTAAGAAGGATAAGTAGTGATGTTATTAGCTCATGTCAACTTGGCTTTACAAATTAAATGGTTTCCCTTAAGATCCTATACTAAATAGTTTCACAACTTCAAAACGTATATGGAACATTTGTATGAATTAGATCAGATGAAAATGTGAGCTCCACGGGGAGCAGCATGGCCTAGTGGAAAGAGCACAGGTTTGGGAGTCAGAAGTGGTGGATTCTAATCCCAGCTCTGCCACTTGTCTCCTGTGTGACCTTGGGCAGGTCACTTCACTACTCTGTGCCTCATCTATAAAATGGGGATTAAGAGCATGAGCCTCATGAGAGTTAGGGACTCTGCCCATCCTGATTACATTGTATCTACCTCAGTGCTTAGAAAAGTACTTGGCACATAGTAAGAGCTTAACAAATATGGTAATTATTATTATTATCTGATTATCTCCTATCTACTCCAGTTATTAGTACAGTGCATGGCAATCAATCTAACAATCAATTGTATTTATTTAGTGCTTACTGTGTGTAGAGCACTGTATGTACAAAGCACTTGGGAGAGTACAATAAAACAGAGTTGGTAGACAGGTTCCCTGCCTACAATAAGTCTACAGTCTAGATGGGGAGACAGACTTTAATATAAATAAATAATTTGCAGTTATGTACATAAGTGCTATAGGCCTGAGGGAAGGGTGAATAAAGGATACAAGTGCAAGAATGGTGCAGAAGATAGAGGGAGAAGAGGAAATAAGGGCTTAGAGAAGGCCTCTTGGAGAACATGTGCATTCAACAGGGCATTGAAGGTAGAGTCATGGTCTGTTGGATATGAAGAGGGAAGGCAGTTCAGAAGAGAGGAAGGACATGGGTGAGAGGTCAGTGGTGAGACAGATGAGATCAAGGCACAGTGAGCAGGCTGCCACTAGAAGGGCAAGTTGTGCACATTAGGCTGTAGTAGGAAAGCTGTGAGGAAAGGTAGGAGGGAGCAGGACAAATCCAACGGCCTCTACTTCATCCTGTTCCTCCTCAACCTCTCAGCTGCCTTAGACACTGTGGACCACCCTCTTCCCCAAGTGTTATCCAACCTTTGGCTTCACTGAATCCATCCTCTACTAGTTCTCCTCATCTCTCTGGCTGTTCATTCTCGTCTCCTTTGCAAGTTCCTCCTCTGCCTCCCACTCCCTAACTGTGGGGATCCCTCAAGGTTCTGTTCTGGGTGTCCTTCTATTCTCCATCTCAACCCACACCCTTGGAGAACTCATTCATTCTTATGGCTTCATCTACCATCTCTATGTGGATGATACACAAATCTACATCTCCAGCCCTGATCTCTCTTGCTCTCTCCAGTCTCGCATCTCGTGCTGCTTTCAAGACATCCCTACTTGGATGTCCTTCCGTCACCTCAAACGTAAGTCTGAAAGAGAGCTCCTTATCTTACCACCCAAACCCTCTCCTCCCCCTGACTTTCCCAACACTGTAGATGGCACCATCATCCTTCCTGTTTCACGAGGCTGTAACCTTGGCATTACCCTTGACTCCTCTCTATCATTCAACCCACATTTACTCTGTCACTAAGTCCTGTGGGTCCCAATGTCACAGCATTGCTAAAATCTGCCCTTTCTTCTCCATCTAAAGTGCTACCACATTAATAAAATCATTCATCCTATCCTGCCTGGATTACTACATCAGATTGCTTGCTGACCTCCCAAAATCCTGTCTCTTCCGACTCCAGTCCATACTTCACTCTGCTGTCCAGATTATTTTCTACAAAAAAATTCAGGACATGTCACCCCAATTCTTCAACAAGCTCCAGTAGTTGCATGTCACCCTGCTCCTGAAAAAACTCCAGTGGTTGCCCATCCTCCTCTAATCCAACAAAAACTCTTCACCAATGGCTTTAAAGCAGTCCATTACCTTGCCCCCTCCTTCCTCACCTTGCTTCTCTCCTTCCAGACCCCAGCCTACACACTTCACTCCTCTAGTGTTAACCTTCTCACTGTGCCTCGATCTTGCCTGTCTCACCACCGACCTCTAGCCCACATCCTCCTTCTGTCCTGGAATGCCTTCTCTGCTCAAATCTGACAAATACTCTCCACCCCTTCAAAGCCTTCTTGAAGGCACATCTCCTCCAAGAAGACCTCCCAGGCTAAGTCCCAGGTTTCCTCATCTCCTACTCCCTTCTGCATTGTCCTGACTTGCTCCCTTTGCCCTTCCCCTCTCCCAGCCCCACAGCACTTATGTACTTATCCATGATTGTATTTATTTGCATTGACATCTGTCTCCTCACCTCTAGATTGTAAGCTCGTTGTGATCAGGAAATATCCCTGTTTATTTTTATATTGTACTTTCCCATGTGCTCAGTACAGTGCTCTGCACACAGTAAGTGTTCAATAAATATGATTGAATGAAAGAATGAATTGAGTGCTTTAAGGCCACTGGTAAGGAGTTTCTGTTTGATGCAGAAGTGGGTTGGCAACCACAGGAGGTTCTTGAGAAGTGGGGGGAAATTTGGAATGGACATTTCTGTAGAAACATGATCTAAGGAGCAGTGTAAAGTATGGAGTGGAGAAGGGAGAGACAGGAGGGAGGGAGGTCAGCAAGGAGGTTGATATATTAATCAAGGTAAAGATAGGATAAGAAATAATAATAATAACGGTATTTTTTAAGTGCTTACTATGTGCCAAGCACTCTTCTAAGATCTGGGGTAGATACAGGGTAATCAGGTTGTCCCACATGGGGATCACACTTTTAATCCCAATTTTACAGGCAATTTTACCTGAGACACAGAGAAGTTAAGTGACTTGCTCAAGTACTTGGATTAATGTGCTGTGTAGCAGTTTAGGTGGATAGGAAAGGATGATTTTAACAATGTAGTGGAAACAACAGGATTTAGTGATAGACTGAATATATGGGTTGAATGGGAGAGATGAGTCGGGGATAACACTAAGGCTACAGGTTGTAAGACAGGAAGTATGATGTTCCTATCAATAGTGACAGGAAAGTCAAGGGACAGACAGGGTTTGCCTGGGAGGATAAGAAGTTCTGTTTTAGACAAGTTTTAGGAGTCAAAGAAATATCCAAGTTAAGATGTCATGAAGGCAGGTGAAAAGGAGAGCCTGCCGGGAAGAGAGAGATCAGGGCTGGAGATGTAGATTTGGGAATCATCTGCATAGAGATGGTAGTTGAAACCATGGGCAGGAATGAATTTCCAAGAGTATGGGTGTAGATGGAGAGTGGAAGGGACCCCAGAATTGAACCTCAAAAGACTCCCACTCTTAGAACATTGGAGGCAGCTGAGGAGCCTATGAAAAGACTGAGAATGAGTGTGCACTGAGAAAGGAGGAGAACCAGAAGAGGACTGTGACACTGAAGCCAAGGTTGGATAATGTTTCCAGGAGAAAGGGAGTGGTCTATGGCATAAAAAAAAAAGCTGAGCAGTTGAGGTGGATTAAGATGGAATAGAAGTAATTGGATTTGGAAAGAAGACTATCATTTGAAACCTTTGAGAGGCCAGTTTCTGTAAGGTGAAAGGGACAGAAGTCAGATTTGAGGGAATTGGAGGAGAGGAACTTGAGACAGCAGATGTAGACAATTCACTTAAGGACTTTGGAGATGAATGGTAGGAGGGAGATGGGGTGATAACTGGAGGGAACTGTGGGGCAAGAGGGATTTTTTAGGATGGGGAGACATGAGCATGTTTGAAAGTGGTGGGGAAGAGGCCTTTGGATAGCAAATGGCTAAAGATGGCTGTTAGGGAGAGAAGAAGGGACTGGGAAATAGTTTTGATAAGGTGTTAAAGAATGGGTTCTGATGCATATGTGGAGGGGGTGACTTTTGAGAGGAGGCAGGAGATCTTCTCTAGAGATTCTGCTGGGAAGCATGGGAGAGTTGAAGAGGGAGCCAGAAGTGGGAAGCACTGAGGAAGGGGAGGGGTGATTTTAGGGAGCTCACATCTTATGGTGTCAATTTTCTTAATTCTTTCATTCAATTGTGTATACTGAGTGCTTACTATGTACAGAGCACTTTACTAAGCACTTGGAAAGTACAATTCGGCAACAGAGACAATCCCAACCCAACAATGTTCACAGTCTAGAAAGGGGAGATCTAGAAAGGGGAGACAGAAAGCAAATCAAGCAATTAATCAGGCATCAATAACATCAAAATAGATAAATAGAATTATAGATATATATATACACACATCATTAATAAAATGGAACAATAAATATGCAAAAATATTCACAAGTATTGTGGGGTGGGGAAGGGGGTAGAGCAGATGAAGAGAATAGGGGCTATGGGGAGGGGAAGAGGAGCAGAGGAAATGGGAGTTCAGTGTGGGAAGGCCTCCTGGAGGAGGTGAGCTGTCATTAGGGCTTTGAAGAGGGGAAGAGAGATAGTTTGGTGGATGTGAGGAGGGAGGCCATTCCAGGCCAGAGTTGGATGTGGGCCAAGGGTCGACAGCAGGACAGGCGAGAATGAGGCACAGTGAGGAGGTTAGCGGCAGAGGAAAGGAGAGTGCGGGCTGGGATGTAGAAGGAGGGAAGCGAGGTGAGTTAGGAGGGGGAAAGGTGATGGAGTGGTTTGAAGCCAATAGTGAGAAGTTTTTGCTTTATACGGAGGTTGATAGGCAACCACTGGAGAATTTTGAGGAGGGGGTTGACATGCCCAGAGTGTTTCTGTAGAAAGATAATCTAGGCAGCAGACTGAAGTATAGACTGAAGCGGGGAGAGACAGGAGGTTGGGAGATCAGAAAGGATGCTTACTAAAGTAGGTGGCCAGGTCATGGGGTCAAGGGAGGTTTAAGGAGGAGGATAGGGAGCCTAAGGAGGGAGTTAAATATGTGGAACAACTGGCAAAGATGATGGGCATGGGTGTCAATAAGAGTAGAGAAGTTGTTTTGCCAAACAGAGGAGAGGGCAGAGTTAAAGTATGCAAGGATAAATTTGAAGTGCACAAAGTCAGTATGATATTTAGATTTCTGTCAACAGTGCTCTGCAGCTTGTGTACAGGAGTGAAATGAATGTCTAAAAAACAAAGTTTCAGGCTTCTCCTATCTCGAATCCAATGGTAACAATAATCACAGAAACAACCACAAACTGAGAGGCCCCAATGCTCAGAATGTTGAGAAAGCTTCAGGCTGTTTCTGCTGCTCTCTGAGCCATGTTGGAGCAGAGGAAGGTCTGATGGGAAGTGTCGGTAGGATGGAGACAGGGCAGCTCTTGTCCCAAGCACTCTGCATCCTGCTAGGTACTCACACCCCTGGACTAATATCGTAAATTTTGTTCCATTACTGCATCTTTCAGACACTCATTCAGGAAGTACAAAGGTAAATCAACAAAAATGTAAATGAGATGTTACATCAAGTAGTTGGGCATTTTCATGACATGTAAACCTCCAAAGAAAAGGTGAAAGATGTTACCACTCCTCTCAGAATTCAACTAACTTCATTTCTGGCAATTTCCTGCCTATATTTTCCTAGGGTACAGTTATTGAGCAATGCTGTCAAATACAAATTCCCAGAGTCACATTTGGTCATTAAACTCTGATATAGTTCAGCTGAGATGACCTGGCTGTCTTCAGACAATTACAAATACTCTGTTTATTGATTCAGCTCTAGTCTTGTACATCTCCAAAGGTTAGCCAACATCAGAAAACAAATTCAAAAAGTTTATATGATGCATTCATCAAATATATAAGAAAGATGAGATGAATTCATTTATTGTCTCTGTCTTCTTCTGATCTGAGAAACTATAATGATGGTATTTGTTAAGCACTTACTATGTGCCAGGAATTGTTCTAAGCACTGGGGTGGATTCAAGTAAATCAGGTTGGACACAGTCCCGGTCCTATGTGGGACTCACAGTCTCAATCCCCATTTTTGAGGTCACTGAGGCACAGAGAAGTGAAGTGACTTACCCAAGGTCACACAGCAGACCAGTGGCAGAGCTGGGATTACACCCATGACCTTCTGACTCCTAGGCCTGTGCTCTATCCACTACACTATACTGCTCCAGCAAGATACTAAGGCTCGTTCATGGTTGGTTAAGTAAGAGTGAAAGGGTCCCTGTCTGATCCATCTTCCTTCACTATCAGAGTGAAGGAGAGCTCTAAAGGAAGGACTAGACTTTTTCAGCCCACTCCCTAGCACTGTTCTTGAGGATGAAGTGATAAATTGGGAAACTGGAATCCAGTACACTCCCAAGTCACTGGAAAACTAGCTAAACATCAGTTTGGACAGAACACTCCAACTGCAGAGTGGAAAATCTTCCACACATCATGAGGTTTTTTTTTTTTTCCTGGTTTGTAGTGTGGGGAAAATAGATTGTAGACGCTTTGCTTAAAGTGACAAACTTAGGCAGTTGATTAAACCTTTTGTATAGCCTAGGTTATAACTAGATATCACTACTTGAGTACAGTCTTCAAAATGTATTTAAGTTATGCCTACACACTCCATAAATTAAGACATAAAGGATTTAACCAAATGAATTAATTAAGGGTGAGATTAGGGTGGTTATTCATAATAATAATAATGATATTTGTGAAGCGTTTACTATGTGCCAGGCACTATAATAAGCACTGGCATGGATACAAGCAAATTGGGTTGGACACAGTCCCTGTCCTATGTGGGACTCACAGTCCCAATCCCCATTTTACAGATGAGATAACTGAGGCACAAAGAAGTAAAGTCACTTGCCCAATGTCACATAGCAGACAAGTGGCAGAGCCGGGATTAGAACCTATGATCTTCTAACTCCCAGAATCGTGCTTTATCCATTACTTCATGCTGCTTCTCTACATATAACTGCTCAAAGGTCCAGGTCCAGGTTCACATACAACTGTTGATCATCAAATGTTGCACCCCAAGTCATTGACACTTCAAGGTGGTAAATCCAAAAAAATAAAAAACAATTTCCTGCAATGGGATGATAAGCAGGTAAGTGTTATTATTGTTATGTTACATTTTTAATTACTTCCTATGTGTGAAGCAGTGTTGAGTGCTGAGGCAGATGCAAGTTAATCAGCTGGATTCAGTCTAAGTGTGAAGGAGGAGAGGTATTAAATCCTCATTATACTGATGAGAAAATTTAGGCATAGAGATGTTAATTGACTTGCCTAAGGTCACACAGCAGGCAACCTGCAGAGTCAGGATTAGAACCCAGGCCCGCTGACTCCCAGGCCTATGAGCTTTCCATTAGACAATTCTGCTCCTCACATTACATCCAGAGGGAGCTGACGGGAAAAAAAATTATCAGTAGACCCAAGGATTTGAATGAATTGTTAGATGATTGGTACATTCATGATATTAGAGGAAATTCAATTGTAAACTCCTCAACAGCACGGATCTTCTCTTTTGCTTTTATTGCACCTATCAAAACTGGTCCAGAATATTGGTCTGCATACAGTAGACAACCAGTGCTCTGCATTCAGTAGATGCCCAATAAATATTGATGTTAATTAATATGAATAAATATCTATCCAAATGATACCACTTTTCCTGAACCTTCCTATGAAGTTCACATGCATTTAGAAATACCACGGGGGCCAAAAGAAAATGTGCCATTTAGTTTGCTTGTAAATGACATAAACATGCCCAAATCCAAAACATCAGTGAAATGACATCTTTTCTTTAGCTTTCCCCTGTTTTACATTTGCTTCCATCTTTTTATCCCGGGTTGCCTGGTTAGATAAATAAATGTGTTCAGCATGTCTAAGGAATCTGTTCTTTTTCACACTTGCCTTGATTGTCTATGCAGCAGAGCCAAGTGAGTTTCGTCAGGGTCCCAGAAGGCCACATAACCAAACTGAAGCAAACCGTTCCCTTAATTTGGGTTTGGACTAATAGTTATTTCAGTGATTTTTATTTTGGCTTGCAAAATAACAGATTGAATGTTGGAGTTACTCCAAATACAGAGTAGAAGGTGGTTCCCTACATGTCTGCCCATTGGCTGGGAAAGCAGCCCTATAGAATAGGCAAATTAGAACTGATTGCGAACCATAGACTCAAAGAGTCTGTCTTCCAGTAGGGCCATTTTAAACCATCCCAAACATCTGAGAATCTACCCTATACTTAAGGAAGATTCCACAACCTTTATCAGTAATATATTCCAACTTTTAGCCACCTCAGCAGTAGGAAGTTCTTCCTTGGCACTAACCTAAATTTCTTATGCTAATTCAAGGAGCTGATTTATTTTTTTTCTTCTTCTTATCAATAGAAACTGAGATTTAACTAGTCACCACCTTCTAAAGCTGCAGTGGAACTTTACAGCATTTCCTCTTCAGACATACATAAAACATTACATGTTTATTTTCCTTTTCATTCACATCTTAGTGCTTGTAACTCTGTAGTTACAAACCAGCTATTACTTTTAATAGGGATAGCATTACTTGCTCTTCATTATTATCATTGCTACTTTTAGTACAAGTCAATCATATTTACTGAGCACTTCTTGTATGCAGAACACTGTTCTAAGCACTTGGGAGAGCACAATAAAACAATAAACAGACACATTCCCTGCCCACAGGGAGCTTGTGCAGGAAGGGCAGACCCACCAAACAACGATAATAAATTACAAAAGACAATATATCATAGTCTATTAGAGTTAATTAAAAATGGCCCATCTCTGTGAAAATAATTTACTGAGTGTGTTTGGCTAAAGGTTTTCCACAAAACCATTTGGGGAACCCATTGTTCTAAGTTTGGTTTGCTAGTTTTAAAGATCCATAAGGGTAGTTTGCAGTTCTAAAATCAAAGCTAGAGAGCATCACGTAGATCATGATACTGATATTTTTGCCTTGGTTTACTTTATCTGGATTGGCTTTGTCAATTACCCCGAGTTTACAGACAAAATGAAGACCTTCCTACTGCATTTGACCATGACTTGCCAACTTCGGCCACACCCATTATAAAAATCGTAGTCCAAAACGCCTGACTATCCATATGCTTTTGTTCTCTTGGTATGCATTTTTTTCTTCTGGGTTTGGTGTTCCCCTTGATTTCACAGGAAATGGAATACCCAAGGGGGTAGGCACAGAAGAAATGAGAATTAGGCTGAAAAAAATGTAGAAGCACTATAACCTACCCCCTGGCATAGAACACTCTCAAGAAAGGTACAAGGTAGGGGGCCTGGATTGAAATAGATTGTAAAAAGGAAACAGTAACATTACACTTTTAGAAATTAATTCCCTGGGGGTTCACTGAGAAATTGATATTTCAGGGCACAAATAATCATTCCTTATGGACCTATTTGTGATCCTTTGCAACTGGCTTAATATTTTTAAATTCTGTAATTTCTGCCCAACAAAGTCTTTCTGAATCCTCAATAAAGTTAATAGTAATCCCCAAAAATAGAACAGAATCACATTCAAGTTACTTTGTTTGAACTCAGCTAAATTTTTACGGCATTTTAAAATTGACAAATAGCTTTTGCAGTTCAAGTGAATTTCTCTAATTGTTCCTTAAATGATACCTGTTTTAGAGAAGTGATGTCGATTAGTCAGTGACAAACTGAGCATTTGCAGGCCTAGTTTATGTTATGGTTTGGACCACCAATTTTGTAAAAATCCTTTTCACATCATTAAAGTTTTTGATGGTTCTGTTCTTTTCATTAGAAAATTCACAATGCTAACCCTACCATCTAGGTGAAGATAATATTTGCGAATACCAAACAGTCTTGGATTTAGACACCCTTTTGAATGAATGAAGAAGGAATCTTAATGACAGTTGGGTAGGAAGGGGAGGAGTCTCTTACAGATACTTACAGATACTTGTTGGTCCCTTTTTTATGAAGGAGGCTTTCAACAGACATCAGCTGATCCTGATTCAACTGAAAAGTTTGTAAGCACTGGCATGGATACAAGAAAATTGGGTTGGACACAGTCCCTGTCCTATGTGGGACTCACAGTCCCAATCCCCATTTTGCAGATGAGATAACTGAGGCACAAAAAAGTAAAGTCACTTGCCCAAGGTCACACAGCAGACAAGTGGCAGAACTGGGATGAAAAGTTTGTGGGCAAGGAATGAGCTTGCCAACTCTGTTATATTGTACTCTCCCAAATGCTTAGTACAGTGTTCTGAACACAGTAAGTACTCAATAAATGAATGATTGATTGAAATCTATAAGGGACATTTTTAAAGTTGTACTGACTTCTAGACATGGTAGCTAGGTAAACACTAGTCTACGGAAATGACTTAGAATCCCTTCCTGTATTCTAGAAAGGAAGGAAACGGTTTAGTAGAAAGAGTATACATCTGGGGGTCAGAGACTCTGACTCTAGTCCTAGCTCAGTCACAAGCCTGCTGTACCATCTCAGACAAATCACATAACCTATCTGGTTCTTAGTTTCCCCAAGTATAAAATGGGGCTAGTAATACCTGACTCTATCTCAGAGTGATTTTGTGTGAGCAAAATGGGGTAACTGCTGAGAAAACATTTCAGAAAAAAGAAAAACAGTATACAAGATATTGTCGTGCAAGCTTCTTTATGGAAGGAATGAATAGTTTTCGCTGTAAGCTGTGTAGTAACTCAAATATCGGTCTAAAATAACGTGGCTAGTCATACATAATTACTGACTATAAGCTCCTTGAATGCAGGGATCACGTCTACCAACTGTATTGAGTTTTTCATAGCATTTATTACAGTACTTTGCACAGAGTAAAGTGCTCAGTGAATATCACTGATTAATTGATATTTCAAAAACTCAATAAAGTACAAATTGTTCACTATCCAAAGCTATAGGTGGGACAGTCACCAACAAACCAAATCGTGGGCAGAGAGATGTAAAATCCAGTGTGGTCCATATTCACTACTAGAAAATAGAAGAAGACTTCCATGTCTTTTCAACATGTCACCTCTTACTAATGAATGGCTAAATGTTGGTTGTTTTTTTTTATTCAATCAAATGGTCTTTTAGAAATGGTGGTGCATAGAAAGGATATCCCTTGCTGGGTAGAGAAACATAATACAGCTTCATTGCATAGGAAACTTTAATGATATATGTGTTTTTGTTATTAAAAGTGAGTTATATATTTTGCTCTGCAGTGGAAAATTGTGACCCAGTATAACATATCTTAACATTGTTTATAACTTGAGGAAAATCAACATTCAGAGTTCCCAGTTCACACAGTAGGAATTACATTTGTTTTGGCCAAATCTAATTTATTTAACTGCAAGGAACAATAAAACATGAACTTTATGGTGTTTTCTTACCTAAAAATAATATAGACCTTGTAAAATTGAATAGATGATTATTAAAAGAAAAGACAATAACTTAAAAGGTGGAAGCTCATTTTACAAGTTTTCAAAACGCCTGTGCAAATAGCTAGGCACCTGTATCCGCATTATAAATGACCCCAAGATACTTAAGGAGCCGCATGTATTTCATTTCAAGCAACAATGACTAACTCTTGCCTATGGAATTTTGGTAACATCATTTAATTCTCCCATGAATGATCAGTATCCCGATTTCTCACGTTAAGAAGCAGTTTTCAAAACCATACCTCCGTGGACACTCCAGCTAAAGGAGGAGGAGAATAGCATATCTTAAAGAAAGCCATTCACATTATAACATTATTTACAAGTTAGGCATTGTTGCTTAACCAGTGAATGTCCAATGTAACTCATGATTTTGGTCAACTTGTGAACTTTACCATTATTGAGAAAAATACATTATATTCTAAGCTCCAAGCACAGCCATTTCTATCAAAGCAATGGCAAGAATGAAAAGGCACATATTAATCTGTAAGATTTTCATTCTCATTAACTATGGAGAAATTAGTCTGACATGCAGTCTGATCTCCAAATGAGTATCCTTTGATTTTTTACATAACATCTTTGTAGATGGTAAATCCAACCCCAGCTCCACAACATATATGTACATCAAAAGCACATAGACATTATAGTGTGTCACTTTCCTAGCTATAATTTATTTTTTAATGATACTTGTTATGTGTTTGTCATGTGTCAGCACTGTTCTGAGCACTGGAGTAGATACAGTATATTCAGGTTAGACATAGTCTATGTCCCATATGTCTCCCTCAGTCTTAATCCACATTTTACAGATGACATAACTGAGACACAGATAAGATAAGTAACTTGCCTAAGGTTGCACAGCAGACAAGTGATGGAGCTGGGATTAGAATAGGTCCTTCTGTCTCCCAGGCCCATGGTCTAACCACTAGGCCAAGCTGCTTCTTCATTTAAATATTTGTCTCCCCCTTTCAATTGACTGTAAACTCCTTGAGAACAGAGATCTCATATACCAGCTCAATTGTACTGAACTCTTCCAAGCACACAGTACAGTGCTCTGCACACAGTAAAGGCTCAATGAATCCCACTGATTGATCAAGGGCAGGGTTCTCCCAAATGCTTGGTACAGTGCTCTACACACTGAAAAAATACAGTCGCTTGATGGATGACTCAGTGAAGTTTTTTCTCTGTGCAGACTACTGTACTAAGCTCTGGGGTATACAGTAGACTTTGTAGATGTAGTCCCTGGTCAGGAGAAGCTTAAAACGGAAAGTTTTAGTGGGTGTTAAGATAGGTTCTTCAATTAAAGATGTTGACTTAGCTAGGAAAAAACAGGGCGTAATAACTTTCAACAATATTATGAGAATAATGTTCATAATCCCTTAAAACAAATACAATTTAAGAAGGAAAATACTTATTTTTACCTCACATTTCTCTGGCCTGCTATTGACATCTTGAAAATTAAATGTTAAGATCCTTGAAATGAAGGACTATTTCTTTAATGTATCCCGAACAGTTCTTGGCACCACACTCTGCACACGAGGAGGCTTAGAAAATATTATTTTCTGATGAACTCAGATGTGGTCCACTTGATTTTTTTTCCTCAAATCTCCCACAAAATGCGTCTTTGAAAGATTGTCATTATTTACCTCTTTCTGCCGTGGCTTTCTTCAAAGGGAGAAGGAATGCTGACGAGCAAACATTGAACTCTCTGGACTGTCCCAAGTGGAGTAGAATTAAAATATTAGGTATATTTATAGTTGTATAAATATTTCTAGAGATAAAAGAAGTTCCCCAGGCCTAAAGGGACCAAGAGCAGAGTAGCATATCAGCAGGGAGTTTTGATTCTTCAGAGAATCAGAAGCCTCTAGGACTGAGGATATATTCCTTTGCAATTGCAAACCGCACCCTGGTCTCTTCCCATTGCAGAAGTTGTGGGTAGGCCTCACTAACCTAGTTTCAAAGAGAAAGGGAGAATGAAGCTAAGGGAGAAAGACTGAACTCAGCTCCCCACTCTTTGTGCCTCTGCTGCATTACCCTCCCTTTGGTGTCTTCTGTCTTTCCTTAATGCTCTTATGTTTAGGCACCCTGTTCTCTTCTCTAGTTGTTTCCCAACCATTCATCTCCTTGTCTTGTCTTATGCCATCGAGTCGTTTCCCACCCATAGTGACCTCATGGGCATATCTCTCCCAGAAGGCCCCACTCTCCATCTGCAGTCGTTCTGGTAATGTATCCATGGAGTTTTCCTGGTAAAAATATGGAAGTGGTTTACCATTGCCTCCTGCTGCACAGTAAACTTGAGTTTCCACCCTTGACTCTCTCCCTTGCCCCTGCTGCCCAGCACAGGTGAATTTTGACTTGCAGCTCATTGCCTTCCACTCACCAAGCTAAGAATGGAATGGATGTGTCTCTGCTTGACTCTCCCTCCTATAGCTGAGACTGGTAGAGTACTGGAAATTCTCCAGGAGCAACCCTGAAAGGGGATTCACCTCCTAGATCAGTCTTATTGACTCAAGATACCCACCTGTATCTTCTACATGACTAGCAATGAGTGACCCATGAAATTCTCTCTCAATCATAGGAGCTACCAGCATAAGAGACCGGTTGGACGAGAAGGCCTTATCTATACTAGGGCTCAACTTATTTCTGCATTTTATCTATCACACCTTCAATATCAACATTACTATTACTATTATTATTTCAATAGATTTACTACATGCCCATCACTGTGCTAAACAAGCAAAAAGATAATCCAAATCCAGTTCCAGCCCCACATGGAGATCACAGACTGAAAGGTAGGAAGTGTAAATATGTCATCCCCATTTTAAATATGAGCAAACTGAGGCACAGAGAAGCTAAATGATGCTCCCAGAATCACATAGCTTATCAGTGGGAGATTTAGGATTAGAACCTGGGTCTGTCGGCTCTCAGTCCCATGCTCTTTCCAAAAGGCCACGATGCCTCCTTAATTAAGATCCTCCTTAAGAGAAAAGTAAAAAGGAATAGGTTAATTTTGCGGCATGTTTTGTCAGAGTAGCCTTAGTAAGCACAATAATTGTTATGCAAATTTCCTGTGCTTCCAAAGACCTCTTTATATCTATCTTCAACATATACATTATCTTCAACTGGGAAGTTTCTACACTGTGAGCCTGTTGTTGGGTAGGGATTGTCTCTATTTGTTGCTGAATTGTACTTTCCAAGTGCTTAGTACAATGCTCTGCATACAGAAAGCACTCAATAAATATGATTGAATGAAAGTTAAATAATTTAATTTATCTAATGTCACATCGGTATATCATTTCAATTTCACCAGTATCATTCCCTAAACAACAAACTGAATAATTTATTTACTTCTTGTAAATTGGTCTAAGTTACTCTATGAATCTGTGGTTGGGACATCCTTTCCAGTGTTTAATTTGATTATTAATTCTATATACTCATCTAGTTTAATCTGTGATTCATTACCTTTGGCACCACATTTCCTTAAAAAACAGTGCTAGGAAAAACTGTGAATAAGTTCCATTTGATATTAGTTTCATCCTCAAGTCCGGACTGCTTCCATTTGTTTTTATATTTCCTATGATCATGTCAGTGTTTACAAGTCCACTGTTGCCTTCATTTTCATCCACTTTAAGTTGCTCAAGTATGCTGCTGTCATTTTTCATCAATTGTACATGCTATTTCTTTTCTGAATTCCTTTGGCTTGTAAAAACTAATGCAAAATGAATATATCCACTGCAATAGTAACAGATTTTTCCAAATGCAGAACATCTTTGTGGTTGCTGCTTCCTACCACATTTTTGTTTTGCAATTTTAAGTCATTTCCACACTATTGCATTATCAGATTTTCTTATTTGATCCATCCTTAACCAAATCTTGGTTAAATATATTTATTGAGCACTTACTGTGTGTGGGACACTGTAGTAGCACTTGGGAGAGTAATGTATAACAATAAAAAGACTCATTCTCTGTCCACAACAAGCTTACAGTTGTCTGGCCTTTATCATTTTCCCCATCAGTTTCAAGATAAGCTCTCCCCTGGACTGTAGACTCTTCACTGGACTGAAAGCTCATTGTGGGGCAGAGACCAGAGCACCACCTCTGTTGTATTCTCACAAGAACTTAGTGCAGTGCTCTGCATACAGTCAATAAATACCATTTGATGATATAAAATGACAACTTCAGTTGCTTTGACACATTTCATTTTTAGTTGCAATTCATCCACTTTAAATTTTTTTTTTAACCCCTCCTTATTTCTAATCCCAATGGCTATTTACAACAGTTTAGACTGCTGTGTGTTACTAGCATGAAATCTAAGTATTTCAATGTTGTTTTGTCCTTTGAAGATAGTATTTATGAACTCCCTGGATATTTTCCCCTTTTTTGACTTCAAGTTAAAAAATAAACTACTAAAACCATGAAGGAGAGTTTTTCTGTGCTGTGCTTGAAATATTAGTCCATTCAGTCTCAGGAACAGGACAGACTTCTGAATAAGATGTTTCTAGTCATGAGGAAAATTTACAGTCCATTTTCAAGCTCTGGGTATCTCAGTAGGAATCTTTCTTCCCTCACCAGCCCACATTCTGTTTTCAAGTCACCCCTGCTGTCATGTTGCATATTTTCACTGAGCATCAGTCCATGCATTGCATGTTTTATCAAGCAACAAGCAATTTATGAACTTTAATCATGTTCGACCATCCCCTCTCCTCCATTTTCTGTTCTATAGCAGTCTCCCCCAGCACTACCTGGCTCTTTAGAGCATTTCACTTCTCTTACAAGTAGGCTATCCCAAAAGTCTGCTCTCAGAGGGGGGTCGAGGGAGAGGGGATCACCTGGTTCACCACTTTGCCTTTCTCAGAATCATCCCATTACCATCACAGATTGATGAGATCCTATCTGGTCTACAAGGAGGACCAGAGAAGGAAATCCCACAATTTAGCTGGGTAATCCACCTCATTATTTGAGAGTTCTGGCTCTTAAGGAATTCATTCATTCATTCATTCAGTATTATTTATTGAGCGCTTACTATGTGCAGAGCACTGTATTAAGTGCTTGGAATGTACAATTTGGCAACAGATACAGTCCCTGCTCACTGACGGACTTACAGTCTAACCGGGGGATATAGACGGACAAAAACAAGACAACTTAATAGCAATAAATAGAATCAAGGGGATGTACACCACATTAACAAAATAAATAAGGTAATTAAAATATATACAAATGAGCACAATGCTGAGGGTAGGGGAAGGGAGATGGGGAGGAACAGAGGGAAAGAGGGGATGGGGGCTTAGCTGAGGGGAGGTAAAGAAGGGGCAGAGAGGCAGCAGAGGGAAAAGGGGGAGCTCAGTCTGGGAAGGCCTCTTGGAGGAGGTGAGCTCTCAATAGAAATTAACTTTTACATCTAACTTTAACCAATCAATTGGATTTATTGAGCATTTACTGTGTGCAGAGCATTATACTATTATTTGGGAGAATACAGTATAACAGTATAACAAAGTTGGTAGGAATGTTCCCTGGCCAAAATGAGCTTATAGTCAAGAGGGAATTTACAGTCCAGTCATCAAGTCAGAAGGTCATAGATTCTAATCCCTGATCAGCCACTTGTCCGCTGTGTGACCTTCACCTCTTTCTTTATAGTAACTCTATACAAGTGCTTGGTGGTCATTATAAAGTCCCCTTTAAACTTCTCCCACCCCCACTCAAAATATTTGCAATTTCTTAATCTTTTCTTCACAGACTTCTTTCCCAGTCCTTTAGTCATCTTTGTGGCTTATATTGTCCATGTTCCCCACAATGTTCTGAAATTGTGCAACCCAACAACTGCTATGATAACTCTAGGAAGATTCTTACACGCATTTTACATGCCATACGATGGCACTTGTTTTTCATAAAAATAGTGCTACAGTGCTGACTCATTACACACTTTAAATAGCGACCCTCTAATAACTACAACCAATGCCATAACAACGGACATTAGGCAACTGAATTCTGGACATGATTTCACTGCATAGTAGAGGAAGCTGCAAATCAACATTAAAAATGTGTCCCCTTAATGCCTTTTCACATGTAATGAGTTGTTTTGCACATGTACACAGGAAAAGGAAAGATTGTGTGTTTACGGTTTGTTCATTCCTCTCCCCCTTGTGCTTAAGTAGCCAGGTTTCTGGTATGTTTTAGAGGAGTATGCATTTGCAAAATGAAGTCAAGTGAAAAATATGCATATGATAGTGTACATATTAAGAGAGTTTGGAGAAAATATGCATGCTATGTGGTGTTGAGTTACAGTAACTGTAAAATCTTTCCATTCATTATTACAAGGAACAACCTAGTGGAATGCCCTATTTATGAATTTATATGATGAAAAAGAACACTGCCATGAAAGTATGAGATTCTTTACCAGAAGTCTCCAAAGAATTTTTGTGCTTGTATATAGATGAGATACACTCAGAGCAGAAAGAAGACATTATGGATCTTGATGATGCAGCTGATTGAATAGTCATGTATTAGTCATGCTCTTATCTTTACCATCACATTTCTGCTTGAAGAAGTTAATAGATGTCATAAAGGTATTTTCTTTGTTTGGAAAAGTGCAAAACAACCCCCAACTATCCAAGTGAGATTCCAGAAATCTCAAAGGGATTGTTTTGTTTAGTCAACTGGCCACTCCATAATCTGTTTGTTGGCCATTAAATAGAATGCCAACTATCATAGCTATGATAATTCCCAATTGGCCACTCTTTCAAGTCATAATGGGATACTGCCTCTGAAGGATGAGGGAATGGAGTTCTCCTGTTGCTTTAGGAAAACCTGTTCTTTAGATCCAGACCTGAGGAAATGGTGAAGCTCTTTACTTCTTCCATTCCAACTTCACAGTTTCATTCAAATAATTAAAATTGGATAGACCCACCAATCCAGACTGTTTTTCCATCCCTTTGAGTGAGCTTTCCTTGTACTTAAGAGTAAAATTGCACAGATTTAAGGATATAAACTGATGGATAAATTATACAAATTAAAATGAACTAACCCCTTCATTATGCAAGGTGTAATACTAAATTTTGCTTTATTTTATCTGCGTGAATATCTCTGCTTGAGATTCATAGAGCTGTAGTTGGGGAATTCTGATGGTAAGGTACATAAAGGTCTAAAGCTTAGGCGACTTGTATTTGGTAAAGCCTATAGGTGTGTTCTGGGGAACCTTGAACTTATAAGACCTTGAAGAAGCAGCATGGCTCAGTGGAAAGAGCATGGGCTTGGGAGTCAGAGGTTGTAGGTTCTAATCTCCCTCCCGCCACCTATCAGCTGTGTGACTTTGGGCAAGTCATTTAACTTCTGAGTGCTTAAGTTACTTTATCTGTAAAATGGGGATTAAGACTGTGAGCCTCACATGGGACAACCTAATTACCCTGTATCGACCCCGGTGCTTAGAAAAGTGCTCGGCATACAGTAAGTGCTTAACAAATACCAACAGTATTATTATTATTATTATTATCATTATGACATAATCAGGAGTTCTATGAAGCCCTAACACTTCTTTTCATAAGATGTGGTGAGATGTGTTTTTGGCTCAATTTTTCTGTATTTATTAAACTGTGCTAAATTTTAGGGTAGTTACAAGATAAACAGATCAGATCTAGTTTCTGTCGCACCTAGGATTCACAGTTGAAGAGGGAAAACAGATTTCTGGTCCACATTTGCAAATGAGTAAACTGAGGCACAGAAAGTTTCAGTGATTTATCCAGGATACTCATAAGGCCAGTGGTAGAGTTAGGATTGGAACCCATGTCTCCTGAATTTCAGCCTGTACTTTTTTTTTCTGCTAGGCCATGTCAGCTATTTACAGACCTTTGTCCTCAATCTCCTGCACTATGATCTCTTATAAGGCCAATCAGAGAGTCCTTGTCATCTCTATTGTTTTAGATGGCCAATAGTCCTACTGAAAAGAGCTTAAAGAATAAGTACAATATCTAGTACAGTGTTTTGCATACAATAAGTGCTCAGTAAATACAATTGATTAATTCTCTCTGCATGAGTTCACTAATTTATTTACCACATGGAAAGCTAGATCATCAGACAAACTCAAGTGGCCAGGAAATCACTTCATGAAAAACCTTTGTATCTACCTTCCTTTGTCTGAGGAAGCTTGAAAGAGGAGATGTTATTTGTTTATTTATATTTTTTTCATAAATATGAGTGGGTGGATGCTCTTTGATATGACATTGATTAAATTAATCAATAATAGTTAAATAATTGTTATATTTCTTAAGTGCTTATTATGTGATGCATCTATCTGGTGAAGATACAAGGTCATCAGATCAGGCATAGTCCCTGTCCCTCATGGACTAGGTGTCAGGTCTCTGTAGGACTGGAAGTGCCATTGTACCTATTAGGAGTGCTCTTGTCTTTGCAATCATGCCACTCTCACATGAAGCTCACTTTCCCTATGCCAAAGTCATCCAAAGATTTCTGCCTGAAAGCACAAGGAAGTTTGGAGCAGTTTATTAATTCATTCAATCTTACTTATTAATTGCTTAGTGTGTAAGCCACTACACTAGTGTGTAAGCATTTGAGAGAGTACACCGTAACAATAAAGATACACATTCCCTGCATACGAGCTTAGAGTTTAGATTGGTGTTGGTTCTGGTAGGAGTAGTGAGAGCCCCGAAGCCTGTTCTTCCATCATCGATGGACTGCTGCTCTTCATGTTATACACTGGTTGAGTTCCTTTTCCTTAATGTGCCCCATTATTTCTTTTCCTGTGTGTCTGCTTTCTCCAGCCTTTCAGACTGTGAGCTCTCTGTGGACCCGAGACTGCATCTGAGTCAGTACTGTTGTACATTTCCCAATGTCAAGAAATGACAGAAAAAAAATCATCATAATTAGAATTATGATGACATAAGCTGCCTTTTTTTACAAGGTGCCTAAGTAGTTTGTGGGGTGCAAGGTGCCGATACATTTCCCAGAGCTTGCATCATCAATAGAAGGGCTTTTTATGCTTCTGAGAAATAGGCATCCCTTTCCTCATATCCAGTCATGAAAAATATCCCACACTGAGCTAACATGTATTATCTTATGGGCCGGGGGGGTGTCTATTGCAAAATATGCTACTGGGTCCCTGCTTGTTTTAGCTCTTTTGAGGCCTCCGGTGGGTATGAACAAATTTATTTCATTTGCCTTAAATTCTTAATACTTAGAAAGAGGCTTGTACCTACAGAACCAAAAAGATTATAATAATAATAATGATGGCATTTATTGGGTGCTTACAACATGCAAAACACTGTTCTAAGCACTGGGGAGGATACAAGGTGCTAAGTTTGTCCCACGTGGAGCTCACAGTCTTAATGTCCATTTTATAGATGAGGTATAGATGAGGTAACTGAGGCACAGAATAGGTAAGTCACACAGCTGACAAGCGGCTGAGCTGGGATTTGAACCCATGACCTCTGATTCCCCAGCCCTTGCTCTTTCCACAGAGACACACTACTTCTCTATTAAGATTATATTAAGTCGTGATCACCAATACCCCACTGAATGCAGTCCTGAGTCTCCTTTGCCCTGCTCTTGAAAGTACAGCTCCATGGCATATTCTATCCTTGAGAATCTTGAGGAGCAGAGCAAATGAGGTGGAGAGCTAATTTGCATTTTGTTCCAGTGGTTTTAGACTCATTCAGCTGATATACATTTACATAGCACTTAAAAGCTTGGGAAAAAAATCTTCCCTGACATTCCAAGTTTTCTTAAATATTTCAAAAGCAGGGCAGAAAAATTTCCCTAATTGCTTTGTTAGGCTAGTCAAAATTAATTTAGAGTCAGAAGGGAAAAATATTGGAAACTGATGTTGTTGTGTGCTTTCCCTGCCTTCTCCTCAGAGCCTCTGATTTATTTTAGCTAGAGATGGGCATCCATGAGTTTCCTAGTGTAGAACCACCATGGCCTCCTGCTTTTTTGGTTTATGAAGTAGCCCATGTGCTTGGGAGTTTAGGTTTATTTACAACTGGTGTGATGTAATTTCCCAGCTCAAAAAATGAAAGTGCTTTACAAGAGCCCAAGGTCTTTCTGAGCTGTAGGGTAAATAACTCACTCCAACTATCATGATGAATTAAGACTCAATGAGCCAGAAACAGAGTTCCTCTTCCCTTGCAATACACCAGAGTTAAAAATGGAAGAGAAAAGCATCCGTCTCAATACATTTAGGGATTCTGTTGAGCCTAACTTTTGAATTTCTTGGACTCTATATACAGTTCTTCCTTGCTCATATTTGTAAGCTCATATGTGTCCTTATTGAGCAATATTTCCATTGAGACTTTCAGGAAAATATATGGCACATAACTGCCCCGTTTACCACTTCTGTAACTCCTCTGATATTTCAGTTGTGCTTTTTTAAATCAAAATAACAGTATGATCCTGCAGGTGTGTTAAAGCTCCACAGCAATTTGGTGGATTAGAGCATACAATTTTTTCTTCTTCTTTTTCATTAAAATCTCTGTTCCGTATCTCTCCAAAGCAGACTTCATTTGAGTACTCTCACTCCTACCCCTCTCACCACAAACAAGAGCAATTCATAACATAGCAGCATGCAGGAAGTTTGGTCTGCAAATGATATTTGGTTTTATTATCTCCATTTGATCCAGCACAGCATGCAAACATTCCATGCTGGCTCTCCGGTTCACGTTTCTGTATTGCCTCAGGTCCCCTGTTCTTGTTGCATCTAGAAAAGGAATTTGCAGAGATAAAGAGAAAGGGGAAAGTTTAGAAAGCCTTACCAGTCTGGAGAAATGATTTCACCTGATTTAAGTTGGGGAATAGGTTCTGTAAAAACTTCAGTTAAATGCTCACAGAAATATCAGTTTCAGTATATACATGTGAATAAATGTTTGTGTGTATATATACCAGTATACTCTCCCAAGCACTTAGTACAATGCTCTGCAGAGAGTAAGTGATCAATATATGTCAGTGATGAATTGACTGACTCCAGGGGTGAGGTTGTGTGATGGAATGTATCAAAAAACAAATTAAAAAAATGATCATTCTTACAAGTTTTCCCTTTTTAACTTGGCTTACTTCTGTTCACAACACTTCTGCCAGGAAATTAAGAGTATTTGATCACAGAAAAGGGTTGCATTTTTCTGTAGATGCATTTAATAAAAAACATTTGCAAGGTGAAGTCAATTTATCAATGTTATAGAAGCATTAAGCAGAAAAATACATAGTAATTTCTTACAGGCTTACTCATCAAACAAGCCCTTAAGGAATGTGAGGTTAAGTAGAGAAATTGTTCTCTCAAGGAAATTCAGTGGGAAATATCGGTAAATGGGAGAACATTAAGTTCTTTGTGAGACCAAGAATTATGGTTTGATAAAATACTGGTGAAAAGCCATTTATAAGCCCAGTCATCAGTACTATCATTGTTTTAAAATGATAGCAGCATTAACAAAATCCTCAATTTTTTTCACAGTATTTAGGTACAGAGAAGTTTGTGACTTGTCCAAGTTCACATGGCAGGCAAGTGGTGGAACCAGAATTAGAACCCAGGTTCTCTGACTCCCAGGTCCTAGCTCTTTTCAATAGGCCATGCTACAGTTTGCAGTAAACAGTGAATTGAGTCCTAGGGAAGCTCACAGAGTGTGTCAGATTTTCAAGCTATGAAGAAACCTCAGGGGGAGATTAGCAAATAATTTATTGAATCGGGGAGATGTCAGTTTAGAAAGAACTAGATGTCGAGAATTTCATTTAAACTCAGAAAATTTATTTAGCGAAGGCCTCAATGAACTTTGATAGTCCAGTGCATCAATGCAAGATGTCTGCTGTGTGATCTTGGGTAAGTCAGTTATCTTCTCTATGACTCAGTACCTCATCCGTAAAATGAGGACAGGGACCATGTCCATCCTGATCATCTTGTTTCTACCCCAGCACTTAGTACAGTGCCTGGCACATAGTACTTGACAAATATCATGTAAAAAAAAAAAGATGCTAAAATATATAAAGAAGTAGTCAACTATTTCTTCACTATCAGCTGGAATCTTGAAACTGATGTCTTGGATTATTTCGAAGAGAATAGCTGAACGTATAAGCATCAATCTATCAATGATATTCATTGAGCACTTACTGTATGCAGAGCACTGCACCAAATGCTTGGAAGAGAACAACACACCAGAATTGGTAGATTTGTTCCCTGCCCACACTGAGCTTACATGATCAAAGAAGAGCCTGTTGGAAGGAAGAGTTTGATCCTCTGCTCAGATCGCCGATCTGTGACCCCAGAGTGCTTTTACAACTGGGAAAAGAGGGCCAGAAAACGCACCAACCACAAGATTCTTGCTCTAGGCTCTCCTCCAGCACATCACATACGTAGCATGTTTGGTGAACATCAGACAGCATGATTAGACTGTAAGGCCGGCAGTAGGTAGAGATCTGTTGCCGATTTGTACATTCCAAGCGCTTAGTGCAGTGCTCTGCACATAGTAAGTGCTCAACAAATACCATTGAATGAATGAATAATTACTGAACAGAGGCTATGAATGAAGTTGCAGTTGGTACCTGAAAGTGACCTGTAAGGCAGATTAGAAATCACTAAAACACAAAGAATCCCCGTGCTAAGGATATAGTTTTTGGAAGCATGGTGGCTCAGTGGAAAGAGCCCAGGCTTGGGAGTCAGAGGTCATGGGTTCTAATCCTTGCTCTGCCGCTTGCTGGCTGTGTGACTTTGGGCAAGTCACTTAACTTCTCTGTGCCTCAGTTACCTCATCTGTAAAATGGGGATTAAAACTGTGAGCCCCACGTGGGACAACCTGATTACCTTGTATCCCTCCAGTGCTTAGAACAGTGCTTTGCACATAGTAAGTGCTTAACAAATACTACCATCATTATTATTATTATTAGTCTTTGTTGTAGAAGCTGCCTGCTGCTACTGTTTCCCCAATTAGGAGAGAATTGACTCTCTTTGAGGAGAGCCTTCAGGAAGATCAAGATACCGAAGAGCTGATATCAAAACAGCATGGGGCGCTATCAGTGGCAGAGGAATCAATTTAGAGTGAAATTTCCTCCTGCCTTTATGACATTTCTACTTGGGTGTCCCTCTGACACCTCAAACTTAACATATCCAAATTAGAACTCCGTATCTCCCCACGCAAACTCTGTTCTCCCCCTGATTTTCCCATGACTGTAGAGAGCACCACTATCCTTTCTGTCTCACAAGCCCATAATCTTGGTGTTATTCTCAACCTGTCTCTCATTCAACCGATACATTCAATGTGTCACTGAATCTTAACTGTTCAACCTTCACGGCATCATTATATGTCCTTTCCTCTCCATACAAACTGCTACCACATTAATCCAAGCATTTATCCCATTCCTCCTTGATTATTGTACCAAACTCCTTGTTGAACCCCCTGCCTCCTCTCTCTCCCACTCCAGTCGATACTTCACTCTCCTGCCTGGATTATATTGTTACAAAAACGGTCAGTACATGTTTCTCCACTCCTCAACTACCTCCAGTGGTTGCCTATCCACCTCTGCATAAAGAGAAGCTCCTTCCCAACAGCTTTAAAGCAGGCACCCACCTTGGCCCCTCCTAATTTACCTTGTTCCTTCTACTACAACCCATCTCTCTCACCTCACTCCTACTTATTGTACTTCTATCTCATCTATCTCACCCCCAACCTTTCACCCATGTCCTCCCACTGACCTGGAATACCTTTCCTCTTCATATCTGATAGGCGATCACTCTCCCCACCTTCAAAGCCTTATCAAAGGCATGTCTCCTCCAAGACACCTTCCCGGACTAGGACCTCGTTTCCTCTATTCCCACTCCCTTCTATATCACCCTGATTTGCTCCCTTAATTGACCCCTCTCTCAGCCCCATGACAGTTATGCACATATCCAAAATTAATTTATATTAAGGTCTGTTTTCCCCTATAATTTCCAAGCTCATGGTAGGGGAGGAATGTGTTTACCAGGTTCGTTATATTGTATTCTCCCAAGTGCTTAGTATAGTGATTTACACACAATAAGCACTCACTAAATATATTTGATTGATTAAATTTATATTTTCATATCTGTGTTTTTTACCACAACTGCTCACCAATATTTAAAGTTACGTGAAAATTTACGAAATATTGTCACTGGGGAAAGCATTTTAAGTGCTGGGGTAATTAGAAGAATATCAAGGACTGCACAGTCTAATTTGGATGAAAACAAATCTATAACACCTCCGCTTTTTGTAATATGGTTTTATATGTATATATACATCGACAGTGCTGTGCATTTAAGCTGCCCCTAACTAGGTGGAACTCAAAGTATCTGTGATTTGAAAAAGATCATAGTGACTTTTCACAGCATCCCAAAGAGACTGGGAAAAAAGGGCTATTATTATCTGATTTCCAAGATGCAGAAATTGAAGCCTAGAAAGGTTAAGTAATTGTCCAAGTTCACACAATGAGTCAGTGGCAGAGTTCAGCAGTCAGCCTCTGCCCCATCAGACATTTCTGTGGTTAGAACCGAAGAATCACAGGGCTAAAAGGGACTTCAGAAAACATCTGGCAACCTTCCTCTTTCTGGTCATGAGTGGGTTCCGATTTTTCCCTGTCCCATTCTCACATTCTCTCTTGGGCATATTCCTAAGGAAAACTGTGATTTCACTTACCTAGACGTTCCATTAATCATCTGAAATATCAGCCTGACGTTTCAATGTGATTGCATTTTAAGCACAGCAGTGAATTCAGTGTGTTTCTTTTTCTACCAGGAGCTTCTGAAATAACGTTTGAAATATTCATTGTGAGGGGCAAAAACAGCAGAGAAAATGATGGAGAATTACAAGTTAGGGTTGGACATCAAATCTACATTCCTTTTTCCCATTTTAAACTTTTTCATTCCTTGAGTTTTATAACGAGAAGAAGAAAGCAAAGATGTCTCTCCTTTGAAAACCACATCTGAATATAACTTAGAATGCAGAGGTTTACCATCAGATTCCCTCTCCTCTCTTGGTTATGTGTTTTCCTCTCCTTGGTGTTCTGTGTTCTTGTGTGTACTCACAGACACTGAAAGGCTGATTCCCCTGAGTCCTGCATTTTAAACTTAATTTCCTCTCTTTACTGCAGTTAACTGCCCATGAACCCTATTGCTATTTTGCAAAATAAGATCCCCAAAATATGTTACCATTAATTTTGACCTTATGATAATAAGGGATGGGGTCAAATGTAATGGATTCAGAGAAGAGTTGGATATCCTTCAACACAGCTAAAAGTGACTTTTGGAAAAAAATGCAGTCATATTTCATTGTTATTTACATTATTTCAAGTTGGTAGACCTGAACTTTATTAGTGAGGAAGGGGTTAGGAGTTGAGTACATCCAAAGGTTATGGTGTGTGAGCAGCATGATGAAATATTCAGTTACACAGGAAATATTTAATTTGATCTGGAGGAAGAAAATCAGGCATTTATTGAGTTGGGTACAATAAAATTCCACCTCCATAAATGCAGAGTTGCCCAAATATCTACATATTTGTCCCATGTGGGAATGTTTTGCTCTTTTTTATTTTTAGAAACATTTCAACATTTCGTTAACAACATAACTTTTCCTTCAGGGGTAAGATTATGCTCTAGCTTTATGAGATGTGGCAAAATTACTGGGATAGGGCTATCTTCATCTTTTATCTGAAGGAAGTGATGTCATGCCAGATAATTATGAAGATACAATAGCAAAGATGTGAAGTCCAGGAGAAAGAAACATAAACTATTTAAACCATAAAATGTAAGAATAGACACACTGCTATCTGGTAATTAAATCACTTAAAATCTAACATTAAAATATGAGAAGTCTCAATATGAATGGATGTATGCTTTATTTCAAACTAGTAATGGAATTCTTCTGGTGTTGATTTTGAGAAAAAACTAGCTTGTTGAATATCTTGAGAGCCTTACCAATTCTCCTATAATTTGAGTGCAATTTTCCTTTGCTCTCTTGAGCAAACACACACATGTTCTCTCTCTCTCTCTCTCTCTCTCTCTGTCTCTTTCTCTCTCTATTTCTGAGAGAATTGATTGTTCCAAAGACATAAGCATCAAGATTTACATTAAATACTTTCAGTACTTTATTGTAGACATTTGTGCACAATGTTCCTTTACTTTTGAGAAAGTAGTATGATAACTTTTAGTTGGGATTTAAAGTACCTACATGGGGCATGAATTAGGTTTATGTTGAATAGCAAAACATATTTTATAAAGTATAGTATGTGTAAATCATTGGTCGATCAATTTTTTATCATCTCAGAACGCTTGGAATCTGCTATTCCATAGTGTGTGTTTTCACTCAGAGTTGGGGATAAAACATCATTTGGAAATTAGTGAATTTCTTCTCACAAAACATGTCAAGACAGATCACACAAGGTGTGTAACTTGGAACATGGATTATAGAACAAAAGGTTTTCTTAATGTGGGGTTTAGCAAAAATATAACTCTCACATTATGAGAGAACTGAATGTATTCTCAAATCTTGAATTCCGATATGCCTGGTGTGTACTACTTACAGAGCATCATTGTAACTCAACAAGGAAGATGGTTCTTTACCCTGGAAATAAATTTGAAGAGGTTACAATTATGATGAACAATTCATATCTATGAACTAGAATAAATCATTACTCCTGACTTAAAAACAATTGAAGATGAATGAAGTCTATTAATGACCCTAATCTTTTTTTTGTATAAAATGTATGTTTCCTTAAATAGAATGTGTTTCAGTCTATTCCTGCATTTGTGTACCTAAATCAAACCCAGCACAATTATTCCACACTGTGTTTTAGGCTCTAAGAACAGGATAATAACTAATAAGAATCTGAATCAGCCTGACTTCTTATCATAGAGAAGCAGCGTGGCTCAGTGGAAAGAGCACGGGCTTTGGAGTCAGAGGTCATGAGTTCAAATCCCAGCTCTGGCACTTGTCAGCTGTGTGACTGTGGGCAAGTCACTTCACTTCTCTGTGCCTCAGTTACCTCATCTGTAAAATGGGGATTAACTGTGAGCCCCACGTGGGACAACCTGATTCCCCTGTGTCTATCCCAGTGCTTTGGACAGTGCTCTGCACATAGTAAGCGCTTAACAAATACCAACATTATTTTTTTTTTACTATGCCTTCTATCACAATAAAGCATATAAGAAAAGGACAGTAAAGGGCACACCTGACAATTCATCCTTAATTTGGCCCTCTCTTTCATACAGGAAATTACCTCTCCTCCCTCATGAATTCCTATACCCATTGTCCCCACTAATTTTTCATTCATTCATTCATTCAATCGTATTTATTGAGCACTTACTGTGTACAGAGCACTGTACTAAGTGATTGGAAAGTACAATTCTGCAACTGATAGAGACAGTCCCTGCCCAACAACGGACTCACAGTCTAGAAGGGGGAGACAGACAACAAAACAAAACAAAGCAAGTAGGCACCAATAGCAAAGATAAATAAATAGAATGATAGGTATATACACATAATAAAATAAATAGAATAATAAATATGTTCATATATACACAAATGCTGTGGGGCAGGGAGAGGGATAGAAGAGAGGGAGGGAGTAAGGACGATGGGGAAGGTAAGAGGAGCAGAGGTAAAGGGGCCTCAGTCTGGGAAGGCCTCCTGGAGGTGAGCTTTCACCAAGGCTTTGAAGGGGGGAAGTGTGCTTGTGTGGTGCATGTGAGGAGGGAGGGCATTCCAGACCAGAGGTAGGACATGGGCCAGGGGTCTATGGCGGGACAGGTGAGAACGAGGCACAGTGAGGAGGTTAGCAGCATAGTATGCGGACTGGGCTGTAGAAAGAGAGAAGGGAGGTGAGGTAAGAGGGGGCAAGGTGATGGAAAGCTCTGAAACCAATAGTGAGAAGTTTCCAGATCTGAAGACTTCACTATTCTAAACTACACTAAACTCCTCTGATGACCCCAACAAAGCTTTCTTGGTAAAATTGAAACCATCAGGCAGGAACTCTCTAAGGTATCTCCTTTCTAATTCACTCTTACACTTTTTCTGCCATCTTTTAAGAAGAGATCTCTCCTGCTTTCAAAATCTACCCCCAGATCTATCCCTTTTCACTTTGTCATTGGGCCCACCCTTCTTCCCTTCCTACAGACCATATTTAACCACCCCTTCCTCAATATCTCCCTTCCTCTCCCTTTAAGGATGTCACCCCACCTTTCAAAAAAAATTATAGATCCCTCTTCACTCTTCAGCTATTGCTCCAATTTCCTTTCACCCATGTGTACCCAAACTCCTCAAATAATGGTAAACATCCACTGCTTCTACTTGCCTGCTTCCATCTCCATTTTTGAACTTATACAATCAGGTTTCTGCCCTCTACTCTACTAAAATCACTATCTCTGGCATCACCAATGACTTCCCACTTGCCATATCTAACAGTCTCTTGTCTTTTTGCTGGAGAGTCATTTCCGACCCATAGTGACACCACAGATACATCTCTCCCAGAATGCCCCAGCTCCATCCACAATCATTCTGATAGTGTATCCATAGAGTTTTCTTGGTAAAAATATGGTAGTGGTTTACAATTGTCTCTTTCCATGCAGTAAACTTGAGTCTCCTCCCTCAACTCCCTCCCATGTCGCTGCTGCCCAGCACAGATGAGTTTTGACTTGTAGCAGATTGTCTTCCACTGGCTAGCCACTGCCCAAGCTAGGAATGGAAATGGATTGACTTTTGATTCTCCTTCCAATATTCGACACTGGTAGATTACTAGAAACTCTCCAGGTGCGACCCTGAGAGGGGCTGACAGTCTCTATACTAATTCTTCTTGACCACTAGGCTACATTTGTCTCTGTAGATTAATGCTCTAAGCATAGAAAACACTCAAATACAATTTAATTGATCATTTGACTATCCTATACATGTGAGCCAGCAAGACCATACCCCATCTCATTCTTCCCCTACATGTCAAAATCTCTCATTTTATAGGGCTGTCCCAAGAGGATGTTTAAAACTGTAAAATGTTCCAGAGAATATGGTGTCTTTTCCAGGGTTATTCTGAACAATATCTACTCAGTGGATACACTAATTGGCCCCATGGTAGATTGGGGGATTTTGTTCTATGAAATGTTAATCAGGCAAAATCCTTCAAGATGATATCATAACCTCCTGATTGACACTACATAGTTTGAATTACGAGGTCACCAGATCAGATGATCAGAGGGCAGTGCTGGGGAAGAGGGAGGCGGGACATTTCATAAAGCTTGGTGACACACCCTCAAGGAGGGGGTTCATCTGTGGGCACTTAGATCCAGGTGCAGAAGAGTGAAACAAACTGACTCACTGAGTTTTGCTATGAAAACTATGGCTTTAATGCGTTAACCTATGGAAAGCTATGGCTTTAAAATATATATTAACCTACGAAAAATGCTATAGCTCCAAAGCACAAAACATACCCAAACCTCAAACACAAGATATTACATCCCCTAAGATCCCACAAGCAAAGTTTGGCATATTACATCCCCTAGAGTCCCACTGTCTCACCCCCCCACTGAGCAATTCCAAGTATGCAACAACCTCTATCATTCAATCGTATTTATTCAGCACTTACTATGTGCAGAGCACTGTACTAATCGCTTGGAATGTACAATTCGGCAACAGATAGAGACAATCCCTGCCCAATAACAGGTTCACAGTCTAAACGGGGGAGACAGACAGCAAAGCAAAACAGAACAAACAAAATAAGTAGTCTGGCGAATACATCTATCCCAGATGGTCAGGTCCTTGAACCCCTTTTCCTCTCTATTACTCGGTGGAGCCCTTAAGGAGCCTTGGACTGGATGTCCCCAGGTGAGCCAAGCATATTCTGGGCTGTCCTATCTTTCCGTCCTGGTTGCAAGGACCGGCAATGTACCCAGCTGAACATGGCTTTTATTGAGGGAGAGTAGATGTGGAAGCTGGGGGTCTGTATTCCTCTGATCAACTGGGCAAGCATACTATATCATTGCCTTATTTTGGAAAAGATTATCTTCCTGTAGCACATATCATCGAGCTTCTTACATATGGACCCTAATCTACATAGAAACATTTCGTGGAAATGGCAGGCGAGGAAGGTTTTGGGGAATTTGGGTGAGATGTTGAGTCCCTGTTAAGTGCAACCTTGGACCACGTTTGCAAACTGTGGTCTTTAGCTACAAGTCCTTCATTACCCTTACATAAACAACTAAGATCATGTAACAATTTCTGAGCAACAGTGGGGTGGTGGGCTTTTTCAAAATGGAGTCAGTTGGGCTCGCTCTGGTCCGGTGACTGTGGACGTATTTCAGGCTGGTCTCATATTTGGGAGGAATAGTAATAATAATAATGTTGGTATTTGTTAAGCGCTTACTATGTGCAGAGCACTGTTCTAAACACTGGGGGAGATACAGGGTAATCAGGTGGTCCCACCTGAGGCTCACAGTCTTCATGCCCAGTTTACAGATGAGGTAACTGAGGCACAGAGAAGTTAAGTGACCTGTCCACAGTCACACAGCTGACAAGTGGCAGAGCCGGGATTCAAACCCATGACCTCTGGCTCCCAAGCTCGGGCTCTTTCCCCTGTGCCACGCTGCTTAGGAAGGACCTCACATTGACACAGGTGATCACCTGGTTTTCCCGACTACTCTGGCTAATTTTCCCTGGCTCTGAAGCAGGGGCAGCAGGAAAACATGTTTTACTTCTCTGCCCTGGCTCATTTTCCTGGGTCCTGTAGCAACAGCTATTCAGAGGAAGCCAGAAAGTTCTCTGGGTGATTTTTGCGGATTGATTTCCAAGACAAATGAGAAAGGTTGATGCTGCTGCTGCAACCCACTGCCACTACTGTGCTCAGGACTATAAGAGGGGGAGGGAAGCAGATTGGAATTTCCCAAAAGGGCATGGGGGGATTCCCAAATTTCTGTGCTGCCAAAGATCCATCTCCCCATGAGATGGGCAGAGGAGGCAAAATGAGAAGTCTTGTGTTCATTTTCCTTTTGTATTTTAAACTCATAAAAAATAAATATCTTAGGGCCAGCAGCAGTCTGAAATGGGGTTAACCACCCAGACTTGGCAGTGCTGTGGCCACTGACCAACCCAGTGGGGTCTTGTCAGATCTTTACCCCAACATTGACAGAGTAAATCAGGCTGTGTAATAGGAATGATTCTGTTCAAACTGTTTTGTGAAGCCATACATGAGGAAAAGACAAGGATTCTGGAAGCTGAAGTCGGAATAACAGTCTGACCCTCTGGGAAACATTTTGAGCTGCATAAGCTGAAATGGTAAATGAAAGTTCTTTAATCTCGGATTTAGGAGCTCCTTTATGCTAATAACTACATATCATCATCAGTGGTATTTACTAAGCGCTTGCTGTGTACAGAACACTATACTAAGTGATTGGGAGAGTAATAACAAAAACTGTGGTACAGTAAAGCAGAGGGGATAGACATGTTCCCTGCCCACAACTAGCTTACAGTCTAGAGAAGCAGCATGGCCTAGTGGCAAGAGTGTAGGTTTGGGAGTCAGAGGTTGAGGGTTCTAATTCCAACTCTGCCAGTTATCAGCTATGTGACTTTGGGCAAGTCACTTAACTTCTCTCTTGCTCAGTTTCCTCATCTGTAAAATGGGGATTATGTCTGTGAGCCCCACGTGGGACAACCTGATAACCTTGTAGCTTATCCTATGCTTAGAACAGTGCTTGGCACATAGTAAGTGCTTAACAAACACCATTATTATTATTATTATTATTAGCAAGGATGACAGATACCAATTTGTACTCAATAGGAAATGACTGCCAGTCACATCTTGGTCCTTTCAGTCAAAGGTACTACTAATCAAGGGTAGGTCCTAACATCAGTTTTAAAAACTTAAATTTCCCAGAATGAACAATGTCCTTAGTGGAATCTCGATAAGCAGTACTATATGTATAACCCTAAACTTTAAAGACCAAGACCTCAGGTCTTTTTTTTTAGCAGAAATTTCACTTGGAGCCATCTTTCCCCATTAGACTGAAAAGGCCTCAAATAACAGAGAATGTGTCTTCTAAAACTTTAGAGAAGCAGCACAGCCTAGTAGAAAGAACACAGGCCTGGTTATTAGAGGATCTGGGCTCTAATCCCAGCTTCATCACTTGCTTGCTATGTGACCCTGGGCAAAAACCTAACGTTTCTGTGCCTCAGTTTCCTGAATGGGAAATTCAGTGGGAATTCAATACCTGTTTGCCCTTTTATTTAGACTTTTAGCTACAAACAGGGACAGGGACTGAGTCCGACTTGTATATTTTGTATCTCTCTTAGAACTTAGTACAGTGAGTGGCATAGTGTAAGTGCTGAATAAAACCATTATTATTATTCATTCTAGAAGATACTTCTTCCCACTAGGTTCTGGTGAACAAGGACCAATTCCACATGAAACTTAAACAGAATAGTTTCCCTATCTCCAAACCAGGGAATGTAATCAGTGTAACTCAACTGATGATAATTCCTGAGCATTCAGCAGGAATTAGTCATGTCGTGAAGCTAATTCCATTGCAGAACTGTCCTATAGTAGATTCTCAGTGCTGCTTGTAGCAATGAACCCTTTAGGTGTGATTTCTCTTCTGAAATAACTTGTGATTTAAGAAGAACAGTCAAGTGGCAGAGCCAAGACTAGAACCTAGGGAGTCAGAAGGACCTGGATTCTAGTCCCGGCTCTGCCACTTGGCTGCTGTGTGACCTTGGGTGAGTCACTTAACTTCTCTGTTCTTCAGTTACCTCACCTGTAAAATGGGAGATTAAGACGGTAAACCTGATGTGGGACTTGGACTCTGTCCTACCTGCTAACCTGTATCTGCCCCAGTGTTTAGAACAGTGCCTGGATACTGCTTAACAAATTCCATTTAAAAAAAAATGGAAGTCAAGTATGGAAAAATAAAAATGTTATGCTCTGACAGTTCATGATTAGTGAGTATAGCTCATTCAGTCCTGGAGTAATACTGATATTAAAGGTAAAGAAAATAGGGAAAGGCAAATTTCTTTTAGAAGGTCAACCAGAATCAGATGATCAGCCAAAGACCTATTTTATTCTAACTCAAGTCCAATTAAGTAGAGACTAATTTAGCCCATTGAAATTATATTGAGCTCAACTGTATCCAAAGTTTCTCATTTTTTTAAAATCATTTGTGTTATGCAGAATATATTTGAATATGAAATGTGGTATAATGGCATAGAACATTATTAAGGACTGCAAAAATTTCTCACAACAGACTAGGAAGATCTGGAACATAGAACCTGGATCAAGGAACATTTCAGCAAATAGTTTAAAAAGTGAATAAACCAGTTATTGATATATAAGATCTGCATTTCCGGAAAATTTTCTGTTGAGTAGCATAACCGTACCAGGCTATTTAATAACCTCACTGAGGTGGAGACAGCATCTCTCTGCATGCTATCCCTGAGCTCTTGATGCTCTCTAAGCTTATGAAGAACTCTCCAACTTTTATCTGATGAAGTCAGCATCTCATAGTGTGTACAAAGCAGGCTGCTTGCCTTCAAAGCTGTGATCATTTGGCATGTTAGTGTGATCACTGCAGGATAGCTTCCACACTTGCTTCAAAGGAAAAGTCACTTTAGAAGCCCCCTCCCTTGGAATCACTCTTGCCTAAACACAGCCAACTTGGTCATTAAAATAAATATTTGGTTTGGGCTTGAATGAAAATGTAGTCACTGATAGGGAATTTTTGTACACAAATCTTTTTGGGGGAAAAAAAAAATGAGACCTCCATATCTGATCAGCAGGCTTGCTCCATCCAAATGGCTCCTGAGAAGAGAACATATCTATTTCAGAAGCATATCTATTTCAGATAGTGTTGCTGCCCTCTACACCATTCATTCATTCAATTGTGTTAATTGAGAACTCACTGTGTGCAGAGCATTGTACTAAGCAACTGGGAGAGTAAAATAAGACAATAAACACATTCCCAGCCCACGATGAGCTTTCAGACTACACCATACACAGTAAATGCTTAATAAATACCATTATTTAAAGATTTCATTCCCTGAGATGGTCTTGGTCCTGTTAAATACTCATGTTTTCTCACTATCAATCAATGATATTTATTGAGAACTTATCATGTGCAGATAGGCTGTAATAAGCACTTGGGAGAGTACTATACAACACAGTTGGTAGTTGAACTTTCAGTCTCTATCGGGAGAGAGACATTAATATAAATAGGTAAGGGCACTTCTACCACAGTATTGTTAGAGAAGCAGCATCGCCTGGTGGAAAGAGAATGGGCCTGGAAGTCAGAAGACCTGGGTTCTAATCCCAGCTCAGCCACTTGTCTGCTATGTGATCTTTGGCAAGTCACTTAGCTTCTCTGTGCCTCAGTTTCCTCAGCTGTAAAAGTCAGGATAAAGACTGTGAGCCCCATGTTGGACAGGGACTGTGTCCAACTTGATTATCTTGTATCTACTCCAGTGCTTAGTACAGTTCCTGGCACATAGTAAACACTTAACACATACCCCAATTATTATTGTCTAATTCACTTATTGTGAAACAACAGTGTCTTGTGGAGAGAACACAGGCTTGGAAGTCAGTAGGACCTGGGTTCTAATCCTGTCTCCATCATTTGTCTGCTATGTGATCTTGTGCAAGTCACTTCATTTCTCTGGGCCTCAGTCACCTCATCTGTAAAATGTGGATTAAGATTATAATCCTCATGTTGGATAGGGACTGTGTCCAACCTGATTTTCTTGTATCTACCCCAGTGCTTAGAACAGTGCTTGACATACAGTAAGCACTTAACACATAGCATAATAATACTTATTATTATTATTATTATTATCAATATATTATGGCATTACAATGCATGAGCTATTCCTTCAGAACTTCCATTTATTTGTCTGTTTCCACTAAATTGCCAGATTCTATCACTTCTTGGAAAGAATGGGATTCATATCGCCTTCTTCAAACTAAGAAGGTGAATAACAGCTAGGTGTTTGCCAAGTGATTGGACTGGTCCAAAACAAAGAACTGGAATATTCCCTGTCCTCTGTGAGCTAACACTCTAGTGCAGGGAGGAATACATAAATATATTTACAAATGGAACATTCAAAATTATAGATTTATACACATACAACTCTGTCTTGGTTGCCTACTCTATCTCTTCTCTATTCTTATTATAATAATAATCACGGTATTTTTTAAGCACTTATTATGTGCCAAGCACTGTTCTAAGCACTGGGGCAGAGACGAAACAAAGTAATCAGGTTGTCCCACGTGGGGCTCACAGTTTTAATTCCCATTCTTACAGATGAGGTAACTGAGGCCCAGAAAAGCTAAGTAGCTTGCCCAAAGTCACACAGCACACAAGTGGTGGAGCTGGGATTAGAACCCATGTCCTCTGACTTCCAAGTCCGTGCTCTTTTCACTGAGCCACGCTGTTTGTCCTAATGGTATTTGTTAAGGTCTTATTATGTGCCAGGCACTGTACTAAGCACTGAGATGGATATAAGCAAATTAGGTTGCACACAGTCCCTGTCCCACATGGGGCTCACAGTCTTGATCCCCATTTTACAGCTGAGATAACTGAGGCCCAGACAAGTGAAGTGACTGGCCCAAGGTCACACAGACATGTGGCACTTTCTCAATCAGTAATATTTATTTAGCATATACTGTGTGCAGACCGTTATTCTAAGTGCTTGGGAGGGTATGATAAAGCAGAGATGGTAGTCGCATTCTCAGTCAAAAAGGATTCAGCAGCAACTACAATGCCGGGAAATATTTCAGGAGCAGGGCTTGGAGAAGTCAATCATGTTTCAGCTGTTTCATTGTTGACAGTCCTTGCTTCTATCTGCTTTATTATTGTTCTTCTGCTAGCCCCCACTATTTGTAGATATCAAAATATGACTGTTTTCCCTATTATAAGCTCTTGAGGGCAGGGAAGATGAGTTTTGCTTCTGTGCTTAGTACAGTACTCCACACTCAAGTGCTTAATAATAATAATAATGATAATGTTGGTATTTGTTAAGCACTTACTATGTGCAGAGCACTGTTCTAAGTGCTGGGTAGATACAGGGTCATCAGGTTGTCCCACGTGAGGCTCACAGTTAATCCCCATATTATAGATGAGGTAACTGAGACACAGAGAAATTAAGCGACTTGCTCACAGTCACACAGCTGACAAGTGGCAGAGCTGGAATTTGAACCCATGACCTCCGACTCCCAAGCCGGGGGAATTAATAAATTCAATTAACTGGTTGATTTGATTGTGAATGTCTGGAAGGAAATTTTCCAGGAGGAAAATCAAATGGAGCACAGTACTTTAAAGACAAGAGCAAGGGGGAGTCTAGTCCCATCTCTTTTTGATGATTCTGGGTCCTGTCCCTGAAAATTTCTGCCTCTTTTATCAGCAAAGTTCCCACTGACTAAGCTCTTTGCCTAGCATGAAAAAGGTTTCAGGTCTAATGCCTGCTTGGCTAAGCAGTAAACCTGTACACCCAGTTCTTCTATAATGTGAAGGTTGTTTTTCTTGAGAAACTTCACATTCAGGAAAGCTGGCACTGGAGGATTTGGGCATAAACAGTTTCTTCAATAACGTGGCACGCTGAGCTCAAACAGGCTCATGCTGCCGGAAAAAATAATCCTTGGTTCCCTAACTGCTTTCTATCTGAAACACATATTGAAAACACATATTATTGCCCAACTTAGTACATAAGACTTGGAACTAAAATTCATATTTTGCTTTGCCACTAATTTTCTCTATATGGGATAGTTTTTTGCCAACTCAGTGATTTACCTTCTCTATCTGTAAATAAAAATCCTTTCATTTGCCATGAGATAAAGTTTCAAATACCTGTAAATAAAAATAATAGAGATGTAGTGATTTAATGATTTAATGATTAAAGATTTTCTCTTTTAAACAGTCAGGGCTCTAACTAGTCTCATTTGACTTTCAATGTGAAAGTCAACTAAACTTCACTTCATTTCAGTTAAAGGGAACATCTCCTTTAATTGTATTAATAGAATAGATAGGTCAGTATAAAACATTCAATATATCATTCTTTTTCTGGGCTCACAGAGCTTGTGTATTATGTGGAGACCAAAGTCAAGGAGCCTCATTCGCACAATCCAAGTTTAGTTTAAGCATTTCTCTGCTTCTGCTCTGTACCTCATTTCATTTTATAAGCAAATGTTAAAGAGAAGATAATTGTAGGATTTTAGGATTAGAGCAAATTGTAACTTCCCAGCCTGTCCTTTCTGGACTCGAATTGTTGCCTTGTAAAATCAGTGTTGCAATCTTTAAATGCCCATAAATAAGAGTTTACACATTTATCTCATAACGTGTGCTTTGGCAAAAGCAAATAAAAAAGCCTTTCAGTCCACCATTTGAAGTGTTGATTGAGTGAAATGAACTGAACTCAGTAGGGTTCAGTTGGGTGTTTGTGTTATCTGAGGACCTATCTGGAGGAAGAAAAGTAAATTTTGTTTGTTCCGGAATGAACTAGATTTTTTAAATAGGGGCAAAGGTCTATTTTTTTTTCTTTAAAAAGATTCTGGAAAGTTGCATTTGCAGTAAATCACCTTCAAACTAAAAGGACAGTTTTCTCTCTCTCCCTCACTCCCCTCTACCTATGTACATATAAAGGTGCATTCCCATGGTACAACCAGGTTATGTTCCTTTAAATTTGAATGTATCTTGAATAGTTGTATCATGAAGAAGATTTTCCCAAAGGCTTACTTACCCCCCTTCTCAATATCAGCTCACCATACAGCAGTTATTTAGTTAACCTTCTGCTGTTCATTTTCTTCACGTATTCCCTAGTCCCAAAGGCAGTGCAACTATGTTGAGGTGAGCCTAGCTTCGATGCTCAGAGACTGTCTTCATTCTGGAGTAGTGTTCAGTATTTGATAAGTGTAAATACCAACTTACGTAAAATAACATTTATTAAGCACTTATTATGTGCCAATCAGTTACACTTAGCACAGCATTAGATGCAAGATCTTCAGTCATATTATTCATTCATTCATTCATTCAATAGTATTTATTGAGCGCTTACTATGTGCAGAGCACTGTACTAAGCGCTTAAGCACTTACTGTGTGCAGAGCATTGTACTAAGTACTTGGAAAGTACAATTCAGCAAGAAAGAGAAACAGTCCCTGCCCACAACAGGCTCACAGTCTAAGAAAAGGGAGACAGACTTCAAAACAAGTAAACAGGTATCAATGGCATCAATATAAATAAATAAAATTATAGATATGTACACATCAAAGCAAGTAAACAGATATTAATATAAATAAATAGAATTATAGATATCTACATATATACACAAGTGATGTGGGGTGGGGATGGGAGGTAGAGCAAAGGGGATGAAGTCAGGGCAATGGGGAGGTAGGAGGAGCTGAGGAAAAAAGGGGGCTTAGTCTGGGAAGGCCTCCTGGAGAAGGTGAGCCTTCAGTAGGGCTTTGAAGGCAAAAAGTGAGATTACTTGGCAGATTTGAAAATGGAGGTCATTTCAGGTCAGAGGTAGGATGTGGGCATATCCAGTCCCTGTCCCATATGTACATAACAGGTAAGAGGGAAGGTGAACAGGAATTTAAATCCCATTCTACAGATGAGGAAAATGAGACATAGGGTAAGTGTTTGCTCAAGTTTACTCTGTCCTCTCCTGGTTCACCTCTTATCTCTCTGGTCATTCATTCAGGGCCACCTTCACCCTCTCCCATCCCCTAACTTTAGGGGTTCCTCAAGGGTCAGTTCTTGGCCCCCTTCATTTCTCCATCTATACTCACTCCCTTGGGGAACTCATTCACTCCCATGGCTTCAACTATCATCTCTATGCAGATGACACACAAATCTACATCTCTTCCCTTGCTCTCTACCCCTTCCTCCAGGCTAGTATCTCCTCCTGCCTTCAGGACAACTCCACCTGGATGTCCGCCCTCCATCTAAAACTCAACATGTCCAAGACTAAGCTCCTTATCTTCGCTCCCAAGCAATGTCCTCTCCCTGACTTCCCTGTCACTGTGGACAGCACGACCATCCTTCCCATCTCACAGGCCCACAGGCTTGATGTCCTCCTTGTCTCTGCTCTCTCATTCACCCCACACATCCAATCTGTTACCAAAGCCTGCCAGTCTCACCTTTACAACATTGCCAAGATCCGCCCTTTCCTCTCCATCCAAACTGCTACCTTGCTGGTACAATTTCTCATAATATTCCGACTGGATTATTGCATCAGCCTCCTCTCTGATCTCCTATCCTTCTGTCTCTCCCCGCTCCAGTCTATTCTTCATTCTGCTGCCCGTATCATCTTTCTACAGAAACACTCTGGGCCTGTCACTCCCCTCTTCAAAAGTCTCCAGTGGTTGCCTATAAACCCTCACATGTAACAAAAACTCCTCACTCTTGGCTTCAGAGCTCTCCAACACCTGGCCCCCTCCCACCTCACCTCCCTTCTCTCCTTCTACAGCCCACCCCGCACACTCCACTCCTCTGCCACTAACCTCCTCACGGTCCCTTGACCTCGCTTGTCCCACTGTCGACCCCGGGCCCACGTCCTACCACTGACCTGGAATACCCTCCCTCCTTACATCTGCCAAACTAACTCTCTTCTTCTCTTCAAAGCTCTATTGAGAGCTCACCTCTTACAGGAGGCCTTCTCAGACTGAACCCTCCCTTTCCCTCTGCTCCTCCTCCCATCCCCATTCCCTGCACACCCTCTCTCTGCTTTTCCCCCTTCCCCTCCCCACAGAACTTGTGCATATTTGTATATATATCGAGAAGCAGCGTAGCTCAGTGGAAAGAGCACGGGCTTTGGAGTCAGGGCTCATGAGTTCGAATCCCAGCTCTGTCACTTGTCGGCTGTGTGACTGTGGGCAAGTCACTTAACTTCTCTGTGCCTCAGTTCCCTCATCTGTAAAATGGGGATTAAGACTGTGAGCCCCACGTGGGACAACCTGATTCCCCTATGTCTACCCCAGCGCTTAGAACAGTGCTCGGCACATAGTAAGCGCTTAACAAATACCAACATTATTATTATTATTATTATATATTATTTATTACTCTATTTTGTTAATGATGTGTATATATCTATGATTCTATTTATCTTGATAATATTGATGCCAGACTACTTGTTTTGCTTTGATTTGTTGTCTGTCTCCCTCTTTTAGACTGTGAGCCCATTATTGGGCAGGATAGAGATCTGTTGCCAAATTTTACATTCTAAGTGCTTAGTACAGTGATGTGCACATAATAAGTGTTCAATAAATACAGTTTAATTTAGACCACTGATGGAGCCAGGACTAGAACATGGATATCTCAGTATCATGCTCTTTTAACTAAGTTATGCTGCCTTCTTACTAAGGAAATTGGCATTTGCTTAGTGAGTAAATTAACTGACATTGACTTGAAATATTCTGTCTGAATTATCCAAACAATTTTTATTGTTTCAATTGGTTTTCTATGTAATTTGCCTGATTGAAGTGTTTATGGTAATATGATTAGCGATGTAGTCATTCTGATAAATTAACCTTTTTCAGACATCAGGGTGTCCTCAAATTATTTTTAGCTGTAAACTAAAAATAGTATTTTGTTATAAGGACAGGTCAATTCATCTCTCCTACTTTCAGATAAAATCTATTTCTAGGTATAATTGATATCAAGTTCATTGAAAATATGTATGTTAGAAATAATCGCATCTTCGTATAATTAACTGTGGAAATGGTAATGAGACTTAAATAGTCCTACAGCCTCCTTGCCCATAGCTATACCAACTACTTATTCAGGTTCAGGGACTCTTTAGGATGAATGTGGATGTTGACTGTACCTTGGGAATGCCTGGCTTACTCTGAGAAAGTCATAGAGAAGCAGCGTGGCTCAGTGGAAAGAGCCCGGGCTTGGGAGTCAGAAGTCATGAGTTAAGTGGGCAAGTCACTTAACTTCTCTGTGCCTCAGTTACCTCATCTGTAAAATGGGGATTAACTGTGAGCCTCACGTGAGACAGCCTGATTACCCTGTATCTACCCCAGCGCTTAGAACAGTGCTCGGCACATAGTAAGCGCTTAACAAATAACACTATTATTCGTAATAAACACCCTAGAAATGAAGATCATAGGAGAGGTACCTTCCAAAATGTTTAATGAGACATTCTCCCAGAGACTTCTATGACTTTATTTTGTCTTCATAAGATGTTGAGGTGAGTGCATAAGAAAGTCTTTCAATTAAAATTTAATTTAAAATGGTTGCCAGTCAAATAAAATGAGATATGCTAGGCTCTACAGACCAAAGAAAAGACAAGAAACTCAGAATTTCATTGTAAAGTCACCACTGGCTTGTGACCCTGGGCAGATCACCTTAGTTTCACAATATGAAAAATGGGTTTACCAGAGCCATTTTATCGAAGCAAGCTATAAAAGACTGAATCCATTTTCAATAACAACCTTTTAATCTTATTGAAAAATCAAGGGTTCTAGGACTGAAAGTAGAGCAAAATATAGTCTAGGTTTCACCTTAGGGATAGGATAGATATGTAATGTAGGCAAAGTGATCCTTCACTTTTGATGATAACTCTACTTTGTTGATATCATAATTATGTGTATGAGAGTAGCTGAAAAGATGAATCTGTGACAGTATTCTGTAGTTTTATAACTTAAAACTATGTGTGACTTGGAATTCAAAGCCAATTAAATATGGGAATGAATAAAAATTAAATTTTTAAGTGAATTGAGGAAGACTAAGATAATAATAATAATAATGGTATTTGTTAAGCGCTTACTATGTGCCAAGCACTATTCTAAGCACTGGGGTAAATACAAGGTAATCAGATTGTTCCACGTGGGGTTCATAATCTCAACCCATTTTACAGATGAAGTAACTGAGGCACAGAGATGTTAAGTGATTTGCACAAGGTCACACAACTGAAAAGTGGTGAAGTCAGGATTAGAAACCATGATCTCTGACTCCCAAGCCCATGCTCTTGCCACTAGGCCATGCTGTTGCCAGCATCTCTAAAAATAAAAGTTCCTCCAACTTTAGAGATTAATTTACCCACTTTACAACTTGGTTCTCATGTGCCAGTGGTATTTATTGAGTGCTTACTTTGTGCAGAACATTGTCCGAAGCGCTTGGAAAGGTATGATATAATAGAGTTGGTAGACATCCCTGCCCACAAGGAGCTTACAACCTATGGGGGAGCCATACATTGAAATAAATTAGAGGGAAAATGGCAGAGTGTAGAATATGTACATAAGTGTTGTGGGGTTGTGTGGGATGAATATCAAGTGATCAAGGGGTAGAAATCTGAATGCATAGGTGACACAAAGGGCAAGGTAGGTAGGATACCTTGGCATGTAAGGTTAGGACAGCTTTGAAGTGGGGAGAGTGGCAGTCTTTTGGATCTGAAGGGGGAGGGACTTCCAGACCAGAGCTCAGCAATGGGACAGACAAGATTGAAGTACAATCAATCCACCAATGGTACTTATTGAGCACTTACTGTGTACTTCACTAAGTCCTTCTAAGTACACATTCCCTGACCACAATGAGCTTACAGTCTAGAGAGGCAGAGAGACATTTATTTTCATTAATAAATCCCATAATGTACATAAGTGCTTTGGGCCTGAAGGTGGGTTTAATATCAAGTGCTTAAAGGATATAAATCTTAGGTGACGCAGAAGGAAGAAGGAGTAGGAGAAAAGAGGACTAAATTAGGGAAGGAAGAGAACAATCAATCAGTCATATTTATTGTGGGCTTATTGTGGGCAGAGCACCGTACTAAGTGCTTGAAAAAATATAGTATAACAGAGTTGGTAGACATAATAATAATGATGATGGCATTTGTTAAGTGCTTACTATGTGCCTAGCACTGTTTGAAGTACTGGGATAGATACAAGGTTAGCAGGTTGTCCCACATTGAGCTCAGAGTCTTAATCTCCACTTTACAAATGAAGTAACAGGCACAGAGAAAAGGTGACTTGCCCCAAATTCACACAGCTGACAAGTGGCATGGGGGGAGGGGGGGATTAGAACCTACAACCTCTGACTCTCAAGCCCATGCTCTTTATACTAAGCCATGCTGCTTCTCTAATCCCTGCCCCAAGGACCTTACAAACTAGAGGAGGAAACAGACATTAAAATCAATTACAGTATGGACATAAGTGGTGTGGGGATGAGAGTGGGCTAAGAATTGGATACAAATCCAAGTGCAAGGGTGACACAGAAGGGAGAGGGACATGGGAAAATTAATTCATTCAATCATATTTACTGAGCACTTACTGTGTGCAGAGCACTGTACTAAGTGTTTGAAAAGTAAAATTCAGCAACTCACAGAAACAATCCCTATTCAACAACGGGCTTACAGTCTACAAGGGGGGAGACAGACAACAGAACAAAACAAAACAAGTAAACGGGCATTAATAGCATCAATATTAAGAAATAGAATTATAAATATATACACATTAATAAAATGAATAGAATAATAATGTTGGTATTTGTTAAGCACTTACTATGTGCCAAGCACTGTTCTAAGCACTGGGGTAGATTCAGGGTAATCAGGTTGTCCCACATGAGGCTCACAGTCTTAATCCCCATTTTACAGATGAGGTAACTGAGGCAAAGAGAAGTTAAGTGACTTGCCCACAGTCACACAGCTGACAAGTGGCAGAGCTGGAATTTGAACTCATGACCTCTGACTCCCAAGCCTGTGCTCTTTCCACTGAGCCACGCTATGGTATGTTAAGAACTTCAATCAGCTAAGTGTGAGACTGAATACAAATTCTACTATGTTTCTTTGGAATCAAATACACTATCTTATTATTGGGGTGCGCCCTTCGTATGAAGAGGAAAGCATGGATTCTAGAGCAGTATCAGTTAGAAATTCCTTGTAATAGGCTTCATGACAATCAGTCAGCTCTCTCTCCATATCTATCCTCCTTCCTCTTCCACTACCTCCCCACTCACACAATTTATAAATGTAACACCCCGTTATTCACTTTGCCTCAATCTGTTCTCTCCAATGTATCCTTGCTCATGCTTGGAACCTCCTCCCCCTTCATATCCTACAGACCACCAGTTTCCCCATCATCAAAGCTCTACTAACATTAGAAGCCATATTCGACTAATCTCTCCTCTACCCATTGTATTTACTGCATCACCTCTGCACTTGAATCCATACCGACTATGAACCTAGGCACTCACCACACACCCCCAACACTTATGTACATATTCTTGTACTTGGATACTTCCCAAACTGTAATTTATTTTATTGTCTTTCTCTCCCTCTATATGACATGCTCCTTGGGGGCAGGCATCAGATATCAGTACTCTATTGTTTACTCTCCAAAGCAGTTAGTACAGAGTTCTGGACACAGTAGGTGCTTAGTGAACTCCATTGATTGATTAATTATTGTGTGCAAAGAATTATACTAGGCACTCGAGTATGAAACTTCAGACTGTGACCTTTCAACTCTCAACTAGCTGTTGGCCAGTATCCATTTATCCTCCTGCTTAAGTTTGTATCTTTTGTAATGACCAACTTTGCTTTTTGGATACTTCTCTCATTCAGCTCTCTGTTGCTTTCATCCCATTTCCTAGAAGACCTTCCATAGTCCTGATGACTTTACCCTTTCCTTGCTTCCATGTGAAACTCAAAGCCACTTTCTAATAAATGCATCTTCCTGAAAACCTGTCTGTTACCAACTTCCAACTACTGAAAAGATTCCCTTGCCCATCCTCCCCCTCAGTACTTTACATGGTATCATATATGTCCTTATCCACGCTGATGTCTTTTCTGACTTTCTCATCATGCTATCAGTAATATTCATTGAGTCCTTACTGTGTTTAAAAATTTGAAATCTGGAACTATATCCACAGGTGACATTTTCAGGGCTTTAAAATCTCTCTGATACTGACTAACGTTAGCATATACTTCATTATTCTTTTATCAAAGATTTTTGTCATCTCTAATGAGTCAATGTTCTCTTGCTACTATCTTCCAGAGAGTTTGCAAGACTGAATTCTAGAAGGTTTCCCCTTTCATATGATATGGATTTTCATGTGAATTTGAAATAATCCTTGGGTAGGTAGCACTACATTTTACAAAAGCAGTCTTACAGAGCTTGTAGTGAAGGAGGCTCTTTAACTTACAAAACCAAGGGAAAAGACTGAAACTTATTTCTTTGTGCACATTGGTTGACCATGGGAGCCTCCTATACTAAAAGCTTAAAGGACCCACCCCAATAAACAGATAATATATTTGATTCCAAAGAAACATAGTAGAATTTGTATTCAGTCTCACACTTAGCTGGAATTTTCTGTATTGTAATATCTAAAGGCTTAATGTTTATTGTTCCAAATGCCCAAGTGGATACAGTTGGAAACAATGGCTGAATATCAAACTACAAGTAAGTACAGCTGTGCTGCCAATTCTAATGACCTTACACCAACTCACAACTAAGATCATAAAATTTTATTTCATCCTGTGTTTTGGCCACAAACATTCTTCATTAGCAAAGACTTGGAAATGGAAATGTAGCTGTAAAATCTTGGAACCAAATGTGAAATTTAAACCCATTACCAAAGTAAATTAGGGAATATTTTGCATAGAATTACCATTGTTTCTGATTATGGAATTCAGTGAATCATGCATTAATATATATGTAATGGAGTCAGGCAAGAGAGGGAAGACAGAAAGTAAAACAAGGTGGCAGTCAGACTAAAATATAAAGAGATGCAATCGTCTCTTGTGAGGAAGACACAGAAGAGGGAGTTGTTCTCTCCCTGTTAAAAAAGAAACTATCATAGATGAGGATTTTAATAATAATAATGGTACTTTTTAAGTGCTTACAATGTGCCAAGCACTCTTCTAAGCGCTGGGGGAGATACAAGGTTATCAGTTTGTCCCACATGGGGATCATAGTCTTAACCCCCATTTTACAGATGAGTGAACTGAAGCACAGAGACATTAAGTGACTTAACCAAGGTCACACAGCTGACAAGTGGCAGAGCTGGGATTAGAAGCTATGACCTCTGATTTCCAAGCCCGTGCTCTTTCCACTAAGCCACCGTGGATGAGGTAAAGCAGGTGGGGTTGTACCAATTAATGGTATTTATTGAGTGCTTGCTGTGGGCAAAGCATTGTGGTAAACACTTTGGAGAGTACAGTAGAATGGTTGGTAGACATGCTCCTTGCCCACAAAGAATTTACAGTCTAGAGAGCAGGACAGACATTAAAATAAATTAAGGATATGTACATAAGAGCTGTGGGACTGAGGATGGGATGAATATCAAACATCTAAAGAATATAGATTCAAGAGCATAGACGATGCAGAAGTGAGAGTGATTTGGAGGAACGCTATAGACTGTATACTACCAATTAATGGAACCACCATTGTAAAGTAATTGCTGCTGTTGACCTCATCCATAACCCTTAAATTTCTCTGGCCCCACCTTGTTCTCTCAATGCCCTCCCTCTAATCAGCCCATCCCTGTCCCTCCTTTTTCAGTACCCCTCCCCATCCCCTTCTATCTAACCCCTCCCCTGTCCCATCATTGTCTTTCTTTCTCAGCACGGCCCTTATATTCACTCCCCCCTTGCCAGACCTCATCATCTCACTCCCACCCGACACTCCACCAACCCTCGAGCTGTCCTTTCCCCAAGATGCTCTCAAAGCTTCAGCCAAATATAGCCTGAACACCACTCCATCCTAGGAAAGCATCCCTTTATCCTTGACCTGTTTCTGATGTAATCACTGCTCCTCCTCACCATAACTAAAAGCTTTCTCTCCCCACTGACACAGAGTCCTCTGCTGCTGTCTCAAGAGGGGCCCTCATGTTCTCCCATTCCACCAGACTCAGTGGGAAAGGGGGAAGAATCAGCTCCCCTCTCACACCTCAATGGCTCTTACATATCATTCCACCTCCTCTCCATTCCTCTCTTTCCCTTAATGTGAAGCTCATATCATCCTCCTCTGCCACCCACTCCAATTACATGTCACTGCTAGGTACTGCCCCTCGGGGCTCAGCTCCAACTTTCTCAACCATTTTGTTCTCTTTCTCACATACCTTCTCTATTTGTCCATGCCTACACTGATCTTTTGGGGACTTAAATATCCATGTGATGTTCCCGTTAACCGTTATGCTTCCCATCACTCCACAGCTCTACTGACCTCCTGCTCCACACCTCATCAATTTGTACACACACAGTAAGTGCTCAATTACGATGATTGAATGAATGAATGAAAGAATGATCTCATTATCTTTAGTTACTGTACAATCTCTACTCTCACCAACTCTGAAATCCCTCTCTCCAATCACCATCTACTCCACTGCTCTACCACACACCTATTCCCAAGAAATCTATTCTCTTCCCTGACACAGACCTGCAATATTATGAGCAGGACCAATTTTGCCAAGGCATTAAGTCCTGTTCAGTCTCCATAACCAAACTACTTTTCTTTGATGCACACATCAATACCTTCAACACAACCCTCTCTACTGAATCCAATTCACTAGCTCCTTTGCCAATCTTGTACCATTAACCCACGGCCCTGGATCATCTCCACAGTCCTCTTCCTTCGCTTCTGCATAAGAGTTGGGAATGCTCCTGGAGGAAATCCAGATATCACACCAGCCTTATCCACCACAAATCTAGTCTTGCTTACTTTAAGTTTGCTTGGCAACCTTATTTCTCCACCCTTATTGACTCTCATGCCCATTCCCCTCGCTAGGTGTTTCAGATGTTTAATTCCCTCTTCAACCCTCCTGTTCCCTACCCCTCCACTCCAAATCTCTTGTAATAATGTAATAATGTTGGTATTTGTTAAGCACTTATGATGTGCAGAGCACTAAGCGCTGGGGTAGATACAGGGTAATCTGGTTCTCCTACGTGAGGTTCACAGTCTTAACCCCCATTTTACAGATGAGGGAACTGAGGCACAGAGAAGTGAAGTGACTTGCCCACAGTCACACAGCTGACAAACAGCGGAGTGGGGATTCGAACCCATGACCTCTGACTCCCAAGCCCGTGCTCTTTCCACTGAGCCACACTGCTTCTCTGTCCCTAATTACCTATTGATAAGATCAAAACCTTCAGGCATGATATCGATGTCTCTAAAATCTCCTCTGCTTCTTCCCAGGCCTTCTCTCCTCCTTCCCCTTCTTTGACTCTCCTATCTTTCTGAGCGGTATCTTACTTCCTCTCAAAATCTAGCACCTCTACCCACATCTCCTATCCCATCCCTTCAGACCTTACCAAACCCCTTGCCCACTTCCTGACCACTACCTTCAACTGTTCACTCTCCAGTAGCTCCTCCCCAACAGATTTTAAACATGTTTATGCATTCACTATCTTAAAAATAAAAAAAACCTTCCTTGACCCCGTGGCTCTCTTCAGCTATTTCTCCATCTCCCTACTACCATTCCTCTCCAAACTTCTTGAATTAATTGCCTACTTCTACAACCTATAATGTTCACTTCGCTCGCCTAACTCACTGTACCTCAGTCACTTCTACCTCACTACTAACTCTTCACCCACATCTTGCCTTTGGCCTGAAACTCCCTCCCTTGTCAGATCCAAAACCTAATTAAAATTACATCTCCTGCAAGAGGTCTTCTCTGAAGAAGCCCTCATTTCCCCTATTGCCTCCCCCTTCTATGCTGCCCCTACATTTGGATTTGTACCCTTTATTCAAAGCACCTCAGCTCCACAGCACTAAAGTACGTACCCATAATTTATTTTAATGTCTGTCATTCCCTCTAAACTGTAAGCTCCTTGTTGGCAGGGAGAATGTTTATCAAATATTTTATATTGTATTCTCCCAAGCATTTAGTACATTCCTCTGCACCTAACATGTAATTAACAGGAATGCCAGACTGATTGATGGACTAGTGTAACCACAGGAAAAATAATCACTCTGTAATTGAGTAGAATTCATATATAAAATAAAATAGATACAGATATGAAACAAGGGTAATGGCAGTAACTGAAATATCATAGAGACTAAGGAATCATCTCTACTTTATCTGTAAAGTGCAAATCTCCTTAATTACCAGGCACAGCTGAAAGAAGGAATAATTTTTCTCATTTCAGTTTAGCACAGAATTTGCTTTTTACCTTTGAGAAACTCTGTACAGAATCAGTACTGGTCTTCTTGACCCTCTTTAGACTATCAGCTCCCTTTAGACTATAAGCCCTCTCTAGCCTGTAAACTCATTATGGGCAGGGAATATGTCAGTTATATTGTACTCTCCCAAGTGCTTAGTACAGTGCTCTGCACACAGTAAATGCTCAATAAATATAATTGACTTACTGACTGACTAGGAACAAGAATTTCAATAATGGCACTAGCCTAAAAATCTTTGGTCTCCCTGGTGCAGAGTTTGTGACTACACAATAAGTTGCTGGCTGCTTTTAGCCTATTGTCTACATCTGTAGTTGCACTGGTTACTGTTCTTTTGTTCTTTTCTAAAAGTAAATTCAGGGATTCATTTTCAGTATTCAAAACTTCATACATTTAGTAGTCTCATTACCCAGAATTATCTTCCCTAAATACTCTGGTAACCTCTGATTCATATAAAAAACCTCAGAACATGTAAAAGACCTGAGAAGTAGCATGGCCTAGTGGATGGAGAATGGGCCTGGGAGTCAGAAAGGACTGGGTTCTATTCCTGACTCCTACACTTGTCTTCTTTGTGACTTTAAGCAAATCACTTCACTTATCTGTGTCTCAGTTATCTCATCTGTGAAATGGAAATTAAGACTGTGAGCCCCATCGGGACTTAGACTGTGTCCAACCTGATTATCATGTATCTACCCCTAGCACTTAATATAGTTCCTGGCACATGGTAAGTGCTTAACGGGTACCTTTAAGAAAGAAAAAAAGGAACCATAAATTCATTTTGTGCATGGGTCCATCCAGCCAATTGTCCTGTCTGTGATAGTGGTTACATAATACTTTAAAGCAACTGTGGGAAGGATGTCCTCATTGACATTAATCCTAAAGCTATAGCAGTGAGCCATGTAGCATTCCTAGATTTCTATCTGGTAGCTCATTTTTTGTCTGCTTTCCCCATAAATATATCTCAATCCCTTTTAAATGTACTGATAATTTCTTCCTGCACAACCTCCAGTAGTGATGAGCTCCCCATGCTTTGTCACTGCTGGGTGAAGTGTCTCCTTTTGTTTGATATGAACTCCAACTTCCAACTTGTCATATCAATCCTGGGATTGTGGGAGATGGGAAACAACAATTGCAGTCTTCTTGATTCACATCTTCATGACTTTAAAAATCTTTAACCATATCCCCACTAGATTTTCATCTGCCAAGGCTACCGAGCTCCAATTCTTTCATGTGCAAGCTCCTTCAGCATCCTAAAAATCGTGACTGCCTTTCTCTGGGCCTTCTTCACTTGTATTATGCCCCTTCTAAGGTGTGGAGACTGGGTGTACCTCATAGACCATTCCAGATGTGAAGATATTTGGACAAAACATTGTAACAGTATTTAATAAGTGCTATCTGATTGCAGAGCACTGTACCAAGCACTGTGGCAGAATACACCATTTGGAATTAACACGGTCTCTGTCCCCCAGGGGGCTCAGAATCTGAATTAAAATAGGGAGAAGGGACTGGTAACTCACCCATAAGGAGAGAATGCACTATCTTTTATTTCTATTCCTTTCTGGTGATGCTCAGAATTTAGTTGGGTTATTATGCTAGCTTCCTGTAATAAACATCATTGAGTGATAACAAAATGACCTTTAGACTTAGGCGTGGAAAATTATCATAAAAAAATATAAGGCAGGAAATTTTTTTTGTATTTTTTTGAAATCCTTATTCACTTTAAGAATAGATTAAGGAACTCACTTTTGTCATCATCATCATCAATATTTTTGAGCCCTTTAGCAAGTATTTGGGTGGATAATGGGCCCAACCCACATGGAAGCTTTCACAGTCCATAGTAGGAAAGACAAGTGGAAGAGAGTGTGCAGATAAGTTTATAATGAAGCGTATGGTGAACCTGTAAGTCACAGCAAGTTTTGACATGCTTAATTTACATTGGCCAGAGACTGGCCTCTTAACTTGCATGTTCAGAAAGAAAAGCATGAGAAAATGTGGCCCTTGGGGAAAGATCCTGCTCCTTTGCTTCAGTTTCCACCCTCTTCCCCCTCCCTCATTTTCCTTTTCTCCCCACCCACCTTTCATCGGTCTCTCTGAAGCCCATGTGTCTGCAAACCAACAGTGGAATTTGGGTGGATTTTACTTGCATAATTAAATCCATGTTCCATCGTGTTCTTTAGAATTAATAAGGAATTTATCCCATTGAAACTCACCATGACATCTTTCTGACTCAGATTCCTTTTGCTTTTCTCTCCTTTCCTTGTCTAAAGGCATTAGACATGGGGCTATGGTTCTAATTAAGCATTCTCCAACTTTTCTTCTTTTTAATTTTACATTTTGCCTTTAGTTGATGTTTCTGCCTATATCTTACTCCTCTTCAGACTTTGGGGTTCTATAAATTCTTATGAATCATTTCTGTTTATCCTGGGAAAATGTAATTTGAAGGGTGACAATGAAAGAGCAGATCAGATTAATTCTGGAAAGCATCTCAGGTAATTATCATGAAATCATCCTGCTCCTTTCTCTCCTAGAATTATGTCTCCTGAATAATCTAAAGCCTCTAAATCCAAATATCATTTGAGGTTAACAGAACGGTGCTGTGAGAAACATGCTAAGAGAATAGAGTTGCTTCCCTCTTAGGTACCTTATCGGATTGTGAAATGAGCATATAATTGTTTCTTCCTGGCTTTATAAAGTTGAATTTACTTGAAATCCTATAGCCTCTCTTGCTGAATGACAGGGTTTGGGTTCTAACTGAAGTGGATGTTATGGAAAAGAAGTGTAAGTTACTGAGGTTAGGGACCCCATGAAGGGAAGAACCATCAAATAAAGTTTCTCCTTTCCAAGAATGAAGGTGAATGGTTGTTTCAAAGTATTAGTCAAGAAGAATAAACTTAATTTCTTTGTTCATATCTGTTCCCTGAAAAAGATAGCATTTCTTCTAAAAGACTCTCACTTCATAATAGTTAACAAGTGCGATCAAAGGTCCTCTTGGGTCTTTAACAAGTATATAGCCTACTTCAGGATGCCAGAAGGTTGACCTGAGGTATGTTATAGGAGGAAAAAATTTGAGCAATCACCTGATGTTCATAAAAGAATTTTGAAATTTTGATTTACTATTGTGAAACACATTTGCAAAAACTTTCTAACTACCTAAGTTTACCAGAAGATCAAGTGATAATTTCATAATGAATAATTACAGTGATCTCCTGCTTCTCAAAGCTTGCTCCAGAGAGCTCAAAGCATTTCACAATTCTTCCGTCATTATTCCACACAGAATTCTTCATTTATATTAGAAAAATGTGGCCAGAATAGCACAACAAGAAATTCTAAAAATTCCAAAAGGAAGGTAAATGTTGGAATCACATATTACTCTGATTTTACAATGAGACCTTTGGCAGATTGAGGTCAAGGCACTAGCCCTGAGATTCAGAGTATCAGTAGCAGAGACTCAGCCAGAATCCAGGTCCGCTGACCCTTTTGACATGACTCCCCATCTTACCTCTAGCCACCATGCGGCCGTTCCCTGATCCTCTCTTAGCAAAAGACAGTTACAACTCTGTGAGACTTCAGCTTGACCCTTTGGCCCCACTGTAAACTGATAAATTATGTCACAATCCTGACAATGATTTTATTCCTTAACAATGAAAAGAAGATGTAATTTAAAAATGACTTTAGATGTACCATAAAGGCAGCATTCCCATAATCAATCATCCAAAATCGCTGTGTTATTTGGAACCATTTGAAGGAAAGCAAATTGAAAACAGATTTTCTAGACAATGCACCAAAGAGTTATCAAATCATAAACATCTAGATTACTTTAACATGTTGATTATTCCACAGTTAGGGTCACCTTACAAGTAATTCCTTACAAGTAACTCAGTCCAGGACAAACTCTGGAAAATTCAGTAAATCCTTTGCTTAACTTGTTAACTGAATCAGGTTAAAACATATCACTATGTGAGGAAATACGTTAAGGGCCCAAAACACAAAATAAAATACAAGTCTCTCTTGGAACTGTTCTAAAGACTTTATTCTATGTTGGGCAATGAATATTATCAAAGTAACTTGGCTTTTAGGGGAACCAGTTTTCAACTATTTGAAAATTCTATGCTTAACATCAAAGAATGATTCTGAATTTTGCTGTGAAAAAAAATATTTAAATTCAACTCTAGAGGTTTAGCCTAGTTGTTGACCAAAAGAAGAAAAGAAAGGAAAAGAAAAACCTCTGTAACAAGGAAGTAGCTGAAAATGGAACTTATTCGTATTTCTCCTTATTTGTGGATTTTATTGTGTGAATGTTTAAATTCTGCATTTACGTTTAACACACCCTTAATCTGCTAAGTACCTAAAAGAGATTTTGTATTTAGAACTTAAGTGTACAAAAACAGGACCCAGGGCTGATAGGAAGGATTCTAATTAGCTGTCAATTTCCAGTCACCCACACAGGTCAATCGATTGAACCGCATTAAATGAATCTTGTTTGAAGAACAAGTGTGACGTGGTTTGTGGTTGGCTCCCTCTTTTGGCTTTTATAGCAGTTTGCAAAATTCCTTTTTAATGGTTTCTGAGAAAGGGCTGTCACCCCCTGGGTGTTTTTGGTCAAATTCAACTTGCTCCTTAGGGGTTTTCCACAGATCAGCAGAGATGTCGACCCTCCCAGAGCAATGGATCACAGTTCACCCATTTGCCAGGCAAGGAACTGTCACCATCCCGGTTTTGAAGAGAAAATGATGTGAAATAAAGCAGGAGGTTAAAAGAGGAAAAGCCTCAAAAATACAATTTTCAGTTACATTGCAGATGTACGCTCGGGCTCAGACCTAGCCCTCGGCCATTGCACCCTAAAATAAACATATCAAATTCCTGGACTGGAGGGAATGACACAAACCATTACAAGTAGATTCTGCTATTCCTCCACGTGTGAACTGCAATGTGCTGTCATGCTTGGCTTAATGTGGAGTCACTGCAAGTGTTGTATCTGATGGAGTTGCATCTGGCTATTATTATTTGAGAGATTTGTTGAAACAGAAACTCTTATCCGGTGGTGTCAATTGGGCTGAATGATAGAATCAGACCAGAAAAGTGATTGGGAACCTTGACACCAGACTGATAGAGAGTTTGCTGATGGGACAGAACTCCTAGGCTGATGTTCTTTACTTAGGGAGTTCTTAGGCAAAGACCATCAAGGGGACAGTGCAACAAACAACAGACTATGACAGTGGTCCAAAGGGCCATCTCGGACACAGAGAAAGCTGTTCTCTCTGTAGCTATACAGGGATGTGGCAGGAAAATGTTGATCTCCCTTGTAAAACTTGAGGACAGTTTAATTAAATCAGCAGGGGAAAGTTGACCCTTCAGGGAAGTGAGGAAGGCAGGTGGAGATAAGAACAATAAAATCTCCTGAAAGAGGCTAGAGCAAATGCACACATTTGTGAATTGAGCTTTCTTCACACTAATGGAGCTTTTTGGCAGCTGAAGCTGTGCATAGCTCAGGACGTTCCAGGTTATTTTGAGCTTTATTGAATGATTTTTGTGATTTTGGTATTGTGTTCTCTGATTGTCATTCCGAGGCTGTGTTTCATCTGAACCTAGAGTGCAAAGCTGAAACACAAACTGAACACGTCAAGTTTTATTCTGCTCTGTGTTCTCCCGCTAGTGTATGTGGTTTTGTCGCTTCACCGCAAAAGTTTATAAAGCCTGCGCTGATCAGCAAGACCAGGTCTCAGAATACAGTTGCCTCTCCAAATGCAAAATAAGGGCTCATTTTAAGGTTCAATGGAAGGTTCTGGAGGGGGTCGATTTGGCTAGTCTCAAAGCTAGGCAAAAAGCCCAAACCTGCCAGGTCCTGCCTGGTTTCAGATTTCAAAATGAAACTTTCACATGGCAAGGTTCCCAACCCATCCAAATTTAAAGAAACAGGCACTTGGCATGCTCTCCAGATAGATCAGCAGTTGCTCACATGCAGCTGTGCACATCTGGCCCACAGGTATCTGATTTGGTATGAAGATAAATCGTGTAGAGGAACAAACCCACAGTGGTAAAACTACAAATGTATAGTTTCTTGGAGCTAAGCCACCTTCATGCTTAAACCCCCATTCACTTCCACTGCCACTTTTCCTATGGGCTCGATTCCCGTGAAAGAAGCCTATGAAGGAGAAGGGGAGTACAGTTGCATTCAAAGTCGATGCTGGTCCCTTAGCAGTTAGGTACTTAGTCTCACCTTTAGCTGCTATGAAAATATCAATCTACTTATTTATTCACTCATTCATCAGCCTTCCTTGATTAGTTCAAAACACCCCAGTCGCATCACCTCAACACCCATGCTAGGCCCTGATTGCTATCCTCAGCACTCATGAATAAATATGCTCTTTAATTCATAGGTGTAATGTATATATTATCAGTCTGAGTCACTTGTTCAACTGTTTCATCTTTATGTGTTTGTATTGCTTCCTGTCATCAATCAGTGGTATTTATTGAGTTCTTACCTTATGAAGAGCACTGTACTAAGTTATTGGGAGCGTACAGTATTACAGATTTGATAGATATATACCCTTCCCACAAGGAACTCATCTTCGGTCTTCTTCCTGCTTTCATGAGCTGTAAGTTATTTCTGTCAGTCCCAGTACAGGTTAGGCCATAAGCTCCTAGAGGACAACAGACATGTGTCTTAGTACAGTGTTCTACACATTGTAAACACTAAATACTAGTGAGAAGCAGTGTGACTCATGGAAAGAGCATGGGCTTGGGAGTCAGAGGTCATGGGTTCAAATTCTGGCTCAGCCACCAGTCAGCTGTGTGACTTTGGGCAAGTCACTTAGTTTCTCTGTGTCTCAGTTATCTCATCTGAAAATGGGGATTAAGACTGTGAGCCTTATATGGGGCAACCTGATCACCTTGTATCCTCTCTGGCACTTAGAACAGTGCTTTGCACATAGCAGTGCTTAACAAATGCCATAATTATTATTATTATTAGTGACTGATAGTGATGAATGATAGATCTATTCATCTTTCCATACTATTGCTACTACGAGTTGAAGGTTTCAATCATACAATCAAATGTGCATTTATTAAATGCCTGTTGAATCCAAAACTGTGCAGAGTGCTTGCGAAGGTGTTGCAACAGCTAGTTAGGATTAATGAACACATTTAGAAGGGCATATCTCTGATTGTTAGTAGATTCACTTTCTGGTTCATCCGTGCACTTACGTCCATACCCACTAAGCACTTTGATACTCACTCCACCCCCATAGGACTTGTGTACCTGACCTTATACTCTGTCTCTTCCTCTACCTGTAGGTCAATTTTCATTCATGTGCCCCCCTCTAAACTACAACCTTCTTAAAGTCAGAGATTATGTTTCTATACTCTCATACTCTGTTGAACTCTTCCAAGCACTCAGAACAGAGTTCTACACATATAAAGATCTCAGTTAATACTATTAATTTATTGATATGAATGGTGAGTGATCAATTAATGATAATTGATGAATGAATATGCCAGAATGGAACGTTAGGAGTATATCAGAATAAACAATTGAATGTACAATTGTATATACATAATTTAAGAGCTCGAAGGATAGATATAAATTTTCAAGTGCTAAGAGTAGGCTGTGATCATACAACCTCCTCCATAATGTTTCTTTCACCCATCACTTCTTCATCACCCAAACAGCCATGACCTTGGATCAAGCTGATTTAAATGATATGTGTTAAGCACTTATTATGTTCCAGGCACTGTTCTAAGCAGTGGGGGAGGTACAAGATAATCAGGATGTACACAGAGCCTGTCCCACATGGCTCGCAATCAACCCCCATTTTACAGATGAAGTAACAGGCATAGAGAAGTGAAATGACTTGTGCCAGTCACACAGTGGCCATGTGGAAGAGCTGGGATTAGAACCCAGGTCCTTTTGACTCCCATGTCCATGCTCTATCCACCAAGTTACACTGTTGCTTGATATCATGATTAGGATATCAGTCTAATCTCTGAACACACATCTTCTAGCCTCTCCCTCCTACAGTCTGTTGTGCATGCTGCTCCTAGATCATCCTTCTGCAGCTCAACATGTCTCTCTCCTACTTCATCACCTGCAGTAGCTGCTATTGCCATCTGCATCAAACCTTTCTTTAGCATTGGCTTCAAGATACTCCACCTGCATTTCCCATCCTATACATTGACTCTCTTCACCCTCTACTCCTCAGCTCACCTTCTTCACTCCTCCCAAACCCATCTTCAATTATACCAACTATTCTTGACTCTTCCCCCTCTGGCACACTCTTCCCCTGTCCTGGAATTCCCTCATCCCCATAAATCTTATAGATCACAGACCTCTTTAAAGTCTTACTAAACCACCATCCTCTTCCAAAACCCTTCCCTAGTTTATTCCTACTATTCAATGTCAGGTCTGTCATATAGTCACCCTAGCACCTTAGCACATTTAACTGGCTCTGTGTATACATAGAATATTAATTGAATGGTCTCTTCACTTGTTTACTCTATTTCTACTAATACAATTCTACTAATTGTATTCTTGTTTTCCTCTTGTCCCATTATTAATATTTTATTCTGTTGCCCCCTTTATATTGTAAGCTCCTTGAGGACAAGGATTATGTCTTTTATTTCAACATGTTTTTCTGAGTTAATACAATACCCTGTAAATAGAAGGTGCTCAGTTCTGTGGCTGGTAAATAATAGAAGTCCAATTCAATAAACTGCACTGTACTGGACTCCTACACACAATACTTACCAAGTGCAGTACTCTGGGCCCAGAATGATAGTCTAAATGATCAATACAATGTTCATTCTTGTTGAGAGGGTATCCCTTGAGAGAAGTAGACAATAAAAACTAAAATACCTAAAGATCAAAATCCAGGCATTAATAATGATCATTTTGGTCATAAAAAAATAATAGCCTAACTTTCTCAAAGGGCTCTTGGAAATATCAAATGAAGATTTGAAATGTGACTTTGTAATCATGCATCATATCCTAGCCTACAATGTATGTGAAAATTAAGATTAAAAATTAAAAGATCAAAAGTCTTTCATCATTAACTGTTGCTGAATTGTACTTTCCAAGTGCTTAGTACAGTGTGTGTGTTTTCTGCACACAGTAAGAGCTCAATAAATATGATGGAATGAATGAAATTGGTTGGCTCAGGAACACTGTCTTCTATTGATTCACAATTGAGTCACAATATTGAAATGTGACAGCTTTTATTCAAATCTCTGGTTCTGTTTTCACCAATATGTTCATCAGATTGAAATGATCTGAATTGACTTCAACTCTTCAATTTTTCCCAAATTTTGCAAAATCAGGATTGCAGAATTTTATTTCCAAAAGAAAATTCACCGGTTTTATCAAAATGTCCTTTTCTCTAGAGATTAAATGTGTCATGCATAGCCACTCTAAGACTAGACTGTACTTTAGCTAGATGTCTTGAGAAAATCATTAAATGCATAAAGGGTATTGTACTCATCTGGTTTGCTAATGGATTCCTTCTAGACTGTAAGTTCTTTAAGGGCAGGAATTATGTTTAACAACACTAGAGTACTGAACTCTCACAAATGATTAATACAGTGTTCTGTTGATAGTCACTACTCAAGAAATACCTTTTATTGATTGATTGGCTGGCTTCAGCTCAGCAGAAAGAACTGACTCTACATAAAATGGAATGGGTTAGTAATTTCTCAGAGTCTTATATTTCTTTCCAAACTGAATCATCTAATCCTCCCTAAATGTCTCCTTTTTAAAATCTTGTTTAAGAATAATAAGCTATTTTTTTAATTTACCCATATATAATATTCCCAACAGATCTCAGATTTAAGGATTTAATGCATGCCCAACTCCAATTCAACTATTTAGATGAAATTGAAAATTAGAACCTATTTGTAGAGTCTTTTAAAGCAATATGCCTTAAGCAAAAACACCCAGTTTATATTTTTGAGGTTTGCAGTCCTTACCATCCTTACCATAAACACTCCTCATCTCTGTTCCCTCTTTTACTGACACAACCCCAGTTATTCAATCTGGGTAGCCTAACAGCATCTATCGGTATGAAGAAAAAGCCATTAGACATTAATAGTACATGAATGACATCAGAATCATCCTAGCCTAGGCCAAAAGACAGAGTGTTTATCTGGTGACGTCTTTTCTATAAAGTGGAAGGAAATCCTAGAGCTTTTTGGTTTGGCAGTAAATTTATTGTTGGCCTCTTGCCTTTCAGACAGGCATGCCAGTGGAGGGCACTCCTCAGTAATCTTATCTGGAAGTTCAGAGCCCACCCTCTTCCAAATATTCTTCCTTATTTTCCAGCCACGTTTTCTTTTACCTGATTTTGAGAAGCACAGAAAGGCAAATGATCTTTACCACAAGCCCTCTTCTTTTGTAATTGTGCCTTCCACTTGATTTTTAAGTAAATTAAATCAAATAAAAATAGGTTTGTTCCACTATTAGAGAATCTGGCTACTGTGAGTGGACAGCCCATCTTCCCTCACATTTTAAAATTAATGTTTTTATGTTCGTGATCACATTTCCATAGATGCCCTGTTTGCTTTTAAGATTTTAAAAATGTGGTGGAAAAGGATGTGGTTTGTAGCTCACAGGCACATGATTCAACTCTTCCTAACTAGACATTTTGGGTTTGGTGTTATTTATTGAAAAACTAATTTAGATAACCAGAGCCAAGGATGCATTAGAAGAATTATTCTAAGTCAGTGACACTGATTTAGACAGGTTCTTTGATTTCCTTTTGACATCACTACTGCTGTTTTATATTTCTTCAAATATATGTAAGCAAGAAGCCTAATGATGCTAATACTAATCATAATGATAATAATAACTGTGGTATTTGTTAAGTCCTTATTACATGCCAAGTACTGTACTAAGAACTGAGATAATTACAAGATGATCAAGTCAGACATAGTCCCTTTCCCTCATGGAGCTCCAAGTCTATCTAGGAGGGAGAATGGATATTTCATCCCTACTTTATATATGAGGAGGGTGAATGGCTATTTCATCCCTACCTTATATATGAGAATTGTGAGACTTGTCCAAACAAATGGCAGTGCTGAGCTTTTATCCTAGATCCTCTGACTTCCAGGCCTGTGTGCTTTCTATTAGGCAATTGGCTTCTATGTTTTGGACATAGAAAAACAATTTTCCTCCAACTTTCTGTATCATTTTGATCCCTTTCTCACATTCTTCCATCCTGACATTGATCCTTAGGGACTTCAATATCCATGCACATGTGTCTGATGATCCTTCCACTGTCCTTTCCCTCTCACTTCTCAACTCCACTTACCTCCTGCTCCACCCCACTTCATCCCATCACCAACTTGGACACTTGCCGATCTCATCACATCCAATCTCTCTATCCCACCACAACCTCCTCACCTACCCTCTCTCTCACAAATCCACTCCCTGTAAATCTGTCCCATTCTCCCAAAAGAGACCTCTGATCTTTTGATAAAGTATGTAAATCAATATGTACATAAGTGCTAAGAGTATCCGTGAGTATATAAGGGCTGACCTGTGGGTTGGGAGGATATGACTTGGGAAAAAGAAAGTCATTCAGAGATTGATTCCTAGGCAAGATGAGATTTCAGAAGTGTTTTGAAGGTTTGGTGGCTATGATCCTTTGCTTAACATTTCCTGTCTACTTCCTGCCATCCTACTATTGATATCCACTGCTAGTATGACCTGATGGAAGGAACACAGGCTTGGGAGTCATAAGACCGGAATTTTAGTCTGGTCTTTGTCACTAGTGACCACTTTCTGCTCTCTGTCTCAGTTTTCTCATCCATAAGATGGGCATAAAATCCCTCTTTCTCCATTATAGACTGTGTGTCCTATATAAAAGAAGAACTGGGTTTGATCTGATTATTTGCCCCAGTGCTTAGCATAGTACTTGGTGTAGGGTAAACATTTAACGAATACTGTGATTATGATTAACAGAAATATGAAACTGCAGCTTTAAGGAAATCCAACTGCATCTCTTGATCTGACACTTTCTCAAGGGAGGCATTTTCAAAGTATGTGCCCCAAGCCTTCTGCCTTGTTTTTGTTTCATTTTTTTCCCATCAATACCCCAGACGCACTTCCCTTGTTCAGAAATTGCCACTTCAACTTTGATATTGGGACTACTGCTGCTTCTCTTTGAGCCTTTGTTCACTCTCTGGGAACAATTCAACAAACGAGGGGCTGGAGAGGAAATTGAGAGGTTAGGTACATTTTTCTGATTCCTCCTTGGACTGGTTTTTAAGTGATTCCTCTTCTTTTCCTTGATTTGGTTCCCTTTCTCATTTCCTCCTCTCTCCCTGGATGAAGGATCCCTTTCACAGCCACAAGTTCATTGCAGAGAAGGTGAACCGAGGTGGTTAAACTGAAACTGAATTTATGGTTTTTCATCTGTTTTCTACTCTTGATCTTGGACTAATTTTTTTTGGTTAAGGAAGTGATCTAAGTATTATTTGGAATCTTCCATTTTTTCATTCACATTAACTTTCAAACTCCCTGATTATATTTTTCCTCCTTGAAATCATTTTTTACATTTTTTTTTAATTTGGAAGATCATTCTTCACACTGTCAACATGCTCTCTAAACAATCTTGACTTCCCTAATCACTGTCCTTGAAATCAAATACAATTTTAATCATGATTTGGCAGGCAGAATTAGATCACTACAGTTGAAGTTAACTGCAATCAAAATTCTGGATGATATTCATCTCCTTGGAGTAGGCATTCATATGACAGTAATGATAATAACAATAATGGATAATTTTATACAGTACTATAGAAAATATATTGGCATGACATGGAGAAATATGAGTTTACAAACCCTTTTTGGGACTCCAGCAGTGATCTAGATTTCGTCAATTCTAACTGAAAAAGTGTGTGGTATTTATATATGTTTTGGGTATGTTTGCATTAATAGTGACAATATTTTATAGTCAGTGTTCACTAGCTGCTATGCAAGACTTGACATGCAAGGTAGCAGAAAGTTATTTCTGAAAAGAAAATATTTATTTGAATGGCATTCCATCATCCGTTAGTACTTGTAAAGAACAGTTGGCTGTTAATTCTTAAGCAGTTTAATGCACTTTTGCTATAATTATAAACAAATGTATTCTTAGTTACAAGGTTGGCTAAGCATAACTATGGTAGCTGTTATCTTATTATCCATTAATAAAAATAGTCTGTGTTGGGGTTTAGAGCAAGAAAATGCTATTATTGACTTTTCTTACTTTCCAGCTAAAACACAAAGTACCCTACTTACTTAAAAGTTTGTTTTGCAGAAGGATACTGTAGATATTTATGATTGAAGCCATAAACGTTACTGTTTGGTTAAAAGTTTTATAATATTTTTCCCCTGAAAAAGTATTTGGAATCTATCTTCCCTGGTAGACTGTAAATTCTTGAAGGTAGAGATTGTCAACTCTTGCACTCTCTGAAATCCTTAGAATAGTATTGCTTACAGTCAGGACTCCAGACATATTATTGAATGACTTGCACCTATCTGCTTTGATGTTTTAGATAACATTTTATTTAGTGGCAGTGTGAAGGTGGACTAGGTTACTTCTCAGTTCTTTAGGTGCTGAGATTTAAAAAGCAAATTGGAATATGAGGACCACTTTCCCTTCCAGGGCTTATTCCTGCTTGCTTCCAACACTGTTTCTATGGTTATGAGGTTTTGTTTTATTTTTATTTCTTATTAACAGTATTGTCCACTCAACTATCTACTCAATGTACTAAGGACTGTAGTCCATCCATGACAAATCTTTCAGACATGGTCTTTATCTCACAAGGTCTCACAATCAAAGCAGTGGAAGAGTAGAACAAGATGAATGAATTACAATTAATACTTCTGGGTTGTCCCACTGAAAGTGACAGTTGATCTTCAAACCTGAGATTTGAGGACCGAAAATCCCCCGAAAGGAGTTGATTTAGAGTTGGTGGTTTAGCAGCACCATGATTACTCTCATCCTGTCCAGTTGCCTCACAGAATGCAACGAGTAAATATGTGGACAGGAATGGAGTATACTGTCAAATCTACAGAAGGCTTATTTTGTTTTTTTAACATGCTGGGTCCATTTATGACTGAAGTGATTAGCAACATATTTACTGTCCCATAGTGACATAACAGGGAGTTGTCTTGGTGGCTGCAGCAGACTTGGCCTCTCACATTAGCCAGATATTTTTCAGAATTCTTGCTTAGGACTTTCTCCGTCACAAAGCCCTGGGTAATTCTTTGGTCAGAAATCTTAACCTTCCCCATTAATGGTTTAGATCCAGCAAACATTCAGCACTTTATAGATTTGGGATTAATCTCTGGGCCTTCTGATTGCAAAGCCGTATTCTTTCCACTGGACCAACAACAGAGGTGGACAGACAAAATCCAAAGCAATTTAAAGGTGAAATTATCTTAATTCAGAGTTTTAATATGAGTTCATAAAGCAATACTTGGATGGGGCATTTCCCAGGCCCCTTACCCCAATCAAGCAAGCAGTTGTGGGTTACAGTTGTCTCAAGTGGACAGTATAGTGCTTTGGTCACAGCAAGCACTCATTCATTCATTCATTCAATCATATTTATTGAGCACTTACTGTATGCAAAGCACTGTACTAAGCACTTGGGAGATTAGAATACAGCAACAGACACATTCCCTTCCCAAAACCAGCTCACAGTCTAGAGGGGGAGACAGACATTAAAATAATTGAACTGCAGATATATACAGATACATACATATTTACTCGAGTGGATTGCAGAGAGGATGAAAGGAGGGAGCGAAACAGGGAGACTCAGAAGGAATACCATTGATTGATTGAATTTCCACTGCCTTCCAAACATTCTGAAGTTTGGGAATTCAGGACTCACTCCTAAAATGTTTGATATATTTGTTTATGGCAATGGTTAAGCAATTACTATGAGCTAGACACTGTACTAAGCTCTGGGATAGGTACAAGGTAATCAGGTTGGACAGAGTCCTTGTCCCACATGGGGCTCACAGTCTTAATTCTCCATTTACAGATGAGGTAACTGAGGCCCACAGAAGCAAAGTACTTACCCAGAAGACAAGTGGCAGAGTTGGGATTAGAACACAGATCCTGCTGACTCAGGCTGGACCTGGGAAATTGGCCCCCCATGAAACCTTTGAGTTCATTTTGTGTCTGTTATATTGTTATATTGTACTTTTCAAAGCACTTAGTACAATGCTCTGCACACAGTAAACACTCACTAAATACAATTGACTGACTGGCTTAGGGGAATTCCAGTTCCTGGGTGAGGGGCAGGGGGATGGATGAGGGATGTCTCGATTTCTTCCCATTTCTGTGAATGAGACTTCCCTAAACTGTAGGATCAAAGAAGGGAGGCTGTCTCTGGTCATAGCTTTGAATATACATAGACAATTTAATGTTTGATCCAAATACATTACCACTACTCAAAGAAATAATAGCTTTAACAGAAGTCTACAGTATCTCCGGAAATTCAGAATTCACACAGTTCATTTTATTTTAGAGGTCATTTCACCATTCTATATATTGAGAGAACAATGGTGCTCAAATCTATTTTTCACTCTCATCGAGGGAGTATGTGCTGGCTTCTCTTGAGTTCAAATCTGATCCTTTTCCCCATTCCCTGCCTAGTAATTCTATAGTAGACTTGTTGTTTTCTAACTTTAACTTCCTATCCAGTTGTTAGCTGCCTTTACCCTAATTCCACATTTAGTTTGCTGGTTATGATGGATGCAGCTGATGGCCTCTTCCTTCAAGGTGGGCCCATGTCGATGATAGCAGGGCCTGCCTTAAACTAAGGGTCAAAGTTAATGTGACTGCTCCCTTCCACAAGTTTCTGTAGCTTTGGGAATCCCTCCAGAGGCCACCCACCTTGTGTCCTATATGGATCTGGCCCTATTTCCCAGACCCTACAGAGCCTAGCAGCCACTTAGGGTGGCTGGGACTATTTGAATAGAGAGGGGAGAAGCTCAAAATCAAGAAGCTGGCTGAGATCTGAATCTTCACTCCAAGCTACACCTATACCTAATTATCTTAGTTAGTGGGAGAATAAATTATCTCTAGAAATGAAATGCTTACCTTCAAGATGAGGTTTTGAAGAATCCAAGGGAACAAATACCAACATTAATTAATATTTGGAAATGGAAGTTTGGAGAAAACACTTTTCCACAGTTTGAACCAAATTGAAGATGTTTCTTGAATTTCAAACCATTTTCTTCTCCGTATTCCCTGTCAGTCAAATGGCATTTTGTTTTACTGAAAATTAATTAAATGCATTAGAAATAAATGAAATTCATCTTTCAAATGTCTGTAGAAGAGTTCTGAGCAAAACATAGTGCACAAATGGAAAACTTTTGAATATCAATCAATGGAACAACCAAATGCATCCGCTACAGTGAAGTTATACTTTAGAATAAAGTATAAAACATTTTTCTCTGAACTATTAATAATATGTATGAAAACAACCCTGAGAGAAATTTAAGGCTCTCAAGGAAATTTATGAATATTTGTCCATTTGAGTGTTGGATAATGAATCAATCAATGATATTTACTGAGCATTTACTAGGTGCAGATCACTTCACTAAGTGCTTGGGAGAGTACAACATGACAGAGTTGGCAGATAGGGTCCCTGCCCAAAATGAGTTCATTAGATTAGAACGTGAACAGGATTCTGGCCCAGATTGAGAATAAACCTTGCTTCAACAACAGGGTACCACTGTGAATTGTCATTATGGTCCAGGGATTCCACAAGTCTAGTAGGCAAAACAAAAAAACAAGAAAATGGATTGAACTCTAGTAGAGAAGAGGATATAATGAGTGATGTGACAGTAGAGCCCTAAAACAAATGTCTGGATTAGCAGCCAAAACACAGTCTAAGATTACATAAAACCAATAGAGGAAATATCTAACCCTTTCAAATGATGGCAGAAACATAAAAATAATGGAAAGAATTAACGAAAGCTAAAATAAACCATGCCAATCATTTGAATTACATTGCTCCAAAAGAATAACCAAGTTGCAGTTATTTTTTGCAGGCATAATGGGGGTAAATGTGAATTCTCTTAAAATGTAGAGTCATGGATTGTAGGATAGTATAAAGACTGTGCACGTAAACAACAATAAACCATGAATGAATGGATTTTAAGTATCTTTAAGCAACCTCCCCCCTCTCAAGTCACACCTTGAGAGTTCCTAGCATGACAAGCAGCATGACTTAGTGGAAAAAGCATGGTCTTGGGGGTCAGAGATCATGGGTTCTAATCCTGGCTCCTCCACTTCTCAACTGTGTGACTTTGGGCAAATGACTTAGCTTCTCTGTGCCTCAGTTACCTCACCTGTAAAATTGGGATTAAGACTGTGAGCCCCACATGCGACAACCTGCTGACCTTGTATCTTCCCCAGTACTTAGAACAGTGCTTGGCGCATAGTAAGTTCTTAACAAATACCATTATTATTATTATTCCCAGTGCTCTACTGGTCATGATTATGAAGGGAGAGTTTGGCAGAGACATCCATTCCATTCCAAATCTATAGTTTGTTCATGAGAACATTGCTACAGTCCAACTGTAGTTCCCTCCATTTCACGATGGAGTGATAGTATTTTTTCCAAACTAAAGGATACTGAATGCGCTTTCATTAAACCTCTTTCAAATGTAGCTTAATTTCAGTTTTCGTTGTATTTTGCTGTACTTCTATCCCAAGACAAACACTATTTACCATAGCTCCAAGGAGTCAAAGGTGGTCACTGGCCAGGAGGACTTGCAGTCTTTCCCCTATCCAGAGCCCCATATATCCATAGAAAACTGATGGTCCAAACAACCACCCAGTGCAAAAAAAAGGAATCTGTGGAGATAGTCATTTTCCTGTAGGAGTTATTGGTTTGATATCATTGTTTTCTTTTCTTCCAGCATTAAGTCTCTCTCATCTCATGAGGTTGACTATCACTATGGCAGTCCTAGCATCGCCTTGTAGGGTGATGAATATTTTAGTTGCATATCGACTTAGCCATCTACCTCTAAGTAACCCAGATTAAATTTTGTTATATCCCATCATCACTACTGGGCTAATAGCCAATGTTTTTTTCTGGGTGGGAGTGAGAGAGAGGCATAAACAGAATCAAACCTCTTCTGTGTTAGAAACAGCCTAGAATTATATAAATATCTCGTGTCAGAAAAAGAAAATGTTTCTTGGCTGGGATGATGGATCAGAGGGATGAGAAGAATAATTTGCCAGGGCTTTTCCTCTTGTTGGCTTCAAGCCTGGTTATCATTCAACCTCCTGCTCTTGGAAGCAACTTCTTCCCCCTTTCTTTGAAATCTTCCAAGTGCTACATCATCCTCCCTGCCTCTTTATTTTTAGTGTGTAGTCAGTATACAAAATGCTGAGGGTTGGGGAAGGGGGAGAAGAGAGTAATAGGAAGGGTAGAGGGGAAAGAGGGAACACTTTAATATACATTTATCAGCGTATTCAACTTCATGATCTGCCATCGGGACTACTTGTTATAACATTCAATTTAGTTTTTTGCCTTGATGTTGATACTGCAAGCGCCACTCACTCAGATAGCTGACCGATGAGTTAATACTCTTCTGTTTTCAAAACAAAGCAGTTGCTTAGATGTGAAAACAGTAATGAACATGAACATTACCTTACAACGTGGATGGAGAACATATGCCCATTTCTTTTGACACTGTATTTTGGCAGCACTCTCCAAATGTGCCTTCTCAGAGAGCTATATTATGCCTTTTTTGTTATTTGATGGTTGAAATGTGCAGATTTTAACATTACGGAGATGAGAATCCAACCACAAGTTTGTTGCCAGCCACCATGCTCACACACGTATATAAATTGAAAATTTGCAATGAATGGCTAGAAAGAATGCAGATATTTAGGTCATTGGGATGTACTGAAGGATATGCTTGGAAATCTTTGGGATTTTAGCCCCTGCAGAGAGTGTTAAATGGCTTGGTTTTTTCCTAATGCCTGGTGTGTGTGTGTGTGTGTTTTGTGTATATATATATATATATATTGTACATATATATGTACTGTACTGGTGTGTGTATCTATGCTATTACAGCATGGCTTAGTGGAAAGAGCCTGGGCTTGGGAGTCAGGTCATGGGTTCTGATCCTGACTCCACCACTTGTCAGCTGTGTGACTTTGGGCAAGTCAGTTAACTTCTCTGTGCCTCAGTTATCTCCACTGTAAAGTGGTGATTATTCATTCATTCAATAGTATTTATTGAGCGCTTACTATGTGCAGAGCACTGTACTAAGCGCTTGGGATGAACAAGTCGGCAACAGATAGAGACAGTCCCTGCCGTTTGACGGGCTTACAGTCTAATCGGGGGAGACGGACAGACAAGAACAATGGCACTAAACAGCGTCAAGGGGAAGAACATCTTGTAAAAACAATGGCAAATAAATAGAATCAAGGCGATGTACAATTCATTAACTAAATAAATAGGTTAACGAAAATATATACAGTTGAGCGGACGAGTACAGTGCTGTGGGGATGGGAAGGGAGAGGTGGAGGAGCAGAGGGAAAAGGGGAAAATGAGGCTTTAGCTGCGGAGAGGTAAAGGGGGGATGGCAGAGGGAGTAGAGGGGGAAGAGGAGCTCAGTCTGGGAAGGCCTCTAGGAGGAGGTGATTTTTAAGTAAGGTTTTGAAGAGGGAAAGAGAATCAGTTTGGCGGAGGTGAGGAGGGAGGGCATTCCAGGACCGCGGGAGGACGTGACCCAGGGGTCGACGGCGGGATAGGCGAGACCGAGGGACGGCGAGGAGGTGGGCGGCAGAGGAGCGGAGCGTGCGGGGTGGGCGGTAGAAAGAGAGAAGGGAGGAGAGGTAGGAAGGGGCAAGGTGATGGAGAGCCTTGAAGCCTAGAGTGAGGAGTTTTTGTTTGGAGCGGAGGTCGATAGGCAACCACTGGAGTTGTTTAAGAAGGGGAGAGACATGCCCAGATCGTTTCTGCAGGAAGATGAGCTGGGCAGCGGAGTGAAGGATAGACCGGAGCGGGGCGAGAGAGGAGGAAGGGAGGTCAGAGAGAAGGCTGACACAGTAGTCTAGCCGGGATATAACGAGAGCCCGTAATAGTAAGGTAGCCGTTTGGGTGGAGAGGAAAGGGCGGATCTTGGCGATATTGTAGAGGTGAAACCGGCAGGTCTTGGTAACGGTGCTTGGTAACGGAGAAGCAGTGTTGCTCAGTGGAAAGAGCATGGACTTGGGAGTCAGAGGTCATGAGTTCTAATCCCAGCTCCGTGACTTAGCTGTGTGACTTTGGGTAAGTCACTTAACTTGGCTGTGTCTCAGTTACCTCATTTGGAAAATGAGGATTAAGACTGTGAGCCTTGTATCTACCCAGCACTTAGAACAATGCTTGGCACATAGTAAGTGCTTAACGAATACCAAAATTATTATATAGTAACTGCCCAGCAGAGTGCTCTCCCTTCATTCGTTCATTCAATCATACTTATTGAGTGTTGTTGTGTGCTGTACTAAGCACTCAGGAAAGTAGAATATAACTATAGAAAGATACATTCTCTACCCATAACAAGCGTACAGTAGGGGCCCCCAGAGTACCCTGCCTACAGTCAGTACTCAGTTTAATACTCTACACAGAGTATTCAATTATTTATTTGTTCATTCATTCACATTTAGATTGAGTGCTTACTGTGTGAAAACATTATACTAAGAACTTGAGAGAGTACAATAAAACAACAGTCATATTCCCTGCCCATAATGAGTTCACAGACTAGAGGGGGAGACAGACATTAGTGTACATGAATAAATAAATAAATTACAGATATATGCATATGTGCTGTGGAGCTGGGAGGAAGGATGAACGGAGCAAGTCAGGGTGGTGCAGAAGGCAGTGCTAGAAGAGGAAAGGAGAGCTTAATCAAGGAAGGCTTCTTGGAGATGTGCCTTCAATAAGGCTTTCATGTGGGTGAGAGCAATTATCTATTTGATATAATGAGGAAGGGGCAATGGTGAGGAGTTTTTGTTCATTCATTCATTCATTCAATAGTATTTATTGAGTGCTTATTATGTGCAGAGCACTGTACTAAGCGCTTGGAATGTACAAATTGGCAACAGATAGAGGCAGTCCCTGCCCTTTGATGGGCTTACAGTCTAATCGGAGGAAACAGACAGACAAGAACAATGGCAATAAATAGAGTCAAGGGGAAGAACATCTCATTAAAACAATAGCAAATAAATAGAATCAGGGTGATATACATCTCATTAAACAAAATAAATAGGGTGATGAAGATATATACAGTTGAGCAGACGAGTACAGTCCTGAGGGTATGGGACAGGAGAGGGGGATGAGCAGAGGGAAAGGGGGGAGAAGAGGGTTTAGCTGTGTAGAGGTGAAGCAGGGGGGAGTAGAGGGAGCAGAAGGAAAAGGGGAGCTCAGTCTGGGAAGGCCTCTTGGAGGAGGTGAGCTTTAAGTAGGGATTTGAAGAGGGGAAGAGAATTAGTTTGGCAGAGGTGAGGAGGGAGGGCATTCCAGGACCGTGGGAGGACGTGGACCAGGGGTCGACGGTGGGATAGGCAAGACCAAGGGACGGTGAGGAGGTGGGCGGCAGAGGAGCAGAGCGTGTGGGGTGGGCAGTAGAAAGAGAGAAGGAGAAGGGCGGAGAGGTAGGAAGGGGCAAGGTGATGGAGAGCCTCGAAGCTTAGTGTGAGAAGTTTTTGTTTTGTGCAGAGGTCGATAGGCAACCACTGGAGGTTTTTAAAGAAGGGGAGTGACATGCCCAGAGCGTTTCTGCAGGAAGATGAGCCAGGCAGCAGAATGAAGAATAGACTGGAGTGGGGAGAGAGAGGAGGAAGGGAGATCAGAGAGAAGGCTGACACACTAGTCTAGCTGGGATATTACGAGAGCCTGTAGCAGTAAGGTAGCCGTTTGGGTGGAGAGGAAATGGTGGATCTTGGTGATATTATAAAGGTGAGACCGGCAGGTCTTGGTAACAGATTGGATGTGTGGGGTTTTGTTTGAAGTGGAGGTGTCACCCGTCACCTGGGGATGAGTTCATTCGGGAATTGGCATGACGAGAGAGAGAGAGAGAGACCAAGGACAGAAAGGCTGAGTTTTATACAAAATTTATTCCGCGAGGTGAACTGAATTTTTGTTTGCAGTGAATTGAATTGACTATTTTGGACACGGGGAATTGAACCTCCCTGTTGGGAGGAATATGGTGATTTAATGATATTAGAGCATCCCTGTCGAGAAGAATATACTTATGTGTTACTAGAGTGTGGTAAAACACCCAGGTCCCATCCAGGAGGAATTCACTTACAGTTTGTTCGCACATGATGAGGTGGTTAGCTCCCACACATGAGCGCTTCAAACTTGGGAGAAATCCACTTGTTACACACTGGTGGTGAAGCACCTACCTTCCAGCTCCATGAGCACTTCCCACTTGGAAGGAATCCACTTATGCATTAACCACCCATGGAGAAGCACCTAGCTTCCAGTGGGACGCTCACCTAACCTACGGCTCCTCACTTGGTGCAGTCAGAGGCAGGAGAAAATGCACATAGGCCATGAGACAGTCAGGGAAGAGAGAAGTAGCATGGTCTAGAGGAAAGAGCTAGGACTTGGAGTCAGATAATCTGGGTTCTAATCCCAGGTCTGTCAATTGCTTGCTGTGTGACCTTTGGCAAATCAGTTAACTTCTCTCAGCTTCAGTTACCTCCCTGCAAAATGGGGATTGAATCCTCCTCCTTCCAATTTAAATTGTGAGTCCCATGTGGAAAGGACTGTTGCTAACCTGGTGTAGTTTTATCTACCCCAGCACCTACAACAGCTCTTGACACATAATAAGCACTTAAATACCAATAAAAAAAACTTCAGAGAAGGAGAGAGGTCAGGGCTGGGTAAGTAAATTTCTAAATCATCAGTGTAAAGATGGTCACTGAAGCCAAGAGGGCAAATGTGTTCTCCAAGGGAATGGGTGTAAATGGAAAATAGAAGGAAACCCAGAAATGAGCCTTGACCTACCTCCACAGACGGTGGGAAACAGAGGAGAAGCCTGCAAAAGAAGCTGAGAAGGAGCGGCCAGAGAGATAGGAGGGGAACCAGGGGAGAACAGTGTCAGTGAAGCCAAGGGTAGTGGATGGTCCAGAATGTTGAAGGCAGCAGCATGGTTGAAGAGGATTAGGATGAAGTAGTAGCCATTGGATTGGCAAAAGGTCACTATTGACCTTAAGGAGGGCTTTTTCTGTGGAGTGGAAGGGGTGGAAGCCAGATTGGTGGGAGTCGAGGAGAGATTTAGAGGAGAAATAGTGGAGACAACAAGTGGAGACAACTTGCTCAAGGAGTGTGGAGAGGAATGGTAGATGGGGTAAAAGCTACAAGTATATTACGGGATCAAGGAAGGGGTTTTTTTTTAGGATAGGGTGTACATGAGCATGTTTGAAAGCAGTGGTGAAGGAGCCATTGAAAGAGAATGGTTGATGATAGGAAGGGAAGAAACGAGGGGGCAAGCACTTTGATAGGGTACAAAACGATGGGGTTGGAGATGTAAATTTGAGGGGGAAGAATTTGAAAGGAGGCAAGAGATTTCCTTTTGCAATACTACTGGGAAGGATGGGAGAGTGGAAAGAGAGGACTGGAGTCCTCTAGACTGTAAATTCATTATGGGCAAGGAATGTGTCTGCTAATTCTGCTTTATTGTACTCCCCCAAGCACTTACTACAGTGATCTGCACATAGTAAGCAGTCAGAAAATAGTACTGATTGATTGATTAATTGGAGGAGGATAGGACTGTAGGGTAGCAGGGATGATTTTAGGGAAACTAAGCTTAATGGTTTCGATTTTACCAAAGAAGCATGTGGCCAGGACATTAGGGGCAAGAGATGTTCTGGAGAGGAAGGAAAGGGGGATTGAGGACAGAGTGAAAATTCTCCTCTGCACGTAGGATGCACTCAAAACATACTACTGAATGAATGATTGCACAATGAACCACAATGTATCTGAACTGTGCCGAAAACAGTGAAACTGAAGATCCAAATCAGACCATTAAATAAACTCGTATCATTTCCAGGATTTCCCTGGGAACTCTCAGAAGACATCTGGGGCCCAAAGCAGACTCTGCTCAAAGGAGCCAAAAGTACAACATGCTACCTCCCAGAATTCAAATTTGGCACTGGAGTGAATTCTCATTTTTGGCCTGAAAGTGAGAATGATACCAGACTATCAATTCCTGTACTTCAATAATTATCCATAATTTTTACGAAGTAAACAATAGCAGAAAGGTGAATAATACATGTTACTTAATTTTTTAATGAGATGCCTGCAAAGGGCCAGAATCTATTAGCAATAATAATTTGAAAATTTCATTTTTTCTAATAGTCCTTTTGGGATTTGAAAGGAGACATCAAGTCTTAATCTTTGAGTTCTAGGCAACTTTGAAGTTACAATTACTGTTGTTAAACATGTTTATCGAGGTCAGCAATTAGGCAGGCATCTGGTACAATATGAAGTTAGACCCAAGCCCTTCTGAGAGGGCTAACATCTCAGAACATTGTTGATGATGAAGCAACATGGCGTTTTGAATAGAGAAGGGCCATGGGAGTCAGAAGGACCTAAATTCTAATCCTGTGTCCACTACATGTCTGCTGTGTGACCTTAGGCAAGTCATTTAATGTCTTTCTGCCTCAGTTACATCATCTGAAAAATGGAGATTAATACTATGAGCCCCATGTGGGACATGAACTGTGTCCAACCTATCTTTTACCTACCCTAGCGATTATTGGAGTACCTGACACATAGTAAGCACTTCACAAATACCATAAAAATACATTTCCATCACATTGAGATCATTTCCTGAGTGATTCAAACTCAGGATGTCATAGCTTTCATTTGCATGTATCATTCTACCGTGGTGACAGAAGCCTGGTAAATTTACCTCTGCCTTTTCTGAGGCTTAATCCTAGCTCTTAGCATTGTCCAAGGCAACAAGGAATTTAAGTCTTGTTAATGTAAGTTTCTTATTCCAGACAAAAATAACTAACTTTAGGGTCTTACTAGATGTACCTTCAAACCTATCAATTCTCAAAATGCATTTTCAGGCATGAAAATGATGAACAAATCATTTATTAATTTTTTGAAAGCTTTTATAAGGAGAGAACAGAAACGTTTTTGAATTTTTGTTACTCTAGATCGAAGCCTATGACTCCTTCACCTTCATGCTCTCAGCAGTAACTGAAAAATCACAATGTAAATGATGACCTGTTGGTATATCCTATAAAATTTAATGTCTCAAAATTTGACAATTCCTCTAGGTGCTCTTTCTCTCTCACTCTATATCCACTTCGTAGATAACTTGAGCAATTATTCAACATTTTTAGAAGATTCAAGTGTGACATTTATTAATCCATTCATTACCTCCTGAAACATCAGATAACCGAGACCTTCCGAATCTTAGTGATTGCCTATTGATTTTTACCACATTCCTTTTCTAATTTTTTTTTATAGTCATTATAAATCACTCAACCAATTGTTCTAGGATTAGAAAATGCTTTTCTTCTGTTTACGTAGATTAACAATTCGTTCATGTATTTCTCACTTTAGAATGCTACTGAAAGTTTAATAAATCATTCAAGATGACAGATGTGTAAAGTTCCTGCCTTAAGTATTTTCATTCAAGCTTTTTTTTGGTATAGTCTGGATTCACAGACATTTGGCCGCAGTTTCAAAAGTCATAGCAAACATCACAAAAGGTTATGCGTCATTCTATTCAGTCAACCTTGCAAGAAGCAGGAGGTTCTTTCTGCCAGTCATATTATCCATGTCCCACATGGGGTTCAGAGTCTGAAAACTGGCCTAGTGGATAGAGCACAGGCCTGAAAGTTAGAAGGATCAGGGTTCTAATACTGGCTCCTCCACTTGTTTGCTGTATGACCTTGGGCAATCACTTCATATCTCTGTGCCTATTACCTCATCTGTAAAATGGGGATTAAGACTATGAACCATGAGGGACAGGGACTGTGTCCAACCTGATTAGTTTGTATCTACCTCAATGCTCAGAACATTGCTTGACACATAGTAAGTGCTTAACAAATACCATTATTATTATTATTCATTTTTACAGATGAGGTAACTGAGACAGAGAAGTTAAGTGACTTGCCCAGTTCTTCTGACTCCCAGATAAATCATTCATGTAGGTGTGTAAGAATGGGTATATATACATATACACATACCACATATCCTTACCTTTGGACCAGAAACCCCATGTGAGATAGAAACTGTGTCTGAACTGATCATACATATCTACTATAATATGTAATATATTAGTATATTAGGGTATTACATTTATGTATATATAATAATATAGTATAGTACTATACTATATATTATAGTATAATAGTATATTATATTTGTATAATAGTTAGCACTTATTGAATACCCTCATATATATGTATCTCTATGAACTTAAGTCTAGCTAAACAATACACACTCATGCATACAAATAAACATATTCATTCCTGATTGGTGGAGCACTTTGCCCTATTGACAGCTGCTAAATGAAAGCATTGGGTATCTACAATGTCCCCTTCCCCCATGACCAGCTTATCTGGTGTTTGAGGACTACTTAGAGGCCCCCCAGGTTGTTGGCAAGTTGGGAGAACACCAGTGCTAGAAAATCCATCTCTCTAGCAAGTGAAGGTACCCAAATCTTACTCCAGAGGCATTATTTCCGATTTCAGCTCCATTGGGAAGGAGTCAGACTTCAAGGACAAAGTTTAATATCTCATATTTCACCTAGAGGTCGTGAGCTCCTAACCTAGGTCAAACTTCCCCCTCTGTCTAAGATGGGGGCTATTTTAACCCCAGCAGTGTCCATGGTTAATGAAGGGAGCAGGTAGTTACAGAATTATCAACATAAATAATTGAATATGCAATTGAATAAACGTATGTATGTATAAATAATGTATATATGTACATCTCATCTGTAAAAATGAGGAATAATAATAATAATGAGTATATGTATATACATATATATATAGGATACAATTAATAGGAGGGACACAATCATATGTGCTAAAGGTGGATCATGATTTTATGTGGCTCGAGATCCTGGGAATTAATTGGGGATGACTAATTGGTGGAGATGAGGTTTCAGGAAGAATAGTGCTATATCATTCCTTTCCTCAAGAAACTCTTAATGCTGTTGTTTGCTCCTCACTGATCCTCAATGAACAAAAATTCCTGAACCATTGGCTTTCAGGCTCTTACCTGCTCTCAACAGCTTATATGTCTGTTCACTTTGCCCATTACTCTCCAACCCACATTCTACAATCCTCCCAAACAAACCTCATTGCCCCTAGCTCTCACTTCTACCTCTTTCAGACTCTTGAGAACACCTTCCTCCCTGTCCTTGGAACTATGCTTTCTTTAAAATCTGCAAGACCATGACAGTTTTCAAAACACTCTTACAATCATCTCCTCCACCCAAGACATTCCTCAATTAATGTTCTTCTCTCTAAATCATAGTCTCCCAATCACTATATCAGCACTTGTGATAATAATAATTATAATAACAACAATAATAACTGTGGTATTTGTTAAATGCTTACTACGAGCCAGACACAGTATTAAGCTCAGAGGTAGATACAAGGAAATTGAGTTGGATACAGTCCCTATCTAATATAGGGCTCACAGTTTTAATCTCCCTTTTACATATGAGAATACTGATCCACAGAGAAGTTACATGACTAGCCCTAGGTCACACAGCAGGCAAGTGGCAGAGCAGGGATTAGAACACAGGTCCTTTGTGCTCCCAGGTCCGTGTTCTATCTATTAGGCCAACACTGATTCCTGAAATTGCAGCCACCCATTACACTTACACCCAATTCTCCAGAAACATGGGGGAGGTGTTCTTGCAAAATCCCATGCAAAGAAAAACCATTGCTGTAGGATTTGTGATGCCTGGTGCCATGCACATATTAACATGAGTTCTTGCTCACAAGCTGCTTCTTATGATGCCTCTACAGAGCATTCCCTAATTCCTCAATAGGGTTCTAGCTAAACATGCAGTGAAAATGTGCAAAATTGTATGTACCTTAATATTTAGGCAGGTTTTTTTTCACTTATCAATCTTTACAGTTTCAATTTCTCCTATCTGTACATTATTTCATATCTATTGTTTTTACTTCTTTTCTAATTCCCCAAGAATTTAGTACTGTGATTTACCATAGGAAATGCTCACTGTGGTCCTGCAGACAGGCTAATTTGAGCCTTCTAGAGAGCAAGTTAGGTGAAGGGAGTGGGACTTGCCAAAGATATTAGTTGGGGGATTCACCCTTACCTCAGCACCTCAGCATTTATGAGCATATCTGTAATTTATTTTAATTTATGTCTCTTCTTCTTGACTGTGTTTGTTCTTGGTAGGCAAAGGAATGCGCTTACCAACTGCATCATATTGTACTCTCCAAAGCACTTAGTAAAGTAATTTGCATACAGTAAGCACTCAATAAATATCATTCTGAATTTGTTTAGGCCTTCTATTTTCCCATAGCACTTTCCCCAAACTAATTTCATTTTATTGCTGCAAAATTATTGTAATAGAATACATTGCATTGTATTGTACATTGTAATATTGTAATAGGCAGGCATGATTAGTCCCATTTCACAGATAAGAAAATGACCTTTTCCCCCTTCTCCCCAGGCTCTTGCCTCTTATGACCTGGTCACTTACTTTTTTTGAGAAAATTGAAACCATCAGACATGATCTCCCTAAAATCCCTTTTGCTCCTCTCCAGTCTCTCCCTCCTCCTGTCCCTTCTTCAATTCCCCCATCTTTTCTAGCAGTACCTTGAGGAAATCTCCTGCTTAATCTCACAATCTGCCCCTTCCACCTGTGCCTCCAGTTTATGCACCTTATCAAGTATTTGTCTGCTTTCTTCTTTTCTCTCTTTCTGCCATCTTCAAATGTTCACTCTCCAAAGGCTTTTTGCATCACAGATCTCAAACATGCTCATGTCTCCCCACCCTAAAAAACCCCCCTCTTCCTTGACCCCGTGGCTCCCTCCAGGTATTACTCCATCTTCCACCTACCATTCCTCTCCAAATTCCTAGAGCTAGTTGTTTGCACCTAGTGTCTCCACTTCCTCTCCTTGATCTCCTTCAATCAGGCTTCTGCACCCATCACTCCATAGAAACTGCCCTCAAAGATCACCAGTGATCTCTTCTTGCCAAATCCAATGGTCTCTACTCCATCCAAATCCTCCTTGACCTCTCAGTTTTCTTCGACACTGTCTACCACCCACTTCTGGAAACATTATCCAACCTTGGCTTCATTCATTCATTCATTGGCTTCATTGACAATGTCCTCTCCTGCTTTTCTCTGGCCACCCATTCTCAGTCTCAAAGGCTCATCTTCTGCCTCCCACCTTCTTACTGTGGGAATCTCTCAAGATTCAGTTCTGAATCCCCTTATATTTTCCACCTACACCCATTCCATTGGAAAACTCATTTGCTCCCATTGCTCTCATCTCCATGCATATGATTCCCAAATCTAAACCTCCAATCCTGATCTCCCTCCTTCTCTGCAGTCTCACATTTCCTCGTGCCTTCACTATATCGCTACTTGGATGTCCCAATGACATTTCAAACATAACATGTCCAAAACAGAACTCCTTATTTTCCCACCCAAACCCTTTTCTCCCCTCAACTTGTCACCACCATCCCTGTTTACAAGCCCATAACCTTGGCATTATCCTTGACTCATTTCTTTCTTTCAACCCACATAGTCATTCAGTTACCAAATCCTGTCAGTTCAACCTTCACAACATTGATAAAATCTGCCCTTTCCTCTCCTTCCAAACTGGCACATTAATCCAGTTATCCTTTCTCTCCTTGCTACTGACTCAGCATGTTCGTTGAACTCCCTGCCTCCTGTCTATCTATCCCTAATTCAGTCTATACTTCACTTTGCTGCCTAGCTAATTTTTCTACAATAAGGTTCAGTCCATGTTTCCCCTCTCCTCAGGAGCCTCCAGTAATTGCCCATCCACCTCCACATCAAACAGATATTACTGACCATCAGTTTTAAAGCACTCAATCACCTTCCCCCCTCTTATCATACCTCCCTGATTTCCTAGAGAAGCAGCGTGGCTCAGTGGGAAAAGCACGGACTTGGGAGCCAGAGGTCATGGGTTTGAATTCCAGCTCTTCCACCTGTCAGCTGTGTGACTGTGGGCAAGTAACTTTACTTCTTTGTGCCTCAGTTCCCTCATATGTAAAATGGGGATGAAGACTGTGAGCCTTATGTGGGACAACCTGATTACCCTGTATCTACCCCAGCGCTTAGAACAGTACTCTGCACATAGTAAGTGCTTAACAAATACCAACATTATTATTATTATTACTTTGCTTTTCTAATACCAACCTACTCACTATACCCCAATTTCATCTTTCTCAACATTGACCTCTCATCCACGTCCTGCCTCTGGCCTGGAATGTCCGTCCTCTTCATATTCGAAAGACTATCACTCTCCTCACCTTCAAAGTCTTATTGAAGTCACTTCTCCTCCAAAAGGCCCTCCTTAACTAGGTCTTCATTTCCTCATCTCCTACTCCCTTCTGCATCACCCTTATACTTGGATTTGCCCCCTTTATTAACCCCTCCCTCAACCCCAAAGCACTTAAGTAGGGAAGCAGTGTAACCTAGTGGAAAGAGCCCGGGATTGGGAGTCAGATATCATGGGTTCTAATCCCAGCTCTGCCACTTGTCTGCTGTGTGACCTTGAGAAAGTCATTTAACTTCTCTATGCCTCAATTCTCTCTCATCTGTAAAACGGGGATTAAGACTATGAGCCCCATGTGAGACAAACTGATTACCTTGTATCTATCTCAGTGCTTAGAACAGTGCTTGGCACATAGTAAGTGCTTAACAAATACCATCATTATTGTTGTTATTAAGTAATTACTATAATTTCTTTATGTTAATATCTGTTTCCCTCTCTAGACAGTAAACTCATTGTGGACACAGAATGTGTTTGTCATATTGTTATATTGTACTCTACCAAGAGCTTAGTACAGTGCTCTGCACATAGTAAACACTAAATAAGTATAACTGACTAAAGACTGACTAATGTGATTGCTTCCCAACAAGGAAACCCTACAAAGCAAGCCCTGAGCCCCTGTCAGTAACTAATCAGTAAATTTATTTCAGTAAGTTTTGTTGGGAGGTGAGGATTACTAGGTGTACATGACTAACAGAAAAGGAGACAATTAAGGATTTGAAAGGTTTCATCTTGTTAATCTTGACAGTAATACTGGGAAGGGGAGGCATTTACAATTATCCTTTATGGAGAGAAAATGTGACAAGATTTTCCAACTCAAATATTGGGAAAGTTTTGACCCCACCCAAAGACTTGTGACTGAGTTCTGAGACCTGTTCTGAACTACTTTGCTGTCTCCTAAACAAAGATTTGTTGGGTTCTAAGCAAAATGTGGAATCAATATAATTCTCATGTTCATCTCCATTTTGAATAATCCATTCCTCCCATGTAAACTAATAATAATAATTATGATATTTGTTAAGTGCTTACACTGTGCCAAGCACTGTACCTAAGTGTTGGAAAATTACTAGTTTTGCTGACTACCAATTGGGATGGCAAGAGCATGAAACATTCAAAGAATCTGGGTTCAGCACAGTGAAGCAGTCTCTCAATTCAGGATTCGTCCTAATACTTTTTATGGCTTGTCTAAGTTTCCCATTAGATTTCAAGCTCTCTGAAAGCAGGGAGTATGTACTCTACTGCTACTGTATTTTCCAAGGAACGTAAAACGGTGACTTGCATATAGTAGGTAATCAGTAGTATTTATTGAGCACTTTTTTCTATGCAGAACACTGTACTAAGCACTTGAGGAGCACAAAGTATTAGTAAGCACAATCACTTCCCTTAAGGAGTTTACAATCTAGTAGTCTAAATAGATATTAGATTAAATTACAGGTAGGGGAGAGTAACAGAGATTAAAGATATATCTGCCCTTTCCTCTCCAACCAAATTGCTTCTGTGCTGATACAAACACTTATATCCTGCCTTGACTACTGCATTTGCCTCCTTACTCTGCTGTACAGATCATTTTAACCATTCAGTCATTTTCCCCCACTCCTTAAGAACCTCTAGTAGTTGCCTATCCAACTCCACATATAACAGAAACGTCTTACCTTTGGCTTTAAAGCATTCACTCAGCTTGCTCCTTCTTACCTTGCCTTACTGATTTCCTATTACAACCTAGCCCTCACAGTTTTCTCCTCTAATGCCAGCTTGTTCAGTGTGCCTTGATCTCAACTCTCTCACAACCAACTTCTTTCCCACGTCCTTCTTCTGGCGTGGAACTTCCTCCCACTTAATATACACCAGACCATCACTTTCCCTACCTTCTAAGCCTTATTAAGGTCACATCTACTCCAAGAGGCCTTCCCCAATTAAGCTGTATTTTCCTTGACTTCCACTTCCTTCTGTGTCACCAGTGCACTTGAATCTGTCCCCCTGAGCACTTGATAGTCACCTCACCCTCGGCCCCGTGGTATTTATGTACATGTCCCCAGTCTATGTATATAAAGTCTGTAGATAGTAATTAGTATAGTAGTGATAATGTCTTTGTCCCCTTCTAGACTGCAAGCTCCCTGTGGGCAGCGAATATGTCTACCAATTCTTTTGTATTGTACTTCCTAGCACTTAGTACAGTGCTTATTGTATCAATAAATACTATTTATTGATTGATTCATATCAGTGCTCCTGGAGAAAGTGGTGGTGATTATCCAAGTGCCTAGGTGACAGGGAAATGCTGAAGTGTCACTGAGGGGGAATAGAGTGGGGAGATGAGAGATTCATGAGAGAAGGCCTCCTGGAGAAAGATGTGATTCAGACGATTAGAGAAGCAGCATGACGCAGTGGAAAGAACACGGGCTTGGAAGTCAGAGATCATGGGTTTGAATCCCGGCTCTGCCACTTGTCAGCTGTGTGACTGTGGGCAATCACTTAACTTCTCTGTGCCTCAGTTACCTCATCTGTAAAATGGGGATTAAGACTGTGAGCCTCACGTGGGACAACCTGATTACCCTGTATCTACCCCAGTGCTTTCAGCAGTACTCTGCACATAGTAAGTGCTTAACAAATACCAACATTATTATTATTAAAAGGTATTTGATGATGGGGAAAGTAGTGGTTTGTTGGTTGTGAAGCAGACTGGAGTTCCAGATAGAAAGGAGGGCAAGAGGTCAGCAGCAAGAGAGATGAGAAAACATCTCATCTAAGGAGGGCCTTAGAAAACAAGGCCCAAGCACTGGCTTGAGAGGAGGGAAGCATGTACACGCACACAGTGTTCTGTACAGAATAGGCATCTAGTATAGTACTCTATACAGATTAACTGTCTACTAGAGTGTTCTGCTAAAATCTCTGAACATGTGCATAGCTCATTAGGCACCCCTACAGGGGAGGCAGCATGGTGTAGTAGAAGAGTGCTGGTCTGAAGTCAGAGGACATGGGTTTGAGTCTTTACCCCAACTTTCTGTGTGACCTTGGGCACGCCACGTAGCCTCTCTTTATTTCAGATTCCTCATCTTTAACCATATTTGACTTTCTGCCACCCTCAAAGGGAAGGGTTACTTTGAGGGCAAAAATGAAATAGTATTTTGAGGTCAAAAATGAAATAATTTTGGGACTGAATTGGAAATAAAAGCATTATATAAAAGATATCACAGTTCTGCATACCCAGTAGGTGCCCAGTACAGTAACCTGTATGAAGTAGGAGTCCATTTCAGGGGCTGCATTCAGTTCGACACACTGAACAGAGCAGATATTTAATAAATACTGATGATGATGATAATGATTATAATGATGATATTCATTTCAAGTTCAGTATTTACCACCAAAACAGAAAGTCTAGTGCTTCATTTTGCCTTTCCTCATATTATTTGCCCTTGTTGGAACAACTGAGTTAATATCTGTAAAGTACCCTAAGATCACTTTGTAAAAGATGTTATCTATAACAAAATTGGACAGCATTACTCATCACCCATGCTAGTGGAAAAGAAGTTTGGCTTTGGTAAATGGAATCAACATTAAAATCAACCTCACATTTTAGCCAGCAATTTCTACCTCCCTTCTGCTAAATCCTGTTATTAATGCTGCCAAATGAAAGGATTTGAGTTTCCCTTCCCTTAGCTCCTAACTCTCCCTTCGAAGGAAGTTCTGAAGAACAGTTCAGTAGCCCAAACACTGGAAACAGCAACAGAAACCCGAGGCCTGCATGAAATCCATACTGAATAACCAACCTCTGAGTAATTGAAATGAACTAACTATAAAAATAAAGTATCTGAATTGTATCACCTCGCCTTAGACAATAGAATTTAATTGGAAAAATTTTCCCATTAATTATTTGTGAACAATGCAGTACAACATCCAGACTTGCAATTTATTGCTTGCTTTATGATTTCAGAAATTAAAAATGAACTATTTTGAAAAAAGGCTTCCCCTTAGGCCAAGATACTGTCTTCAAAGATTTAAAGTTAGCTGGGTGTCTGTCTGGTGCTGGTCTTTGATGAAGCCTGGATCAACGTGGATTTTTCAGGCCAACTAGCAGTAATTAGCATTTTTTCCTGTTCTTCATCATCTACAGTTAATCTCTCACCCCTGGTTTAGAAAGTAAGCACTTATACATATGACTGATTAATTCTGTTCTATCACTCGGTAATTTCACATCTACGGTAGTGCAGCTTCCTGGTCTTTTTTCTCTCCAACCCTAGTAAGATTGTCTCTTTGTCTCTGTCTCTCACTTGTTTCACCATATCATTTCCCACCTTAAATACTGCACTAGCCAGTTACTAGCATTTACTGAGGGTCTATTAGGTGCAGAGCAGTATACTAAATGTTTGAGAGAGTACATGGAAGTATTCTCTCTGTAAGTACTATTGAGCACCAACTATTGTGTGCCGAATAGTTTACACTGGGAAGGTGTGGTGGAGTGAAATTATATGATCTCTATCTTCCAGGAGTTTACAATCTAGCAGATTAAGTAGGCAGATACAAATTATTTACAAAATGGAGCAGAAGAATAAGAATATAATCGGTAATTATAAAAGTATGAAAAGATAGGATGGATTCATTCATAAGTTTTAGATGAATAAATAAGTCAATATACCTAAGAGCTGAGGATGGGTTGGCATATTTAGCATAAATTGGATTTAATTGAAATAAATAAAATATCATACTGGTCTGCAGTATTCTGATTCTTCAACTGACCTATTCTTTGTTTTCCAAGTGTCTTGCCCCTGCTTGTCTACCCTCTCTAATCTTATTTCAAATTTCTAATTGTGAATAATCAATCACATCTTCTTTCCCTGTTTCCCCTTCCATTTGGGCACATTTAGTCAGTTTCCCTTTCCTTCATTCATGAAAAAAATAGTAGAGAAGCAGTGCTGTCTAGCTGACAGAGCACGGGCACAGGAATCAGATGGACCTGTGTTCTAATCCCCACACTACCAGTAGTCTGCTCTGTAACCTTGAGCAAGTCACTTAATTTCTCTGTGCCTCAGTTACCTCCTCTATAAAATGGGTATTAAGACTGTGGGACAGGGACTGTGTCCAACCTAATTAGCTTGTATCTACTCCCAGCAGTTTAGTATAGTACCTGGCAGCTAGTAAGCATTTAATAAATACCCACACGCCCTAGCCCCTGATCCCCAACCAAAAAAAAAAAAAAAGAAAAATTAATCAACCCTTTATCTGATCTTGAATTGAGCCATTTTGGAATTGATGTTCATAATCTCTGCTCTTTAAGCTTCTTGAAAGCTGGTAACACACAGTCTGCTTCTGTTGTACTCTTTTAAAGGCCTACTGCATGGCTGGCTTTCACATATTCAGTACATCCAATTGATTAATTGACTGGTGATTGATCAAATCAGATAGCACAGGGACATGCTACATCTGTTGTAGCTTGAGGTTGGCAGGTTCAAAACAAGCAGATAAAATGCTGCTTTCCCCAGCAGGATTACAGTGAACACATGGAATTTGTTCCCATGGGAAATGATTTGTCCAGAAACCATCGGCAGGTTAAAACGAATTTAGAACACGTTCATGGACAAGAGAACTGTATTGTGTTTCTAGACAGACAATGAGAATGTAGCAGGGGAAAGTTAGGGGGTTTTTCAATAATAATCTATCCCTAAACATTAGGAGAACAGACATTACATAATTCTTCCAAGAATATCATTGATTCTGTCATATGGATGTTTAGTCTAATCCAGTTACAGCATGTCTTGGGTCCTTATATTTTTTCTTACCTGATTTGGTGATGCTGCCCTTTGCTATAATTTGATAAGAGTTTATGAAAAATAGAGTGGCATAGAGTGCTTCTTCAAATCTCTGAGAAAAAATTCACATATCATTTGAGTTCCACTGATAGTTCCTTTCCCTCCATAAACTTTTAGGGTTTTCTTATTTTTCTAAGTTATGGGGTAAATGATTTGAGGTAATGATGAGTATTGAAAATTGCTGTTACAGGTCTAGAAATAAATGTTCAGTACAGAAACAGAAAAATTTTATATATTCACTCTGAATACAACTAAACTGTATGAAAAAATGTACAAAGACTCAATATTAAAGAGCCTGCTTTGTTCTTAAACTCCCCTAGGGACAGGCACAATGTCTAATTCCCATCTGCTTATTCTTTTCTAGCCCTAAGTACAGTGTTTTGCATACAGTAAATGCTTAATAAATACTATTACTACTTAGGACTGGAGAAGGTACCAGGTCATGAAATCGGACACAGTCGCTGTCACAAATATAGCCCAAAATCTGAGTTATCCTTATTCTACAGATGAGGAAACTGAGGTCAGAGAGACTAAGTGATTGCTCAAAGTCCTACAATAGACTAGTGGTAGAGCTGAATCTTGAACCTGGGTCCCTTGCTATTTCTACGAGGCCACGCTGACTCCATATTGTGATTGTATTCTTTACTATTATTGTTATTATTATCATTATTACTACCATTATTAGTATTATTATGATTTTATTTAAGTGCTTACTATGTGTCAAGCACTCTTCTAAATGTTGGCATAGGTATAAGTTCATCAGGTTGGATACAACCCTGTTCCAAATGGGACTCACAGTCTCAGTAGGCAGGAGATTGGGAATTTAATTCCAGTTTTACAGATGAGATAACTGAGGAACAGAGAAGTTAAGTGACTTGCCCAAGGTCACACAGCAGGCAACTGGCAGAGTCAGGATTAGAACCCAAATTCTTTGACTCCCAGGCCCATGTTCTTGACTATACTGCTCCTTTAGTTTAAAATATTTCTCTGCTTTTCAAATGATCTGCAAGGATAATTACAGTACTGTTGAATTGCTAAAGTAGTGCATGTAGGTCTTGATAAATATAAACTTTTTCATGATGTGGGAAAACAAAATCTTATAATTTCTTCAAAAATACCTGTAGCACTTGGAGCAAAGTACCAGGTGTTTACGTATGTCTATATTTGATGGCATTAGACAAAGTAATGCCACGGCAAGGTAAAAATGTCTTAGTTTGCTAGCTGAACTTTTGGCCTTTGCTCGTGTGCCCCAAGGTTTTAAATGTAGCTTTTAAAGTTAGTGTCAGAGCCACTATCCAAGCAAAAGGTGCTCAAGGCAAAGTAGAAAAATAGAAAAGAAAACCGACCCAGATCTGTAATCCCATATGGTCAATCGCTATAATGGTCTGTTTTTGTTTTTCATATGAGAAAGTGTAATAAGAGCAAGTTGATCTATGGATCGTATTCTTCGGGGAAATCTGAGTCACTGATGCATACTTTGGAGGGACTCTTAAATAATATTATCTCTGAAGTGCTAGTGAGTGTTTGGAGCCTTCTTCTTATACGTACTCTGTGGAACTGTCCAATCAAGGGCCAAACATTTATGTCTCAGTAATGGGTGGCATCTCTCAGTAAAAATTGATTCAAAGCCTGAAACTTCTAAATGCAACATTTGAAAGAGCATCAACAGGAGTGAACTAGTAGCAGTCTGAAGTTGTCATCATTGACAGGGTATGATTTATCTTAACTCTCCCTAGCCATTTGGCTAAAGTTTTAAGTAAACACTTTCTGTCTTCCTCAAGTTCGCTTTACTGCCACCTCCCACTAATAAGGGATGTTGCCAAGAAAAGCAGCCAGGCAGTTCATTTACCTCCCAAAGTTGCCTGCCTCTCAAAGTAGGCTGCCTGGTTTTAGACAAGGGTCGGGGCAACTACTGGACATTTTCAACAGATGGAACAATGCTTCACTAATTATTTACACTGAGGTTATTTGCTTTCAGGATGTGTGTTCAACGAATGGGTGGCTGAATGAAATATTATGGCCCAGACAAAGAATACAAGCAATCCAAGCGGGCCATTTATGGTGATAGATGTAGGTGGAACCCTTAACTTTCTAAGAAGAAATAGAGCATTTTCTTCTCATTCTTTATAAGTCCCTTGAAGGAGACAATAATGTTGTCTCTACTCTGCTCTCGGGTTGAAGGTCTTTATTTGTTCAGTAGCTCAAATCTCTTCTGGTGAAAGCAAGCCTTGGCTGTTTATGTTACGATTTTCCCAGAAAGTTTCATTTGAGCTGTTGTTAGGGAATGACAGGTCCATTTCTTAATTGGCTAGAAGACAGATCGAGCTCTGTTATGCTGTAGGGGCCTACCGATACAGTAGCCATGTCTGTGTGGCTTTTCCCCATATTCACAAAATCATATGTGGAGAAAAATCTCTAAATAGGAGTGTGGCAACTCTCATTCCACAGTCAAATTGAACTATTCAGTATGTGGTTGCTACATGAAACCATGGCTCCCTGAAACTTTGCCGAAAATAACTGAACGCAGCCCTCAAAATGTCCACTGGTAATTGGTAGGTTGAGTATAGTAGTCTATCATGAAGGCAGCCCCAGAACTGCATTTTATTTTTTACAGTCAGGGTATTCAAGTGCTCAACTTAAGTTTTCCAGAGTTTGGGTCACATGCAAAGCAGGTGAGCAGGAGCAGGAAAAGTTACTTGTGAGAATAATATAGTGGGGTCGCTCCCTGATGCTTATGATATTACAGAGGTGAGATATTGGTGCACCCTTTTTTAATAAAATTTCTTTAGCACTTACTATGTGCCAGGCATGCATTAATTACTGGGGTAGATATAAGCTAAGCAGATTGGACACAGAATGGGACTCACAGTCTTAATTCCCATTTTAAAGACAAGGTAATTGAGGCTCAGAGAAGCTAAACCATTTGCCATAGGTCACACAGCAGACAAATGGCAGAGTGGGGTTTGGAACCTAGGTCCTTCTGATCCCCAAGTCCATACTCTATTCACAAGACTATGCTGTGTTTTGCAGATTGGCCAGATTGGCTGTGGATGCCACAAAGGATTCACTTCTCATGACATCCCTGGCACTCATGGTGAAACTAGGGTTAGGCCTGACTCAGAGTCAGGATCAGTGGTAATATGATAGAGCACAGCTACTTCGTAGGGGAAGCAGCATGACCTAGTAGAAAGAGCATGGGCCTCAGAGTCAGAGGACCTGGGTTTTAATTCTGACCTTACCAATTCCTTGATGTGTGCCCTTGGTCAAATTATTTTGCTTCTCTGGTCCTCAGTTTCCTTAGATACAAAAAATAAGGATTCAATACCTGTTCTCTCTTCTACTTAGATTTTAAGCCTCATGTGGGACAGGGATTGTGTCTGACTTGATTAGTATGTGTCTACACCAGTGCTTAGAACAGTGCTAGAGGCATTGTTAGTGCTTAACAAACATAATAACAATAATAATAGTAATAATAATAATAGTATTATTTAGCCACAGCCACACTCTTGTAGTCACTGGATGAAACTTAGAAATAAGATCAATCTCCAACCTCAAGTAGCAAGAAAATGAGACCATCATTTTAAAAATAAATCTGTGAAATAGTTGTGATTCTCATGTCTGTATATGTTTCCTATACAAAATGAGTATTATTTTTCCCAGGTCTTCCTCTTCTTCGCTGTGAAACTTTGGACAATCAGTTCACTAGTCCTAATCCTCCATTTTCTCCATCCAAATTTGTACCCAAGACATTCTTGCTTCTCTCAACATTATGTGATGATAAATAAAAACTGCCTGGCAAGTACTTCAAAGCTTTAGGAAGAAAAAACTGCCAATCAAATTCCAAATATTTCTCATCCTCTGTGAAGGACTTATAAATTATTTTCATTATATCACAAAGCTCTGCCAATGGTAGCCTTATACCTGTCCAAGGAAATGTGTTTTGTTTCCCTGCTAGTTTGAATTTGTTTTGCAAAACTGCCAATCCCCTCTTCATATTAGTGCTCACCCCATTAACTAATACCCAGAGCTTTGCTTTCTTTCCTTCAGTTCTCTCCTTCTTACCTAACCATTCCCTTCTGCAATGCCCCAGCTCACACTTTCCACTCCTCTCATCTTTCCCTTTTTCTAGACTCTCCAGTTCCTGACCCATTGCTCATTCCCTCCCTTTCAACATGGAACCCTCTCCCTGCCCTCAAATCTGCCAAACCACATCTCTCCCCACCTTCAATGCTTCAGAAAAAGCCACCTCTTCCAAAGAACGTTCTCTGATAAATCCCCACCTCTGTGCCTCTTCTAAACTTGTTTTCTGGTCCCCATATAATGGGGCTCTGTAAGGATTCTACACAACAGTATCCTTCTACATCAAACCCTGCAAATTTTGGACCTAGAACCCACACTCCTCCTTTCCAGATTTTTTCTTTTAATTTAACCCACCATTCCCACCTCACCCTTACTCTCAGATCCTGTCCCTTCACACACTAAAAGTTACATGGCAGTGATATTGGCACCAGCCTGGTAGAGAGAAAAATATCCAATGCTTTCCTCTCTCCCACACTGGGTTCTTAAGATTTGGATTGAGTCAGTTTCCAGGGTTAGTGGAAGAGTGGATCTGCTAGCAGCAGTAATGCCCTGAAAGACATGGAACATCTGACCCTACACATTACCTCAGGACTAGGGCTGGGAGTTGAGCCAGTTCTATTTACAGGTACTCTCTCTCTCCAAAGGATGGCTACCAACAAATCAATCATTCAATCATTAGTATTTACTGAGCACTTACTGTGTACAGAGTACGGTACTAAGTGAAGCAGCATAGCCTAGTGGACAGAGCACAGGCTGAGAGTCAGAAGGATTGGGGTTCTATTTCCGGATCTGCCACTTGTCTGCTGTAGGAACATAGGCAAGTCACTTCACTGTGCCTCAGTTTCCTCATCTGTAAAATGGAGATTAAAACTGTGAGCCTATTTGGAAAGGAGACTATGTCCAACCCGATTAACTATCTACCCCAGTGCTTAGAAAAGTGCCTGGCACATAGCTCTGAACAAATGCCACAATTATTATCGTTATTATTATTATTATTATTAAGCAACTGGGAGAGTTCAATATAACCGAGTTGATAGACACAGTCCCTGTTCATGAAGAGTTTACAGTCTAGAGGGGTAGCCACACTTTAAAATAAAATGCAGATATAATAATAATAATTATTGCATTTGTTAAGTGCTTACTATGTGCCAAGCACTGTTCTAAGCACTGGGGTAGATACAAGGTAACCAGGTTGTCCCACATGGGGCTCACAGTCTTAATCCCCATTTTAAAGATGAGGTAACTGAGGCTCAGAGAAGTTAAGTGGCTTGCCCAAGGTCACACAGCAGACAAGTGGCAGAGTCAGGATTAGAACCCACGACTTCTGACTCCCAAGCCGGTGCTCTTTCCGTGGATAAATGAAAAATATAAATCCAAGTGCAAAGGCAATGCAGAACAGATCTTTGGTTCTCCTTGTTCTGTGAACTTTAACGGGTACTTGCTTTACCTGATTCTTTATTTACAAGGTGATTAGTATACTCAGATTAGACCATCATTCTTTGTTTATTCCAGAAATCCTGGTCTAGTGTCACTATCTCTGGTCTCGATACCTTGGGCAAATTGTTTAACAAAAATAATAAACTGATCATAATTCTGGTTTTTAATAAGCACTTACTGTGTGCCAGGCATAGTACCAAGCGCTGAGCAAATTGGGTTGGTCACAGTCCCTGTCCCATATGGAGCTCACAGCTTCAATCCCCATTTTACAGATGAGGAAACTGAGGCCCTGAGAAGTGACCAAAGTCACACAGCAGACAAGTGGCAGATTCAGGATTAGAATTTATGACCCTCTGACTCCCAGACCCTTGCTCTATCCACTATACCATACTGCTTAAACACTCTATGCCACAGTTTTCTTCTTTATAAACCAGCTATAAAATTCCTGCTTTTCCCTCCTCTTAAACTGTGTCAAGTCTGCGTATTTTGTACCTAGTGCAGTGTTTGGCTTATAAGAACGCTTAATAAATGCCAACCACAATTAACCTTACAAATGTAGTTCTTTTCTTCTTCATATAGCTTAGGTTTCTCAGTCTGTGGAACAAGCTGAGGTAAGCCACAAGCCAGCTGAGGTGTTAGTCTCCACCCCGTTAAGCATTCCCAGATTGCCACCAATGAGTCAGGCAAGTTCACACACAAAGTACCAAAATTTATCAAACCCCAAAGTGATTTTGCATTGAGACTTAACATTGGCTGGGCATTCTCTTCCATAATGTTACAGTATTAGAGTACCATTCAAAAACAAAACCATAAATCTTCACAGTCATAAATTCTGCCAGGAATCAGAGTTTTATCCATTCATTTAAAGTCTCCAGGTGCTATCCACCCGATCCTGCGGACATTTCTCCTGGGTTACTGGTTTGAATTTCCAGAATCCCCTTTGACTCCTAAAAATAATACAGTAGTTACCACATAATGATTTTCCAGCACTTAGAGAGCCAACGCCATATTTAAAGATATATTCCTTTATTGGTGAATCACTGTTTTTCACTTCAGAACTCTGCAGTGAACATTTTTGAATCCTGGAAATTTAATGCAATAGACTCTTTCAATGAACTTCTTAACATGCTCTTCAAAATGGCATGGAGAACCAATAAACCTTTCCCAATTTCCACAATGCTGAAGATTTATTTAGAAAACTGTGTAGGGAATTCTTCATTGCTGCCTATTTCTTTCTTTTCTTCAGTGAATCCCTTCTCTTCTTTTTCTCCTTCTCTTTTTCTCCTCCTTCTCTTCCTCCCATCTGGCCTCAAAGAGTTCACCTTCAGTTCTATCCTAACTCATATTTTCACTCTCCATTTTGGCTAGATTGTTGTTAGGGAATTAGGAAATTTTTGTCCAACATCGTCTCCCCACTTGGTTGATACGATGCACCAGGGGGTCCAAGAAAATAGCTTGTGCAAATATCTGAGCCAACAGAACAGGTATTAAAACATGATTTCCTCAATTAGGAGTTTTGCAAAAATTTAGTCTCCATGTTATAGGAAAACTGGTTGGATTTATAGACCCCTAAGTACAGAGGGTAGATCTAAATAAATAAAGCCCTTTGCAAGTTATACAGATTTGCCGTTTGAAGTTACCTTTGTCTTTTATCTTGACACATCTGCCTAATTGCTCCAGACCTGAGTATATTTCAGATGCATCATCCAAAGGGAGATAATGAATTATGCAGTCAATTAATCAATTTTTCTTTGAGCCTCAACTGTAATCAGAGGGTAGAAGTGACTGTAAAGCCCAGTAGAGAGTTACTGCAAAAAAAGAAAGTAACATTGATGACTACATGTGTGTCCAGATTTATTGGGTTTATGGGTTCATCCTTTTCGATCAAGAAATTGTATTCACTGCATACCCACTGTGCAAAGTAATGTACTGGGTGCTTACTGTATGAAGTAAGACACCGCATTGGGTGCAAAACTCTGAACGAAACTCTTGGGAGATTTCACCAACAGTAAAACCCACAGTCTCTTCTCTCAAGGAGCTCTCTCAGCCACATATACACAATCAGTGCCAGCTCTTTCAAGCCAGTGAGCTATAACTGTATATATCGGTTGGTTGTATGGAAAAATCATCCCTTCCTAAAGTAATTTTAGCTTCAGTAAACTCTTGTCCATATACTCATTCAGGTGTTCAAAGTTTCGCTTTGAAGAGCTCTAAGTAATCATTTCAGAAATACGGTTTGAACTTCCTTACGACATCATCTGTGTTCTGAACTGAGCTCTTGAAAATTGAACTAACCCCACAGTCATCAAATTCTACCTCAGTAGACAATGCTTACTCTTTGCGGCATCTCCTACCCCACCTTCATATCCTTCATACATGTTTCCTTAGGCTGTAATCATTAAGCATAGTTTAGCTAAGGTATTTATTGGTCAATCAGTCAATTGCATTTGTTGAGCACTTACTGTGTACAGACCACTCTACTTGGAAGGGTACAATGAAACAGAGTTGGAAGATGTTCTCTGCTCATAAGGAACTTACAACCTAGAGGGCTTACTATATGTCCAACCCTGTGCTAGATAGGTATGAGATAGATAGATTTGAGTCTGAGATAGATACGAGAGGTCCTTTCTGATTAAGCCCTTTAACTTCTCCTCTCCTCCCTCCCCTCGTAGTCATACAATCAATCAATCCATGGTTTTATTGAGTACTCACTATGTCCAGAGAGCACTGTACTAAGTACTTGGGAGAGTACAACAGAATCAGCAGACACATGCCCTGCCCATTATGATCATAGAATGGTCAACTATGCAACTTAACTTGTATACCCCTTAAGCATACTGATACCCAAGCCCCACGATACTTATGCTAATATTCTTATACTCCACTCTTTTCCCTATCCATAATCTATTTTTATGTCTGTATCTCTTTGTAGACTGTAAGGTCCTCATGGACAGGGAATGAATCTACCAAATCTGTTGTAATTGTACATTCCCAAGCAGTTAGTATAGTGCTCTGCACACAGTAAACCCTTAATAAATACTATTGATTGAAGAGGCAGGGCCATAGGTTTCTTGTCTCTACTTCACAGTTGATGAAACTAAGACCCAGATAGATTGTGACTTATCCAAAGTCACACAAAAGACTGGTGTTCAAGATTAGAACTGAAGTTGCATGATGCTCCCTGATAGATATTCTAGCCTGAGGAACAAACCTTACTCTGTGCCTAGCATTGTACTTAGCACTGAGTTAGATACAAGGTTGGACACAGTCTGTGTCCCAAGTGGGGCTCACAGCTTTAACCACCATTTTATAGATGAGGAAACTGAGGCACAGAAAAGTGAAATGACTTGCCTAAGGTCACCTAGCAGGCAAATGGCAGAGCTGGGGTTAGGACCCAGGTCCTTATGACTCTCAGGCCTGTTCTCTATTCACTAGACCATGCTGCTTCTTTCTAATTCACACTAACACTAATTTTCTCACTCATTCTCTGTGAGGGCCCTCTAGGAGCAGCTGACAGTACTCTGCACACAATAAATCAGTGATATTTACTGAGTGCTTACTCTAAATAGAGCACTGTACTAAGAGTTTAAGAGAGTACAATTCAGTGGAACTGGTAAACATCCTGAGCACAAGGAGCACACTAAGCATTCAGTGAATACCACTGATTGATTGTCTGATTTGACAGAATTCCTTTCCCCAAACCAATCATCCCCACAAACCAGATTAGAATTTAGAGGTCCTAGTTTTAATTTCAGATCTGCCAATTGTTTGCTGTGTAAATTTACATGTCACTTAATTTTTCTGTGTCTCAGTTTCCTCACTGATGAAATGATAATTCAATATGTGGCTTTACTCCTATTTACATTCATCTGTAAAATGGGGATTCATCTGTAAAATGGGGATTCATCTGTAAAATGGGGATTAACTGTGAGCCTCAAGTGGGACAACCCGATTACTCTGTATCTACCCCAGCGCTTAGAACAGTGCTCTGCACATAGTAAGCGCTTAACAAATACCAACATTATTATTATTATTACATTGTGAGCACCGTATGAAACAGGAATGGTGACCAACCTGATTATCTTGTATCTATTCCAATGTTTAGCATAGTGCTTGGCACAAGGTAAGTACTTAACAAATATCAAAATTATTATTGTTATTACTAGTAGATCACAAGAAGAGGATTAGATTTGAGTGTTCCCAGTCCAAAAAACATAGTCAGAGGACATTGGGTCTAATCCTGGTTCTGCCACATAGCTGTTGTGTGGCCTTTGGCAAGTAACCACTTCTAAGTGTTTCAGTTACCTCATCTGTGAAATGGGGAATAAGACTGTGGGCCCCATGTGGGACAGGGGCTGTGTCTGACCTGATTACCTTGTAATCATTCATTCATTCAAGTGGCTTTAACTGCCACCCCTATGCAGATGATTTCCAAATCTACATCTCCAGCCTTGATCTCTCTCCTTCTCTGCAGTCTCTCATTCCCTCCTGCCTTCAAGATATCTCTATTTGGATGTCTTGTGATCACCTCAAACTTAACATGTCCAAAACAGAGCTCCTTATCTTCCCATCTAAACCCTGTTCTCACCCTACTTTCTCAACACTGTAGACAGTGACACCATCCTTCCTGTCTCCAAGCCTATAACCTTGACATTATCCTTGACTCTTCTATCTCTAATTCAACCCACTTATTCAATCAACCACTAAGTCGTGTCTGTTCAACCTTCCCAACATCGCTGTAATTGCCTTTTCCTCTCCAACCAAACTGCTACCACGTTAATTTTGCCTTGATTATCAGCCTCCTTGCTGATCTCCTTGCCTTCTGTCTCTCCCCACTCCAGTCCATATTTCATTCTGCTACCTGGATCAGATTTCTGCAAAAACATTCAGTCCATATTTCCCCACTCCTCAGGAACCTCCAGTGGTTACCCATCCACCTTTGCATCAAACAGAAATTCCTTATCATCAGCTTTAAAGCTCTCAGTCACCTTGCCCCCTTCTACCTCAACTCACATCTCTCCTATTACAACCCAGCCCACACACTTCACTCCTCTAATACCAACCTTCTCACTGTACCTCGATCTCATCTTTCTTGCTGGAAGATCTCTTTCTTGAGAAGCAGCGTGGCTTAGTGAAAAGAGTCTGGACTTGGGAGTTAGAGGTCATGAGTTCGAATCCCAGCTCTGCCACTTGTCAGCTGTGTGACTGTGGGCAAGTCACTTAACTTCTCTGTGCCTCAGTTACCCCATCTGTAAAATGGGGATTAACTGTGAGCCTCACGTGGGACAACCTGATGACCCTCTATCTCCCCCAGCGCTTAGAACAGTGCTTTGCACATAGTAAGCGCTTAACAAATACCAAAATTATTATTGCTGCCGACCTCTCACCCACATCCTTCCTCTAGTCTGGGATGCCCTCTCTTTTCATATCCTACTCACAATTACTGTCCCCATCTTCAAAGCTTTATTGAAGGCACATCTCCCCCAAGAGGCCTTCCCTGACTAAACCCTTCTTTCCTCTTCTCCCACTCCCTTCTATGTCATCCTGACTTGCTCCCTTTATTCATCCCTACTCTAGTCCCACAGCTCTTACACAATTTATTCATTTATGTCTGTCTCCCACTCTAGACTTTATGCTCACTGGGGGGCAGGGAATGTCTCTGCTATATTGTACTCTCCCAAGCACTTAGTACAGTGCTCTGCACACACTAAGCTCTCAAAAAATACTATCAATTGATTGTTGGTTCTAATTCTGGCTCCACCACTTGTCTGCTGTGTGACCTTGAGAAAGTCACTTCACTTCTCTATGTCTCAGTTACTTCATCTGTAAAATAGGGATTAAAGCTGTGAGCCATTATGTGGGACATGGACTGTGTCTAACCTGATTATCTTATTTCTACCACAGCACTCAGTAAAGTACCTGGCATATAATGAGTGCTTAACAAATACCATATTAAAAAAAATAGTAAATGGATGAGATACAGACCCAGTTCTTGGCACCCTATTGTGAAATATAATTATTTTAAGATAACTGCCTGCTCCTGACAAACACAAGAATGACCTCTATCACCTTGACATCTCATCTCAATGATCTGCATCTTATTTGCTTAAAAGAGGAGCTGGGCATGGGATATTCTGATGGGAAGATGCCACAGCTTGAGGGTATATCTGAAGGTCTGCAAATGGAAAAAGACAAATATAAGGGAGAATGGTGAATGGCCAGCCCAAAACTTCACTGTGTCATTATGTCTAGAGTAATGAATTAAGCTTCATTTCCTCTATGTTTTATTCTGATTCAGATTTTTTCCTCCCTAGAAGGAAAGTACCCTTCCAGCATTAGCAGTATTAGCATAAATCCTTACTGAGCATCTATTATATGCACAGCACTGAACTGTGTGCTGATCATTGTACCATGTATTCATAAGGGTTGAAAATGAGAAAAAGACCTACCTACTCTGGAGCAATTCACAACTAATAGGAGAAAGAGACAGACACAAATGATTTGCAGATCAGGAGAGAGAACAAGGATGAAATTGATAGTAGTTAGAGTATGTAAAGAAGAAATAAATAAATGACAGAGGCAGTTGACTGTGCTAATCAATGTTTACATATGTGTTTAGGATTATAGAATGAATGTGAATCATAAGTATTGCTAAAATGACCTGGGGTTAGTGGAGTATATTCAGGGAATGCCTCCTGAAGGAAGTAGGGTTTTAGGAGAGTTTTGAAGACGAGATTAGTGATTGATGCCAAGTTGAAAGTAGGGGAAGGGATGGAGTTCCAAACAGGTGAATTGCATTAATGAGGGGTCAGGGGCAGGAGAATTCAGATTGAGATAGAGGGAGAAAGTTTTCTTGGGAAGAGGCAAGAGCTGGCAGAAATGTCTGTCTACTCACGCACCTTGATCATGTCTCTCTCGCCATCGACCTCTCGCCCGTGTCGTAGAGCTACCTCTCTCTTTTTTTGAAGCTGACAGATGATTACTCTATCCACCTTCAAAGCCTTATTAAAAGCACATCTTCTCCAAGGGGCCTACCCCAAATAAGCCCTCATTTTGTCTTCTTCCACTCCTTTCGGCATCACCCTTGAACTTGGATTTGCTCACCCCTTCCTCAGCCCCCTTTTGAAAACCACACTGTTTTCAAACACACAGGATGTTCATATCCATGATTTATTTATTCGTATTAATGTCTGTCTCCCCTCTAGACTAGGCTAATTGTGGGCAAGATAACATACCTACCAAGTATGTTAAAATATACTCTCCCAAGCGCTTAGTACAGTGCTCAGCATATAGTAAGCACTCAGTAAATATGAATGATTGAGATAGAGCTGGTGGTAGGGATTCTATGACCCCTACACATGCGACCAAGTGGTAGTGAATGTTTTGTGCCCTCTTGCCCTCGGCCTCGATGGAATCAGATCCTCCTGACTGTAGGTTTCTTGTGGTGGCTGGCCCTCGGTGATAATAGAAGCTTAGTCCTGCTCTGACCTGATGGGTGTTCTGTTTCAAACTCAGCTGGTAAACGCCGGCCCCATTTGTTTGGAGGCAAAGGCCCCAAGCTCTGTCCGCACTGCCACATCCACGCCTGTGATTTAGTGCCAGCTGCGGCGTCTTGTTGTCAACAGCACATGGATATTGTTACGTTACAGCTATCATTATTGTCCCCGTTTTGTCGAAGCTCTACTTTTCCTTGGCCCTCTGCCGGTACCTTATTATCCTCTATTGTCCTTTGCTACTGGATATTCAATACTTCCTAGCAAATTTTTTGCTCATAGAATCACAGACCTCTGACATAGTTAAAGGCAGTTTTGGTCATTTAGTCTGCCTTCCTACCCCACTGTCCCTTCTTTCCAGAAAGTGAAGCTTGGGCTATCCGCCCAACTAATGAAGCCAAGTTAGGCACGTTTTCCTCTTTTAGTCTTTTCTCAGAAGTCAGAGTGCTCCTGACATTTACTTATTTTGGTTGCTGGCCTGTGAAGTCTCTCCACATTTGAGATTTTCCCTTCTGATGCTTTAATCGTCCCAACTGACATATATAATCATGTTCCTTTGAGGACTGTAAGCTCCCCCAGTAGATTATAAGCTCTTTGCAAGCAGATTTCGTTTCTACTAACTACTGTATAGTATTCATTCATTCAACCATATTTATTGAGCACTTATGTGTGCAAAGCACAGTATTACATGCTTGGGAGAGTACAGTATAACAGTAAACACACACACTCTCTGCCCACAATGAGCAGTACTCTCCTAAACACTTAGTACACTGCTCTGCACACAGTAAGTGCTCATTAAATTGAGGAGGACTCACAGGCTCATGGAAGTGGAGTATTCTCTGTAGTGAACATAAATCCTGGGAACAACTTAGATGCTGAGACTGCAAAACTTTCTTTACATATATGTATTCATCTCTGTCCCTTCAAAGGGTTTTGCTGTGATGAGTGGAAACATGATATTGTTCATGCTGCAGGGGGGAGTGTAGTTATCGCTTGCTGAATAAACCACCACCATGTTCATTGGATATTTATTAAGTATTTTCAGGCATTAATAGCTCTAGAAGAGACTGAGAACTAGCCCAACCTCAGTTTCCTGGGCCTTCCCTTTTTAAACTTAAGGCCATGGTCAAGGACCTGGCTGTGTGAGGCTTAAGAGAGAATTTCAAGTAATTGTGTTTGAATAGGAAGAGCTATTTTCTCTTCCCCCTTCTCTCATCCTCTCAATATTTCTCTTGTTTTGTCTGGTCTCCCCATTCTCAGAACTTTTTTTTCATATTTTTATTTCCCTCTGTGGTTTTCACTTTCCCTTTGGGGCATTTATTTATCTTTGACCAGTTACAGAAGAGGATCTTTTTAATTTAATTTTTTGCAGGAGGGTGAGAGAGTGGATATGGCTAATGGGACTGATTCCTTCAAATCTCATTACCTAGTGAAGAAGGGCAGACTCAGGGAAAAGTATGAGCTTTAAAATCAAGACTTGATTGTCACAAAAAGGGATATGGGAGAAGAAATAAAAGGAACTGGGAAAATGGGAATGAGTGGGAGGCAGTATTTCAAACAGAGAATGTGATTGGGAGGCAGAGCTATTAGAAAGAAATAAAGTCCTTACACCTGGATGGGAGGACTCTGTCCAGCTGGGTGGGAAAAGATATGTCTTAGTCAAGGAGAGGGTGTAGGGTTGCCAAAACATTGAAAAAGGAGGGAGAGTGTTAAAGTTGGGTTTAGAATCAGAGAGGGAGGATTAAAATTGGACTTTGAAGTCCAGATAACATTTCTGTAGGATGTCTGACCAGAATTCCAGGTTTTATAGATGGATATGGGAGATTGGCAAGGTCTCTGTTGTTCAAGGCTACTTTTATTTGCAGCTTTATAGTTCCTGCTGCTATAAATTTGAACTAAGATGGGTATTGCCTTGCAAAAACAACATGAGCAAGGTATATGCTCTTGGAAAATCTATTTTTAAAGAGAAGGGAAACGCTTATAGCCAGCAGTATATGTCTGGTACTCCTCCATCTCTTATCCCACTAAGTGGACAATAATTTATTTATTAACTCTATCATTTACTCCGGGGAGGGGGAGGCGGAGGAGGGATTGAACAGTGTGGTTTTCAAAAGGCATTTGCTGGACTGTTTCAAATTTCAAAGAAAGCTGAATGAAAAAATGGCTACTTTTATTTTCTCTTAAGGAAATTTGGGATCTCTGGAATCCATGGTAATAGTTTCTGGGCTTATAAAGTGACAGAAGGTGGGAAAAGTCAGCAGGCAGTAACTGACTGATGCTGATGATGCAATTTCCATTACAGGTAGGAAGGATGATAATGTTTTGATGATCTGGTTATAAGGTGCAGTAGGAACATAAATGGAAATATCTTTCTGAGCATCTGGTTTTGTGGACTGTGATTCTCATACAGGACAGGGATTGTATCTGACCTAATCATCTTGTATCTACTCCTGAGCTTAATACAGTGTTTGGCACAAAGTAACTACTTAACAATTGTTCCAGAATTTGCTCCAACCTTTCTCTTCCACATTATAATGAAGGAATTTGTTGCCTTCTCCTTGTGGGAAGGTGCCTTTCTTCCTCTCTGCTGCCATTAACTTCCAGAAATCCAAGAAACCCCCATTCCCAGAACACACACTAACAGCCCCAGTTTGCTGTGAGTTGTGTTGCTCATGCACCTGAATGTCTAGGCCAGACCCTGGAACTTCTGAGGACCAATTCTGAGTTTTGGGTCCCCAGCACTATGAGCGACTTCCTTTCTGTAGGGCCCCAAAGGGCAGCTTGATTGCCTCACAACATGCAGGAGTGGGAAAGTTGGGTGAATGTTCAAGGTACAGTGAGTGTGGAGGGCAAGACTAGAGTGGAGAGAAGGTTGGGGGTAGAGAGAGGTAGAAAGAGTGGGGAGAGGTACAGAGAGAACAAAATAAAGTTCATAGCTGCTGGAGCCTCATGCTGACAGCTCAAGCTACCTTTTTATCATTTTGGGGGGCTTTTGTGTATCGTATTTGTTAAGCACTTACTATGAACCCGCAACTGTTTTAAACCCTGTGATAGATAAAAAGTTGGTTGGGCACAGTCCATGTCCCACAAGGGCCTTACAATCTTAGTCCTTATTTTACAGATGAGGTAACTGAGGCACAGAGAAGTTAAATACAGCACAAAGCACAGCAGACAAGTGACAGAGCTGGGATTAGAACCCAGGTCCTTCTGATTCCCAGGCCCATACTGTAACCACTATGCAATACTACTTCTCATGTCTCAAATGTCCCCATGAGAGTCCAAGTTATAATATGCTTCCACTTAAGGTGAAGCTGTCTCAGACTGGCCCCATCAAGTTCAGGAGTTGTTATCCTCCATATGTCAGACCATCAAACAAGAGTATTTATTGAATGCCTGTTTTGTGCAGAGCACTGTTGTAAGTGCTTGGAAGAATATGAGAGAATGAGTATGGATGATCCCTGCCTCTCCCTGAGCTTACTGTTCAGTGAGGGAGATGGACATTGAGATAAATTGCAGGAAGGTAGAAACCATAGAGTATAAAGATAAAGAGCTAAAGTGGGATGGGAGTTCACAAGTGCCTGGGTGATGTGGAATTGCTGAAGTGGCAGCTGCGGGGAAATAGGGTGGAGAGAGGAGAGATTAATCAAGAAAGGCCTCCTGGAGGAAATGTGATTTCCAAAGGGCTTTGAAGATGGGCAGAGCTGTAGTCGGCCAGATGTGAAGGATGAGGGAGTTTCAGGCAGAAGGGAAGGTGTGAGGAAGAGGTCAGTGGTAGGAAAGATGAGAATAGGCATAATGAATAGGTTGGCTTTGGAAGAATGAAGCTGATAAGCTGAGGTATATTGGGAGAAGAGCAATAATAAGTAGAGGGGGAATAGAGCTGAGTGCCTTAATGCCAGAAGTCAGAATTTTGCTCAATAGAGGTTTTCAAGACATGGAGAAACCTGCAGAGAACAATATCGTAGTAAAATGATCCAGGAATCAGAGTAACGTTTGGATTGGCGAGAGGAAAAACTGAAGTCAGGGAAGTCTGCAAGCAGACCGATGCCATAGTTGAGTTGGAATATGATAAGTATCTGCACTACAATGATGGCAGTCCACGTGGTGAGGAAAGGACAAATTCTAGGTTTGTCAAAGAAGAGCCAACAGGATTTGGTGACAGGCTGGTTACAATTCTGTTATACTGTACTCTTTCTGGTCCAAAAGTTACAAACCCAAAAGACTGATTTGCCTATGCTATTTTTTGTGGTATTTGCAGTAGCTCCTCTTCCTTCTATTCTCTATGATCCTTATGAAACTTCTACTCAGAGTTGCTCCTTTATTACAGTTTGCCTTGCTACCTATCTGCAGCAACTGATTCCCGGTTTTCAACTGGGATGAAGTAATATCTGAGGCTTTATTTTCATTGGACTGTTGAAATGTGTCCTCTGTCTTCGCTTTCTGTTTCCTAATTTCAACTCAGCATGCAACAGTTCTTTGGATATTCTGCTGCTGCTCATGCTCCTCATGTATTCTACCCAGAATACCTGCATTTTGGTGAGCATACTTAAATGCTAGGACACTGACTTAGTTCTAAAGCTGCATTGTCTGTGGTCCTGCCCTATGATTGGATGTTAAGTATAGCACATAAAAGACGCTGATAGATCTCTAAAGCAGTTAAATGTGACATCTGTGAGTGATCTGGTTTTCACTACCAAAGACAAAGTTGGACTGCACTACAAGCTCAGTAGATGTTCTGAAGCCTAATACTATGTATGCTACCATCACATTCAGACAGTCCCAGAAGATGTGCTGGTCTTCTTGATTTCATTTTCTACTTCCTTTACTTTCAAGGTATCATTGGTCAATGTAATACCTAACAGAATTCTGTAATGGCAATTAGCTTTATGCTGACAATATGTATTCTGAGTTATGTGCATGGCTTCTTGGTGCAGAGTGGTACTTCACCTCAGTTTTCTTTGCACTGTCTCCACCTGAGACCCAGGTCTGTTGAGTTGGAGGAGTTTCTCACTGACACTGGAGCATATTCTGATATCTGCCTACTGGAGGGTGTGCCACGGCATAAGTGGCAATGTGCGTATGAGGCGTCTGGTCGGCTTACATAGTTGTCTGGGTATCCTATCAATTCTTCCAATTCTGAGCTGAAGAGATTGAACTACAGTCCAACTTGGTGCCACCTCCCTCTCCCCCAGGCATATGATGCAATCTGACGCTGGCAGTGGTGGTGATATCCTTGAGATCCTGTTGTATTTCCTCAGTGGTCCCCCATATAGATTGTGAGCCCACTGTTGGGCAGGGATTGTCTCTATCTGTTGCTGAAGTGTACATTCCAAGGATTTAGTACAGTGCTCTGCACACAGTAAGCGCTCAGTAAATGTGATTGATTGGATGAATGAATGAATATGCCAAAATGTTATCTAAATGTTTAAACAGGAAGTCTCTTCCAGGTTTGGAGATCTTGGATATCCTGACTGCTGCGGTGATAGTTGGGACAAGTACTGTGCCTTTGCATATTAAAAAGTTGTGTATGTTATGCAGGGTTTTGTCTTCAATAATGAAAGGAATTTTGAGGGGAATCTTGAAATATTATTGTCCTCTCTTGAAGATTTTTTCTTTGTTGAGATTCGACCAATATTCACTCTGCAAAAGTTCCACAGTGACATAAGCAGGGCACTTTTGTGTCTTTATAAATAATAATGTGTGACATTTACTAAGAATTTAATATGTGCCAAGGACTGTTCTATTTGCTGAGGCACATACTAGACACCTATCCTACATGGAACTCATAATCTAAAAGAGGAAGAGTTGGCATTTAATCTCATTCTACAGAAGAGGTACCTGAGGCACAGAGAAGTGAAATGATTTGCCCAAGACAGGCAATCAATAAATCAATCAATCATATATATTGAGCATTTGCACTGAAGCGTGGCTCAGTGGAAAGAGCACGGGCTTTGGAGCCAGAGGTCATGGGTTCGAATCCCAGCTCTGCCACTTGTCAGCTGTGTGACTGTGGGCAAGTCACTTAACTTCTCTGTGCCTCAGTTACCTCATCTGTAAAATGGGGATTAAGACTGTGAGCCCCATGTGGGACAACCTGATTCCCCTGTGTCTACCCCAGTGTTTAGAACAGTGCTCTGCACATAGTAAGCGCTTAACAAATACCAACATTATTATTATTATTATTACTGAAATAAACACTTAAAATTGAATCGGTAGACACATTCCCTGCCCACAACGAGCTTACAGTTGAGAGGGGGAGACAGACAATAATACAAATAAATAAAATATAGAAATGTACATAAAATCTGTGGTGCTGAGGGAGGGGTGAATTAAGGGTGCAAATCCTAGTTCCAAGGTGATGCAGAAGGCAGTGGGAGAAGAGGAAATCAGGGCTTAGTTAGGGAAGGCTTCTTGCAGGAGATTGCTTTTAATAAGGTTTTAAAGGCAAGTGGCAGAAGTGGGAATAAAACCCAGGTCCTCTCTAGGTTCACTGAAGGTATAGGTTTTGGTTACAAGGCGTTTTGCATAAACTCAGACCTCTTCCATTTGGCATCTTGCCACCTGTCATTCATTTTCCTTATTTTGATTACAGTATCATGACACAAGTTTCTGAAACCCTCGCTCCTAATTGAGGAAATGTGTCTACCAACTCATTTATATTTTACTCTCCCAAGAGCTGTATTACAGTGCTCTGAACAGAGAAAGCGCTCAGTAAATGAAATTGATTGACTGATTGAGGTCTCGGATGGCCTGAAGTACTATAGGTGCAGTTGAGTTTTGTAGCAATTAGGGCTTTAGAGTCAAATCAGTCTTGATGATTTCTCTTGGTGCTTAATCTCTTGACAGCCAACTGCGATATAGAAACACAGAGAAATATGCATTTTGTATGTTGGAAGTTGTGATTTGATTTTTGAATTTCGGCAGGTCATTTGTGCTGTTGCTTCATTTTCCAGGAACTTATTTTTGAGATGTTTCAGTAGTTTGGAGGTCTGACTCAGTGGCTCCAAGGGTATTCATGCTTGGCTCCTGTGATCCATGTATCTTTGCATTCCCTCTGCCACAAGTTGATGTCATAAGTAAGATATCTCTATTTATACTGTGGAAGCAATCAGAATGTTTTGTTTGGAAGACAAAGGATGGTGTTTGTGACCACAAGGTGTGTGGAAAAGTCACTCAGATAATTGAACCACTGCTGATGAGTTTGCCAATCCCACGTGACTTTCTTCCATGTGTGGCTGGGCCCTTCACTTTTCGTAGTGTAATCACCTGTTACATTTAGTTTATCTGCTACTAACAAAGATGAAAAAAGTTCATTAAATGATATTTATGGAGCGCTTAATGTGTGTAGAGCACTGTATTGAGCGATTGTGCTTTTCATAAGTTCTTACTATGTATACATGGGTCAGGAGAACAGGAATTTAATCCCCATTTTAGAGATAAGGAAACTAAGGCACAGAGAAATTTAGTGACTTGTCCAAGATCACCCAGAAAGTAAGTGGCAGAGCTGGGATTAGTACCCTGGTCCTCTGATTCTTGGGCCTGTGCTCTTTCCACTAGGGCAAAGCTCATTTTCCCAGCTTGAGAGAGTATACCAGGAGCCAAATACATGATCTTAGCCCTCAAGAGTTAGACCATCTGATTGGGAAGGCTGAGAGGGACCTACATGGTCAAAATCAGAAAGATGAGACCATGGAGAAGGCTCAGCCTTGCTTAAAGAATGATGCTGCCTCTGTAATTGATACCAGTACCCTCCCTATGTCACAATTCTGTAAGCTAGGCATTATCCTCAACTCATCTCTCTCATACAACTCATATCCTTGTCCCCTCCTACCTCACCTCCCGCATGCTCTGCTCCTCTGACCCTCACCTCCTCACCGTCCCCCATTCACACCTATCCCACCATAGACCTCTGGCCCACATCCTACCACTGTCCTAGAATAACCTCCCTCCTCACCATCGCCAAACTAACTCTCTTCCCCTCTTCAAAGCCCTATTGAGAGCTCACCTCCTCCAAGAGGCCTTCCCAAACTGAACTACCCTTTTCCCTCTGCTCCCTCTCTGCTCCCCCTATGCCTTCTTCTCCTTCCCCTTTCCCCCTTCACCTCCTCAGCTAAGCCCCCTTTCCCTCTGCTCCTACCCCTCTCCCTTCCCCTCCCCTCAGCACTGTGCTCATTTGTATATATTTTTTATTACCCTATTTATTTTGTTAATGAGGTGTTCATCCCCTTGATTCTATTTATCGTGATTATGTTGTCTTGTTTTTGTCCAACTGTCTCCCCCGATTAGACTGTGAGCCCGTCATTGGGTAGGGATTGTCTCTATCTGTTGCCAAATTGTATATTCCAAGGGCTTAGTACAGTACTCTGAATGAATGAATGAATGAATGAATGAATGAATGAATGAATGCTACTATGCTGATCCAAGCACTTATCCTATCTTGCCTTGACTACTAAATATGCCTCCTGTTGACTTCTCTGCCTCTCCCAACTCCAGTGCATATATAATTTGGCTGCCCAGATCATTTTTCTAAAAAAAACAGTTGAATCCATATCTCAAGAAACTCCAGTGGTTGCCCATCCACCTCCATATCAGATAGAAACTCCTTACCTCATGCTTGTTTCCTCTCACATCAGCTTGCTCACAGTACCCCTAGCTCATCTATCTTGCCATTGACCCTTTTTTCATATCCTTCCTCTGGTATGAGACTCCCTCCCACTCCATATACACAAGACCACCACTCTTCCCACCTTAAAAATTTTATTAAGGCCCCATCTCCTCCTAGAGGTCTTCCCCAATTAAACCCTCATCTAGGCACTTTGATCGGTACCTCTTGGGCACTTTATGAAAACCCACCCTAAGTCCCCTAGCATTTATGTACACATCAATATCATAGTTATTCAAATTTATGTCTCCCTCTCTAAACTGTAAGCCTGTTGTAGCCAGGAAATGTGTCTACTAAATATGTTCTATGGTACTCTCCCAAGTGCTCAGTGTAGTGCTCTGTACACAGTAAGCACTCATAAATACTGAGTGATAAGTGATGATAAATTTCCCTTGAACTCCTTCTGCCTCTCTGACTCTGTATGTTTCTTCCATTAATTTTTCTCTCCACCTGATTCCTTGTCTTGTCTTATGTTGTCTAGTCTTCTGTGAACCATAGCAACACCATGGACTTATCTCAGCCAAAATGGCCCACCTCCTTCTGAAATCATTCTGTTAGTGTACCCATAGAGTTTTCTTGGTAAAAATGCAGAAGTGGTTTACTGTTGCCTCCTTCCACACGATAAACCTGAGTCTCCACTCTTGACTGTCTCCCATGCCGCTGCTGCCCAGTACGGGTGAGTTTTGACTTTTAGCAAATTGCCTTCCACTCACTAGCCACTGCCCATGCTAGGAATGGAATGGATATGCCTCTGCTTGACTCTCCCACCCATTTTGGACCCACTACTTGGTTTGCACCCCAATCTACTCCCCACAGAGTCAATAGTATTTTTGAGCACTTACTGTGTGCATAGTACTGTACTAAGCACTTGAGTGAGTATGGTATGACAATAGACAGACATGTTCCCTGCCCCCAGTAAATTTACAGCCTAGAGATTTTCAACACAGATGGAGAGATGAGGAAAATCATCTCTTGAAAAGTATCCAGTCTGCCTAGATAGTATCAACAAAAGGTTCATAGCTTCTGATCCATCATGCTGACTGAGCTCTGCCCCACTTCCTTCCAGATGATTGAGATTTACTTACCCTACTAATCACTTGAATGTCAGAAGACTCTAGGACTGTATTCTCCCAAGTATTTAGTACAGTGCTTACACTAACTGCTCAGTCCATACCATTAATGATGATGATGATCACAGGGTGGGAAAGAAGCTAATGAGGCTCTTTAGTCCACCAGCTTTCCTCTGGAAAGCACTTCACTTAATCATCCCTTATTGTAGTTATTATTATTAATAAGTGCTGTTGCATCATTCCCGAATCATAGTTACTCCATGGATATACTTTCTCCAGAATGTCCTGTCCTCTGCCTCAATCCACAAACTTTCTAACATTTTTTCAGTTATCGTTGTTATAGTCTATATCTAGCTGCTGGTTTCCCCCTTGCTTCTTTTCCCTGGACTGTTTCTGAAATTAATGCCTTCTCCAGAAAATAGTCCTCCTGATTATGTGTTCAAAATTTGCTAATCTAAATCGAGTTATTTAGCCTTCCAAAAAACCACTTTGGCTTAATTTGTTCTCAAATCCATTTGTTTGATTGTCGGGCAGTCCGTGGTATTCACAAAAGCCTTCTCCAGCACCACATTTCATAAGAATTGATATTTTTTCTATTCTGGTTATTCACTGTCCAGCTTTCCGATCCATACATTGTCACTTGAAACACCATAGAATTGACAATTTGTATTTTTGTGGCAATTGTTACACAAACACATTTCATGAGTTTTTCCAGGCTCTTCATAACAAATCTTCCTAACATTAACCTTTGGTGTATTTCTTGACCACTAACTCCTTTATTATTGATTATCGAACCCAGGAGAGAAAAAATGTCAATTATTTCAAACTTCTCTCCATCCACTACAAATGCGTTAAAACTTCCAGTTGTCATGATCTTTGTTTCCTACATTCAAATGTAGGTCCATCTTTTTTCTCTGTTCCTAAACTTTTAATAAGAAGCCCTTCAAATCTTCTTCACTTTCTGCTAGGAGGGTTGCATCATCAGCATAATGAATGTTGTTTATATTTCTTCCTCCTATCTTTACTTCCTGTTCATCTGCAGCCAATCCTGCTTCTCTCATTAGATATTTGGTGTAAAGGTTGAACAGATGAGCTGATAAGATATATCTCTGTCACATAGAGATACACAGAGATACATCTTTTAACCCTGACTCTGCCACTTGTCTGCTCGGTGACCTTGGGCAAACCACTTGACTTATCTGTGCCTCAGTTACCTCATCTGTAAAATGGGGATTAGGACTATGAACCCCACGTGGGACAACCTGATTACCTTGTATCTACTCCAGCACTTAGAACAGTGCTTGGCACATAGTAAGTGCTTAAGAAATGCCATAAATGTTATTATCTCCCCTAAGAATCAGCACCTTACCATGTCAGGAGAATTTGTGTATGCCAATGAAGCCTTGAGCTATACCACTGAGAGATAATCATCTCTACAGGAGTTTTTATAGCCCTCTGTGCATTCCACAAAATAGGAGAGTACATAAAGACTTGCAATTACCTGTTCCAATGTTTAATCACCCTCACTCTCATGAAGAACCATCCTTTAACTAAATTCTTCCTAATGGAAGTTAGCCTATTTTATCTTATAAATTCACTATAAATTCTCTTGTACTAGGATTTGAGCCCTTTATTCACCCCTCTTACAGCCCCAGGGTACTTACGCACCTATCTGCAATTTTAATTATTTATATTTGTCTGTTTCCTCTTCTAGACTGTAGGCTCACTGTGGGCAGAGAATGTGTCTATCGACTCTGTCATACTATACTATCCCCAATGCTTAGTACAGTAATTTGCTCACAGTACGTTCTAAATGAATATGATTGATTGATCTGATAAGTGCATCTGAGATTCTGAGTAACATCAGAGTTCAGTAAAACCCAAAATGTAGATACCTCTTAGAAACACATGCCTAAATTGCCTCAAAAATTACAGTCATCCACATGCAGACTACCAGATGAAAGGATTTCATAAAGCTTATTTTCCTAAACTTTGTTAGCAAAATATAAAGAAGGAATCTATTTACAATTGTACTGTGTACTCAAAGTTGACAGCTGTTGCCAGAAAATCGACCTTGAGTTTGGGTGTACCCATAAAGACCAATGTAGACCTATAGTTTTGATCACCGTGCACTCACAGTCAACTTTCATTCATTCATTCATTCATTCATTCATTCAATAGTATTTATTGAGCGCTTACTATGTGCAGAGCACTGTACTAAGCGCTTGGGATGAACAAGTCGGCAACAGATAGAGACAGTCCCTGCCATTTGACGAGCTTACAATCTAATCGGGGGACCTGTATCATTCCTGTATGTAGCTGTCATACCTTATTACTTAAGCCCAAACTCTTCCATTTTCCTTGTTAATGATTATGGTATTTGTTGAGCACTTACTATGTGCTGGGCTGGATACAAGTTAATCAGGTTGGATACAGTCCCTGCCCTGTATGGGGTTCACTGTTTTAATCCCTATTTTGCAGATTAAGCAACTGAGGCCATGATAATTTAAGACCACACAGCAAACATCCTGTGGTGGGGCTGTAATTAGAACCCATGACCTTCTGACTTCCAGGCCTGTGCTCTATCCACTAAGCCATGTTGCTTCTCTAAAGCAGCATCTTCATCTTAACTGTTAGTTATTTTAATGTCTGTCTTCCCTGCTAAATTGTAAGATACTCAGGGTCAGGTATCATATCTTCTAATTATATTTTACTCTACAAAATGCTTAGAACAATGCTCTGCACATAGTAGACTCTCAATAAGTATTGATGGTGATGATTTTGGTATGTTTGCTGCTCGTAGCTCTGAGCATCCTTCTCATTTTTTCCTCATGGTCACATGACTTGAGAATTTGAGGATGACAGCAAGGTCAGGGACTTAGGGACAGGGAAGATAAAAATCAGTTCTATTTCATTATCCCTCATTATTAATACCCCTCTCAGGGTCTTATCTGGAGAGTTTCCAGGACTCTACCAGTCTAGGCTACGGGAGGCAGAGTAAAGCAGAGGCATTCCCATTCCTAGCTTGGCCAGTGGTTAGCGAGTGGAAGGCAATCTGCTACAAGTCAAAACTCACCTGTGCTGGGTGGCAGCAGCATGGGAGAGAGTAGAGGGAGGACACTCAAGTTTCCTGCATGGAAGGAAACAATAGGAAACCATTTCTGCACTTTTACCAAGCAAATTGTATGGATACACCACCAGAACAATTTCAGATGGAGAGCGGGGCATTCTGGTGGTGTATCCATACGTGTTTGTGGTGTCACTGTGGGTCGAAAACAACTCGAAGGCGTAAAACAAGACATTATTAACATGGTACATTTTCTCTTTGACAGTCTTGTTCACCTTCCATTTTATTCCTAAAGTAGTGAGGAGTCTTACTGCCCGAAAGAACCTGAATTTTCACCACTAACATTATCTGTAGGTCTTCCATTTCTCCTTCCAAATCCTCCAGGATGCATCTTCTCCTGGATCCATCTGCATCATACAGGGAGTTTCATCCTTGGAGAGAATCAGTATGGCCTTGTGGAAAAAGCAAGGATCTGGGAGTCATGAAACCTGGGTTCTAACTCCAACTCTGCTAAGTGCTCATTGTGTGACCTTGGAATAGTCACTTACCTTCTCTGTACTTCAGTCTCCTCATCTGTAAGAAGGGGATGCAAAGTCTGCTCCTCCTCCTACTTAGACTGTGAGCCCCATATGGGACAGGAACTATGTCCAACCTGATTAACCTGTATCTTCCTCAGCACTTAGAAAAATGAATGTCAGCATAGAAAATACTTGACATATAGTAAGTGCTTAACAAATATTATTATTTATATTATTGATAACAGAGTCAGACATTCTCCATATATTATGTGTTAAGGACTGCTTGTAATCCCACTTTGCCATTTGGCTCAGCCCAGCCCAATAGCCAGACTTTTCTCAGGGTAGATTACTGCATGATAAATTACTATATATTTCAGCCCAGTGTTGAATCAGATCTCATGGCAACAGAAACATCTGAAAGAATAGCATGACAAAGTCTGCTCCTGCCACACCAAAGAGAGACACTAGGAAAATATTATTTCGGCATGCAAGTGACTGTACCTTTTCTCTCTTCCTCCTCCAAAGCAACATTACCCAGATGGCCAGTTTCTTCTGGGCTTCTTGTTTATCCCTTGCCGCTCTCACACAACTTCTCTTTCTTGTGCAGAGAAACTTCAAATTGTAAGCTCCTTGAGGATAAGTTAGTCAATCATATTTATTGAGCACTTACTGTGTGCAGATCACTGTACTAAGTGCTTGGGAGAGTACAATACAGCAATTTAGCAGACACATTCCCTGCCCACCCTGAGCTTACATTCTCAGGTCATTACCAGAGTATGAAATCCCTTTTCCCTTCCATGTCTGCAGTAGTAGTAATTGCCACCATGGTAAGGAGCTGAGTAAATATTTAATGGTTTTGGTGGGAAGGAGCATAAGACTCTGCTGCAATAAGAAGTAAATGTTCCCTGTCTATTGACCTTGGAAGAATTTTTCCAGAGTATCAGCCAAGAACCAGCAACTTTCTCATAGAACCTGATATGCCCTTTGCTTTAATATTGCCCTATGCTCTCTTATTCCAGTAGTTATCTTACTAAGTCTGACACTGGTCTTGTGGTGGGTCAGTGAAAACACTTCTGTTCTTTACGGCTAAAAAATAGCTACAGTGATGCCCAGACGCTTCTATGTTCTTCCTTTCATGGATTGGATCTTAGAACTAGAGGGACTTTCATCTGCTATCCTTCCTAATTCTCTAATTCCACCACTCTTGGGACTGATAATTCTTTAGCTTCCACCTGTTGCCTTGTTCTGGCAGTCTAATAATAATAATAATAATGATAATGGTATTTGTTAAGTGCTTACTATGTGCCAAGCACTGTTCTAAGCTCTGGGGTAGATATAAGGTGACTAGGTTGGAAACTGTCCTGTCCCACATAGGGCTCACAGTCTCAATTCCCATTTTACAGATGAGGGAACTGAGGACCAGAGAAGTGAAGTGACTTGCTAGACAGCAGACAAGTGGCAGAGCTGGGATTAGAACCCATGATCTCCTGCTCCTGACTCCCAAACCCCTGCTCTATCCACTACACTATGGTGGCTAATGAAGTTGAGAGGGAGGGATAAAGTGAGCATATAGGAATGACTATGCATCCTATTTCCTCTCCTTTCTGCCAATCTATCACGATTTCTAGAGAAGCAGTGTGGCTCAGTGGAAAGAGCATGGGCTTTGGAGTCAGGGCTCATGAGTTCGAATTCCAGCTCTGCCACTTGTCGGCTGTGTGACTGTGGGCAAGTCACTTAACTTCTCTGTGCCTCAGTTCCCTCATCTGTAAAATGGGGATTAAGACTGTGAGCCCCATGTGGGACAACCTGATTCCCCTATGTCTACCCCAGCGCTTAGAACAGTGCTCGGCACATAGTAAGCGCTTAACAAATACCAACATTATTATTATTTCTAGGGGAACACCCTGGTATAATTTTCTAGGGGAACCCCCGGTATAAATATTAGGTGGATCTGCCCACCTACTTGCTCCTCATAGTTCCTATCCCAGAACTGCCCTAGGTTCTCTCCTCTTTAATGGCTGAATCATAGATCCCATGGGGTCAAAATCTCTTAGATTATAAATTTCTCAAAATCAGGGACTGCGTCATATGGCATACTCCTGAGCTTCTAGAATACTCTAGTAATCAATCACATTTACTGAGTGCTTACTATGTGCAGAACACTGTAACAAGCTCTTGGGAGAGTATAATATATCTGAGATGGTAGGTACATTCCTTACTCACAAGGAGCTTACAGTCTCGAGGGAGCTTGCAGTCTAGATGGAATATTCAGGCTACACTCTATGCAGTAGGTGCTCAGTAATATGGATGAAGAAATGAGCCTCATAGAGATGCAGTCCTCAAATGCAGGAGAACAGTGTGATTCCTCCTCCCACCACTTCTATTGTTATTTTAACATTATTATCATTATTTTTATTAATAATATTTATTAAGTCCTTACAATGTGCCAAGCATTAGGCTATTTGCTGAAGTAAATATAAAATAATTAAAAAAACTGTCCGTCTACAAGGAACTCACAGTCTATGTCACATGAAGGACAGGCACTAAAAGAGCAAGAATATCATTTAGTGAAAATAAGTGTAAATTAAACATTCAAAATATACTTAATAAAATAAGCAAGATAAGCAGACCTCCAAGGAGATAGTCACCACTACCTCACCTCTCAATCAATCAATGAATGGTGTTTATTGAGCATTTACTTGTGCAGAGTACTGTACTTAATGGTGTCTTAATTACAATCTAGTGGCATCCAAAGGCAATGTGGAATCCACCAAATCTTCTGACAGCTCAGCAAGTCTCTGTATGAATACTGAAAGCCACCATCCCAACATCCATAAACTATTACTGTCTGTGCCATTGAAAATTGTTACAATACCAGTTTCCAAATATCAAGGGATCTGATTTGCCATGTATAAAGTTTCTTTGGGGCCACAAGCTTAGAATCCTAAAACATTTTCGTAATGGCTTCAATCAGGGTTTGGATGTAAAGTAAGGCTTAATGTTATTTCTAAGGGTTTTACTTTTCAAAATTATTCATAACCCTCATTTTAGACCCATTCCCCTAAAATAGTAAATACATCATTTCCAAAGTCCTCGAAGGTTGGGGCGATGCCCCTACATAAACTTTTAAAAATGAACTTCAGTACGGAAAAATGCAGTTTCAGGCCAAAAGATGTCCCCTATTTTAAATCAGCAGATGGCAACTATCTTTGAGGATTTGCTATGGCAAATTTTGACCCTTAGGTGCTAAAACAATGCTCAAGGAATGACACTGCTTGCCATAGCCTGCTGAGAGAGTTCATGCTTTGCTTTCTCCAACTGAAAGTATCAAGACCTAAAAGCAATTGTGAGGTGAATATCAAAAACAACTATGTATTTGTGTGGCATCAGCATGCTTCTGTACTGGGTCCTCAGACTGCTTCGTCCTAATGGCCAAGAAAGATGCCACATGAATGTTCTGTTCCCCCTCTAGAGGCTGTAAGCTTCTTGTGGGCAGTGAACATGACTGTTCATTGTTGTACTCTCCCAAGCACTTAGTACAGTGTTCTGCACACAGTAAGTGCTTAATACAATTGAATGAATGAACTGTTATGGGTGCTTAAAAGTCATCAAATAACTATGAAGATTTCATTTGGGTGTACCTCTGTTACCTTGAAGGAGGATTTTTTGCTCATTTCATTTTGAACGATAGTTCCATTCATAACTAAAAAAGCCTTAGTAACATTTTTTCATACATGGCTTTTAGGAAAATGGTTGAAAAACATTCCCAAGTGACATGAAGTCATACAGTTTATTGCCTCTGACTTCAGCTCCTATCACATTACACTTTGAAAGTTTCTATGGAGAAGGTTGGGAAATAGCGAAGTTGTCCTCTTTTCCAGCTCTTCCCTTTCTAAAATAGAGTGGTTGTCTAAAACGGTATTGTTCCTTTTGTTATTATCTCTTCCATCTCTGCTCCTATAAATACTGACTTCCATGTTTATTTAAGACGGGTTCCTGAGGCTCATCTGCGATCAATTTAGAAGCTGTGTGAAATGGGTCTCTCGGTCAGGGTAAGAGAGCAAGAGCAGAAGCTGGCTTTGAGAAGGGATAAATACATAACTGTAATGTAAAGATGAGTGTGCTCGAGGATGATTTAAGATGTCATACACTATAGCAATCATAGTAATGAGGCCCAATAGTAGACTAGGGATCATGAGAATCAGAGTTCATTACTGTATAACACCATTACTCACAGACTACAGACTTGATGTGTTTTCCCGCTTATGGCGATGATAGCAAACTGGATCACTTAGTTCCCTAAACTGTTCTGCCATAGCTGACTTGATTTTTCCTTCGCCCTTACTCCCCTCTCCCTACACCAAACCAGTTCATAACATAGCAACTTGCAGAAGCCTATCTTTATGTCATGTCTGAGGAGTAGAGGGCCATTCTCAGACCCACATTTTTTTCTTTTCTTTCTCTAATTCATTTTCTGGCATTCAACCAAATTTCAAGTATGGCTCTGATACAAATTATTTCTTTGGTTGTGATATGTGCATCAGGGAAGTATAGGACAACCTGTATGGGCACAAGAAGTAGGAGGGAGGTTTGGTCGTCCATTCGTCTTTTCACTAACAATATCACACATGGATGATAATAATAATGATAATAATTATAATTAAACTGTGGTATTTGTTAAGCTATTACTATGTGTCACTGTATGTCATACTAAGCACTGGAGTAGATACAAGATCATCGGGTCCCACCTGGAGCTAAGGGGGAGGAAGAACTGCTGCTTAGTGGATAGAGCACGGGCCTGGGAGTCAGAAGGTCATGGGTTCTAATCCCGGTTCCACCATTTGTCAGCTGTGTGGCCTGGGCAAATCACTTCTCTTCTCTGTGCTTCAGGTACCCCATCTGTAAAATGGGGATTAAAGTTGTGAGCCCTATGTGGCTCACAGTCAGTAAATGTTAACAGAGCTCCCACTATACCATATCACTCTATTACATATCAAAGCATATTTCAAAGGAAGGCTGAGCCCCTTCTCTAAACTGGCTTGAAGAGAAAGAATAATTCCAGAGCTGTTCATGTAAAAATGTAAGTATTCATGTAATGAATGACATTGATAAAGAGAAGTTTGTAGAGCTAAATAGGTTGGTGGAGTAACTGAAGTATGATGGGAGCCAGATTTACCTAAGAACCACAGCATGGCAGAGGTACAGCTTGAGAAGTGGAGAGAAAGGTTTTGTTTTGTGAAGAAGAGGGGAAAAGAAATTCCAGTTTGAGAAAATTGCCTAGAAACAGAGGAGAATAACTTGAGGGTAAGGGACAACAGGGGGATTATCTTTGCCTAAACAGAGAACACAGACTGAGGTATAACAGGAGATGAGGATGATTAGGGAAAAAAAGCCTACCAAAAGCAGCCTCGAAAATGATTATCAGAAATTTTCATTCGACTCTAGAGGCAAGTGGCATTAGTCACATGGCAGAGGAGGAAGAGGATTCTTCCTATTAGTGTAACATAGATGTAGACATTAGAGGGGCCCAGAGGTAGGAAAACTTCCAGGATGATACTACAGTGACTTAAGAATTAAGTGGTTTGACCTTAAACAAAATCTATGGTGTAATTAAAAAAAAAAGAATCAATCTGAAGGTTTTAAAATCTGCCTAATTATCTTTCTAAAAACAAGTAAGTTTCTTGCTAGTCTTCAATTCTTAAGCATACTGTCAATAAAAAGGCATAGAACCTGGTTGTGTGTAGCAGAGTCCTTGGATAAAGCTCTTACATATCTCAGAAAGCTATGGATGCTAAACCCAGCAAGGTCATGGTATACAAAGTCCAAACTTTTCTAGTTAGCGAGGAGAGTCCTAATTCCAAACTATTTGCATATATTTTTAAACTGCCTGGATCAGAGTGCAAAACTCTGAATCTTTCCCAGCACAAATATAATGCATGATCAGCTTAATAATGTATGTCATACGTGAGAGAACTGTCCTTAGTTTTCAGAGATAGTGTTACTGACAGGAGTTCCCAACCATGCATGTGAGTGGGGCTGAAAAGGCCAATCTATAACCAATGGTCCCTTCAAAACTGTATGCACTTGGGCTTCCCTATGACTTCATTTCCCCTATCTGTTTTTCACTCTGTCACCTATCCACGTGGCTGACTATCCCTTAAGCACTTTGATACTCACCCCAACTTCACAGCCCTTATGTACATATCCTTAAAGTCTACTATTTACTTTATTTATAATTTATTTTAATGTCCCTCTCTCCCTGTAAACACTAAGCTCTTTGTGGATAAGCATCATGCCTAGCAACTCTATTGTACTTTCTCAAGAGCTTATTACAGTGCTCTGCACACCATAAACACTCAGTAAAGACCACTGATTGGATGATCCTAGCTTCACTTCTGGAATTGCATCATTATGTGACTATCTCTGTTTTTCCATCCTGCCTACCAACGGTAGCTGCTATGTCACACTGAAGCGTGTGGACTAGTGGAAAGACCACAGGCCTGAGAGTTAGGGGACCTGGCTTCTAATCCCAACTCTGCCATTTGCATGCTATATGACCTTGGGCATGTCCCTTAATTTCTTTATACCTCAGTTTCCTCGTCTGTAAAATGGGATTCAATACCTGTTCTCCTTCCTACTTAGACGATAAGCCTCATATAGGTCAGGGAATGTGTCTAACCTGATTTACTTATATCTATCCCAGCACTTATAATAGTACTTAACAGATAGTAAGTGCTTAACAAGTACTATAAATACTATGACTACTCCTCCTACTAATAATAAAAGTAATGATAAAAAGATAATAATTGTTTGAGGCTTCTCTAAGTGGTTTTTTTTGTCCTCTCAGTTTGTATGCAAAAAATCACCTGACAATGTAAATTAAATCAAATCATTTAATATTGATGCTGATTCAGTTGGTGCAGAAATATGATTTTCTTGAAATGTGATGTAGGTTTGAAATAATCCAGAGTAAAGGAACATCAGCAACAGTGAGTTCATTGGAGGGGTTGTTCATGCATATTGTTAATGTTTCTAGATTTGCCTTTATATAGAATGTCCCATTATTAAAGGAGTTGGTCAAGAATAATTTAAGTAAATAAAGCAATAAATGCTGACAAGAACTGCCAAATTATTCTGTTCCTTCAAATTATTTTGTGGCTTCATTTCCATTAGTTATCATTTACTGCTTTGCCAGAAAGGCATCATTAATAACCTTAATTACATAGTCCATGTTATAAATATCTTATTTTTGGCTTATTGACCACTTAGATAACTTGTGTCAAGTCCAATAACAATCTGCTTTGCATACATGAAAGTACAACTAATGAGAACTATAATACCATTTACATTGCTCGTAGTCAGTGTTAGCACTGAATTAGCACCAGTACTTTGGAAATTGACAGCTGTAATTTTTAAAGGGTTTAGAATCAAGTCCCATGCTTACTGGCCCAACATGACTTCTTATGGAAAATCTATTTGCTTCATGGGATGGATTCATATAAGCTAGCTATCTGGATAACTCTGGCCTCCTAAAATAAACACTGGACCAAATTGCCCAGCTCTTTCCAGTATGTGAGGGCTCTTTGAACCTGAAAAGTCTAATAATAGAATTTTATTTTAATTATCTTGATAAATATAATGATCATCATAAATACCAAGAGATCTAAGGGTTTATCTTGGGCAATCTTCTCTCTTTTTTATGATTTGCCATTGGAAGATAATCTTTTGAGGGTAGAGTCCTGCAAATCTTGTGACTTCTCATTCCATCCCAAAATGCGAATTGAACCTTTTTATGCTTAAATGCTCCATGGGATGGGCATATCTTTAACCTCAATTGGTCAACTGACGGTTTTTAATGAGTGCTTACTCTATGAAGAGCATTGTATTAAACACTTGAAAGAGTAAAATAAAACAGAGTGATAGACATGTTCCCACCTACCTGTCAGTTATTTTGGTTTTACTTCCAGTGACCAAAGGATGTGGACATCCTTTTTTTTTTTAGGATTTCTTCTTTACAGTTTGATCGTTTCTGCCAGAGCAAATCAGTTATATGAAATTTTGTTATTGATCCACTGAATGATTGAAGTAATTGTCAAAGTTGTGAGGAGGCTGAACAAGTAAAGAGGAAAGGAATTTTATAGCAAGAAAATTAGGCATTTTTAATCAAATGTGTAATTATTTATTGGATTTTGTTGACTAGAAACAACTCAGTCAAGGCAGTGAAATTTTATTTGAAAAATTAAAACTCCCTCAAACAAACCATCATCACAGAATTAAAATGTGCATGTTTCAAAATAGATTTTCTATTCACATTTTGGCAAAGACAAACCCCAGGAATTGGGCAGAAAGTTCTGGCTGGCAGAGTGATATTACTTATAGTATAATGTGGAAACTCTCCAATTAGGAAATCATGACATGCCTGGCTCCATTGGCTATGACTAGAGACATAACTCTCGGCATTCTGACTTTCCAGGTGTTGATGTACAAGGAAGTTTATTCTTCATAGCTGCTTAACCTTCAACAAAATAAAAGGATCCACATTGGGTAGTATCAGGAGGGTTAGTTTGCAGTCTCTGTTGTAACATGGTCAGCCATAAGCACAGCTGTTATTGGCTCAAGCCAGGAAAATCATCAAAGAAAGAATATGAAATAGTGACAGGAGCTGTGTTTTATGAGGAATTTTACACGTGCTCTGTCCTATCACACGTTCAAAAGGTGAGATTCTGCCATGAGAATGGTTCCCAACACCTTTAAAGGAATTAGGGTCAGCGCTCATGTTCATGAGTGGGGGAAATGATAAAGTCATTCCTGAAATACCTACTACTCATGGAAATACCGAGGCCACTGTCTTTGAAGGGCTGGGTGTTTTTGCGTGTTTGATCAGCCTGAGAAATAGTCTCTAAGCATTTTAGAATCAACTGGCTTTGCTTCCTCAGATGACAGATGCATACCCTCTTGGCTTCAGCTAACCCAGGCACCAACATTTCCTAACATGAGCTAATAAGCCATGGAGATGCCAATACTTCAGTGGAAACCAACTCAATGTTGGCAAGGTCTGGAATTAAATATGAATATAGTGATTATTACCGTTTTTAAGATTACTAATGTTTCATAGGCTCTTTGCCATCCCCGTCATTTAATAAGTGCACCAGAAATTACTTAGCATGCTGTGTAATATGAAATTCTGACTCGTTCTGCTTGTTTTGTTTTCCCATTCATTAGTGCCTATAGGAATTCAGAGACATGAGTAGGTTTGACTCCAAATTGAAATTAAATCCAAATTCCTCCCCATTTACACTCCCCCTTAATTGAAAGTAGAAATAAACCCTTCGTCCAAGCAATAAGCAGCATGGCCTAGTGGCAAGAGTACAGTCTTGGGATTCAGAGGGCATGGGTTCTAATAATAATAATGTTGGTATTTGTTAAGCGCTTACTATGTGCAGAGCACTGTTCTAAGTGCTGGGGTAGACACAGGGGAATCAGGTTGTCCTACGTGGGGTTCACAGTCTTAATCCCCATTTTACAGTTGAGGGAACTGAGGCACCGAGAAGTTAAGTGACTTGCCCACAGTCACACAACTGACAAGTGGCAGAGCTGGGATTCGAACTCATGACCTCTGACTCCAAAGCCCATGCTCTTTCCACTGAGCCACACTGCTTCTCTAATCCCAGCTCCACACTCGTCTGCTGTGTGACCTTGGGCAAGTCACTTTACTTCACTGTGCCTCAGTTAACTCATCTGTAAAATGGGGATTAAGACTGTGAACCCTACCTGGGACAATTTCATTACTCTTTTATATACTCCAGTTCTTAGAACAGTTCTTAGCACATAGTAAGTGCTTAACAAATACCATAATTATTATTATAATTATTATTACCACATTTCTGCATCCATCCCTTTTTTATGCTCATATAGTCCTCTAGACTGTAAGCCCATTGTAGGCAGGAAACATTTTGGCTAACTCTGCTATACTGTACTGTAAGTCCGTTGTTGAGTAGGGATTGTCTCTGTTTCCGAATTGTACTTTCTTAATGCTTACTACAGTGCTCTGCACACAGTAAGTGCTCAATAAATACAACTGAATGAATGTACGCTCCCAAATATTTAGAACAGTGTCCTGCACCTAGTAAATGCTCAATAAATGCCACTGATTGATTAACTGATACTGTATTTTTGCACAGTATTTGGTTGGCCCCTCTCCTTTATGAGCTTCCCCATGCATCTTTCATCAGTGCCTTTAGACTGCATGTTTTATGTGCTTGGAGTACAGCTTCAGATTCAGGGGAGCCATTAAAAATATTTGGACTAGGGCAGAAAGGTCACAATTGTATTCCCTGGCATTTCACATTCCCATCGACCCTCTACGATGTCAGAATGATCACCACTCTCCCAGTGGATGCTCCTTTCATACCATATATCACACCATACCTTTCTTTCCATTGGTGCACTCCTGGTCACGTTAAGAAAAGGCATGAACCATAGAATGGGATGAAACTGTGTTTGACTAATTATCTCAAATCTAGCCCACGGCTTAGTTCAGAACTTGGTAGGTATATAACAAAACACCACACTTTAAGATTATTAACTCTGCCTCATTTCAGAATAGCCACAGAAGTATCTGCACATGAGTTGGCAAAATCTCCAAAGCAAAACAAAGCAGCTTTCTCAATTAGGAGATTTTTCTACCTCTCAACTCTAGGCCTGGACAGGATGGAGATGTTTCTGCTTTCATTTTCAAACTCTGAGATTCAAAGAAAAAAATCAAGATTTAAAACTATTTCAAATAAAATGTGCCTTTCTGTCAAATATTTGCCCTTGTCCGCATTCCTTTCTCCCTCTCTGTACCCCCTACAGATGCATTCACTGCCAGATACATTGCACTTCTTTTATAGGTTGTATGTCAGAACTATTCTGCAGCCAGAGGAAAAAACTCCCTTCACCTAATACTCCTTTTTCCTCTCAATCTGGCTCCAACTAGAATTGTAGCCACTACCCCTTGGTTCAGCCAGGTTTGCTAAATTGGAATCTGGCTGCATTTGAAAAGCTTTCTGGGCCCAACTATCCTCCCCAGCCCCCTCCAAAAACACACGCACACACACTCAGTAAAGAGGTCCTGCTGATTTCTTACACCGGACTTTAGCCCAAACTCATCCATCCATCCATCCATCAATCAATCAATCATTGATATTTATTGAGCACTTACTGTTTGCTGAGAATTACACTAAGCACTTGGGAGAGCCCCACACAACAGAGTTGGCAGACATGTTCCCCATCTTCAGAAACACTAAATTTGCCCCAAGTTGTCAGCACTGAAACATAACCAAGAAGCTGCATGGCCTAATGGAAAGAGCACAGGCCTGGAAATTAGAGGAATGGAGTTCGAATCCCACCTCCACCACTTATCTGCTTTGTGACCTTAGGGAAGTCTCAACTTCTCTGTGCTTCAGTTCCCTCATCTGCAAAATGGGGATTCAATATGTCCGTCTCTCTCCCTCCCCCTTCTTAGATGGTGAGCCCCATTTAGGACCTGATGATCTTGTATCTACCCCAACACTTACTACACTTCATTTTATTATTAATTATTGTTATTATTATCAATGATATTATTTTATTTTATTATATTATTGTTTTTATTACCATTATTATTTTACTGTATTTATTGTATTTACTGAGAGCTTGCTTTATACAGAGCACTGTAGATACACTGTAGCACTTTATACAGAGCTCCTGGAAGAGTGCCATATAATAGAGTTGGAAAACATATTCCCTTTCCACAAAAAGCTTGCAGTCTTATCCGATACATACCTGAATCAGCTGGTCTAGTTGAGATCAACTTTGTGGCTCTGAGGGTGACTGAGGACATCCGTGCTGGAGGGGGGATGGATGCAGCAGTCTGAATTTATTGAAGATGGATTAGGGTGCCTGAGTCCAACAGAGCCAGTGTGAGGCCTTTGAGACAGACACTTTTAAATAAGAATTCTTGATTTGGCCCCTGGCATGATGGGGAATCTCTTAGCTGGCCAAAGATGATTTAGGGGTAATTGAAGATGAGAACATATTGTGGGGATACTGCTGAAAATGGATGCTAAGATAGGAATTATAGTAATTCCTGCCTAGGCAATTTAGCTTACTGCTGGACCCCACAGAAATTCCAGATGAGGACAGGAGACCTTGTCTTGGCATTTTTTTGAACTCTCCCAAGTGCTTCGTGCCATATTCTACAATGCTGAATGACTGGCCCCTGCAATTGATTTGGGGCAGGATGGTTTGGGTACATGGAAAACCTTCCAGAGAACTGATAGAAGTGCACAAGATCAAATTTAGAACCAATCCCTCTGAGGATGGAGCATGTACCCTTGGGTTATTTAGCAAGTACACAAATTCTGGGAACCATGACAAGGGATATTCTTCTTTGTGCTCAGCAAGGGGTTTATCTTATTCATACAAATATTTTGTTGTTTTTATTTATGGAAATTGTTGAGAGCTCTCTTAGTACCAAGCCCTATAATTCATTCATCGAGTGACTACTGGCTGCCATGCATCATACTAAGGGCTTGGGAAAGTAGAACAGAAGAGTGAAACACATTTCCTGCCCACAAGGAACTTATGTTTAAATAGGGTGATAGATCTAATGCTATTTACAAATGGCATAATCAAAATAAATGAATTGATTATGTAATTGCCATCCGTGTATACAGAAGTGCTCAAGGAGGCTTTCACCTCACCCTTCTCTTTGTTAATAATTTGTATTAGCCTGTCTAGATGATTAGATACTTAAAGACAGGGTTCGTGTTTTATGCCTCCATTGTTTGTTTCAAAGCCACCATTCAGTGCTCTACCCAATGCCTCTGCCTTCTCTGATGATGCTTATAAGGAAGAATAATAATAGTTTTGCAAAAACTCACTCTGATTTTATGAACACAGAAAATAGAGCTCCATGCTTTTGTAAATGTTTCCATATGAGTCTCCATATGAAACTCCATATGAGTCAGAGGACCTGGTTTATAATCCTTGCTCTGCCACTTGTCTGCTGTGTGACCTTAGGTAAGTCATTTAAGTGCTTTGTGTCTAGGTTACCTCATCTGTAAAATGAGGATTAAGAATGTGAGCCCCAAGTGGATCATGGTCTGTGTCCAACCTGATTAGCTTGTGTCTACTCCGACACTTAGTACTAGTGCCTGGCCCATAGGAAGCACTTGACAAATACCATTTAAAAATGAAATTAAAGCAAAAAACCTATTTACCTATAGACCTATAACTGCATTGATATAATATTTACTAGGATATTTAGGATTTGACACAGTCATCCTGTTAACAGCTTTGAAATATAACCACAATATCATAAATGTCAAAATTATTAAGCTCTTAATTCTTATGAAAGTAGAAAATTCCTGCAGTTAGTCTTTTGACATTATTGTATATTCATAATGGCTTTTACTAATCTTTTTAATAAAACTTTTTCCAGGAAATGTAATTGCAATATTTTATTTTAGAATGTTATACATTGAGAGCCTGTCTCATATCTTCTGGGGGTCACATACATGTCTTCTAATATTAGAATGAGTGGTAAATGTAATATGGAATTCTGAAATATGACCTATTTTAAAGTGAGGGCTGGTGAAGATAATGAGAAGTGGAAAATCTACACAAACTCTTTCCAGTATAACATTCCTAGTGGACAGCCTGAGCAAATATTTAAAAATCAGCATAGAAAATTTTATCCTTTTTTCAATATTATATAATTTATTATTAAACTATTAGTGTTACACTTTACATGCAATAAAAAATAAATCTAGGTTCAGCCACTAGCAGTAAATGGAATAGGAGCCCCAATGACTAAAAACCGTCACTCCCTCGTATTGGTAGAACCAAATTAGAACAATATTTCGCTATTTGTCACAGTCTCTCCGATGAACTCAGACGTACCCTTACACACACCAAATTACATATGTAATGTACATTTGAAATGAACACCTGGCAATATTCTCATCTGAACACTGAAAATTCAAGAAATTTAATTAGATTAAATCATGGCTTTACATTTTAGAAGAGAAATGCTTGTTAATTTTAACTCAGTCCTGAATTATAGATAAACTTTTTCCATTTTTTTTCCACTTTCAGATGGGAAATTAGGTTTGTTTGGAGATGCTTTTAGGGAAAAGAAAGTATCAATATTTTTGATAATTTGGGAGAAAAGAGGATAGATACAATAAGGCATAGAAGAGGAACTCCAAAAGCATTTTTTGGAGTGAGTTGGGCTGAATCTGCATTGGAGTTGGGGTTTTAAGCATTAGCTCATGAATTGAGGTAAAACAAGCCTTGATTTTGAAATAAACTTTCAATATTTGCACACTTCTTCAGCTTTGCACCACACTGATTTCAACTTTATGACGCAAGCCTCGTTTATGGTACTTAGCTCCATTTAGTGGTTAAAATTCATCATCAGCTGTGGGGTTTAGGGCAAGGAAATGGCAAAGCAGTTTTAAAAGCCATGTTGTGTGTTTGGGAGGGAAGAAGGGAGAGAGGAAAGTAGAACGGGACTAACTGAAGGGCTCCGGAATGACAGAATTATTTAATCTCCTGATGCAGTCATTAGGCAATCGCCATGTTCATTATATGTCTGATGAAGTAAAAAGCAACAATCCTACCTTCGAACTTGTCTCATTCAATATATAAATGCAACCCCGTTATGTATAAGTGAGTTCACAATTCCAGTTAAATGCGGTAAAAATAGGATTGTCGAATATGGTTCAATAACAAAACCCCCTTTTCAAAGCATTGTTCCTAAGGGAAAAGTGGTTCCCACTTATAACATTTGACTTAAATCACAGTTTTCAGAAATATCTGTTTTTAGGGTCTGTAATGTGCCCCTGCACCAAGCCCTGAATTTCATTGCAAACTACTAGATAGGGTTAGCAAAGTTTCCCTCATTAGTTTCCTGGGTAGCTACAGCTTTAAACAGAGAAGATGGACAGGTTTAAGACTGACCTCCCCATCCAGTCAGGCTGGCAGGAACCTCTTGACTGCACTATTATGGCCTGGCCAAATGTGATAGTACGGTACTGAGGTTGATGGCTGGGAGTAGCACACATATTGACATAGATGAAACTGAGTCTGATAGTAATTATGGTACTTGTTCAGCACTTACTATGTGCCTAGCAATGTCTTATGCTCTGAAAAATTATTTGCCCTCTCTGAGGCTGCTCCTTCTGAAATAAGAGACACAGGCCCCACCTCCTGAGGGTCCCCTTTGGTGAGATGAGTCCCCCAGTCTAGCATCCTTCCCTCCTTAGGAGAGTTGAACCAAGTGACAGGGAATGGAGAGAGGAGGGTTGATTGTCTGGACAGTGATGGAAAGACTGTTGGTTACAACTATTTACTATTCAATGCAATAATACTAATAATAATGATGGCATTTGTTTAGTGCTTACTATGGGCTAAGAACAGTTCTAAGTGTTGGGGTAGATACAAGGAAATCAGTTTGTCCCACGTGGGGCTCACAGCCTTAATCCCCATTTTACAGATGAGGTAACTGAGGGACAGAGAACTCAAGTGACTTGTCCAAGGTCACACAGCAGATAAGATTAGCAAGATTAGAACCCATGTCCTCTGACTCCCAAGCCCAGGCTCTTTCCACTAAGCCACACTGCTTCTCAACAACTTTTGATTCTGCAATAACTCAAGAAGTGAAAGAAGCAGTGTACCCTAGTGGAAAGAGCACAGGACTGGCATTCAGGAGACAGGGATTCTAATTCTCTCCTCAGGCACTTGCCTGCTGTGGGACTTAGGTTAAGGCACTTCTCTTTTTATTTTATGATTTAAACTGTATTTAAGTGCTTACTATGTTTCAGGCACTGTTATAAGAACTGGGGTAGAAACAAGAAAATGAAGTTGGACACAATTCATGTCCCACACTGGGCTGGCGTCTTACTCTCCATTGTACAGAAGAGGCAACTGAGGTACAAAAAAATTAAGTGACTTGTCCAAGGTCACATTAGACAAGTGGTGGAGCCAAGATTAAAGCCCAGAACTTTGGACTTCCAGGCCAGTGCTCTTTCCACTAGAAAACAGTGGTTCTCTGAGCTTTAGTTTCCTCACCTGCAAAAAGGGATGAAAATTTAGCACAGTGCTTACCACACACCACAATTATTTTGAAGAGGGAGTAGAGCATTTCAGCTGGTTTCTCATGAACATTTTCCTTGACACAATCAAATCAACAGCAAAAGCAGTAGCATTTTTGGAGAGCCTATTCTGCCACAAGCCTATTCTGTCACATACAATGAAAATACAGGAGTCTATCCCTAAATTTGAGGAATTTACATTATAGTGCAGGAAACAAGTGGATACAAATTGCTCAATATGTCATTGGTTAAAAGTGTGAGGGCACAGATATATGATTAAAACAAAAGTAAGCCATCAGGTAAATAAATCATGCATAAAAAAGTTATTTCCATATGTGCTAAGGTGACAAGAGAAGAATGGTTGGGATTAATCAGGAAAGACCTCCTTGAAAAGGTGATTTTTTTTTTTAGGAAGAAAGGGAATGGTTTAGCGGAGTTGAGAAGGGAGTGAGTTCTCTTCAGTTCCTCTTCTATGACTAGGTAGCCTAAAGAACTAAATCGTATTAATTTATTTTGTTGATTCTCTCCACTTCAAGTTAAAGAAAGGTGAATGAAACACGTTACCAACTCTGTTTTATTGTACTGCCCCAAATATTTAGTAGAGTGCTTGGCACACAAAAAGTGTTCAATAAATACCATTGACTGAGTAATTAATTGACTGAGTCCAAGCACCAAGCCAACCTCACACACTTCAAATTTATCCTTTCCTGCCTTAACTCTGCCCTCTCCTCCGCCAGGCAAAACTTCTTCTCCTCCTTCATCGACACCCATGCCCGTCACCCCGCCGATTGTTCCGGACCTTTAACTCTCTCCTTAGGCCCCCTGTTCCTCCCCTCTCCCCCATCTCTCACCCCCAGTGATCTGGCCACCTATTTCCTCACGAAAATCAACACAATCAGGTCTGAGCTCCCCAAAGTCACCCCTCCGCCTCTCCCCTCCCCCCCACCAACCCTCTCCCCTACTTTTCCCTCCTTCCCTGCAGTATCCTCAGAGGAGATCTCCTCCCTCCTCGCAAGTGCCATCCCCTCCACCTGAGCCTCGGACCCCATTCCCTCTCACCTTCTTAAAACCATCGCCCCTGCCCTCCTCCCTTCCTTAACTTCTATTTCTAACCACTCAATCTCCAATGGCTCCTTCCCTGCTGCCTTCTAACATGCCCACGTCTCCCCCATCCTAAAAAAACCCGCTCTCGACCCCACTTCCCCCTCCAGTTATCGCCCTATCTCCCTACTACCCTTCCTTTCCAAAATCCTAGAACGAGTCGTCTACAATCGATGCCTAGAATTCCTTAACTCCCATTCTCTCCTAGACCCCCTCCAATCTGGCTTCCGTCCCCTCCACTCTACCGAGACTGCTCTCTCTAAGGTCACCCGTGACCTCCTTCTTGGCAAATCCAATGGCTCCTACTCCATTCTGATCCTCCTTGACCTCTCTGCTGCCTTTGACACTGTCGACCATCCCCTCCTCCTCCATACCTTATCTCACCTTGGCTTCACGGACTCTGTCCTCTCCTGGTTCTCCTCTTACCTCTCTGGCCGGTCATTCTCGGTCTCCTTTGCTGGAGCCTCCTCCCCCTCCCATCCTTTAACTGTTGGAGTTTCTCAAGGGTGAGTTCTTGGCCCTCTTCTGTTCTCCATTTACACTCACTCCCTTGGTGAACTCATTCACTCTCACGGCTTTGACTACCATCTCTACGCAGATGACACGCAGATCTACATCTCCGCCCCTGTCCTCTCCCCCTCCCTTCAGGCTCGCATCTCCTCCTGCCTCCGGGACGTCTCCACCTGGATGTCGGCCCGCCACCTAAAACTCAACATGAGCAAGACTGAGCTCCTCATCTTCCCTCCCAAACCCGGTCCTCTCCCAGACTTCTCTATCACCGTCGATGGCACGACCATCCTTCCCGTCTCTCAGGCCTGCAATCTCGGTGTCATCCTTGACTCATCTCTCTCATTCACCCCACACATCCTATCCGTTACCAAGACCTGCCGGTTTCACCTCTACAATATCGCCAAGATCCGCCCTTTCCTCTCCACCCAAACGGCTACCTTACTGCTACAGGCTCTCGTTATATCCCGGCTAGACTACTGTGTCAGCCTTCTCTCTGACCTCCCTTCCTCCTCTCTCGCCCCGCTTCAGTCTATTCTTCACTCCGCTGCCCGGCTCATCTTCCTGCAGAAACGATCTGGGCATGTCACTCCCCTTCTTAAACACCTCCAGTGGTTGCCTATCAACCTCCGCTCCAAACAAAGACTCCTCACTCTAGGCTTCAAGGCTCTCCATCACCTTGCCCCTTCCTACCTCTCCTCCCTTCTCTCTTTCTACCACCCACCCCCACGCTCCGCTCCTCTGCCGCCCACCTCCTCACCGTCCCTCGGTCTCGCCTATCCCGCCGTCGACCTCTGGGCCACGTCCTCCCGCGGTCCTGGAACGCCCTCCCTCCTCACCTCCGCCAAACTGATTCTCTTTCCCTCTTCAAAGCCCTACTTAAAACTCACCTCCTCCAAGAGGCCTTCCCAGACTGAGCTCCTCTTCTCCCTCTACTCCCTCTGCCACCCCCCCGTACCTCTCCACAGCTTAACCCTCTTTTTCCCCTTTTCCCTCTGCTCCTCCACCTCTCCCTTCCCATCCCCACAGCACTGTACTCGTCCACTCAACTGTATATACTTCCATTAACCTATTTATTTTGTTAATGAATTGTACATTGCCTTGATTCTATTTAGTTGCCATTGTTTTTACGAGATGTTCTTCCCCTTGACTCTATTTATTGCCATTGTTCTTGTCTGTCCATCTCCCCCGATTAGACCGTAAGCCCGTCAAACAGCAGGGACTGTCTCTATCTGTTGTCGACTTGTTCATCCCAAGCGCTTAGTACAGTGCTCTGCACATAGTAAGCGCTCAATAAATACTATTGAATGAATATTGAATGAATAATTGAAGAGTGTGAGACTGAGGAGGGGAAAGAGCATTAGGTCTCAAAAAGCTGTTGTGCTAGGTGAATGAAAAACTAGTTGCTTGGAAGGAGTTTTGCATTTTGTCTAGCCCTCAGCACTGGCAGTTTTACCTGGTGGTGAGAGAATGCCATGCCATTTCCAGAAAGATAGGAAATGACAGTCCTACTGGGCTCACGCCCCAGGAAGTCTGATCTTAGATGTTCTTCCTAGAACATCACCTAGGAACTGGGTTAGTCTTTGTAATTAGTCTCCAGGATGGAGAGACTGGTATATTTAACTTGGCCAGAGTGCCACAGTAAGGTAACTCTTGAAAGAAAAAACATGATTAATATGTATATATATGCCATTCAATCCTTGAATTCAACATTTTTGGATTTTTGATGGAGTTACACAGCTTGCCAGAATGCTCAAGTGGTTACAGCTAGAGCTTGATAGTTGTAAGCCTTCCTTCTTCCTTCATTCCTCGTCTTCTCTTGGAACTCATCAAGACAGTGAACGTTTCTGTCCCTCAATTTCCCCATTTTATAAAATGGATATTAGATCAGGTTGATCTCAAAGGGAAGCAAAATCTTTCAAATAGACACAGCTACTTCTCCCTCTCCCCTTTCAAAATCTTTCTCTCTTTTTCTTTTAACACTGGCTTTAAAGCATCACCTCATCCTACTTTCCATGCCAGACACTGCCCCTGTTACTTAGGGAAAAAAAATAAAGTAGAAAAGCTTGAAAGTACATACTGCCTGGGTCATTTTCAACTCTGCTGGCAGGCAGGAGAACTTTCCCTATGATTTTATTTTTTTCTCTCCCCACACCTGGGTATACCCCTCCCTGCTGCTAAGCCTTCCTTTCAGGACAGTGAGTCACAGTGCTAATGTGGGTAGGGCAAATGTGCAGATGTAATGATGCAGCAAGCCGAGTTTTTTTTTCCACCAGGATGGAACAGAAATTGAACTCTCCAGAAAAATGGGTTTTGGAACTTCTTTTTATTTCAAAGGAAACAACTGAAAATGCATTGCCTGTTTATTGTTGCTATTGACAGTTGCCTGTTAAGTAAAATTATTTCATTCATTTGTATTGTTCATTGTGTTGGTCTCCTTCAACAAAGACTATTAAGGAAAAAATCAGCCAAGCAATCATTTTTACTGAGGACCTAGCATGTATTGAGCTATTAATTGGGGTGCAAAATGCTGTACTGAGTGCTTCAGAAAGTACTATGAAATACTATGGAGGTAAAAGTCATGTTTTTAAGGAGCTTACAGTCCAATGAAGTGGAGAGATGGTAATAGCCATGCAGATTATGTTATGTAGAAAGAGAACAAGGGGTAAATACTAAAACAGTGCCAGATGCTGCAAACAAGCAAACAGAACAGTATAACAAAGGCAGGCTTCATGTATACACAGTGTGACAGGCTTTTAGGCATTTTCCTATGTACTCCTAGATGGGTCTTTCACAATCATTAATGTCATCTTTTAGGGCAAAAGACAGTTATAGACAGTTATAGACCCTTCCCATCAACATATACATGTATATATATATATATATGCTGACTTATGTAGAAAACTAGTGTGCATAAATCAGGTATTGCTTTATCATCTGAGTAGTCAAAAACCTACTTTTTCATAGGTTAGAACATTTCAGTACCATTCAAAAATGATCTTGGTTGTGTGATTTTTTTTTTCCCAAGCATATAAGTAGGGCTGAAAACACTCATGTGGTAGACAAGCTTTTCCTCACTTTGAAAAAAAATGTCCCTTACTGCCCTCTAGCACTTTTTCCTAACCTGGCACTGATTTTGATTCTGAAGCTATAGAGACTTTGCCTGAGAGCCAGACATTCTCTGGAAAAAATGAAATAGATTTGTGGCTAATTGAGGCAAAAATAAACTCATATTTATATCAGTGACCAGGGCAATTCAAGTCAACTGTGTTTGGGCCCGGTTATTTGGTGAATAGGTTTATTTTTGAGGCTGGATTCCTCCCAGTTGCCATTTGGGAAGGAAAGAAAGTTCCTCAAACTCAAATGGCCATATTGTTGGTCTACATGGCTCAACTTCATGCGGCAATTATCAACTCCACATCTGACTGTATGCTCCAGAGTCCTACCTATGTTTCACTGGACAAAGGAAAACTAGTAATGGAGCCTGGGATCAGACTATTTTTCCTCTGCTTAATTGATGGGGATTGGGTGATCGTTTGTGAGACTATTAATCAATGGTATTTATTTTGCACTTACTGTGTGCAGAGTACAGTATCAATCCTATTTATCTAGGGTTTACTATGTGCAGACTACTGTACTAAGCACTTTGGTGAGTACCCTACAATGTAGCATGTAGTGGATAGTCACGTTCCCTGCCCACAGCAAGCTTACTGTCTAGTAGAATGTTCTCCTGACATAGTGTTTCTCAGTATCAGTCAGGTAGTAGTTCTTTAGGGCTCAGTAGAGAAGAGGTCATAGTTCATTGAACTTTTTAATAAGGGTCGGGACAGCATTCATGTTTGCCTTTGTTTGCAAAGAAGATTGAGACATGGGTTTATGAAAAGAGGCTATTAAGACCTCATTACCTTTCAGTATGCAGGACAAGGGGATTCATCCTGGAGACAGAAGGTAAAGCAAGATTGTAGAGAAGGGAAGAGATTGAGGGTTGCAAAGTTGATTTGGGACACTTGGGCCCAGAGGTGATATTTGAAGCCTTGGGAGCAAATGAACTCTCCAAATCATATATAGTAAAAACAAAAGACAGCTGAGAACAAAGTCCCAAGAGACCCTCTAAGTTATGGGCCAGGGAAGAGGCAACAAGAACAACACAAAAACAGAGGATTGACTGGAGAAGCTAGAGGAGAACCAGCAGAAAACTGTGTCACTAAAAGCAAGGTTAGAGCATGTTTCCACAAGAAGCAAATGGTTCACAGTGTCAAAAAGAATTGAGAAGCTGAGGACAATCAGGCTAGACTGTGTCAAATTTGGAAAGGAAAAGCTACGTGGTGACTCTGAAAAACCTAGTAACTGGTTTTCAAATACTTGTGGTAATTTTATGATTGATTGTTTGATTGATTAATAATGAAACTACAAAGTGTGTATGAAAATTCAAAAAAGACCATCCATGGAAGCCATGAGAACAATAAAATGTAGTCGATATAATAAGATATAATTAATAATAATGATGATAGCAATTGTGGCATGTGTTTACAAGGTGCCAAGCACTGTACTAAGCGCTGGAGAAGTTACAAGATAATCCAGATCCCACATGTGTTTCACAGTCCAGGGTGAATTCGGTTGTTTATGACTGCTTGCCCACTTTTTCCTCAGAATTCTCCCTAAAATGTAGTGATTAAGAGAAAGGACTATATATTTTACCTCTGTTATATTCCCCGAGTGCTTCTACAGGGTTCTGCACGTGGTAGGTGCCCAATAAATACTAATCAATTGATTATTGCTTGATTTTTCTGTGATAATTTCAGGTTAAGGATGTAAAAAAATGAATGAGGAGGCTAGGACTGTGTAGAGCAGATAGGCACTTGAAGGGAGCCTCATTACATGACTGGACACAGTAGCAGGACAGCTAATTAGGCACCATGGCATCGTTAACACATGTTTTATAAGATTGTAAAGCAACAGGCAGAAGGAACCCCCCAGTAATTCATTTCCTCTGAAATCTATCATCCATAAGTGGTGGTGAACTTGAGCTGGAAGTCAGGGTGGGTAGAAAGCACAGGGAAGATGGTTTCAGAGTTATTTTTAATATAAAAAGTCCAAGTTAGGGAAAATATTCAGGGAGTTTACAGGAAGTAACTTTTATTTTGCCTAAACTCTAGCCAGGAAAACAATCCCTCTTTCCTCTCTTTCATGTTCCCTTTCCCCAAGTCCATGAACCAGCCAGGAAATAATGGAATACCAATTGCCATTCCTCTGACAACGAATTGCCCAGAATGATGGACCCCAATTATGCAGTGACTAATAAAGAATGTTCTTGAGCAGGAATCTGAAAGGCATTTGACTTTACTGCCTTTCTCTTTTTCTCATTCAATCATTTATGCATTCACCTCACTATCAAGTTCAGTTTCATTGACTACAGGGAAATGGGACCCCCCTCTAAAACACTAATTGATAATCCAAAACTATTCACTTTCAGTAAAGGTTCCAAGACCACAAAGAGTTGGTTTCTTCAAACATTAAGGTGAAATTTCTTATAGTGTGTACATTAAATCAAGATACTATCAGTAGTGGCTTAGCATGGCCTAGTGGATAGAGCATGGGTCTGGGAGTCAGAAGGATCTGGGTTTTAATCCTGACTCCTCCACTTGTCTGCTGTGTGATCTTGAGCAAGTCACTCAATTTCTCTGTGCCTCAGATACCTCATCTGTAAAATGGGGATTGAGACTGTGAACCGCATTTGGGACCAGGACTGTGAGCAACCTAATCAGCTCATTTTTACCCCAGGGCTTAGAACTGTGCTTGACACATAGTAAGTGCTTAACAAATGTCATCATTATCACTATTATTATTAATTAATGAGCCAGCAGCTTAGACATCCAAACAGTGCATAAAGGGAACAAGAGACATTAGAAGTGGCATCAGGAATTGGTGATGCCACATTACCAAAGTGTGACTCTTGAGACCATTTTCCTGCTTCAAAAGACATTGACCATGGCTTACTGGCTGGCATCACCTCTCTAGGGGTTCACCATTATTAAAGGCCATTGCCCAGCTGTGAGCTACTTGAGGATCTGGCTTTTTGCCACCATTTACTCTTGCTCCATTTGGCAACCAGGGTCATCTTGAAGGCCAGGATGAGTGCCTAATTGCTGTCACCACCAAGGCCCCAGTGTGCCCAACCACTTCCCTTGGCTCCCTTCCTTGGCTTGGATCAGCAACGTAAATACATTGCTGGTGCCTTTAAAGACTGCATTACCTTTTCTTGTTTTCATATTTTATCTCTTCAAAATGGAGACCTTAGGTGTTTTTAGTATAAATGAATGACAGAGTGGATAGAGCATGTGCCAGAGTCAGATGGTCATGTGTTCTAATCCCAGCTCCGCCATTTGTCTGCTGCATGACCTTGGGCAAGTCACTTCATTTCTTTGTGCCTCAGTTACCTCAGCTGTAAAATGGGGATTGAGACTGTGAGCCCCACTTGGGGTAGGAACTATGTCCAATCCAATTAACTTGTAGCCACCCCACCACTCAGTACAATGCCTGGCACATTACAAGAGCATAACAAAATACCATTATGAAGCAAAAAATGTCACTTTATTTCCACCTCTTAGGCACCAAAGGGCGAGCTAAAACAGATCAAATTATGTTGCATTTAACCCAGTGCTTAATACAGTGTTTGCCACATAGTAAGTGCTTAACACATGTCACAATTATTGTATGATAATTAATGATACAATCAATCAGTAATACTGAGGGTTTATTTTGTGCAAAGCATTGTACTAAGCTCTTGGAAGAGTACAACAGAGCAGAATTGGTAGACATGTTCCCTATCCACAAGTAGCTTACAATCTAGAGGGGAATTGAACTGCCAACAGGATTACTTTGTTGTCCTAAATGTAAAGCTGTTACATATCCACTTCTACAGTCCCACTCCAGTTAAGGTAAGGTGACCCTGGGACTATTCAAAGTTCAGTGGCAAGCTGCCAGTTGGTCTACAACTTATTTTACATTGCCAGGCATATGAATTATCATTGGAAGGTAATGTTAGTAGCATTTCTTGACCTACTCAACCTTTCTGGAAGTGTAAAACTTTCTTCCACTTGCTTTATTTTTTTGAAAGGAGAAAAAATGGCCTATAAAGGCCAGAAGAAACACAAAAATTTTCCACCTTGTTGCTTAATTGGCAATATAATATTTTGGATTTTATTTATAAGAGGCTTGGACACACGAACTAGTATTATCCTGTCCAAGTGGCATTAGCACTTTGTTAACACTTCTGCTGCACTTCAAGAAAGAAGACTTCTTGCAGTTATGATATATACCTACTCTTTAAAGTGTTTCTAAACTCCAGAAAACTGAAATTTAGAAAAATAATACTTAAATTCCAAGCAAAAAGAGACCAAAAAATTATTGAGAATTATAAAGCTCAAAGATAATTTGGTAACTCTCCATAAGCTTTGTCACCATAATGACTCTTCATTTACTGCTATTTCACCATTGCACTTGAATTTAATGCCAGTATTTCTTACAGAACACACTCACTTCAGTATAATGCTCTGTCTCCACATAAACTTACCTAGGTTTGTACCACCTTCTTTTTATTCTGTTTCTCCTCTGACATCTCAGTGTTTGAAGTATTCTGACTTTGATTAGAGAGATTAAAAGCCTGTATCACTGTTTTTTTCTCTAATTATGAAATTAGATTAGATTAGATTTTCAACATAAAGCTTTTGAAAATTAAATGTATATACACAAGCTAATCATTAATTCACTGGTTAATTTTTGTATGACTATTTTAAAATACCAATTTCCCTTATCAGTAATTTACGACAGTGTTTGTCTCTCCGTCTAGATGGTAAAATGCTTGAGGACATTCAATGTGCCTATTAATTTGTATTGTACTTTCCCATGAGTTTAGTACAGTGCTCTGTGCACAGTAAGTGCTCAGCAAATATGATTGATTAATTGAACTTCACTGCATTGTTTACTCTTAAGTGCTTAGTACAGTGCTTGGCACACAGTACTCAATCATTATCATTGATTGACTTATCACTGTACTCTAATGTATTTATATTGTTTGGGTTATATGAAAAATAGAGATTCTATGCCTCTTCTCCTCCTACTTAACCTATCAGCCCCAGGTGGCACAGGGGCTGTGTCTGGCCTGATCAACCTGTATCCACCCCAGTGCTTACAACAGAACTGGGCAAATAGTAAATGCTTAAAATATAGTAATAATAATGCATTTTACACTTTTTCCTATGAGAAACTTTACTTCATTTGCACTTCTTTGCTCAAAACTCCATTGTCATGGATTCTATTAAGAATACTTATGAGGGGTTCTTAAACTGGATTCATCTTAATAATATAACCTCTATTACTGTTGTGAAGTTATAGAATGATTTCACTGATAAGTAGAACTTGGTTGGAAAGGAGGGATGAGGCAAATATTTACATTTTGCAGGAATGAACACTACTCAAAGGAATACACGTTGTATGCAAGCAGTCCTAAAATCATGATTTTGTTGTTTTCCATCTCTCCTGGATAAATGTGTCTGTTTAGTTCTGGCCCAGAATATAACAAAAAAGTTTTCACTTTTAAATCAACAGCAGATCTTAGTACAAGATTACTAATTTTAGTAGTAATGAGATTTCTTGAGCTTGCTGAGTGAAGTACACTGTAGTAATATTTTTGGAAGTACTTCAGAAGAACAAGACATACCTTTACCCTAATGAGGGAGGCTGACAAAAATAATCACAAGCTGTGAAATTAGAATGACTAATATCAGTGATATTTATTGAGCACTTACTGTATACAGAGCATTGTACTAAGTATTTGGGAGAGTACAATAAAATAGAATACAATCGAATTGGTAAACATGTTCCCTGTCCATAAAACCTCACAGTCTAGAGGAGGAAACAGACATTAAAATAACCTACATATGGAGGATATATATATATTTATGGACTTCGGGGTTGGGTTTAGTGTGAGTATTAAAGCACCCAAGTGCATTGGCGATATGAAGAGAAGGGTGAATAACATGGAGAAATGAGGGTTAGTCAATGAGGCCTCTTGGAAGAAATGTGATTTTACTAGGGCTTTGAAGATGGGAAGAATTATGTTCTGCTAGATATTTAGGGAAAGGGGGTTCTAGGCCAAGGAAAAGACATGGATAATGAGAAAGAAAAGATCAAGGTACAGTGAATAGGTCAATAGTAGAGATCAGAGTATACCAGCTGGGTGGTAATAGGAGGTTAGTGAGGTAAGGTAGGAAGAAATAGTTGATTGAGCTCCTTAAGAGGTGATGGTGAAGAGTATCTGATTGATGTAGAGAGGGATGGATAATCAGAGGTTCTTGAAGAGTGGGGAGATTTGGACTGAATTACTTCTTAAAAAAATCCAAGCAGAAGAATGAAACTTGGATTGGAGAAGGAGAAACTGGAAACAGGGAAGTTAGTGCAGAGGCTGATGCTAATCATGGTGGAAGAATATAATAATAATAATGTTATTAGATAAATGCTCTGTACCAAGCACTGTACTAAGCAATTGAGTAGACACAAGAAAATCAAGTCCTACATAGGTCTCCCAGTCAAAGTAGGAGAGAAAATGGGCACTGACTGAATCACCATTTAGCAGATGAGGGAATTGAGGCACAGAGAAATTAACTGACTTGTCCAAGGACACACAACAGGTCAGTGGCAAATCAAGTGCTGGGATCAATGTGGTGGCAGTTTGTATGGAGAGTAAGGGGCTGATTCAAGAGATGCCACAAAGATAGAACCATCAGAATTTGGTGACAGACTAAATGTGTGGGTTGGATGAAAGAGATGAGTCATGGATAATGCTAAGTTTATGTGCTTGTGAGACAGAAAAAAACGATGATGTTTTCTACAGTGATAGGTAAGTCTGAGGGAGAACACAGTTTGAATGGGAAGATGAATAGTTCTGTTTGGGACATGTTAAGTTTGAAGAGTCAGCCTGACATTCTAGTAGAGATGTCCTTAGGATAGGAAGAAATGCAAGACAGTAGAGAAGGAAAGAGGTTGGGACTGGAGCTCTAGATTTGAGAATTATCTATGTAGAGGTCATAGTTGAAGCCATTAGAGTGAATGAATTCTCCAAGCAGCAGTAGTAGTAATACTATTCATTGAGTGCTTACTGTTTGCAGTGCACTATATTAAGTGAATCTAGTTGGATAATGGAAGTTGACCTGATGTGAGCCTTGAAGGACTCCCACAGTTAAAGGATGGAAGGCAGAGGAGGAGCCAGTGAAAGACACTGAAAAGGAGCAGCCAAAGATGTAGGAGGAGAACGAAGAAAGGATAGTGTCAGGGAAACATAGGTTAGATAGTGTTTCCAGGAGAAGTGATGGTTCAGGGTTGAAGGCAGCTTAGAGGTTGGAGGGCATTAGGAAGTCAGAGAAGTCATTGGATTTGGCAAGAAGGAGGTTACCAGTGACATTAGAGAGGGCAGTTATAGTGGAGTATATAATGGATTGCAAGTGATTGAGGAGAGTTGGAAGAGAGAAAAATGAACAACAAGTGTAGATAACTTGCTAAAGGATTTTGGAGAGAGATTGTAGGAGTGAAATGGGGCAATAACTGGATGTTGTAGTGAAGTCAAGAGAAGAATTTTTTTAGAATAGGAGATATATGGGTATGTTTGAAAGCAGTAGGGAAGGAGCCACTGGTGAGTTAGTGGTGAAAAATGGAGGTCAAGAAGGGAAGAAATTAGGAAGATTCCAGGATTTAAGTAGGGATGGGATGACCACTTGGGAGCTGACCTGTGTCTTCCCCATAGCAACCATTCATTCATTCATTCAATCTTATTTATTGAGGACTTACTGTCTGCAGAGCACTGATCTAAGGATTTGGAATGTATAATTTAGCAACAGAGACAATCGCTACCCAACAATGGGGTCACAGTCTAGAAACAAGGAGACAGACCAAAAAACAAAACAAACCAATTAGACAGGCATCAGTAGCATCAATATCAATAAATAGAATTATAGATAAATACACATCATTAATTAAATGAGTAGAATAATATGTACATATACACACAAGTGCTGTGGGGTGGGGAAGTGGGTAGAGCAGAGGCAGGGAATAGGGGTGATGGGGAGGGGAGGAGGAGCAGAGAAAAAGAGGGGTTCATTTTGGAAAAGCTTCCTGGGGGAGGTGAGCTTTCAGTAGGGTTTTAAATGGGGGAAGTGAGCTAGTTTGTTGGGTGTGAGGAGGGAGGGCATTCCAGGTCAGAGGTAGGCCTTGGGCCAGGGGTCGACGGTGGATCAGGCACAGTGAGGAGGTTAGCAGCAGAAAAGTGGAGTGTGCAGGCTGGCTGTAGAACAAGAGAAGGGAGGTGAGGTAGGAGGGGGCAAGGTGATGGAAATCTTTGAATCCAGTAGTGAGGAGTTTTTGTTTCATACCAAGGTTGATAGGCAACCACTGGAGATTTTTGAGGAGGTGGGGTGACATGCCAGAACGTTTCTGTAGAAAGATAATCCGGGCAGCAGAGTGAAGTATAGACTGAAGCGGGGAGTGACAGGAGTTTGGAAGTTAAGAAAGGATACCGATACAGTCATCCAGTGAGGATATGATGAGTAATTGTACTAACAAGGTAGCAGTTTGGATGGAGAGGAAAGAGTGGATCTTCGGGTTGTTGTGAAGGTGAGACCAGCATCAGATTTTGGTAACAGATTGTATGTGTGGGATGAATAAGAGTGGAGTCAAGGATGACACCAAGGTTGCGGGCTTGTAAAGCAGGAAGGATAGTAGTGCCATCCACAGTGATGGGAAAGTCAGGGAGAGGACAGGGTTTGGGAGGGAAGATAAGGTCTAAGATAAGGTCAGTCTTAGACATGTTGAGTTTTAGGTGGTGGGCAGACATCCAAGTGGAGATGTCCTGAAGGCAGGAGGAGATACGAGCCTGGAGGGAGGGAGCGAGAACAGGGGAGGAGATGTAGAGTTGGGTGTCATCTGCATAGAGATGATAGTTGAAGCTGTGGGAGTGAACTAGTTCATCAAAAGAGTGAGTATAGGTGGAAAACAGAAGGGGACCAAAAACTGACCCTTGAGGAACCTCTACAGTTACGGTATGGGATGGGGAGGAGGAGCCCACAAGGGAGACTGAGAATGAATGACCAGTGAGATGAGGAGAACCAGGAGAGGATGGAGTACTTGAAGCTAAGGTTGGATAATGTTTTGAGGAGAAGGGGATGGTCAACAGTGTCAAAGGCAGGTGAGAGGTCTAGGAGGATATGGATCGAGTAGGAGCCATTGGATTTGGCAAGACGGAGGTCATAGGTGACATTGAAAGGACAGTTTCAGTGGACTGGAGGGGACGGAAGGCAGATTGGAGGGGGTCCAGGAGAGACATGAGCAGAAGCAAAGATGATTTTTATATAGTGAGAGACTCATTTGACTGGTCATTCTACATGTATGTAACACACAAATGCACAATTAGCCTGTACAATGGACAGTGTGGGAGAAGAAGGAAATGATTAACACCTTTCCATTCTGGATGATGGTCACGTGAATCACAAGAGATAAAATATGAACTCAAGAGCTGGACAGGGCTCTTTCTTGGGTTTCCTGTGGCCAAGATACTGTGTCTCTTGGACTTTGTGTTATTTGTCAGGGAATGCCTTTCTGCCAGAGAAGAAGGGTCTGCAAGAAGATCTAGGCAATAAACTCAGATCAATTCACATAAAAGGTGACATTTCTTGTCAGAAAGCTTAGAGTTGTTTTGGGCCAGTATCCAAATATTATCAGCATCACTTACTAACAGGAAACAGGGGGAGAGTCATTTAGGTCCCTGGCAAAACAGTTGAGGTTTGAGGTGGAAAGTAGAAGGTAGAAGGAAATTCCAGGAGAACAAAGGAGATAGAAGCAGTCAAGATGAGAGAAGGATAAAGCCAGGATGTGATCCTGGGAAGAGCAAGAGTGCAAGCAAATGGTAAATGGTTGAGAAGAGCACCCAATAAGATAGATTTGATGGAGAGCTCTGAAACTAGTCATAGGGAATCAAATCTTTCCTTGATGTGGAGGGAAGTGGTCGATCACTGGAAAGTCTTAAGAAGAGAAACGTGTTCCTAACATTAATTTTCCAGTACCCTCTTCAATATCCCATTCTGATTCCTATTTGAAAAGAAACATGCTCTCTGTTGCTTTCAAGCAACAAACACACAGGTGGGAAATCTGGTACCTAAGGAACCACAGATTTGTACTTACATATTCACTGAAGATGTTCAGCCCTTACTAGCAGATGATGTCATCAACCACTGACTATATTCCCTTTTTTGATTTCCCTAGGTGAGATTTAAATTGTATCAAAGAATCTTGAGTAGGCAAAGAATGTCATAAACAAGTAACAAAGAACTGGAGTAGTCACAAATGATTTTTTAAAAAATACAGAACATGATTCCCTTATGGTTAATATGCTGAAAAATGTTAGTGGAACAGCAGGCTTCATACTGAGTAACATTATTCTCAGAGTATTTAGTAAGGTTTATTTCAAATTGAACTTGAAAATTCCAATGACAGGACAAATATAGTTAATTGAAGATTGAAGGGTCCTTCCTGGGAGCTGGTTAATTTTGTAGAACTGAGATTTTTCAAGAAGTAAGTTCTACTGAATCAACTTATGTCATAATAGCTGAGCTTAGAATAATCATTATAGTAGTTGTCTCTTTATTATCCAAATGGAGAATGTGCAACTGAGAACTCTAAATCACAAGTGTAAAAAAGCCCTGTTTTCTTTTTCCATGGAAACCTACCTTCAGTTAGAGTGATCATAATTCCCAAAGGTCTAGGGATTTAAATTTGACTCATAGAATAATTGCTAATAAACTATTTAACTATAATATAACTATATATAGATAAAATGTATATTCTGCACATTTTCATCATTTCATTCTTGAGGTTTATTCAACAGGGATTCATCATTATCCATGTTTTATAGATTTGAAAAGAAGGGAATTCTGAATTGTTTCCTAGGTTTTCAAAGGGATTTAAAGTTGGGATGAATATTAAATTATTGCTAAAACTTTTAAGAACTTAAAGCTCTGATCCACTGTTTCCTCACAACTTCAAGAACTTCTTGAACTTTTTATCATCTCAATGGAATCTAACAGGAGAGAGAAAAAGTTCAGAGAAAGGACATTTTTTCTAATTCTAAAGTAACAAATATAGTAGACTGGTCATTAATTTAGTCAATGGTTTATTTCTGCTGTAAAATGATGGATTTCTCACAAATTGGTAAGGTTTCCCTTAGTAATGAACAAACATAGATGGAGTTAAGACATTTTTTCTGACCATGTAAGTGTGAGGTATACATCAGTCATAAAGAGTGGAATTTATGCAATACCTTATTCGTGAAGTATGGGCATCACATTTCTCACAGGGAATTGGGGAAACATTTCATGGAAGAATTAATGAAATATGCCAACAGCTTTTCAAGAAAAATGTTTATGTCCAAGACTAAATGGACATTCACTGGGCCAAGTCTTAGGTAAGGTATGTCCTCAAATGAACAGTAAATCATCAGTGCCTTGAAGACTTTCACAAAAGCCAAATGAAAGAGGAGATGTGGACCACTTTTATTTCTCCCCATTAACTCTTTCTTTCTTTCCCTTTATCTAGTTCTTAAATTATGTTTTGGAGTGTGAACACCTCCTCCAGGTTTGAACAGGGCATTTCTAGAAGCCAAACTATTGAGGAAATAATAATAATAACTGTGGTATTTAAGTGTTCACTGTGTGATAGGCCCTGTAATAAGTGCTGGGGTAGATACAAGATAGATTGGACAGGAAAGTGGACTAGGAAATGGATCTTTGGCTAGTCTGTAAGAGAGATTTCCCAGTGATACTGTCTCATAAGAAAGGCATGTTTGAAAATAAGGTTCTTAGTATTAAATCAAGTTTTCACCCAAATCACCAAGGGGCAAATGGAACCATGCACCAAAAGCAATGAGTGCTAAAGAACTACTAATTGAGTCCTTACCGATGAGAATGGTCTCGTAAAATCCACCTACCCAGAGGGATTCGTCCTAATGTTCCAGGTAAATTCTACCATATGAGAAGCAATGCTAGAACTCATACAACAGTGGAAGCATACTCTCTACTGGACACTCACTGAGTACTCAGTGATTGATTGATTGATGTTTAATGGCTCCGTTTCCTACCTTTTTTACGGCACCTCATTTTACCCTCCCCTGCTGGGATTTTGAAAACCTCTGGGATATTCACTGGCACTGGATTCAAATCTGTCAGGGAATCTGTGGAGTGAAATCTAGATCCCTCAAGAGTGTAGATAATCAGTCAATCCAAGTCCTTTGCAAAAAAACACTTAGTGGAAATATGAGAGCAGCTGGTAAATTTCATTTGATGATGACTATGCTTTAATATTTCACACCAAAGCAATGGGAAATATGAATCCTGGCATTGAATCTCATTCAAAACTATGTTGAGGTTACCTCAATAGTGCCCGAGATTGTGGAATCCTGAGGTCAGTTTGTTGATATAACCTCCACTGTATTTGGGCAAATGAGGAATGCCACGTGAATTTCATTTCATAACATCTTTTAGGACACAGTTTCCAAAAAACTGTTTGCTTTTGGGAGGTAGATTTGATATTTGCTTTTGCTCAGTGATCCATTCTGTGACTGTGCAAACCAATCCAGTTTTGGAAAAAACAAGAACTGACCTCAACCTTCATCTAAAATTCAAACTAAACCCCACACTGGAATTTCTTGTGTTGAATGCAATTTCTGTTTTCTTTTGCACATCTAGCCTTTCCTGAATTTGGTCAGATGTAGAAATAGTGAATTTCTGTTCTCGTTATATTTTTGACCTTGCCAGGTGCCAAAATAGCTCATGCTTCAGATTTGTCTGCTAAAGGTTTTCTCCAAATTGTTATTGTGCTTGTGCTCCTGTCTATTACAGATCATATATTTAGATGTCACACTACAAAACTGTGAGACATGAATATAATATATATGAAAGTTAGAGATGGTAACCTTTTCTGAATTGGCAATTCAGATCAAGAGACTTTGACCAAAATATGGGAATCTATGGTAACCAATATGTTTGAAGAAGAAATGAATAATATTGCTAAAATATACTGTAATAACTCTCCTCTGTACACTCCAGTTGTTATCGTATCTCTCTTCTACCATTCCTTTCAAAATTTCTCAAATGAGTTGTTTACACACATTGCCTCATTCACATTCGCATTCACATCGAGAAGCAGCATGGCTCAGTGGAAATAGCCCAGGCTTGGGAGCCAGAGGTCATGGGTTCTAATCCCAGCTCTGCCACTTGTCAGCTGTGTGACTTTGGGCAAATAATTTGACTTCTCTGTGCCTCAGTTACCCCATCTGTAAAATGGGGGTGAAGACTGTGAGCCCTACGTGGAACATCCTGATTACCTTGTATCTACCCCAGCACTTAGAACAGTACTTGGCACATAGTAAGCACTTAACAAATACTAACATTATTATTATTATTATTGCCTCCTCTTCTACAACTCCAACTCTGGTTAAATCCCTTCCAATCTGTCCTTGCCCCTTCTACTCCATGGAAACTGCCCTCACTAGGGTCACCAAAGACCTCCTTCTTGCCTATCCATTCTAATTCTTCTTTATCACCTAGCTGCCTTCAATACTGTGGACCATCCCCTTCTCTTGGAAGCCTATCTAACCTAGGTTTCACTGACACTGTCCGGTGCTGGTTTTTCTCCTACCTCTCTGGCCACACCTTTTCAGTCTCTTTTGTTAGCTTCTCTCCTTCCCAACCTTACCTGTTAGGGACCCTCAAGGTTCAGTTCTCGATCACTTTTACTGTCCATTTACTTCTATCCATTGGATAATTCATTTGCTCCCATGGCTTCAACTACCATCTTTAAACAGATGATTTCCTCCAAATCTACCTCTCCATCCTCTACCTTTCTCCTGTTCTCTAATCTTGAATTTTTTCTTGCCTTAGGAACATCTCTATTTGAATGTCCTGTCAACAACTTAAACTTAACAAGTCCAAAACATGTCCAAAACAGAACTCAGAGAAGCAGCATGGCCTAGTGGATAGAATACGGTCCTGTGAGTCAGTAGGATCTGAATTCTAATCCCAGCTCTGCCTCTTGGCTGTGGTGTGACCTTGGGAAAATTACTTAAATTCCCTGTTCTTCAGTTACCTCAACTGCAAAATGGGAATCAAGACTGTTATCCCCATGTGAATATGGACTACATTCGGTCTGATTAGTTTGTATCTACCCCCGCACTTAGGAGAGTGCCTGTCACATAGTAAGTGTTTAAGAAATACCATTAAAAAAAATTCATTTTTCCACCCAAAACCCTCTCCCCTACCCAATTTTCCCATGGCTGTTGACACTACCACTTTCCGTATCTCAGAAGCCCACAACCTTGGTATGATCCTCGACTCATCTCTCTCATTCAACCTATATATTCAGTCACTAACTCCTTTTGGTACTACACTCAGAACATCCTTACAGTCTTCCCCTTTTTCTCCATTCAAATTACTACTATCCTGAACCAAGCACTTTTCATATCCCCTCCTTGACTACTGCATCAACTTCGTCGCTGACTTCCCTGCCTCCTGTCCCCCCACAATTCCAGTCCATACTTCAATCTGCTGCTTGGATCATTTTTATAAAAAAATGCTCTGCACCTGTCTCCTCACTCCTCAAAAACTCCAATTGTTGACCAGCAATCTCAGCATCAAGCAGAAACTCATATCCATCAACTTTAAAGCATTCAATCCATCTGTCTCTCCTACATATCCCCACTCCTCTCAACCTACAAGGCACCCTATCTGGAACTTATTTTATTGACTGTGTCCTCCACTAGATTGAGTCTCCTTGTAACTACCAGCAGTATTGTACTCCCCCAAGTGTTTAGTGTTTGTTCTGTACAGAGTAAATAATAAATCCCACTGATAGATTAATATTGGCAACTCCTGATTTATCATAATGTTATAATTCAGGGTGATATTGGCCTTTCTTAAAACAAAATGTCTTCATTCTATGTAATTTTCTGTGAGTGATTATAAGCCCTATAATTTTAGCACTTATGTATATACTTTACTCATACGCTACTTGATATATTACCTACTTTATCACCACTGTCAGGTCACCATCATCATTAGCATTTATTAAACACCTACTGTATGCAGATATCTGTACTAAGTGCCTAGGATATTATAAAAGAGTGAGAAGTGACAAAATCAAGGAGAATAATAATAATAAAATTAGTCAGTTAAACTTATTGAATCTTTACTGTGTGGAGAGCACTGTAATAAGAGCTGGGGAGATTACGGCACAACAGAGTTGGTAAACAAGATCCCTGCACACAAGGAGCTTAGGGTCTGGACCCAGAGACATACATCAGAATAATCAATCAGTGATATTTATTGAGTTCGTGCCATGTGCAAAACACTGATTACTAAATGCTCGGGATTGTACTATATGACAGAATAATAATTAATAATAATTGTGGTATTATTATTATTAAGCACTTACTAGGTGTCAGGCTCTGTATTAAGTGCTGGGGTAGATACAAGCAAATCGAGTTGGACACAGTCCCTGTCCCATGTGGGGGTCACGCTCTCAATCCCCATTTTACAGATGAGGTAACTGAAGTACAGAGGAGTGCAATGACTAATTCAAGATCACACAGCGGCAAGTAGTTGGTAGACCTGTTCCCTCCCTACAAGAAGCTTAAAGTCTAGAGGGATAGACATACATTAAAAGAGATTACAGATACATAGATAAGTGCTGTGTGGCAGAGTGATAATGAAATCTTAGGAGTGCAGATTCAAGTGCACAGATGATGCAGGAAGGAGCAAGAGTAGGGGAAAAAGAGTTTTAGTCTAGGAAGACCTTTTGGAGGAGATGTGATTTTAATAAAGCTTTGAAAGTGGAGAGTGTGATGGTCTGTCAGACAAAAAGGGGAGGGAGTTCCAGGGCAGTTCCAGGATGTGGGTAAGGAGTCAGCACTGAGATAGAATAGATCCAAGTATAGTGAATAGGTTGGTGTTAAGAGGAGAAAATGGTGTGGGTTGGGTTGTAATAGGAGATCAACAAGGTAAAATATGAAGTGCAGAGCTGATAGACTGACTTAAAAGCAATTGTAATGGGTTTATTTTTGTTGTGGAGCTGGATGGCGACTATTGGGAGGAATGAGGAGATATGTACTGAATGCATAGTGAAATAAGGACTTGAGTGGGGAGACACAGGGATCAGGGAAGTCAGTGAGGATTCATTCATTCATTCAGTAGTATTTATTGAGCGCTTACTATGTGCAGAGCACTGTACTAATCACTTGGAATGTACAATTCGGCAACAGATAGAGACAATCCCTGCCCATTGACTGGCTTACAGTCTAATCGAGGGAGACAGATAGACAAAACCAATAGCAATAAATAGAATCAAGGGGATGTACATCTCATTAACAGTAGTCAAGGAAGGATATAAGTGCTTGGGGCAGGGTAGTAGCATTTTTGGATAGAGATGAAAGAGCAGAGTTTAGCAATGTTGAAGTAGAACTGACATCATTTCGTGACAGATTGAATTGGTGGTTTGAATGAGAGGTGAGTTGAGGATAGTGCTAAGGCTTGTGAGATGGGGAGAATGGTAGTGCCACCTAGAGTTGTGGGAAAATCAGGGGAAGGATGGGGCTTGGGTGAGAAGTTAAGGAGTTCTGATTTAGACATGTTAAGTTTGAGGTGTAGGCGGGACATCCAGAAAGAAATATCCTGGAAACAGGAGGAAATGTGAGACTGCAGGAGATACAAGTCAGGGCTGGAGAGGTACATTTTGTCATCATCATTGTGGAGATGGTAACTGAGGCTGTGGAGTGAATAAGTTCTCCAAGGAAGTGAGTGTAGAAGCGAATATTAGAGGATCCAAATCTGAACCTTGAGGGTCCCCACAGTTAGAAGGTGGGGGTAGGCAGAGGAGGAGCCTCCCAAATAAATCTGGAATGAGTGGCCAGAGAGACAGGAGGAGAACCAGGAGAGGACAGTGTCATTGAACCCAAAGTTAAGTAGTTTTGAAGAGAAATGGGTAGTCTATAGTGTCAAAGGCAGCTGAGAGGTTGGCGAGGGTTAGGCTGAAGTAGAAGCCATTGAATTTGGCAAGAAGGAGATCATTGGTGACCCTAGAGAGAGCAGTTTCTGTGGAGTAAAGAAGGTGGAAGCCAGATTGTAGGGAAACAAGGAAAAAAGTAGAGGAGAAGTGGAAACAGCTAGAGTATACAACTAGCTCAAGGAGATTTGAGAAGAATGGGAGGAAGGAGGAGTGACAACTTGAGGGGAGCCTTGGGGTCAAGGAAGTGTTTTCTTTGTATAGGGAATCCATGAGAAAATTTGAAAGCAGTGGAGGAGCCAAGCACTTCCTGAGTATCAAGCACTGTACTAAGTGTTGGGGGAGATACGAGATAGTCAGTATGGACCCTGTTCTTGTCACATATGTGTCTCACAGTCTAGAAGGGAAAAAGAATAGGTATTTTATTCCAGTTTTGCAGATGAGGAAACTGTAGCACAGAGAAGTCGTGACTTGCACAATGGTACAAAGCAGGCAAGTGGAAGAGCCAGAATTAGAAACCAGATTCTCTGAATTCCAGACCCATGCTCTTTCCACATGCTGTGCTGCTTAAGGTTTAGTTGAGGAGTCAGACACTTCAATAAATTACAGATAAGGGGAGTTATCAAATACATAAGAAATGTGAATAAATGCTACAAACACTGTTGTAGCTTGGCATGGAAAGGCCAACTTGGCAGTTGGAGGATACTAAGTGAGAAGATTAGAAATTACCTTTGGAAGACCTCCTAGCGGATATGCGATCTCAGAAGAAACACACTCATGTAGCTCTTATTCTAAAAAGAAAATCTTCCCTTGACCCCACTACACCATCCACCTATAACCCCTATCTTCCTCCTAGCATTTCTGCCCAAACTCCTGAAAGGAGTTATTTACACCCACTACCTCAACATTCTCTCCAATTCCCTCCTCAATGCCCTGCAATCTGGATTTTTCTACCCTTCATTTCACTGAAACCACATTCTTAGAGGTCACAAATTATCTTCTTGACAAAACTAATAGATTCTAATGAGCTCTAATTCTCCTTAACCCCTGAACTGTCTTCCAAAATCTGGAAAAACTAGGTAAGCTTGCTTTTATATTGGGTTTCTTTTTGTTTTTTATGTTTTTTTAAGCACTTACTATGTGTCAGACATGATATTAAACACTAGGATAGATTCAAGCTAAGTAGGTTGGACACAGTCCCTGTCCCATATGAGCTCACAAGTCTTAACCCCCATTATACAGATGAGGTAAAATAAGCATAAAGAAGTTAAATGACTTGCCCAACATCACACAGTACACAAGTGGCAGAGTCAGTATTGGAACCCAAATCTGACAACCAGACCCATTCTTTTTCCACTAAACCACACAGCTCCTAATTCAACTGCTCTGACAATGACCTCTCCTGGTTCTCTTCCTACCTTTATGGCTGATCTTTCTCAATCTCTTTCATGGTCTTTTCCATCAAGGCTCAGTTCAGGGTCTTCTAATATTCTCATTCTACACTTACTCCATGGAGAACTAATTTTCCCCATGGCTCCTTCTTCTCCATCTGAACTGTTACCGTGAAATGGTCCAAGCACATATATCTCACCTTGACCCATGCATTAAACTACTTGCTGACCATCCTGTCTCCTGTCTATTCCATCTTCAGTCTGTACCTTCACTCTGCTGCCTGGATCACTTTTATAGTAAAAATCATTCAGACCACATCTCCATTCTCCTCAAAAACCTCCTATAGTTGCCCATCCACCTCTACATCAGACAGAAACTCCTTATATCAGTTTTAAGGAACTCAGTCAACTTGCCCCTTCCTACTTAATCTCACTAATCCCCTACTACAACTCAACCTTCACACTTAGCTCCCTTTATTATTCATAATAATAATAATAATAATAATTGTGATATTTGTTAAGTGCTTACTGTGTGCCAAGCACTGTTCTAAATCCTGGCATAGATTCAAGGTAATCAGGTTGTCCCACGTGGGGCCATAGTCTTAATATCCATTTTACAGATGAGGTAACTGAGGCACAGAGATGTTAAGTGGCTCACCCAAAGTCACAGAGCAGACAAGTGGCAGAGTCAGGATTAGAACCCACGTCCTCTGACTCCCAAGCTCGTGCTCTTTCCACTAAGTCACGCTGCTTCTCTAAGACAACAGAAGACAACCTATTCACAGAATACTGATTTTGTTTCTTTCCTCTGACCCCTTGCCCATATGGTCAGGGTCTGTCTCTCTTTACTGCTGTATTGTACTTTCCCAAGTGCTTAGTTCAGTGCTCTGCACACAGTAAGCCCTCAATAAATACAATTGAATGAATGAATGAATTTTTCTTCTGGCCTGGAGATATTTTATTTTATTTTTGTCTTCATTGAGCACTTACTGCATGCAGAGCACTGTTCTAAGCACTTAGGAGAAGAGCAGGATTGCACAGTGGAAAGAGCACAGGCCTGGGAGTCAGAAGGATCTGGGTTCTATTCCTGGCTCTACCACTTTTATTCCATGTGACCATGGACAAGTCACTTCACTTCTCTATGTGTCAGTTAGCTCATCTGTAAAATAGGGATTGAGACTTTGAGTCCCATGTGGGACACGGATTGTGCCCAATATGATTTGCTGGTACCCATCCCAGTGCTTAGTTCAGTCCTGGCATATAGTAAGCACTTAATAAATACCATTAAAAAAAAACAACAGTGGTAGACACGTTCCCTGCCCACATCAAGCTTATAGTCATTAGGGGGTGACAAGCATGAATGCAAATAAATAATTTATAATATTGCTGAGAAGAAAAGAAATTAAGCCTAGTGAAGCAGAATTTGGATGTCATCTGAACTACCTTCCCTTTTATATCTTGCAGACCACGACTCTCCCTGTATTACAAACTCTAGTAAAATCACATCTGTGCCAAGAGGAAGTCTTCCTCATTTCTGCCACCCTATTTTCACCCTCCTTTCTGCATTACCTTTGCAGCTGGATCCTTATTTTTTAGGCACTTTGATACTTACCTCAGCCCATCTTCTTAGTCCTCATGCACATTTCCTTATTCTCTGCTGCTTCCCTGTCTGTAATTTAATGTCTATCAGTCCCGCTAGACTGTAATCTCATTGAGAGCAGGGATCAGGTCCACAAACTCTCCTAAATCACTTAGTACAGTGCTCTGCACACAGTAAGCACCCAATAGATATGATCATTAATTGATAGTTTGAAATGTCCACACTGTTCAGATGACTCCTCAAAACTACTTCACTAGCCTTGACTTCTCTTCTCAGCAATTTTTCATCCCCACCTGCCTCCAGGACACCTTTATATGATATATTAATGGCCCTTCAAAGACTTCTCCAGCTGGGATCATGAGGAGGAAGCAAAGCTAGAGTTGAGTCAGGCCCCCTACCTCGGACTTCTAGGAGAAGGGGCCATGTTTCCCCCCATCACAGTCCACCAGGACTCCCTCTCATCTCCCCCTTCTTCTGTTGGATGGGTGAGGATACACTCAGTACAGTTCTCTGCACCCATAAGCCATTTAATGCAGTGTTCTTTATTCAATAAGCAACTACTGCTCTGCAGACAGAAAGAAAGAAAGAAGTTAAGGTTGCATAGCATTGAATTTTTTTCAGTTTGCACTTTTACTTTTGGCATGTAAATAAATATGATAATATTTAATGAATGGAATACATTCATGTTTCCAGAAAGATGCAGGCAGTAGTCACCAAGTGGCCTCAATGAGCTGTTTGGCAAAGTTGTTGATGTTCAGGAAGTCACTTAATGTGACTGAATAATGACTGAGCCTCTGCCAGAACTCCAAAGGTGATTCCAAGTGGAGTCTGCATTAAAATAAAGCAAAACAAAACAAAACCTTTGTATCTGGATTCTGTTCAACCATTGCGTATTTTAATTATACACTGCATTCTGGCAACCCTCAGGATATAACAGACTTCCATAATGCAATCACAGGGCTATTCCAGTAGTATGACTGAATAAGGACAGTAGCCATCATCCAAGCCCGAAGTAGTTTTTTTTTTTTTCCCCAGCCTAATCTTATATCTTAAGTCTTTTGTCTTGCAATTTAGCAAGCATGCTGGGTTGTCGACTCTGCTTCCATCTGCTGTGTGTTGAAATGCACTGGTAAGCACAGAGGTTATTTATTTCTCTAGATGCACCCTTCCTCTTATTGCTAATATTGAAGGCAAAAAAATTCCAACAAATGCAGCACGATTCCCTGAGTAATGTTTTCAATTCAGTAAAAATCCCGATTCCCTGATTTACAGCTATATAATAACTGAGAAAAACACATACAGCACTAACTAGTATCTCTAGCTGAACATTAGCAATTTCGTCCATGTTGACATCCTTGGGAGACAGTCAGTCATTGCTGGTTGTTGAAGAGGTAGAAAAGCTGTCTGTTAGATAATGTCTCAGAGAAGCAGCCACTTAATGTTTATATTGTTACTCATAGCTAGAGCTCATTGCTCAAATGCATATAATAATGATGATGGTATTTGTTAAGTGCTTACTAGGTGCCAAGCACTGTTCTAAGCACTGGGGTAGATACAAGATAATCAGGTTGTCCCACGTGAAGCTCACAGTCTTAATCCCCATTTTACATAGGCAGAAACTGAGGCACAAAGAAGTGAAGTGACTTGTCCAAGGTCACACAGCAGACAAGTGGTGGAGCCAGGATTAGAACCCATGTTCTTTGACTCCCAAGCTCATGTTCTTGCCACTAAGCCACACTGCTTCTCTTATCATCTATCTCTCAATTAATCAATAAATCATATTTATTGGGTGCTTACTATATGCAGAGCCCTGTACTAAGCCCTGGGGAGAGTACAATATAGCAAAGGGTTTTTTTTTTCGGGGGGGGGAGGTGTTTATGGTATTTGTTGTGCTTACTATGTGCCAAACACTGTTCTAAGCTCTGGGGTAGATATAGCGTAATAAGCTTGTCCCACGTGGGGCTCATAGTCTTAACCTCCATTTTACAGATGAGATAATTGAGGCATAGAGAAGTTAACTGACTTGCCCAAGGTCACACAGCAGAGAAGTGGCTGAGATGGGATTAGAACCCTCGTCCTCTGACTCCCAAGCCTGTGCTCTTTCTTCTAGAAGAAGCAATGTGGCTTAGTGGAAAGACCAAGGGCTTTGGAGACAGAGGTAATGGGTTCTAATCCCAGCTCTGTCACTTCTCAGCTGTGTGATTTTAGGCAAGTCACTTAACTTCTCTGTGACTCAGTTCCCTCATCTGTAAAATGGGGGTTAAGACTGTGAGTCCTATGTGGGGCAACCTGATTACCTTGTATCTACCCTAGCACTTAGAACAGTCCCTGGCACATTTTTGCTGGAGCCTTCAACAGTCAGTGCTTAAATTGGGAATAGAACTTGTCTCTGATAGCATCCAGTCTGCATTGCTTTCCATTATTAAACCTTGTCTCCACTGCAGGGTTCATTCTAATAATGATAATAATAATAACTGTAGTATTTGTTGAGCACTTACTATGTGCCAAGCACTGTACTAAGCGCTGGGGTGAATACAAGCAAATCGGGTTGTACACAGTCCCTGTCCTACACAGGACTCACAGTCTCAATCCCCATTTTACAGATGAGGTAACTGAGGCCCACAGATGTGAAGTGACTTGTCCAAGGTCATACAGCAGGCAAGTAGTGGAGCTGGGATTAGAACCCATGACCTTCCTACTCCCAGGCCCGTACTCTATGCACTACGCCATGCTGCTTCTCATGAATGATGTCATCATACATTGGCCCAGAAATTCAGTTCCAGGAGCAACAAATATGAAAAGGTAAATGCTAATTGATCATATTTATTGAGCACCTCCTGTATGCACAGTATGTAGCACAATCTTGGGGGATTACAACTAAAGTAAGGGCAGTGGAAGCAGGAGAGAAAGCAAAGATACAATTTGTTAAACCAATTTGGAAGATAGATGAATAGCTGAATAAGTAAGGGGAATATATAAATTGATCTGTATTTAAATGTTTAGAGTTTGCAAATGCCTAAGTATTTAAATCACTGAGGTTAATCACTTTTTTCCCCCTTAAACCCTAAATTCCTTGTGGGAAGAGAACGTGTCTACCAACTCTGTTATATTGTACTCTCCCAAGAGCTTAGTTTAGTGCTGCAGACACAGTAAGCACTCAATAAATATGATTGATTGATTCTTTAGGCTGTCATTTCCCATGGCTTTCTATACATAAAAAAGGTTCTGAAGAATTCTTCAAAGCACTAATAAGGTTTCCATGTTAACTTTCCAACTGTAAGTGAACACTGGTAATAATTAAATTCAGGGTAACTGGGTAACGTTATGATAGTATTCCTGTAGCCACCCACATTAAGAAGAAATCCACATCTAGAATATGACAAGAGCTGATGGGGAATAATGGACTCTGGGTTCACTTCTTTTCTTAAGTAAAGTTTTGAACTTTGTGTTCATAGGGTGTGTTATCTGTTAACATTTTATTCCCTGGGGAAGAATAAGTTCATGGTATCTTAGGTGAAGTTAAAACCTGAAAGAAAATCTCTAGAGAAGATTATTCAGAAGCTGAGCCCAGTGCCCATTTAAAGTTTGAGTTCGGGGTTAGAAGTCCAAAGTTACCAGAGCAATATTTCATATTTCTTCTGTGGTGTACAGATGAAAAGACAATAGTTCATAGTACTGTCAGCTAATTTTGAAATAGTACTCAAAAATGGAGAAGTAATGAAAATGTCTCTTTAAATAAATTGGGCCTCTTTTTCAGATCAGCTAACTGAAACTGGCAGACAGCTTCTGCAGGGAGAATTTCAGAGATGTTGTATTCCCATGGCTGTGAATGAATGCCAGGAATAACCATGCAGGGTAAAGAAGCCTGTTGTGTGGAAGAACTTTGGAACAGGGGCCATGCAGGGTCATGAATTTCAAAAGAAGGCGAAAAAGCAGGGAAGAGTCCAAAAAATTAAAACAGGCATGTCAGATTTTAAATTAGGGAGTGATGTCATTTTCCATGTCCTTTTTGTTTCCACAAGATGCTACAGTTACAGAACATTGGACATTCAATTCATAAACTAGTTGATGGATGGCATTTGGGCATAGCGGGCTGCCCCATTTTGTTTCAGTCCAATCTGCTATTGTGGGTGAGCCCGGGACCCTGATACTAAGATCTCACAGCGAATATCTACAGCCATTCCTTCATACAACCTGTTGTGCTGTGTGACTGTGGGCAAGTCACTTAACTTCTCTATGCCTCAGTTCCCTCATCTGTAAAATGGGGATTAAGACTGTGAGCCCCACGTGGGACAACCTGATTCCCCTGTGTTTACCCCAGCGCTTAGAACAGTGCTCTGCACATAGTAAGCGCTTAACAAATACCAACATTATTATTATTAACTACACAGCCAACATTTATTGACCACCTATTATATGAAGAGCACTGCTCATTGTGGGCAGGGAATGTGCCTGTCATATTGTTATATTGTACTCTCCTGAGTGCGCAGAACAGTGCTCTGGATCCAGGAAGCACTCAATAAATATGATTGACTGACTGATTTGGGCTAGGCCAGTAGAATTAGTAGATTTGATTCCTAACCTCCAGGGATTTACAAGGTGGGGAGTGGTGGGGGGAGGCAGATGGTTACGAAAATTACAGATAGGAGGAAGTAATAGAATACATAAGATATGTATTTAAGTGCTAAGAGAGGATTGTGGGTCCTCAAATGCTTAGAAAAGCCAAAGGAGTGAAATAGCAGTTCAAACAATCAGTTTGATTTAGCGAGTGCTTTCTGTGTGCCTAATCCTGAACTATGCACTTGGGAGAGTACAGTATAACAGAGTTGGTAGATGTATTCCCTGCCCACAGTGGACCTAGGGAAGGAGGAGATGTGATTTCAGAATAACTTTGAAGATAAGGAGAGCAGTGGTATACTGGATAAGAAGAAAGAGGAAGTTATAGACGGGGAGCATGATTTGAACAAGAGGTTGGATGGGAGAGAAATGAGCATGAGACAGCAAGTAGGCTAGCATGACTGAGACATAGAGCATGAGCTGGGGTGTAATGGGAGATGAGAGTAGGAAGGAGAGAGCTGATTGAATGCTTTAAAGCTAATGATCAAGCGTTTCTGTTCGATGGAGAGAGGAATGGACAGTCTTTGGATTTTGGAGGCATAGGGATAGGTATGCCGAATGATATTTTAGAAAAAATGATCCAGATAGAAGAGTGCCTTATGGACTGGGACAGGGAGACACTGGAGGCAGGGAGAAGTGAGTAAAGTTTGATGAGGGCAGCTGTTGGAATATAAAAAGGGCATCAACCAGCAAGGTGCCTTTTGGATAGAAACAAAAGTCTTTGAAATGTTGAAGAGGGAGAACCACCAGGAATTGGTAACAGGATGAATATAGTGGCTGATTGAAAGAGGGGAATTTATGGTAAAGCCAAGGTTATAGACTTAGAAGATCGGGAGGAGAGTAATGATGTCAACTGTGATGGAAAAAGTCAGATGGAGAAAGCGATTTACAGAAGAAGCTGTGTTCAGTTTTCATTATTGAGAAATTCAGCTAGGGGTGTTGTTAGTTTATCCATATAGAGATGCCGGTTTTGTCTTTTTTGCTGTCGAGTCATTTCCGATCCATAGTGACTCCATGGACACATTTCTCCTGGTATACCCCACTCCATCTGCAATCATTCTGGTAGTGTATTCATAGAGTTTCCTTTGTGAAAATATAGACATGGTTTATCATTGTCTTCTTCCATGCAGTAAACTTCTCCACTCTCGACTTTCTCCCATGCTGCTGCTTTTTGACAGGTGAGTTGAGTTGAGCAGGTGAGTTTTGACTTGTAGTAGATTGCCTTCCACTCACTAGCCAATGCACAAGCTAGGAATGGAATGGCTACGCCACTGCTTGACTCTCCCTCTCATAGCTGAGACTGGTAGAGTAGTGAAAACTCTTCTGTTTGCAATCCTGAGAGGGGACGGATGCCCAGTAGGCAGGAGGAAATGTAAAACTGCAGAGATGGAGAGAAGTCAAAACTAATGAGATAGATCTGGGACTCATCCAAATAGAAATTAGAAGTAACATAGCCCAGTGGAAGAATGCGGGTCAGGGCATCAGTGAACCTGAGGAGCAGTGTGGTCTAGTGGATAGAGCCCAGGCCTGGGAATCAGAAGGAATTGGGTTCTAGACCCAGCTCTACCACTTGTCTGCTGTGTTACCTTGGATAAGTCACTTCACTTTTTGGGCCTCAGTTACCTCATCTGTAAAATGGGGATTAAGACTGGGAGCCCCATGTGGGACACAGACTGCATCCATGCTGATTACCTTATATTCACCCTAGGGCTTATAACAGTGCCTGGAAATTAGCTCTTAACAAATACCATAAAGAGTCTCATCTCTACCATTTGTCTACAGTGCTTAAGTCATTTGATTTATCTGTGCCTCAATTTCTTGATCTGTAAAATGGGGACTAACAAAGGGGAGTGGTGTGGCGAAGCAGTAGGGCACCAGTCTGGAAGCCCGAAAACCCGAGTTCGAGTCCCACTTGTCCCACTAGTCTGCCGTGTGACCGTGGGTGAGTCACTTCACTTCCCTGTACCTCAGTTTATCCATCTGTAAAACGGGGGTAATAATACTTGCCTTGGTTCCTCTACCTCACAGGGGTGTTGTGAAGGTTTGAAATGAACTAATTATTGTAAGAGCACTTTGACAATAAAAGCACTATAACAATTTTAGAGAAGCAGCGTAGCTCAGTGGAAAGAGCACGGGCTTGAGAGTCAGAAATCGTGGGTTCAAATCCCAGCTCTGCCACTTGTCAGCTGTGTGACTGTGGGCAAGTCACAACTTCTCTGTGCCTCCGTTACCTCATCTGTAAAATGGGGATGAAGACTGTGAGCCTCATATGGGACAACCTGATTACCTTGTATCTACCCCAACACTTAGAACAGTGCTCTGCACATAGTAAGCGCTTAACAAATACCAACATTATTATTCCTTCAGACTGTGAGCCCCATATGGGACTAGGATTAGGTCTGACATGATAATCTTGTATCTACCTCAACACTGAGCATATGTAATGCTTGGCACATAGTAAATCCTCTTCCCCTCTTCAAAGCCCTACTGAGAGCTCACTTCCTCCAGGAGGCCTTCCCAGGCTGAGCCCCCCCCCCTTTTCCTCTGCTCTTCCTCCCCTCCCCATCACCCCTACTCCCTCCCTCTGCTCTACCCCTTTCCCTCCCCATAGCACTTGTGTAATTTGTACACATTTATTTCTCTATTTTATTAATGATGTATGTACATCTATAATTCTGTTTATTTTGATAGTATTGATGCCTGTCTACTTGTTTTGATTTGTTGTCTGTCTCCCCCTTCTAGACTGTGAGCCCGTTGCTGGGGAGGGATTGTCTCCATCTGTTGCTGAATTGTACTTTCAAAGTGCTTAACAGTGCTCTTCATGCAGTAAGCACTCAATAAATATGATTGATTGAATGAATGAATGAATGAATGAATGAATGAATGAATGAATGAATGAATGAACGAACGAACGAACGAACGAACGAACAAATAGCTCAGCTATTGCTATACAGTGGCATTTCAAGCTATAGGAGCAAATGAACTCCCCAAGGAAGTCTGCATGAACTGAGATAAAGGAGTCTAGAAAAAATCCATGAGGGACACCCAGAGGTTGGAAATAACAAGCAGAGGGTAGCAATGCCTAGTGGAAAGAGCACTGGTCTGGGACTCAGAGGACCTGGGTTCTAATCACAGCCTGTACCTTGGCTGCTGGCTGACCTTGGAAAAGTCACTTCACGTCTTTGTGCCAATACCCATTCTTCCTTCTTCTAAGACTGTGAGTTCCATAAAGGACAGCGACTGTGTCCATCCTGATTGTCTTGTGCTTAGTACAGTGCTTGACACATAGTAAGCACTTACCAAATTCCGTAATTATTATTATACATTCATTCATTCAGTAGTATTTATTGAGTGCTTACTATGTGCAGAGCACTGTACTAAGCACTTGGAATGTACAATTATTAGAGGAATAGATGGTGAAGAGACTGGAAAAGCCCGGCTTTATGTGCTTAGGTAGAGTCAGCAGCATCACCCTGAGGGCACCGGAGCTGTAGCTATGTTCACTGTTAAGACAGCAGCAAGAGAAGCAGTCCGGCTCAGTGGATAGAACACCGGCCTGGAAATCAGAAGGACTTGGGTTCTAAACCCGGCTCTGCCACATGCCTGCTGTGTTACACTGGGCAAGTCACAACTTCTGTGGGCCTCGGTTCCCTCAACTGTAAAATGAATATTAAGACTGTGAGCCCTATGTGGGACAGGGACTGTGTCCAACCTGATTGATTTATATCTACCTCAGCACTTAGAACAGTGTTTGGCACATAGTAAGCACTTAAGTACCATAATAATAATTATTATTATTATAACATAATTGGTCATCCTAATCTCTACACCTAATCCTCCTAAGTAAGACAGGCCTTTTTCTATATTTACCCATTTTATACTCTACCTATCTACACTTTATTTATTGAGCCTTGTTATTAGTCTAGGGATGGAGCATGGTTCTGGAAATGAGAAGACCCAGGTTCCAGTCCTGGCTCTGTAAGTAGGAAAATGCCTGCCAGGCTATGTCACTAAGAGTTTCTGACTAGGGCCTCTAGAATGACCTCAAGCATTCTACAAGTTCCCCATCCCAACAGGAATCCTGAAAAATAATTGACCAACATTGTGGCAGAAATTGTGGGAGCTCCAAGTGTCATGGAACAACATCGGTACTAATCTTGCAGTCATTTCAGCATCAAATGAATCCTGCCCACAAGACTTTGAATGCTCTTGACATTGTACTCCTCCCTGGTCTGCTTACTCTGTTGAAACACACCATGTCTCAGCTGGAACCTGACTGTCTGTTCTGCATTTGCAAACTCCGTAGAATCCATCTTGTCCTATCCATCCAAACGGCTACCTTACTGATCTAAGTTCTTCTCATATTTTGCCTTGACTACTGTTTAAGCCTCTTTATTGAACTCTGTTTCCTGTTACTCCCCTCTTCAGTTCATATTTCCCTCTGCTGCCGAATCCACATGTTCAATCCATGTCTCCCCGCTCAACTTCCTCCAGTGGCTATTTAATCACCTCCACATTAAACAAAAACTCCTTACTTTCTTCTTTAAAGCAAGCACTAAATCAGTTCTCTCCTTCCTATCTTACCTCAGTGATCTTCTACTACAAAACAGCACCCACACTTGACTCTATAATCACCAACTTACTGTACTTCAGTCTCATCTATCTCACTGCCAACCTCTTGCCCATGTCTTCCCTCCAGCCTGGAATGCCATCTCTTCATATCTCTCTGACAGATTACCATTTTCCTCAGCTTTAAAGCTCTACTAATACTTGGCTCCTCTGGTGCTAACCTTCTCACCATTTCTCAGTATAATAATGTTGGTATTTGTTAAGCGCTTACTATGTGCCGAGCACTGTTCTAAGTGCTGGGGTAGACACAGGGGAATCGGGTTGTCCCACGTGGGGCTCACAGTCTTCATCCCCATTTTACAGATGAGGGAACTGAGGCACCGAGAAGTTAAGTGACTTACCCAAAGTCACACAGCTGACAAGTGGCAGAGCTGGGGTTCGAACCCATGACCTCAGACTCCAAAGCCCGGGCTCTTTCCACTGAGCCACGCTGCTTCTCAGTATCTCCTATCTCACTGCCAACTCCTGGCCCACATCCTGCCTCTGGCCTGGAATACCCTCCCTCTTCAAATCCACCAGAAAATTACTCTCCCCGCCTCCTTCAAAGCCTTACTGAAGGCAGATCTCCTCCAAGGGGCCTTGCCAGACTAAGCCTTACTTTTCCTCATCTCCCACTCCCTTCTGCATCGTCTTGACTTGCTTCCTTTGCTCTACCCCCCTCCCTGCCCCACAGTGCTTGTGTGTATATGTTCATATTATACTATTTATTTTATTAAAGATGTGTATATATTTGTAATTCTATTTATTTGTTTTGTTGTATGTTTAGGGATTATCTCTGTTGCCAAATTGTACTTTCCAAGCACTTAGTACAGTGCTCTGCACACAGTAAGAATTCAATAAATACAATTGAATGAATGAATGAGTGAATGAATGAATGTTTATTTGTACTGATGTCTGTCTACCCCCCTCTAAACTCTGAGCTCACTGAGGGCAGGAAGTGCCACTTTATTATTATAGTGTACTTTCCCAAGTGCTTAGTACAGTGTTCTGCACACAGTAAGCGCTTAATAAATATGAATGAATGGATGAATGAATGAATGAATGAATGAATGAATGAATGAATACTAAAGTGTCCTCCAATAGGCCTTCCCCTTCTAAGCCCTCATTACCTCTGCTTGCCCTCCCTTCTGCGTTGCCTATGCACGTGGATCAGAACCTCTGAAGCAGTTGATATTCACCCCACCCAAAGTTCCATAGGACTTATCTACTTGTCTTTATACTCTCCAATTTTCCCTATCTGAAGTGTATTTTGTCTGCCTCCCCCTTTTAAACTGTAAGTTCCTTGTGGGCAGCAATCATGCCTATTGACTCGTATTTTCCCAAGCACTTAGTACAGTGGTCTGTAGACTGATTGAATGCTTTACAGGCAAAGATGAGAGTACAACACATGGTACTGGTCAAACCTATCACTGTATTTGACCTCTCAGAGAGTCTCAGTCTAAGGCAAAGTTTTGGAACTGGCTCAACAAACTTTTTCAGTAGGGGTCAATATTCTTTATACATCATATGCTATTTGTCTATGTAAGTGATATCATCCCTCTTTACACTCTGTTCTTCTATAGTACATGGATAGAACACTTTTAGAAAAGTAAGAAATAGCCTTCTGATGATGTTTTTCAGTAAATTTGAGCTCATTGCTATTTGATATTGAAAGAAATGGTTGTGCCAGGGTATCCTTACGATAATACAAGTTTTCTTTAAAGGAGAATTCATCTACAATGCAACTACATTATAGAATTGAATGTATTTATTTATTGATGGTATAGGTCATATTCAAATACATGAAAATCTACAACAACACTGAAAATGATAATAACTTGTCTTTATATAGCATTCTTATTTTACCAAATAGCTTTCACAGCAATTATCTAATTTTATCATCACAACATCCCTGTTATGTAAGGAAAGAATATTATTATATCGCCCGACTACTTTGTTTTGTTGCCTGTCTCCCCTGTTTAGACGGTGAGCCCATTGTTGGTCAGGGATTGTCTCTATCTGTTGCTGAATTATACATTCCAAGTGCTTAGTTCAGTCCTCTGCACACAGTAAGCACTCAATAAATATGATTGAATGAATAAATCTTAATTTTACAAATGAGGAAACCAAGACTTAGAAATGTTAAATCAGCTTATCCAAGATGACAGAGAGGCAGGGGAAGAGTTGAGACTGCAATGCTACACTAATAATAATAATATTTGTTAAGGGCTTACTAGTGTCAAGTACTATATTAAGTGCAGGAGTAGATAAAAGACAATCAGGTCTCAGTCCCTAACCAACATGAGGCTCACAGTCTGAGAGGAAGAGAGAGCGGGAGTCTAATCCTTATATTACAGATGAGGAAACTGAGGTGCAGAGAATTAAGTGACTTTCCCTAAGTCACACAGCAGGCAAGTGGCAGATCCAGGATTAGAATACAGGTCTCCTGATTCCCCAGCCCACTAGGCTATGCTACCTCCAGTCTGTAGCCTATATAAAAGCAATCCTATATCAAGCTAAACTGTGGTGAGATGTTTCAAATAGACCAGATGTTTTATTTTTGTTTTTGTTGGGGGTTTTTTTGGTATTGAAGTAGATATAGGTGTTTGTGGAGATAGAAGAATGTTTAAAGCCAAACTAAAAACCAAGTTGAACTAATTGAGTTTGTTTCTACTTGGTCATCCAATATGAATATACACATCCACATATCATGTTAAAAGAAGCAGAGTACAGAGGATTTTTGGAAACCTTTCAACAAAGACAGGCTGAGTCCTCTCTTCAAAGATTTAAATGCTGGATTTTGAAGTGTTTGGCAACTCATAGACACATTAGAAGTTGGAGGTTGGCGAAAATGTTTGGCCCTTGTAGTGCAAACCCTACCTCTTGGCAGGGAAACTGTGTTCTTAAGCAAGTCTGTCCAATAATTCTATTGGAGACTGAGCTGACGAATGTGGCAATTGGTAGAGTTTACATTAAACAAGAGATTGCAAAGTCTCGGATTGTGTTATTTGGAAAGAAGAAGAGTAAGAGGGAACTTGATTTGTGGAATTTCAAATTATAAAAGGTTCCATTGAGAGCTGATCAATTGGTCCTTTTTACCCTCTTACACAATAAGAGAACAAGGAGACATTTGATGATGTTAAAAACAGAATATATTTAGAACCAAGGGGGATAATAACTTCTAAGGTGATAATGTCATTTTTTTGGTTTTATTTTGGGTTTTTTTTTGTTTGGTCTGCTATTTTTCTTGTAGTTTATATATAGCTGTCCTTCAGGGTTTAAAGATGACTCTACTGCAGGTGAGAGTTCACCAGTTAAGCTGATAAAGCCTTTAGCCACCTGACCCTTCCATGTTGTATCCATTCAAAGATTAGCCCTTTCCTCTCTGTCATTTGGAGTAAGTCATATATCTGATAAATCTGATACATTTCCACTGTAAAAGGACTGGAATTATTTATAAAGGGATCCCTATGTTGAAGTGTAGCTCTTGTCTGGGAAATAGTTGATTAAAGAAAGATAGAGGTGGTGTTATGATAGGTCTAGGTAAAAAAAATCAAGAAAAGAGGTAATTACACTACAAATTGCCAGGGGTTAAGGATAACCATAGAGAAAAGCAGTATTTGCATGGTTATACAGGGACGGTATTATGAATGTTTCTCTCTAATATATTGCTGAATGCTGATGGGTTTAGAATTTGCAAGCCTCAGGACACATAGCAGGTAAAATGTACTGTATTACTAAACACAGGAGATGGGTGCATTTTAGGATGATTCATTAGGAGAAGAGGCTCTTACTGCAACCAGCACGCCAGGAACATTTCCAAAATATTATCTAGCTGTAGGACATTATAGGACTTTGAGGAAGAGGGAACATCCTGATTGGGCTGTGCCCTTGTGGGCTGTATTGGCCAAATCTGGGTCCAATCAATCAATCAGTGAACCAATCAATGGTATATAATTAATCAATCACATTGATTGAGGGCTTATTGTGTGCAGAAGACTGTATTAAGCACTTAATAATAATAATAATTGTGGTATTAGTTAAGTGCTTACTATGTGCCAGACATTCTTCTAAGCACTGGGATAGACTCAAGGTAATTGGGTTGGACACAGTCCCTGTTCCACAGTAGAACTCATAATCTTAATCCTCATTTTATTCATTCAATAGTATTTATTAAGTGCTTTCTATGTGCAGAGCACTGTACTAAGTGCTTGGAATGTACAAATCGGTAACAGATAGAGACAGTCCCTGCCCATTGACGGGCTTACAGTCTAATCGGGGGAGACAGACAGACAAGAACAATGGCAATAAATAGAATCAAGGGGAAGAACATCTCATTAAAGCAGTAGCAAATAAATAGAATCAGGGTAATGTACATCTCATTAACAAAATAAATAGGGTAGTGAAGATATATACAGTTGAGCGGATGAGTACAGTGCTGAGGGGATGGGATGGGAGAGGGGGAGGAGCAGAGGGGGAGGAGCAGAAGGAAAGGGGGGAGAAGAGGGTTTAGCTGCGGAGAGATGAAGGGGAAGCAGAGGGAAAAGGGGAGCTCAGTCTGGGAAGGCCTCTTGGAGGAGGTGAGCTTTAAGTAGGGTTTTGAAGAGGGGAAGAGAATTAGTTTGGCAGAGGTGAGGAGGGAGGGCATTCCAGGACCGTGGGAGGACGTAGCCCAGGGGACGTCGGTGGGATAGGCGAGAATGGGGGACAGTGAGGAGGTGGCCAGCAGAGGAGCGGAGGGTGCAGAATGGGCAGTAGAAAGAGAGAAGGGATGAGAGGTAGGAAGGGGCAAGGTGATGGAGAGCCTTGAAGCCTAGAGTGAGAAGATTTTGTTTCGTGCGGAGGTTGAGAGGCAACCACTGGAGGTTTTTAAGGGGAGTGACATGTCCAGAGCATTTCTGCAGGAAGATGAGCCAGGCAGAGGAGTGAAGAATAGACTGGAGTGGGGAGAGAAAGGAGGAAGGGAGATAAGTGAGAAGGCTGACACAGTAATCCAGCCAGTATATTATGAGAGCCTGTAGCAGTAAGGTAGCCATTTGGGTGGAGAGGAAAGGGCGGATCTTGGCGATATTATAAAGGTGAAACTAGCAGGTTTTGGTAATGGATTGGATGTGTGAGGTGAACGAGAGAGCCGAGTCAAAGATGACACCGAGGTTGCGGGCCTGAGAGACGGGAAGGATGGTCGTACCATCCACGGTGATAGGGAAATCAGGGAGAGGACTGGGCTTGGGACGGAAGATGAGGAGCTCAGTTTGGGTCATGTTTTGGTCATTTTACAGATGAGGATACTGAGACCCAGAGAAATGAAGTGATTTGTACAGGGTCAAACAGCTGACAAGTGGTGGAGCCAAGATTAGAATTCAGGTCCTTCAAACTCTCAGGCCTGTGCTGTATCTGCTAGGTCACGATGCTTCAGGCCATGCTGTTGTATTTGGGAGAATACAACACATCAATATAACAGAAACATTCTCTGCCCCACTTAATGTGTGCAGAGCAGAGCACTATACTATGCTCTTGGAAGAGTAAAATATAACAGTTGGTAGTGGATAATTCCCTGCCCAAAATGAGCTCACATTCTAGAAAGGGAGACAGGAATTGAAATAAATTATGGATATGTACTTAAGTGCTGTGGGGCTGAGGATGGTGTGAATAAAGCTTACAAGTCTAAGTGCAAGGAAACATAGAGCCATTCAGAGGCAGTAAAGTATATGGTGAGGGCCAATGAGACCCTTCTGTTTCTCAAACTCCTTCCAAAGTTTTCTTACTGAGGATCACTCTATGGCCCTGAATATGAGGGCATTTGCAACAACCCTTTCTCCATCACTTGGGTGCAGTGTTAGAGACAGAAATGAAGGAGATTACTGAGTCAGCCATTACCTCTCCTCTAGCCCTCCCCAAACAGATCGGTTACTCTTCCAGAGAGTGTGCCAGGAACTGAACAAGAACCCATGTCTTCTGCAGTGGATTGCCTCCATATGCCCTTTTTTTTTGTATATATGGTATTTGTTAAGTGCTTACTATGTGCCAGACACTATACTGAGCCCTGGGGTAGATACCAGATAATTAGGTTGGACACAGTCCCTGTACCACAAGGGGCTCATAGTAGTAATCCCCATTTTACTGATGAGGTAACTGTGGCACAGAGAAGTTAAGTAACTTGCCCAAGCTCACACAGGAGACAAGCTGCAGAGCCATTATAAGAACCCAAGGCCTTCTGAATCCCAGGCTCTTGCTCTTTCCACTAGACCACAATGCACCTCAGAGACTTTCTAAGATTTTTTCCCAATTGCATCCTTTTACCACCTTCTGTGAAAAATGAATAATGCATTTTGGAATATCTTACCTAACTGGCTGTGAGAAAGTGTGCAATAAGAAACACAAATGAAATATCAAAATTATAAGCTCAAGAATGATGACAAAGTAGATATGGAGGCCTTCCTAGATTAAGCCCCTCTTTTCATTCACTCAATCTTATTTATTCAGCGCTTACTGTGTGCAGAGCACTTGAAATATACAATTAAGCAACAAATAGAGACAATCCCTGCCCAACAATGGGCTCACAGTCTAGAAGGGAGGAGATAGACATCGAAACAAGTAAACAGGCATCAATAGCATCAATATAAATACATAGAATTATAGATATGTACACATCATTAATAAAATATCGAGTAATAAATATGTATTTCATCTGTTCATTCATTCAATAGTATTTATTGAGCGCTTACTATGTACAGAGCACTGTATTAAGTGTTTGGAATGTTCAATTCGGCAACAGATAGAGACAATCCCTGCCCATTGACGGGCTTACAGTCTAATCGGGGGAGACAGACGGACAAAAACAAGACAACTTAGTCACAATAAATAGAATCATGGGGATGTACACCTCATTAACAAATTAAATAGGGTAATAAAAATATATACAAATGAGCACAGTGCCGAGGGGAGGGGAAGAGAGAGGGGGAGGAGCAGAGGGAAACGGGGGAAAAGGGGCTTAGCTGAGGGAGGTGAAGGGGGAGTAGAGAGGGAGCAGAGGGAAAAGGGGAAGCTCAGTCTGGGAAGGCTTCTTGGAGGAGGTGAGCTCTCAGTAGGGCTTTGAAGAGGGGAAGAGAATTAGTTTGGTGGAGTTGAGGAGGGAGGGCATTCCAAGACAGTGGTAGGACATGGGGCAGAAGTCAATAGCAGGATAGGCATGAACGGGGGACAGAGAGGAGGTGAGCAGCAGAGGAGCGGAGTGTGCGGGGTGGGCAGTAGAAAGAGAGAAAGGAGGAGAGGTAGTAGGGGGCAAGGTGATGGAGAGCCTTGAAGCCTAGAGTGAGAAGTTTTCGTTTCATGCAGAGTTTGATAGGCAACCACTGGAGAACTTTAAGGAGGGAGTGACATGCCCAGAGCATTTCTGCAGGAAGATGATCTGGGCAGGGGAATGAAGAATAGACTGGGGTGGGGAGAGACAGAAGGAAGGGAGATCAGCGAGAAGGCTGACACAATAATTCAGTTGAGATATTATGAGAGCTTGTATCAGTAAAATAGCAGTTTGGATGGAGAGGAAAGGGCGGATCTTGGCGATATTGTAAAGGTGAGACCAGCAGGCATTGGTGACGGATTGGATGTGTGGAAAGAATGAGAGAGCTGAGTCAAGGATGACACCAAGTTTGTGGGCTTGAGAGACTGGAAGGATGATAGTACCAGTATATATATACACAAATGCTGTGTTGTGGGGAGGTGGGGAGAGCAGAGGAAGCGAGTCGGGCAATGGGGGGGGAGGAGGAGGAGAGGAAAAGGGGGGCTTAGTCTGGGAAGACCTCCTGGAAGAGCTCCTCAGCTTCCTCTCTCCCCCCACGTCACCCTGACTGACTCCCTTTGCTCTATCCCCCCACCCCAAAGCATTTGTGTATAAACTTACATATCTATAATTCTATTTATTTATTTTAATGCCTGTTTTACTTGTTCTGATGTGTATATATATAATTCTATTTATTTACATTGAAGCTATTGATGCTTGTATATTGATGCCTGTTGAGAAAAAAAAAACCTCATATAACAAGGAGGTTTTCATTCATTTATTCTAATAGCACTGTTTTTTAGATCAATCCAGCAGCTGACTTCATTCTCAATATGAATACCTAGCCAGAAATGAGCTAGCCACTGTAAAGATACAAAAAGTTCAGTGACTTCATCTATTAATCCACTGATCACTGCCTGGAGAGCAGTTTCCTGGCCTTGCTCTTTAGGACACCATCCTTGTACCTCATAACACTAACAAACAATAAATCTTTCAAAATTGGCTAAAACCAAAATATTAAGGGACAAAATGTTACAACATGAAATATGAATAGTAGGATATTGGCCCTGGCCTCCTTTCCAACACCAGTTTTAGACAAGAAAGAAGAAAGTGTCTCATTCACAGTGGTTTGACTTGTGTCATCACTCTAAACTGTCTCCAGTAACAGTGTGGATCAAATTCAGTTGTAGAAAATTTGCTTTTAAGGAGATTTTGAAGAACATTTTAAGACAGTTGCTCATTTGAAAAGTTTGAGACTACTGGTTAAAACAGTGTAAATGTGGAAAGGTTTTTTTAAAAAATTATACTCCGGTGAACTTTAAAGACAAAGGGTCATTGGTAGAAAGTTAATTGCTTTACATATCATCTGACTTTGAATATTGTTGGACAAATGATTTTATCATTTGAAAAATACTGTTGAAATGAGAAGCAGAATGGCTCAGTGGAATAAGCACCTAGGCGTCAGAAGGTCATGGGTTTTAATCCCGGCTTTGCCACATGTCTGCTGTGTGACCTTGGGCAAGTCTCTTCACTTCTCTGGGTCTCATTTGTAATATAGAGATGAGTGTGAGCCCTATGTGGGACAGGGATTGTGTTCAACATGGCTACCTTGCATTTACTCCAGTGCTTAGAACAGTGTTTGGCACATAGTAAGCACTTAACAAGTACCATAGTTATTATTGTAATTATTATTATTATGATGGTAGTCTTCTATCATCTGAGCCTCAGGCTGGATTCCCAGACTAAGACCTGTGGGAGAATTGATTCTAGTGCTAGTGATTTGCACAGCACCTTCACTGTGCTCTTGCTTCTCTCAGATGAAGCAGGGGGTGTAACGTGACTAGGTGGGGGAAAAGTGCAGTACACTGTGATGTGTGCATGCAAATAATTCTGTATAAAACTGATTCATAGCCAATGTCCCAGCTGTCCTTTTACTGTGCTGTAGCACCGCAGACCACTATTATTTCTACAACTACTATTTCCCTCATTTGTAATTTATTTTAATGTCTGTTTCCACTGCAGTCTGTAAGCTCCTAGTGGGCAGAGATTGCATCAACATCTCTACTGTGTTATTCTCTCCCAGAGTGTTACTTAGCCCCGTGATTTACACACAGGAAGTGATCAATGAAAAACAATGATTGATTGATGGATAAACATGCAGTTGTCAGTGTAGTGCAGTCATCTCAGTAGCTGCTGTGATTTGGGACAATGGTGTTAGCCAGTAAGAATCAGGATTCCTGCCTAGTTTATCCATATCACACAAGATGTCTTGGATTGCTCTGTGGTCAGAAACCTTCACAGATGGCATAAACCCAGGGGAGCTCCACTACTTTCACTACCTTGCCTTCACTATGATAAAGTATGCTTTGAATTTTCTTTTAGTGAGGTGTGGGATAGGCAGAGAATGAGCTATTTATCATCTTGATGTAGGGTATTAAAATAAGTCTATTTGAATAACACCTCAAGAGTAATTTCCATTCAGTGATACCCTATCAGCTCACTACATAACCTTGAACTTATATAATGCCTTGAAACTTGTACAGCCTTGAGAATTTCTTTAGTTTCCCTATCTCCATTTCACTTTGTCTTTTTTCCTAATCAAGGGTGATAATTTGTATTGACGCATAATCATCGGTTACCAACAAGAAACTGCTTTGCATCTCAAAGTATATAATAATAATGATTATGGTATTTTACAATGTGCCACACAGTGTACTGAGCACTGGGGTAGATACAAGATAATCAGGATGGACACAGTACCTGTCCCACATGGGGTTCAAAGTCTAAGTAGGATGGGAACAGGCATTTAAATACCCATTTTACAAATGAGGAAACATGCGCAGAGAAATTAAGTGACTCACCCTAAGTCACACAGCAGTGGAAGAGCTGGAATTAGAACCCAGGTCCTCTGATTCCCAGGCCTATGGTTTTTCCATCAGGTCACACTCCTCACTCCTCCTCCTGGAAACACAATCAAACCATGGTTTCACTGATACTGTCATCTTCTGGTTCTCCTTCTACCTCTCTGACCACTCCCTTTCAGTCTCTTTCACTGGCTCCTCCTTTGCCTTCTACTCCCTAACTATGGGCTTCCTCAGGCTTGGTTCTGGGTCCCCTTCTATTTTCCAGTCACACCCTCTCCCTTGGGGAGCAAATCTGCTCTCATTACCTCAACTACCTCACCTTTGTTGATGATTCCCAAATCTACATCTCCCACCCCAACCTCTTTCCATCTCTGCAATCTTGCATTTTCTTCCCTCTTTCTTTCAAGGTGGATGTTCCATCCCCTCAAAACCAACATGCCCAAACCTGAACTTCTCATATTCCCTACGGAACATTTTCCTCTTCTTAACTTTCTGATCACTTTGACGAAAACATCTTCCTTCCTGTGTCACAAGTCTGCAACCTATAATTTATCCATGACTCGTCTCTCTCCTCCAACCCACGTATTCAGTCAGTCACTATATATTGTTGACTCTATCTCTACAATATCCAGGTTTTGTACCTTTCTCTCCATCCAAATTGCTACCACACTGGTTCAAGTACTTGTCATATCCTGCCTCGAGTACTGCATCAGCACTTGCTAACCTCCCTGCCTCCAGCTTCTACCTATTCCAGCCCATACTTCACTCTGCTGCTCAGATCATTTTCTAAAACATTGTCCCTCTGCTCTGTAAGCTCCTTGTGGGAAAGGATTGTGTCTATTATCTCTGTTACACTGTGCCCTCCCAAGAGCTTACTGCAGTGCTCTGCAGTTAGCATGGGTCTGGGAGTCGAAGGACCTGGGTTCTAATTCCAGCTCCACCACTCAATAATAATAATAATAATGATAATTGTGGTATTTGTTAAGTGCTTACTATGTACCAAGCACTGTTCTAAGCACTGGGATAGGTAATAATAATATTAATTATGGAATTTGTTAAGCACTTGCTATGTGCCAAGCACTGTTCTCAGCACTAGGGTTGATACAAAGGTTGTCTCACATGAGGCTCAGAGTCTTAATCCCCATTTTACAGATGAGGTAACTGAGCTACAGAGAAGTTAAGTGGCTTGCCCAAGGTCACACAGCAGAGAAGTGATGGAGGCAGGATTTAGAACCCACATCCTCTGACTCTCAAGCCCATGATCTTTCCACTAAGCCTTGCTGCTTCTCGTGGAGGAGTTGGGGTTAGAACCCATGACCTTCTGACTTACGGGCCATGCTTTATCCACTACACCAAGCTGCTTCACCACTTGTCTGCTCTGTGACCTTGGGCAAGTGTCTTCACTTCTCTGGGCTTCAGTTTCCTCATCTGTAAAATGGGGCTCAAGACTTTGAGCCCCATGTGGCCTAGGGACTATATCCAAGCTGATTATGCCGGTGCTTAGCACATTTCTTGGCACATAGAAAGCACTTAACAAATACCACAATTATTATTAAGTCCTCAATATAAATACCATTGGTTAATTGCTCTTCCATATCTCCCCATCCCTCAAGTGGCTTCATTGGTTATCCATCCATCTCCACATCAAACAGAAAGTCTACCATTGGATTTAAGGCTCTTAATTAGCTCTCTCCCCCTTACTTATTCTTGCTCCTCTCCCTCAACAACCCAACCTCCCCACTTGACGCCTCAATTACCAACTGACCAAGATTTGGTGGCTCCTTAATTTCAGAAGCATTCTCATCCCCAGTGGAGAATTATCTTCCGGTTGCACACACAGTCTAAAGGCCACCTGGGAAAGAGTAACTCCTAGGCCATCCTTTCCTCAGTTATGTTCATAGAAGCCAAAAGGGGTTTTGATTCTTTTAAAGATGCTCCAAAACCAAAATGCCTGGCATAGTTTTTTTTACACTTCTGGAGTTTGCCGTTCAATCAATCCATGAGTCAGTCAATAGTATTTGAGTGCTTACTATTTGAATGCTTAATGTTATTTGAGTGCTTATTTGAGTGTCATCTTATGATTTGGGTGCCAGTTTGTGGTATATTGATTTTAGCAATGATGAAAATTTTGAACTTACCAAGAGATGGTTGGTCCAGTAATCAGTGCTACGATATAAGAGCCCTGTAATACACCATCTTTGCATCTTGCTATCAGGTTATCTTACACTTACAATAAATTCCTACTGTTCAGATCTTGAATCATCGAAGATTTCCTCCGCTACTCTTTCAGCAAAATTCTGTGTTGATTATTGCAAGCTGATGTTTAGCACATTTACTTAAGATGGAATAGTCTACTGCTGCTTTGATTTCCAATCCTGAGTGTTCTTTGATATTTCGCCACATTTCAGCATCACTGCCTGCAAGTTCTTTAGACTACCCCATTCCTGGGAACTTTTCACCCAGCCATGCTGTTGAGATGAGCACTGTTGAGAAGCAGCATGACCTAGTGGAAGAAGCATGGGCCAGGGAATCTGAGGATTTACTTGCCTGCTGTGTGATCTTGGGCAAATCTCTAAATTTCTCTATGCCCCAGTTTCCTAATCTGTAAAATGGGGATTAAACCCTACTTCCTCCTACTTACAATGAGCCAACAGCCACTGTGACCAATCTGATTATCCTGTATCTACCCCAGCATTTAGGTAAGTGCTTGGCATAAAGTAAGAACTTAAGTGCCATAAAAAAAAATTATGGACAGGCCCACCTATTTTCTCTTTTCATTGTCTTGTATCTACCCCAGTGCTTAATACAGTTCTCGGCACATAATAAGTGCTTAACAAGTATTATTATTATTATTACTATACCAATTGGAACTTTTACTGATTGTTTTTTTCCTCTTTGTCTAAATGCAATAGAGACCAGAGTCACAGAAACACTTTGATTTAAAACTGGGCCTAACTTACTTAGCTGGAGCTGCTTTTGGCTAGATTTCTGTAGCTAAAGGGATGAGTTGAGGTAATTATCAAGGTAATTAAAATAAAAGGTGGGCTTTCCCCTAGATTATTCTAGGCAAACATTGAGTCCTCATCAGAAATTAAAACTTGGCATACAGTGTTTTGGTTTTAGATTTAACAACAATGTCAAATAAATAAAAAGTTATATCACAGGACATTAGCAAATTGCTTTTAGGAGATAAGACAGTGGATTTCACATCAGGATTTAGGTTTTCTAGTTACTGCCAGTTCTCATGTTAAATGTGTGCTATAGTAACCACCTCTTCCAACACTGCAAGCATTTGCATAAACACTTGCTTTGATAACAGGGCACAATGAGTTTGAGTTGAAAAAGTAGCATCCTTCAATTATCTATGTTATTATTATTAATTATTATAATTATTGAGTGCTTACTATATGTAGAGAAGCAGCGTGGCTCAGTGGAAAGAGCACGGGCTTTGGAGTCAGAGGTCATGAGTTCTAATCCCATCTCTGTCACTTGTCAGCTGTGTGACTGTGGGCAAGTCACTTAACTTCTCTGTGCCTCAGTTACCTCATCTGTAAAATGGGGATTAACTGTGAACCTCACATGGGACAACCTGATTACCCTGTATCTACCCCAGCACTTAGAACAGTGCTCAGCACATAGTAAGCGCTTAACAAATACCAACATTATTAAAACACTATATTAAGTGCTTGAGAGAGTACAGATAACATCGGACATATTCCCTGCAGATGAGTTCACAGTCTAGAGGGGAAGACAGGCAATAATATCAATAAATAAATTACAGATATATACATATATTTGCATATGCCCTGTAGAGAATGGACGGAAGATGAATGAAGGAGCAAGTGTGAACCGTGCAGAAGGGACTGGAGAAGAGGAGAGGAGGGTTCAGTCAGAGAAGGTCCTGGAGAAGATGTGCTTTCAAAAAGGGTTTTAAGTGGGGAGAACAATTATCTGTCAGATATGAGGACATGTCTGTCTGCTATAAGGATATGTTGCTTCCAGACACTAACCCATGTCTTGCTAAATATCATGATCATAAAATAAGCCTGTCTAACCAATAAAATGACTAATGTCATAGCAATCCTCTAGGGCCATGTTCTGCAGATGAAGGATATATAGTGTACTGCCAGAGGGAAAGTTTGGGAAGCACGGGATAAGAATAAAGATTTTGAGATGGTCCATCCAACCCTGATCATCAGGTTGAATCCTTTGCCTCTGACCATTCATCTGATTCAGTGGCAGCACATCCTTATGTTTTCCAATTGTAAAGTAAGCCTTCTACTTCTATTTTCTATTTCTCCTTCCTTCTTGGCATCCTCAGAGGTTCAGAATTCTTCAGAAATCAATTTTAAGAGAAACTTTGGAGACAGATCATGCCATTGTGGCATTCCTACTTTATAAAAACAAATATATTGTATTTCACATTTTCTAATGATAGCTTTACATCCTATGGCATTTCTCTTCCATATTTATGAGCTCCCATTGCAGTAAGCTATAGGAGCTCATAAATAGGAAGAGAAATGCCATAGGATTTAAGTAGTCAGCAGTCTTATTCACAGAATAGGCTGTAATTTTGTCACAATTATGACTTTTTAAATGAATTTATTTCATTGCAACTAATCTACTGTATTAGACATCAAGGTCTATACTCAGACACAAGGTTAATAGATTCACTGGTTCAACAAGCTGTAAGGATGTTGAATAGTTAATCTCTTTCCATTTCCCAGCATGGCTTACTGCTTATTCATTCATTCAATTGTATCTATTGAGCGCTTACTATGTGCAGAGCACTCTACTAAGTGCTTGGAATGTACAATTCGGCAACAGATACAGACAATCCCAGCCCAATAACGGGCTCACAGTCTAATTGGAAGGTCAGTCCAAAGATCTAGTAGTTTAAATCCCTGAACAGTGGCTTCCAATCTTACTATCTAGTGTCTAGCTTTTTGTAAATCATAGTATTTACTCCATCTTCAGAAGTGCTCAGTAAGAAAGGATAAAAAGAGAAATGACACTGAAGCAAATAGGTTAGAGATTTACTGGATTGGTGATGCTCAGTTGACACCAGTCCTGGTCTCCCACTAGAGAGAGATTTGAGCAGGGCATGTGCTATTCAGTGTATTAGGATTCTGGAAAATACATCCACAAGGGCCTAGGAAATCTATCTTCCTTGACAATAGTTCATAATGGCCTATGTTGTGGGCAAACTGATATCTTTGGGTAGAGGATTCCTAGAGTTTAGGCTCATCCATCTGAGCCTTAGAATAATCTGGACCCATCTGCTCCAAGATTGATGAGAACACATTTTGGGGGGAGCTTGTATTTAAGCATTATATCATGTTTAAAGATATTAATGATAATCTCAGAATGGCTTAGTTCTGTTAGGGCAAATTTTTCTATTATGTGATCTGGTTAAAAGACTGCTGGAAAATTACAAAAATTTCATCCCAAAACGCAAGTCTGTACCGGGATAATGCAATCCACACTGGTGCAAGTAGTTTCTCTTTAGGAAGCAACATTTGCACATCGGGTTGTGGCTTCAATCTAGGAGTGAGCACAGAACACAGTCATTGCACTGCATTTTATAGTGATTTCCCACATTCTTCATGAACACATTTAAAATTTTCCAACATCTGTGCTTATGTTCTGTTTCAGAAATGCTGTGAGATTCAATTTGCTTCAAGAATATACTTAAAGAATAGAGTATAATTTTCGATTGATACACTCATTTTGAAAATAGAATTTCCAAAGTGTTGACTTAACTTTACAAATGACCCAACTCAGCTATAAAACAACTAAAGCAAGACTTGCACTGCTATGATATATATATATATATATATATATATATATATACAAACTTTATACATATGTACATATGTATATATGTACATCTACTTACAAATAAAGAATCTTTATTTGTACCATTTGTTCAGTTAAATATATTGAATGTATTTTTTTAAAAAATCCTCCAAGTTTGGAACTAGCTTAACTCTTTCCATATCTAATATGAGTATTATTCATTAGACTAATGCAACTACAATGTGACTACTATATTAAGACTCTTCTTCATCTGAAACAATGAAGTTTTGTTCTGATTGTCTTTGGGAGGTATGTGTTGCTTGAGGCCATTTTACTGTTTGACAGGCTTGCATACACTCTCATTGTTTTATGTGAAAGTCCTTCGTCCTGGGTTATTGGAACACTGCTGGAAGCAATAAGAGGACTATTGTGTAATAACAGATGTTATTATATAGCATTTTAAAATTTTTACTTTAGGCTGGCAAATATTGGACAATCTCAGAATTTTGAACTGTCAGAATATGCTTCGTTCCAAGATATGATCATTTACATTTTTTTAAAAAAGGAATAATCTGAATACCCGCTTTTGAAAGCAGGCACTGTGGATAAGACACACAATATCAATAACTAGAATTACCTGATTGTGAGTAATTGTTGAAAGATAGGAAAGGAAACAATACAATTGTGAGAACTTCCAATTTTTCTTTTGAAACCTGAAGATGAAATGAAAATAGGTTCCATTCATCTGGATGACTGAGATAGAGGAATGTGGTAAAGCTGCCTGAGGAGTAATTGTGAAGAATAATACAGTATAGAAAAATACTGTCATTCCAAAAGTAACATGGCACGCTTTTCACAGTAGATACAGGAGGATATTTGAAGACAGCAACAGTAAATTCTTATAATAATAAACACCTGGCTCTCTTTTCACTCAGTAGATACCAGATTCAAATAAACTTGACTGAACAGGTTTTAGACCACAGTTGAGGAAAAACCATAATAACAGAGCCTCCACCCACATACAGGCGCCTGAGGAACATTTAGCATAGTAGGTAAAATTGTCCCATTGTCCTAATACAGCTCAGACTTGGCCATGCCTGTAGGAGTCTAGCGTCTAGTAAACAGCAGGAGACCTGGGTCTCAGTCCCAGTTGAATTGCTGACTGACCCTATTATCTTGAGCAAGTTCCTTAGCATCTTTGGAATTCAGTTTCCTCCTGTGAAGAATGGGCATAAACAAATTTTAAGAATAAATGAGGTCTTGGACTTGGAAGTCATTTGATCTATTCTAAGGATAGGTACTAAATAAATCCAATTTTAGTCAAAGCAGGAGGCATCTTTCCCTGCAATCACCACCAGGATAATGATAGATTTGTTAATTCACACTCTCTAAGTTGAACCGTAAACATCATGAGCAGGAGTCTCAGAAACAAGGACATTAAAACAGTTGAAGAAGGGCACGGTTCCACAGGAAGAGTCAGTGGCAAAACCAAGATTGTAGCACAGGTATGCTGACACTGATAAACTTATTTGTAGTGTGGTGAAAAGAAGGTCATGCCCTAAGAAGGTGACAGACAAGTTACCCTGAAAAAAGAGAGGGGTCAAAGTGAGAGAGGGAAGGAAGGAAAGAGATCATTAATTTCCAGAAGAACACGTGTGTTGTTATGGTTTTTTTAAATTTACATTACAATGAAGTGCCAAAGAGGAAATTCATCAGAATTGTTTTTGCCAACTCTATGGTTCCTCAGGCAATTAAGTGGCAAGAAAAGTCTTAGTGGGATAGGCTGTTAGGCCCCAACTTTATTAGCATAAATATAGCACATGACAATTAGCCCCCGACAGCTTCCTCTAAGCCATTCTTTTGGCAACAGTGCAGCAACAATATCTTCAATCTTCCAACAGTGAGTCAGACGACTGTTCATTGTCACCTGCATTACCTCCTTTCCACAAAGAGGACGAGGTTGCCAATCCCATAGTTTTGGCTCATGTTGACAAGAGACACAAATCTGTCATTTCCAATCAGTACATCAATCAATAATATTTCTTGAGCATCTGCTGTGTTCAGAACACTGTACTAAGCACTTGAGAAAGTATAGTGGAATCAGTAGAGAATGTCCCAGTTTACAAGGGATTTACAATACAGAGGTACCTTTTACTAAAATACTGCTTCTTATACCTTGTCACCTGCTTTTTGAAGGAAAAATCAACTGCACTAGTAAATTCCATTTTGGCCCCTCTTACTCTTTTAATTTTTCTTCTTAAAAGCCTTAAAGCTGGAAGAAAGAGTAAAATGAAATACTCTGTGGAAAACAGGGCCTTTGCATAGCCTGCTGGTATGCTTAGTATCTGCTACTGTCATGAGGTAAATATTCTGGCTAATATTCTTTTTTTATCTTGGCCTTTTCTGACTCGGGGTGAGAAATCCAGAAGATGGAACACAGGTTTGGTCATGAGTCTTCTATTAGGAAGCCAACTGAAAGCCTGATAAAGGTTTTGTTTAGGTCGACCCTGGCTTGGCGTCTCAATTTGGAAGGAAGGAGAGGATACAGGCTCATTTGCCAGGGTGTCACCATATTTCTCATTCCTCACTGCTAGATTAGTTTAGTTGGATTACCAGCTCTAAGGGTTTAGGACAGTGCTCTGCACATGATCGGTGCCCAGTTCAGTGGCCTGCATGCAACAAGCACCCAGTACATTAGTCAGCACTAAATTGGAAATTAGGATGGGTCACTGCACAAAGGAGGTGGTCAATCAATACTACTGCTTTACTTGGTTTCTTATCCTTTAGAGTTTCCAAATTTATAATTTACAAATTGAGTGATCCAAACAATTCATTTTATCTCTTTCCCCTAAGCCCCATATCCCAATTTTTCATATAATTCATTCATTCAGTGATATCTATCGAACACCTACTATGTGCAAAGAACTAGACTAAATACTAAAGAAAAAAAAATGGAGGATAAGACTAGGAAGTTCACAAACTGAATGAGTGAACTGAAAGGGTTGGCTATGGGCACATTAGGAAAGATGAAATAATATAATCAATCACTGGGATTTACTGAACATTTATTGTGTGCAGAGCACTATACTCGTATTGGCTTCAAAGCTCTCCATCACCTAGCCCCCGCCTACCTCACCTCCCTTCTCTCTTTCTACTGTCCACCCCATACACTCCGCTCCTCTGCCACTCACCTCTTCACTGTCCTTCATTCACACCTATCCTGCCGTCGACCCTGGCCCACGTCCTACTGCTATCCTGGAATGCCCTCCCTCTTCACTTCCACAAAACTAAATATCTTCCCCTCTTCAAAACCCTACTGAGAGCTTACCTCCTCCAAGAGGCCTTACCAGACTGAGCTCCCCCTTCCCCTCTGCTCCCCCTCCCCCCTGCCCTCTGATCCTCCCCCTTCCCCCTTCCCCTCCGCACTGTGCTCATTTGTATACATTATTTATTTCCCTATTAATTTTGTTAATGAGATGTACATCCCCTTGATTCTATTTATCTTGATGATGATGTCCTGTTTTTGTTTTGTTCTGTTTTCCTTTGCTGTCTGTCTCCCCTGTTTAAACTGTGAGCCCGTCATTGGGCAGGGATTGTCCCTATCTGTTGCCGAAGTGTACATTCCAAGTGCTTAGTACAGTGCTCTGCACATAGTAAATGCTCAATAAATACTATTGAATGAATGAATGAAAAAGTAAAATGCAATAGAGTTGGTAAACTCATTCCCTGCTCATGCTAATGTGCTAAGGTGCTAATGCCAATATAATAAGAGCTCCAGAAAGTTGCATTTGAGGGAGCTATTAAAACCAGGGCTGTCCAGGGACTAACATGAGAATATCAATTTTTGAGAAGAGGAAATATCCAGGAGGTCATTCTAGCTCTTTCTTCCAGTTTAGTCTCCAAAATATCAGAGCCTCATTGAATCAGATGTATTTACTATAAGGCACAGTTATTCTGTTCTCTTCTATCCCTGTTGTTGTCTCCTTGTTTCATTCTTTCCATTATTCCCATCCTCTTTCTCCCTTTCTAGTTTCCAGAATTTAAAGAGGAAAATGGACTCACCTTTCAGAATAGTCCATTCTCTGATGTAGTGTACCCATTCTATTCTCAGGATTATTAGAAGGCAAATTTGGTTCACCTTTTAGTTTTTAGGCTATTTCCTCACTTTTTTTTAGTGGCTACCCAATTTTCATTTTCATCTTTTCACCTCTAACATATAAAGTGATGGTTACACATCTTTCTCCACAACAAACTGAAATTCCTTTCCACTGTCTTCAAGGCTCTCTATCAACTCTCTCCATCTTACATATCAGCCTTTTTCACACACTATTTCCTAGCTTGCATTCTCGGCTCTTCCCAAACTCACTGTCTTACTTTACCTTGCTCTTCCACCTCTATGCACTTATTGATACTGTTCACTCACTATTCCTTCACTCTCTCTCTTCTCCCCCACTCCCACATCTTTAAAGCCTTCCTAAAATTCCCACCTCCTCCAGGAAGCCTTTCCCAGTAAATCACTGCACCCACTTTATCCACAACACTTCAGCCCTATATCACCCTCAGCAATGAGACCAGAAGGGCAGCAGTAGCACAAATGATTTGGAGGGATACATCACCGCTGGAAGTAATGAAATGACCACCAGACGCTTTTGTTTTAGAATGTCTCACTCTTATTCACAACAGCTAGGTTTCGTCTCTACAATTCATAGCAGAAAGGGGTAAAAGGAAGAGTGTCCTACTCGCTTCTGGGATGACATCATGATGTGTGAAAGAGTGAAAACACCATCTCTTAGAAAGGGCATTTTTAAAACTCTGGACTTTTCGAACATAAGCTGATTACTAAGATTTGTGATTATGAAAGGAGCTTCTATAGTCTAAATAAGCAAAAACTGACAGATTGCCCGACAACATCAAGTGCCAGTGTTTGCTGATGAGAATGTTCACTCCTGCTCTTAAATAGTGCTCTTATGAAGCAGCAGTAAACTGTCCTCCTCCTGTCAATGTGTCTGTTCCCAACTCCATGTTATGAAGATCACTATCTAGGAATAAACTTCCTCCAAGATAAAACAACAAGGCTGAGTGTTAGAGACAATAGCGACATTGTCCCAATAGTTTGAGACACTAATTCTAAAGTTTCTTAAAGAATATAGTGTATTCTTCAAATTGTGCCTGACACAATTGGACATTGTTAAGAAACTGGCTCTGAGACTAGAAGGTAAAAACAGATAGAACATTAGGATGCTTTAAAATCGCCTGACACTAATTCAGAGGAAGAAAGGAATACAAATTTTGTTAAATGTGGTGAGCATGACCCACTTTACATATTGTTGTGGCTCATGGGTATGCCTGGACACGGTAGGATTCTTCAGCTCTCTTTCTTCGATAGGAAAAGGACAACATTTTGCATGCTGGCTACTTTTACCAACACTACAGCTGGCTGTGCAGATGGGCCATTGCAGAATTTTAATTTTCATGTTGGACTTTCATGGAGAAAAACAATGAAATAAAATAGAACCTTATGACTTAATAGATGAGCTAGGATCTTAGAAAATACTTTTTTAATGAAAGTTTTCCCTTTTATGTAGGGGTTATGGGAGTCTGATACCCAAATATGGACAATGAGATTGAGAGATATGAGATTGATAAAATATAATTGGGTCTATCCTGCCAATACACATTCACTGCTTGTGGCATTGCTCTGCAGGGGCTATTTGGATTAGGGAACCAACTTAACGATTTCCATATTTGTGTTCTTCCATGAGCACTAATCTTTCCTGTTCAAAGTATTTGTTTTACTAAACCTACATTGGGCCAGATTTCTTAGCTGACTCCTAGTGCTTCTCTTTACATTATAGGAAGTGAATACTTAAAGGGTGTGACCATCCTTTGTCGGACTACAGCATATTCATTAGGTATGGGGAAGCACATGGCGCAATGGATAGAGCATGGACCTGGGTGTTGGAAGGTCGAAGGTTCTAATCCTGACTCCACCACTTATCTGCTTTGTGGTCTTGGGCAAGTCACTTAACTTTTCTGTGCCTCAAATTACCTCATCGGTAACAATAATAATAATAGTATTTATTAAGCATTTACTATGTCCTAGGCACTGTTCTGAGGTAGATACAAGAATTATTGGATTGGACACAGTCCCTGTCCCAAATAGGGCTCGCAGTCTTAATCCAAATTTTGCAGAAGAGAGAACTGAGAAAGAGAGAAGTTAAAGTAACTTGCCCAAAGTGGTAGAGCCAGGATTAGAACCTGGATTCTTCTGACTCCCAGGCACATGCTCTATCCATTAGGCCATATTAGTGAGTGCCATGCAGTCCACGGACTGTGCTCAACCTGATTTACTTGTATCCACCCCAGTACTTAGTACAGTGCCTGGTGCATAGTAAGCACATAATAAATAAAACTATTATTATCATTATTATCAGATCTCCTGGAATGTCAGTCATATATTTAAGCACTCATAACTTCAACTCCACAGGTTTAAAATTCTTTCAAACACCCAAGACAGAGGCCACAGTGGTTCTCTCAGTGTGTTTAACCCACTGTGTCTCTTCCTCCTGAAGACTGTCCAAGCTTTAAGTATTTATTGTTGCCGAAGCATCCGATGGATACCAGAAAATGTTCAGAACATCCGAAAAAGCTAAATCTCTGCCCTTATAGGGCTCACATCTTAAGAAGCTGATGTTTCTCCCTAGGTTACAAATGATTTGAGGTCGTTAATGAGGATTTATTTCTTAAACTCTCCTCTATCCAGGACCAGTAGAAATCTGGCTAGCAACATATGTTTATACAACTACTGTGTTGACCCCAGCATGAACCCTCATAGAAAACATTGTGTGGACTGGGGAGAGCCACTGAAGCATTTGGTTTCTTGTCATCTGGGACACAAACAATTCAATTGCAATGCGGTTCATATTTCCCACACTTTGTGACGTCCAAATAAGACGCGAGGAGGAGGGTGTGCTTCCATTAGCCAAGTTAAAATGGGAAAATGCACTTTCTCTTCAAGTCTTCAGCCTCTTACTGGAATGAGCAAATCAAAGACTCTCCGTTTTAAATAAGCTGATCTAGAGGCTGAGGCCACTGTCACTTTTCCCTGAAAACAGCACTCCAGATGGAAGTTTCTATCATCTAAATGAAACAAACATATTTTAAAAAATCAGTTTAGGAGAAATTTAGATTAGATCTTTTCACGTCATCTAAGATGTATCCTCTATGTTATAAGCTCCTTGGAGACAGGGAGCAAGTCTACAAATTCTATTATATTGTACTCTCCCAAGAGATTGTACAATACTCTGCACACAGTAAGTGCTATTCCACTGTTTGATGTCCTGCAAAGATACATTCCTACATAAGACACAGGAACAACAGAAGTGTAGATACCGGGGGATAATTTTGCCTCTAAAGTTTTCATTTATGCCTGGTACAATTGGTCAGGATATTTAGAGTTGGAGTCTTTCTAAATGGCAGCAAACAAAGATATATTTAATAAATAATAATAATAACAATGGTACTTGTTAAGCACTTACTATGTTCCAGGCACTGTGCTAAGTGCCGGGGTGGATACAAGCAAATTGGGTTGGACACAGTACCTGTCCCACATGGGACTCACAATCTCAATCCCCATTTTATAGATGAGGTAACTGAGGCCCAGAGAAGTGAAGTGACTTGCCTAAGGTCACACAGCAGACAAGTGGAGGAGTTGGGATTAGAATCCATGACCTTCTGACTCCCAGGCTCATGCTCTATTCACTACACCATACCGCTTCTCGCTTTGGGTCATCCGTGAAAAGGAAGTCCCACACACAATTTTCCTTCCACTACTTTTGATAGTAAGAGATTTGGGGCCCTGTCAAATTCACTTCATTTTGGACCAGGGTAAGTTAGCTGTTCCAGGGAAAACTAAAATAGGAAGGTTAGGAGGGAGTTTAGTTTTAAGGCAGGTGGGGAGTACAATTATAGTTGCATTAAATATTAGGTCCTGGTTAGATATCCAAAGGCAGAGGTCCTGGGCACAAGAGGAGATGTGGGATTGTATGTTAGAATAGGGGACAGGGTTTAAAGAGGACATTTTGGGGGTCATCTGCATAAATTGGGGGCTGAAGCCATGTGAGCAAATGAGCTTCCCAAGAGTGGATATAAAGTGAGAAGAATAGGGGACCTAGAACGGAGTGGGACATCCACAGTTTAAAGATGAGACAAGGAAGTGGAGCCAACAAATGAAACTGAGGATTGACCAGAGAGTTAGGAGAAGAATCAAGTTAATCCTTCTAGAGTGTAAGCTCGTGGTGGGCAGGAATTGTGTCTGTTTGTTGTTGTGTTGTACTCTCCCAAATGCTTTGCACACAGTAAGCACTCAATAAATACGATTGAATGAATGAATGAATGAATGAATGAATGAATGAATGAATGAATGAATGAATGAATGAATGTATCGTGTCAGTAGAATGGAGACCTGAAAGTGTTTCCAGGAGGAGAGAGCAGTCCACAGGGTCAAAGGTATTATCTACATAATCTATTGTACTGTACTTTCCCAAGTGATTAATACAACACTTCACACACAGTAAGCACTCAGTAAAAGCCACTGATTGACTGATTTAAGGATTAGGAGAATAACTGTACCTTGAACACTGGTGCAAAACCAGTGGCTTATAGAAAACTCTGTGAATTGGCTGATTTCTTAGGAAAATGAATCTTACTGTATTCTGTAATAGAAAGATTTATGTTGACAAACAAAAAAGATTGGAACAAAGCATGACATATGACGCCCATTATACTGAAGGGCCCCAAGCTCCTTGAAGTCATGCACCATGTTTATTAAAACTTATAGTACTTCCTCAAGTGCTTAGTACCATGCCCTGCAGACAGTATGACCTCAATGAATGCTATGCATTGATTGATATCACTTTAGCTAAAACTTACTTTCTATCCCTATGACAAACTGCTGTTTTGGGGAACATCTCACGTTAAAAAGAGATGGGGAGGTACCGAAGAAGGATTTGAAGGAAGGAAGACATTAGCTTTGGCAGATGAGTGGGTACAGATTATTGCTAAGTGAAGAATGAAGTCACTGAGGATGGGCATGTTGTGACATTTTTTCTTTTCTCATGGATATTTGGTTGAGAGTGTTCCTTCTACTTCAGGAGGCTGCTTGTGTGCTTTGATACCGATCCTCCAACATCAGTATTTTATTTGCAGTGACTAAATAGAGCTGTCATTCATCACTGGCCCTTTCCAGACTGAGAGGTGCGGCCATGCTTGTGGCCAAGATAGTCATCTCAGAAAAACTCATAATAACAGTCATGCCACATTCCTTATTATGTGTTTATTTACAAAGAAAAGCTATTTTATAAGAGCAGAACCCTTGAAGCAAAAAGACATTTGTAGCTTTGCTACAAGTGGCTTTCAGAGATTAATAGATTTAAAGATGTCCACAGGCTCCAGTTTGGGTTTCATTTGCAAACAAGGAGCTTAATTTGGGTCTTTACAGAAAGATGCACTTAGAAATTAATGGAGAGGTGGACTGCTTCTCAAAAGACTGTGAAAAGTGGGAAGGGCCACAAAAAGTTACTAGTTTCAAGTTGCAGGGGTAGATGCAGATGTGGAGAAAAGTAAGACAAACTAAATAACATGTTATTCAATTTGTTGAACATTCAGAGATACTGATTTTTCATAGTGGAAGACAGTCTCTTGATATGCATGTCTTCAATCAATTGATGGTATTTATTGAGAGCAGAGCACTGTATTAAGCGCTTTGGGTGAGTACAATGCAACATAGTTGGTAAACACACTCCCTACTCACAAATGAGCTTATGGTCTATTTGTCTTGCAAATAGGATTGCAAAATCGGACTGGTATTGAAATAATTTTAAATTTCATCCGGTGAAAATTAGTCCCCTTTTCTTCTGTACCCACTACAAATGGATCTAATTGCTTATTTTCACATCGAACATCCATGTCGGCATATATCATTGTAAAGTTGCTGCAAACCATCAAGATTCAGCAAAAAAGAAAGCAGCAAAGTAATATTTAGCAGCATTAGAGCAGCTCACTTAGAACAAGGAACACAGATACAGGTACAGACATGAAGAGAACAGAATAGGTCTTTCTCAGAAACACTATCTAGTAGCCCTCAAGAATGTGGGAATGGCAAGAAGGCACTATCAAGAGAAACTTGATGAAAAATGATTCAGAGATTAAATAGCTTCTTGCAAAAAGCCACAAAATGCCTCAGCAACCTTAAGACTCTTCATGATTATGAAACAGAACTCTACAAAGACCTGTGACTGGACAGAGAGATCAAGCTATAAAGCTAACATGATCACCAGTGGGGCACCAATACTGAAGAGATATAAGGACATAATGAGCAGCTGAAACTAAAGACTTCTACTTATCAACAAAGAAACTCCAGGGCCTTGCAACCACTGCACCATTAGCAAATAGAACTACACATCAGAGATAGGAACTGTAGTGAGAAAGAACATAAATCCCTACCACCTTGAGAAGATGGCCTGTCAAAGCAGAGAAAAGCATTCCAGTGTAAAGCTCCAAATTTTGGGGAAGTAAATGCCCCAGTCAAATCCATGGAAATAGGTAAATCAGATCTGATGATGATGGTATTTGTTAAGCGCTTACTATGTTCCAGGCACTGTTCTATATGCTGGGGTAGATACAAGGTAATCAGGTTGTCTCACGTGGGGCTCGCGGTCTTAATCCCCGTTTTACAGATGAGGTAAATGAGGTGTAGAGAAGTTGTGATTTGCCCAAAGTCACACAGCTGGGATTAGAACCCATGACCTGTGACTCCCAGGCCTGTGCTTTTTCCACTAAGCCAAGCTGATCCCATGAGAAGCAGTGTGGCTCAGTGGAAAGAGCACGGGCTTGGGAGTCAGAGGTCATGAGTTCGAATCCCAGCTCTGCCACTTGTCAGCTGTGTGACTGTGGGCAAGTCACTTAATTTATCTGTGCCTCAGTTACCTCATCTGTAAAATGGGGATTAACTGTGAGCCTCATGTGGGGCAACCTGATTACCCTGTTTCTACCCCAGCGCTTAGAACAGTGCTTGGCACATAGTAAGTGCTTAACAAATACCAACATTGTTATTATTATTATTTTCACAACATCTACAAGCCAACAAGGAGCCTAAATCCTCAGATATTGGCTTAAGTTTTCCTCCACTTATGGAACAATGAGGAAATGCCATAGGGCTACCTTGAGTCATAATCATACTCTTGGAAAAAGATGAGAGATTTGACTGTGAAAGCTGTCTTGGGTGTCTCACTATTTTGCACTGCGTGATGCTCGGTACATAGTAAATGCTCAATAATTACCATAATCACTCTTTACTAAGAAGATCCAAGCCAGAATCTTCTGGACAGGCTGTCGTGCACCACCTGAAACACAATGTGCCATCAGACCAAAACAAAAGCCAGCAGATATATTTGAAGCAGAGCAAGGAGCAATAACAAGTCTGTAAACACAGCTAACAGGAATAAAAGTACAAGGTTATAAAATTCTACAGTTGAAACATTTTAGTCATATTTGAAGAGGTCCACTAAATGGCATGAACTATACATCATTGCTGGGGAGATGGGAAAACTTTATGAAGAGTCCATCATAGAATTTTAGAATTGAATCATAAGGAAGTAAAAAAGGGTGTTCTTTTCAGGGGTGAGGTGGAGCAGTTTCCATTAAACCGAGATGAGAAAGGGCAGTAAAATTCCGTCAGATGATTTATGAAGCTGACTTGAACATTTCTAACTGGGCACATTTTGAAAAAATTTTTGCTGGATTTTTTTTTTTTAATTTCACTCTTAGTAGCAACAGAGACTCTGAATTTAGTGAATATATGTTTGAAACTGTTTACTTGAACTTTCTAAAACAAACTGTTCATCTTGGGTGTAACAGAAATGCTCTCTTTTTATATCACGGTTCCCATGTCACTCTGTACCGACTCGCCAACAAAAACACCTACTTACAAAGAGGAACTATACTGTTGCTGGCTGTTTGGCTACTCCACCATTGTATTTCAGTCGATAAATTTGCATTTAGCGCTTAATTTGTTCAGTATGCTTACTAATTTGGCAATATTTGTTTTGGCACAGACTGCATAAGGCAGCTGCTTTAAACGTCCTGCTAAGTTCTTTGTTTTATATATTTTTTTTCATAAAAGGGTTTGAGATATGAAAAAGTTACAGGGCTGCGTTTCCTGTTTATGAGTCACCATAAATATGAAAGGTGCTGGATGACATGTCTCAGCTGAGGGATTCAACGCAACTCTGTGTTGAGATTAAATCCCCAAGCTGGGTGGTCCAGAATTGACTTGCTGACCTTGTACAATGTTGAGTGGAATTACTTTTCAAGAACAGTAGTTAGACATTCAAAACTCTTAGCTTCCTTCTCAGCTTTTCTCATCATTGTGATTTTAAAATATTTTATTGCACTATTGTTACAAATACCCTAGTTGATAATGATATCCTTGTTTTAAAAAATTGAGTGAGTAATCAATCAACTGTATTTATTGAGTGCTTACCGTATGCAGAGCTCTGTACTAAACGCTTGTGAGAGTATAACAGATTTGGTAGACTTGTTCCCTGCCCTCAAAAGTTTGCTATTAAGGGAAAGTTATAGTGGAGAAATGTCTTTTTTGTGTATCAATTTATTTTTAATATCTTTCTTTGTTCATCTGTTCTTTCATGGGCTATTGCTTAGAGAGGAAAACTCATTTTTGATCCAACAGTATTAGTTGTACTTAGACCCTCAGCCACTTATAGGACAGGGATTGTTATGGACCTGATTTACTTGTATCTACCCCAGCACTTTAGAGCAGAGCTTGACACATAGTAAGCACTTAAATACCAAAATAATAATAATTTATTAAGTGCTTTCTTGGTGGGGGTGGGGAGCTGTTTGGAATGGTTACTTGGGCAGCATGGTGTACTGGGCTCTTAGGAGCATACAATCCCAGTTCCTCTTACTTGCTTGCTGTGTGACCTTGAGCAAGGCAACTAACTTCCCTGGGCTTCAGTTTTCTCCTTGTAAAATGGGCATTTTCCCCCCTACTTAAGACTGTGAGCCCCATGTGGGACAAGTACTGTGTCCAACCTGATTGTCTGGAATTTACTCCAGGATTTAGTACCGTGTTGAACACATATTAATGGTTTAATAAATGTCACAGTAATTATTCATAAACAACAAAGTAACCACCCCTGCCCTTGAAGTGAAGGTCCTATCTCGTGCCATCGAGTTGTCTCCGAGCCATAGCGAGGCCATGGACACATCTCTCCCAGAATTCCCTGCCTCCTTCTGCAATCATTCTGGTAGTGGATCCATAGAGTTTTCTTAGTAAAAATACAGAAGTGGTTTACCATTGCCCCTTCCATGCAGTTAACTTGAGTCTCCACTCTCGACTCTCTCCCATGCTGCTACTACCCAGCCCCGCTGAGTTTTGACTTGTAGCAAATTGCCTTCCATTTGCTAGGCACTGCCCAAGCTAGGAAGGGAGTGGGTATGCCTCTGCATGATTCTCCCTCCTGTAGTCAAGACTGGTGGAGTACTGGAAACTCTCCAGGTGGGACACTGAGAAGGAAGTGAAGGTAGGTGGAGATAAATTATATAAACCAGTACTGTGCCGGGCATGTAGTAAGTGCTTAACAAATAGTAAAAAATATTAGTAGTAGTAGTATTATACATAAACCTGAAGATTGTAAGCTCCTTGTGGGCAGGGAACATGTCTATATTTGTACTGTACTCTACCAGCTACACTGGTCTGCACACAGTATGCTCAATAAATTCCACTGCTTGATAAACACCAAGTGTAGAAGGAAAAGTATAGCTATAAATGGTTGTGGCAAGAGAGGAAAAGCAAATGAATGAATAAATAAGTCAATTGTGTTTATAGTTACACAGTGCTCACGGTGCAACACCCAAAGCTGCGACTGAGGGTGATGTTTATGGTGTGTTCCCCAAGACTCCTTGCTATGAATGACTCATGGAGAACATTTAAAAATGGAAAGGCTCATTAAGCATTTAAACTTGTAAAACTCTTTGGAAATAGCTTTCAGCTGTTTTAGCACCTTAAACATTGGCAACCAGAAGTGGGATGCCAAGTTAAAGAGAAAACGTGGAGAAAAACAGTAAGACCTCTAAACACACTGGGTTTGGGGAACTGCAAAGCCAATTAGGCTACCCTGAGAGGTCAACATAAACCTCAGGCCGCACCACAACAATATGATGGGAAGAATGTTATGCCTAACCTTTGTCCCCTAAATATAGGAGAGAATCAGGGTTAATTCTGTTATTCTATGCCACCAGGACAGGCAGTGTAATGAAGATCTGGAAGCTGGAGTATATTCATGCTTCTGACGCAGCAGGAAATAGGTTAGAACAACAATCAGTCACATTTACTAAGTACCCCTCTAGACTAAAAGCTCGCTGTGGACAGGGAATGTGTCAGTTTATAGTTGCATTGTACTCTTCCAAGCACTTAGTACAGTGCTCTACTCACAGTAAGTGTTCAAAAAAAAAGATTGAATGAATGAATTAATGAGTTCTGAGCACAGAGGAATGCCTGGGAGAGTGCAGTGTAGTTCGTAGATTCGTTTCCTGCCCTCAAGATGTTTACATTTGAGATGGGAAAGTAGACGTTAAAATAAATTACAGATAGGAGAAGAAACAAAGTGTAAGGATATGTATAGAAGTGCTGAGAGGGTGGGGATGTGGTGAGTATCACTGAAAGACCCACAAGAACCCCAAGCAAATCATGCTACTTCCAAGCCTCCTAGGCCAATCCTAGTCTGGTCTCTGGTTCACCTTAGAATATATTGCTTTCTCCTAGTTCAATTTTCCTGTTTCCATTAGTATTTCTTAAATGATTATTTCTATGATTGTTCCTTACCAAGCCACCATCTCCCTGGACTGGCCTTGTCACTTTCTTCATCATCATCAACTGTATTTATGGAGCACTTACTGTGTGCAGAGCACTGTACTAACTGCTTGCAAAATAGTGCAATACAACAGAGTTGTTAGACAAGTTGTTAGACAAGTTACCTTTCCACATGAGCTTTTTCTCTTCCCTCTCCTCCACCTCCTATTTGATATCATGTAATGTAAGTGATCTCCATAGTGAAGTTTGAACTGGAGATTAGTGGGATGATAATCACTCTCACTTTCTGATGAGCTGTGGACCTATCCTCAGTCTTACCCTGGGAACTAGACCCATCCAATTTGAACTTTTCATCATATGTTTTCATGGTAGTAATACATTTTTGGCTTAAACCTATGTGTGCCTTTTGGGTGCATAAATTTATAATGGTATGTATGTGTTTTTAGTGGTTATGTGTGTATATGGATACGTACACACAATTGACTAATATTTTCAGTTGCTCCCTTTTAAAATTATGATGGCAGAAGGCCAAAATCCATTCCATATGCCCACATCTGGCTCCCATTGAAGCCAATAACTTCCTGATACATGCAAGTTCTGCGGCAAAGTTTAGTCCATAGAAGCTAAAAATGACATATAAGAAAGAAACAATCATTATCTACTTAGGATTTTTGCACTTTCAGTTGGTAGATTTTGAAGTCTTTTTTAAAGAACCGTTGGCTGTCTCACAGAGAAACACTGGCTATAAAGTTTCATCAAAGCTTGATCAGCAATCTCAAGAAATAATTTTAGACATCAAATTCAAGAAAAATTTGGCATACAGAATCTGCTTTCTATGTGTGAAGGAGAAGGAGTTAAAGGATTTATCGGATTCATAGGCTCAAGAAAGACTGGCCTTTTGAAAACGTTCCGATTCTTGAGATTGATGGACTCAAAATGATCTAATAATATAGGACCGTAGCTAATGTGGCTTTACATCCCTGCTTTCAAACCACCAGTTAGGAATTGAGATTGTTACCCTCACCCAGGTGGGATAGGTTATCAGGGATCAGTACGCTTCACAAATCGAAGGCTAAAATTCCAAACCTTCATGAGAAGATCTGAATTGAACCAGATGCTCTGAAGCAGGCTTGTTGCACATTGAAATTTTTTTAAAACGGTATTTCTTAAGCACTTACTATGTGCCAGACCCTGTCCTAAACACTGGGATAGATACAAGTTAATCAGGTTGGACACAGTCCATGTTCTACATGGACCTCACAGTCTTAATCCCTATTTTGCAGGCGAGGGAACTGAAGTGCAGAGAAGTGAAATGACTTGCCCAAGGTCCCACAGCGATTTCTCCTAGAGGTCTGAAAGACAGGGAGATGAATGTATAGAGCAAGTTTATGGATAAAAATATCTTAAAACTGAATGTAGTTATGAAGGAGCAGCAGTAATGGTTCTTGAGAAGTGCAGCAGTAGCATCAGAAAAGTTCCTTGCTCATAAGGAACTTACTCTCCAATGGGAGTTTCCAATAAGGAACTTACCTCATTGATTGATTGATTGATTACCCTTTTCTTACTTTTCAGACTAAGTAAAGCCCCATGGTCCTTTCTGTGGCAGCCAACCAAATCACTGGTTGGTTCTCGCCCCTGATTTTGTCCCATCTTTCCCCTCCACTCTACTTCCATTAAGGTCCTTGGGCTCCAACACAACATCTCTAATCCAGGGAAAACCAGCTAAGCCTTCCCTTTATGATTTGGTTGTACTGAAATTTAGTACCAGTCTGGAGAACAAAGAGAACGTGGGCCCAAGGGGTACTGACTGGTTAGGGCTATAATCAATTTATGTATTCTAGGCATAAAACCTTGAAAAAGCCAGAAAGGTGTGGGAAGTAGGAATGAAGTATCTATATTGGGAAGCCATTTAAAAGAGGTTTGTATCTCTCTAAAGAATTTTTCCTGAAGAAAGAGCTCCCAGAATCATGGGAGTCAAAGGACCTATGAGAGATGATCCAATTCAACCCCTTACCTTCCGGCAGTGGAATGACTAAATCAAACAGACAGGGCCAAATCTACCATATACCCCAACTAGACTTTTGCTTAGTCTTCATTTGGACTCTGCTTCTTGCTTCACATGTCAGTTGCCTCATGTGATCTATCCATTTGCTTTGGACATCAGACTGCCTTAAAGTCAACTTTGCATCAAGACCAGATAGTACCCAGGATTGATTGGGTTTGCACAGAACCAGCCACACTCTCTCCAGCCTGGTCCCTTGTGAGATGGCTGATTGAGGATAGGGATATAGTGTGTGGCCATGGATCTGAATATCTCTGTATACTCTTTGCAGAACCTGATCCTTCTGGATCCTCATCCTTTTTTTTTTGTGCTTATGCTGGAAGTGTTACTCCTCTCTGGTGCTCTAACCATTCAGTTTTGTGTTTTTTTAAAAAATTTTTATCTAATCTATGAATTGACATATGCATTACTTTTTTAATTAGGGGCAATTACTTTTTCTTCAGATGTACTCTCCCAGTGGCTTAATACAGTGAATACTAAGTGCTCAATAAATTCTATTGATTGTTCAGTGCCCATTATTTTATAAAAATGTTAATTCAAAGAATTTCAGTAACCAAAAAATTATGCCTGTTGGACATTTTTGACAATTACAGATTTACATCAGTCAATTTTGAGCTTTTATAGAAATTGAAGGGATATGGAGAAGAAGAAAATCTTGTTTTGCGCATGGAGGGGAGGCTATTTAAGTTATTCAAATCTATCTGTGCCTAAAAGCTTACATCTTCAAGAGCACGAAGGCTTCTTTTCCTGTGCCTCAAGACAAACAGAGAATGCCACTGCAGACTTAATACATATTTTACAACATCTGGGCTAGTATCTCTCTTTTCCTCCCACCTTGTCATGTGCTGAACAAGCAGCTGATTATCAACATCTGTTAAGGGTGAGAACACTTTTTTCATTTATTTATTCATTACAATGATATCGTGTTTTTCCTTGTTCTTGGTCCCTGGAAGTTTTGGTGTTTTGGTTAAGGGATCATTTGATACGATATCTTCTTTCGGCTATTTCCATATTTGCATTGTGTAAAGTGCAAACTAACTCAAAAGCCAAACATAGCTGATTGGTGCATAAGCAATACTGTGAATGGCAGCGCATTCATTCCATGGCGAGAGTGTTGAACTTGAAGATTTAGAGTCAGTGGGTTCCATTCCTGTTTAACCAGTCTGGGCTTCAATTTTCAGACTTCTAAAATGGATTTGATTTTACTTGTGCACTAGTCAACAGTGTTTTCTGAACCCTACTAGGTGCCTGCTGAATACAAGCAGAATACTGAGGATCTCCTCTGTGCAGAGCACTGTACTGAGTGGCTATTATGTGCAAAGTGGTATGCTAAGTGGCTACTGGGTGCAGAATACTGTACTGAATGCTTAGAGTGCAATAGAAGATTTCTGGGGAACCTTGTATAGAGACTGGTAAATTAAATTCTAAAGATAGTGGTTTGAAAGAAACAGGAAAATAATGAAAACTGCATGTAATAACTGTAGTAAGCAACCAAACACCATGACAAAGCCAGGATATGGAGTATTGATTATTCTAGCACTCATTTCTCTGGTCTCTCACAGCTGCTGGATGGAGGGAGTAGGGTCAGAGTTGAGAGAGGATGTGGAGATTATCCTTCTGTTAGACTTTGGAGATCAAAGTAGAGAAGGTTGGGAAAGGATTGATGGGGGCAGAGATGACTGGACCCTTCTCTAGCCCAATCAGATTCAGTCCCTGTTGTTGCAAGTTTTCAGAAGGGCATTTTCAATCACCATCATCATCAGTGGTCTTTACTGAGTATTTACTATTGGCAGAACACTGTACTAAGTGTTCTGGGAGAGTACAATCCAACAGAGTTGGCAGACACATTCCTGCCCACAAAGAGCTTACAGTCTTAGATGGGGAGACAGACATTAATATAAAGAAATCATTTATAAGGGAGAGTGGAAGATGACTCACCCTAAAACCATGTCTGCTAATTCTGTTGTATTTTAGTCTCCCAAGCACTTAATACAGTGTTCTGCACATCATAAATGCTCAATAACTGCCAGTGATTTGATCAGGATGAAATTTTACAAGAAGGCAAGTTGAGTGGGGACAAGTGTCAAGGAAGTGAGTGGAAGGAGTGCAGAGGGTGTAAGAGGAAAAAAAAAAATCTTATCTGATCAACAATTCATAGCAACTGTGCGAATTCTGTTGCCATGGCCAATGGCAGCTAGCCAAGGTCATCCTTCTGGCAATGTAAAGGGAGGGATTATTCAGGAATTGACAGAGGGAATAAATGGGCTTGTGCACTAAAGGTAAAGGTGCAACACAGAATGCCAGATAATGGCTGGAGAAGGTTCAAATAGAGGGGAAAGTCAGTGGAGTTAGAATTTGACTATGAGTGAGGGTGCCTTCTGGATCTGGGCTGGAACATAGCTAAAACATGAAGTGTGCCACTAAGGAATTCCAGATCTACACCTAGTTAGATCACACCTGTTTTTTGACTGAAGAATGCAACATTTATCTGTGAATTCTAAGCCAAAAAAATGAATATTAAAATGATATCCACAATGGAATGAAATTGAGTTACAGGATAAATGCAAAGATCTCACAAACAGTCTCCACTAGAACAATAAATTGTAAAATTCCAACTCCCATTGACTTAATTTAAGATTCTGTAATCCCAGGGGATGTACACATCATTATTTTTAGCACCTGGAACGTTTTCCTGTTTAACATAGCTCTCTCCCTTCAATCTTTCTTGTCTCTCCCCTGCCGGGGTCTGCACTGGTCTCCTGAGGAAAGCTGACTCAAATCAAGTCCCATCATATTGTGTAGACTGGATCGTCTGTTAACTGCACAATCTTTAGCCAGAATTACCTTGTTGGTTTACACATTTCTGTAGCAATAGGAAAATATTTACTGGCTATTTGAAATTGAGTTCAAATAATCAGATTAAGAAGGATCTGGGAGCTCCAGTGGGTTCACAAGCTTCAGTGCTTTGTATAAGCATGCCTATGCCAGTAGCATGATTAATATGTAGGCAATGCTTCAAGAAATTCTAAAGCACACTGACTCACAACAGAGTGGACCTTTTTCTCGTTCAATATGTGCTCATATTTCTCAAAGTGAGAATATGAATCGTATATGTAAGTGCACAGTCATCGTTCCCATGGTATGCTCCAGTTATGTATTCTGGCTAGGGAAGGCCATAAACATTTTGGGGAATTGACAAGAATAATATGCAACATCTAATCCCAGCAGGCAGTATTGATATGACCCATAAAAGGCCTGTAGTTTCATCCCTTGTTTGTATTCTTCATTTTATTATCATTCTCTTTCTAAGGTCAGCTGCGCTGGTCTCCCAGAGACCATTAGCATGCTTTGCTTATTTAATTCACTAACTGCTGAAGTACACACTGCTTTTTGTGGCACTCAGACAACTTCAGGCACTGAAAGATTTGGTTTCATGTACTTGAACTCAAGTGACACAAATATTTCAGTGGTGAATCAATACTGGAAGAGGATGGCTGGTAAGGTAGGGAGTGTTTACAGAAGATGTTTCATCACTACTAGTAAAACATGTCTTATTGTTAGTTCAGGCAGTGCTGGTATTTAGCTCTCTGAAGGAGACTTTCGACAAGCCAATGACTCGAAGCCTACTGGTAGGAAAAATGCCCACGGGCAAGGCAGTGGTCATTTGCAAGCAGCCCAGAGGACTAGGTGCTTGGAAATGCTGATGACCCTTCACTGATATTCTTATGATTTTCCTCTTGATAGATGACAGATATAGGTAAAGAGATGCCCTGCCCACCTCATTCCTTAGGTAGAATGGGTGCTGAATAGTGAGGAGATGTTTGGTGTGAGGTTTAATTTTGGATTTCGATTTTCATGATCTCAGGGAGCATCCGGAGTTAAAGGTAAACAGTGATGAGGGCTCAATCTACTGGCCCTCCCTGTAGCAGTGATAGTTAAACTGCAGTGATGCCTTTCAGGATGGAGATGGACTGCGGCCCCTCCTGCTGTTTGTGTGAAGAGTTGTTGTGGAGAGATAGGTCACGGGTGTGCAACAGTTCTCTTCTTCATCCTCACCCAACCCAGGTGACTCAGATTAGGAAGATAATTAGTTCCTATTTCTTCTTGGCAGTTGTTTTTTTTTCTAAGTAACACCCCCCGAGCCCCAGCGAACAGAAGCCTCCGGAACTCACTTGTGGTTCATCAAGAGCTATCTAGCTGGCAGAGGGAACGAAAGAAGATTACATGGAGAGAAACTCCAGGGAGCCACTGCCAAGAAACGCAAACAAAAAGGAAATATTTTAAGAAAATAAACAAAGCTACTGAGTAAAACATACACAAGATGGAAGAGGGAACAAAAGAACGTTTGAGGTTTGATGTTTTAACATTTTGGGGCCAGCCATGTGATCGCCCAGACCAAGCGTGGAGCAGAACATTACAGCTGTGTAAGCTCTGAGGCGTCCCCACTCTACACGGGATCGGCAAGCCTTCGGCAGAGCCCACCTAGCTAGCCAGGCTTGCAAAACATCTCCTAGGTCTTCTTTGCCTTAGCTAGAAATAATAATTTCCATCCCCAGGAAGTGCCACGTGATTGGACACATTTTCCTAAAAGTGAAAGTTCTGTTCAGCAGAATAGTCTTCTCAGTTTTCCTAGGTTTTGGTCTGAGGAACACTTTTGCGAGGCTGTAACATGCAGCAAATGGAGGGACTTACTACCATGTAGGTGCATGTCCAACTGCTCCAAGACAGGTGGCCTAGTAGAAAGAGCCTGATCCTGAGTGCCAGAGGACATGGGTTCTACTCCCAGTTCTGTCACTGGCTTGTTCTGTGATATTGGGCAAATCACTTAACTTTCATTCATTCATTCTTTATTGAGTCTTTATTCAGTCTTTATTCAGTATTATTCAGTATTCAGTATTTATTTCAATATTCAGTATTTATTCAGTATTTATTCAGTCTTTATTGAGTGCTTACTGTAAGCTCGTTGTGGACAGGGATTGTGTTCTGCCACCTTTTTTCTTTTGTACTCTCTGACACAGCATGGTGCTCTGCATAGACTAAGTGCTTAATAAATACCACTGATGGATTGACTGATTGATTTTCAGGGCTTCAGTTCCTTGATCTTTAAAATGAGATTCAATACACTTCTTCCTCTCTCAGACTATCAGCCCCATGTGAAAAAAGAACTGTTTCCAATCTGATTGTTGTGCATCTTTCCCAGTGCTTAGTTCGGTGCTTGGCCCATAGTGAATGCTTAACAAATACTATTGTTATTATTACTATCATCATCATTGCCATTATCATTATAGATATTTCTGGCATGTTCTGTTAGCTTCTCAAACTCAACAGAGCGAATATTAAGTTACTTACCTTCACTCCTGAACTCCCTCCTTTCCTTATCTTTCCTTCTTCTTAGATAACATCCCTATCCTCCCTGTCATATGAGCCCACACTCTGGTGCCATCTTAAACTCCTTAATGTCCTTTAGCTTTTACATTCAATTTATTGAAAAATCCCGAGAGTTCTCTCTCAACACTTCCCTGCTCCATCCCTTCCTCTCCACTCTAACAGCTACTGTCCTAGTCAATAGCTCTGGTCATCTCTTAGATTGTGAATCCTGTGTCAGAACAAAAATTGTCTGATCTAATTAATCTAATCAAAACACCAAATCACCTTGCCTCCTCCTACCTCACCTCATTACTCACCTACTAAAACCCAGCCTGCAAACTTCGCTTTTCTAATGCTAAGCTTCTCACTGTAGCTTGTTCTTGTCTATCTCACTGCTGACCTTTCACCCACGTCCTGCCTCTGTCCTGGAACACCCTCCCTTCTCATATCTGACAGACAATTACTCTTCCCCTAATAGAATAAATTATTCTATTTTATTAATGATGTGTATATATTTATAATTCTATTTATCTATTTTGAGGCTATTGATGCCTGTCTCCTTGTTTTGTCTGTCTCCCCCTTGTAGACTGTGATCCCATTGTTGGGTTGGGATTGTCTCTATATGTTGCCAAATTGTACTTTCCAAGTGCTTAGCACAGTGTTCTACACACAGTAAGCAGTCAATAAATATGATTGAATGAATGAATAAATATGATTCATTTATAGTTGACCAATACCAACTATATCACTGTCCTTCTGTGACTTTAAAAAATTCATGTGATCTTTCTGTTTCTCAGTTTCATTATCTATAAAATGACAATGAGATCCCTGCCTCTCCTTAATTCCTACATATTTTTTTATAGCAGAGGGAATTTGTCAGATATGATAATTGTACATCTACCCCAGCACTTAATGCAGTGTTTGCCACATAATAAGTGCTTAAAAAATACCATACCCAACTCACTTGAGACTTAATCCCAGAGGTCAGAGAATGGTGGAATCAGGAATCTAATATCCCTTTGACCCAGTTTATTCCATTGAAAAATTGATAGTTCATAATAATAATAATAATGATGGTATTTGTTAAGTACTTACTACGTGCCAAGCACTTTTCTAATCGCTCGGAGGATACAAGATGATCAGGTTGTCCCTCGTGGGGCTCACAGTCTTAATCCCCATTTTAGAGATGAGGTAACTGAGGCACAGAGAAGTGAAGTGACTTGCCCAAAGTCACACAAGTGACAAGTGGTGGAGTTGGGATTAGAACCCATGACCTCTGACTCCCAAACCCAGGCTCTTTCCACTAAGCCATGCTGTTCATATCAGACTGACTGACTCACTAGAAGTCCCAGTCAGTCAATTAGTCAATTGCATTTACTGAGCACTTACGGTGTGCAGAGTACTCTCCTAAGAGCTTGAGAGAGTTCAATACAATAATGTAACAAATTCATTCCCTTCCCACACCGAGCTTAAAGTCTAGAGGGGGAGGCAGATATTAATATAGGTTAGATTAAAACTCTGCGAGACCCCAAACCCCCTATCTCCTGGTTTCAGCACTGCCCAGAATGTCCATTTGGTTGGTGCATTCTCCTTCTACACCACACTAATCTTTTATCTTTATCTTTTTGATAATACACTGTAAACTCCTTGAAGTTAAGGACTGTGTCCTCTATTTTTACTGAAGCTTCTGAATGCCCATGCCAGTATTCTACTCCAAAAGCCACCGAATACAGTGCTGTGCAGACTTGAGGTCCACAGTGCAGTGGTGGGCACATAATAGGTGCTCTGCCATCATGAATTTAGGTACAGTGCTCAGCCAATATGAGTGCTACATTAATGTTGGTATTTGTTAAGCACTTACTATGTGCCAAGCACTGTTCTAAGCGCTGGGGTAGATACAAGGGAATTAGGTTGTCCCACGTGGGGCTCACAGTCTTCATCCCCCTTTTCCAGATGAGGGAACTGAGACCCAGAGAAGTGAAGTGACTTGCCCAAGGTCACACAGCTGACAAGCGGTGGAGCCGGGATACATTAAAGTGATCACCACAAAATATGTGCTCAAAACAGTGCTAAGAACCCAATGGGTGCTCAAGAAATACTAACGATGATGATGTGGATGATGTGGGGAATGTTTTAGCCCATCAGCTGCTCTAGTTTCTAAAATCATTGATTTTTACTGTGTGCAGGGTTCTACACTAAGCATTTGGTAGAGTACGATGTAACAGAGTTGGCAGGCATGTTCTCTGATCACAAGGAGCTAAGCTGGAGAATGTGATCATGGTGCCTGTGTTAACTTTTTGGTTGAGCCACCTTGATGGATGAGAGAGCACCCGATGACAGGCCTTTCTAAACAGATGTCCTTTTTGCCCAATTACATGGCCTTTTCTAGTTAGTTTGGGGATAGGTGCTCAATAATAATAATTATAGTATTTGTTAAGCACTTACTATGAGCCAGATACTGTACTAAGCACTAGGGTGATTACGAGCTAATAGGGTTGGACACAGTCCCTTTCTTTCATTCATTCATTCATTCATTCATTCATTCATTCATTCATATTTATTGAGCACTTACTATGTGCAGAACACTGTACTAAGCACTTGGAAAGTACAATTCAGCCATAGAGAAAATTCCTGCCCACAATGGGCTCACATTTTCACATGGGACTCATGGTCTCAATCCCCATTTTACAGATGAATTAACTGAGGCCCATTGAAGTGACTTACCCAAGGTCACACCGCAGACAAGTGCCAGAGCCCAGGATTAGAACCCATGACTTTCTGCCTCCCAGGTCTGTGTTCTATCCACTACACCATGCTGCTTCTGGAAGGAATGAGTTATAAAAATTATAGAGTTGCTACCACAGCAGATTTTTCCCCAACTCCCAAACTGAGTGTTTTGTTTGTTTGTGTTTTTTTATGGTATTTGTTAAGTAATTACTATGTACCAGGCACTGTATTAATAGCTAGGGCAAATACAAGGGTGGACACAGTCCATGTCCAACATGGGGCTCACATTCTTAATCTGCATGTTACAGATGAGACAACTGAGGCACAGTGAAGTGAAGTGACTTGACCGAGGTCACAGAACAGACAAATGGAGGAGCTGGTGTTAGAACTCAGGTCCTTCTAACTCCCAGGCCTGTGGTCTATCCACTAGAAAGCACTGCTTCTGATTGGTTGCCAAAAAATATCTTGGACACTTGCTTTTTTACTTTGTACCTAGTCCAGCTATATGAACTGATGTTCTGAGTAAAATTCTCAGAGCGGTTGTATCCGAATCTTGCACATGCACCATCATGCACCCTGATGTTCACTCATCAATTAGCACTTATTGAGACTCTGTTGAATGCAAAAGATTTACTAGACGCTTACTAAAGCCAGGGTACGGTATTGAGCACCTCTGGAGTGATGAGGACTATACTGGATGAGCACTATATTGGGCACATAGGCAAATATAATTAAAGTAAAGGACATGACCCTGCACTCAACCGTTTGATGTCCTAGGGAAGAACTGATAATCAAACTACAAGTCCACAAGATTTCGGCACCCTCCAGTCTTCCGGGTCTCAGAGTCCTGGCTTCCTGCAGCCTCAGGTGCAGACCAAAATAAAGCAAAACAGAAGTTAAATTTAAATATGGCCAATTTATTCAGATTGTCACTCAGATTTAGTATCCCTTTTTCACTGCTTCGTTCCACTTACATTTTAATATTCATTTCTCTGACATTTTTAACTCCATTCTCGTGACCATCGTCCTACTTTACTTTGTCCAGTTAAATCAGATTTCTCACCCTAAAGCATATTCATCGATCTCTGTATTGTTCTGGTCCAGCTAGTTGCATGTTGGAGAGCATATGGCTTGGTAGTACAAAATAAGCACTTGAGGCTGAAACAATTTGAATTTCCCCTAGGAAATGAGGCATGCCCATGCAAATGGGAAATTTGGGACCCAGCAAATTACATTGCCAGATATGTATACTTGCAAAGGAAAAGTATGAAGCTCAGCAGGCAAGGGTGTAAAGTCTGAGTGGGTGTTTGGTGAGTTTTCTTTGGTTTTGATGATTTTGCACTGGTTTCTCCATTAGCTACCTTCTGACATTTATTGGGAGGAAATGTGGCCTGGGTTGCCAAGCAATCCAGGGAGCATAATAGCAACTCAGAAGCCATGAGTTCTAATCCCACCCTGGCTACCCACCTGCTGAGTTACTTCTTTGAGCCAGGTTCTTTGGCTGTGGAAGTAGAACAGCAGTGGACCAATAATCCTAACCTACCTCATGGGGTCATATTGTTAACTTTAACTGCTGTAGCACATAGCCAAGACTAAAGCGATATAATGGCTAAATAATATATTTTACTCAAGTGTTGTGGATGCATTGTTAATGCAACGTGCAGCTAAACTGAAAAGGACATAAATGAATTTTTTATTTATGAAAGTAACAGTGGAATAGGTCATAAATAGAATTTGAACTACCTGCCTTGATGTTGTCCATAGTTATTTCCCAAGGAATTTCTTTTCATTTTTTTTGCTTCAGATTTTTAATTTGGAAAACATTGAAGCAAGTTACATCATCTGTAACACCAGTGGAAAATAGTCACTGGGAAATTGATACTGCAGTTAGGATCACCCAACTTAGGAAAATCTCCCTTATATTGAAAGGAATGCTAGTATGGTCCCACCCCAGAGTCTATCCACATGTCAACTCCAATCAATAATCATTCATTCAGAGATAGTAGATATCTAAAGTCTTATGCTTTGAAGGCAAAATTGAAGGTGTTCTGAAATTTATTAAAATGACTACCATATGGTGACTGATGAGCCAAATTTCCCTAACTCATTAATTAGTCCTGGGAGGAGGTTATGGGCAATGATTCTCACAGGCCACGACTAGGGTACCATTTCAGGCATCAGAGCAGTGATTTAGTAAATGATCTGTCATGGCTGGAAGTGGATCCTGCAGCTTTTAAAAGTGCCTCACTTCTTTATTGTCACATTTGCCACCCAAGAATTGGCCCTAGGAAATCCTATTTTTTGGAAAAGTATTCATATACAGATCACATTTCTACCATAAGCTCTATTTTAGCATTTAGCATTTTTTCATTCAGATTTAAAAAAAATAAACAGCCCTTTGAAACATAGAACTGTATCATTTGGGAAAGTTACAGAAGTAAAATTGAGGACACGCTCTGTTAATGCTGCTACTCTCAGGCTCATTAAAACTCAGTCTCAAATAATGAAGTAAAATGGGAGGACTGCCGGGAAAAAAGAGCGTGAAACAACAGCAGACAGACCTGCCTGGCTTGTTACAGCAGGGTAAGGTTTGATCTCTGAGTGAAGAAGGGCAGCTTCAGATAAAAAAGCAGTGTAGGCTACTGACTCCGAGTTATAACTGGCAATAGCAAGAGTATGAAAAAATGAATACATAAGTGAGTAAGTAGGGTACATAGAAATATGTCTAAGTGCTAAGAATGGTTGTATATAAAACTGCTAAATAACATTGTTATTTGGCTGTTTCCATGATCTGAAATGGGGTCCTTGAAACTAATCAGAGAAAAATTCTTAGAGGAGGTGGGGTTTTAAGAGTGCTTTGAAAGATATCCAGTGGCTGTTGGATTCAAAGAAGGAGGGAGTTACAATCAGGTAGAAGGGCAAGAACAAGAGGTCATAGGTGGGAGACGTGAGAATGAAATACAGCTAAAAGGTGAGCACTGAAGGAGGGAAAGGCACAAGCTGGGGAGTTGCAAGGGCAGAGAGACAATAAGTAAAAAGGAGAGTGTTGGTAGACAGCCTTGAAGCCAAGGGTCAGGAATCTTTGCTTGACATAAGCATTGGAGGTTTTCAGGGAGTGGAAAAATATATGCCTGATAACAGTCAGCGTGGCTCAGTGGAAAGATCATGGGCTTTGGAGTCAGAGGTCATGGGTTCGAATCCCCGCTTGGCCACTTGTCAGCTGTGTGACTTTGGGCAAGTCACTTAACTTCTCGGTGCCTCAGTTACCTCACCTATAAAATGGGGATTAAGACTCTGAGCCCTACGTGGGACAACCTGATTCCCCTGTGTCTACCCCAGTGCTTAGAACAGTGCTCGGCACATAGTAAGTGCTTAACAAATACCAACATTATTATTATTATTATTATTATTATTAATGATCCAGGCAGCCTAGTGCATTGTAGCCTGGACACAGGAGAGGATGGAGGGTGAAAAAAAAAGTTATACCATTTGCTTTGTCCTGCAGGGAAAAAGGGAAAGTTTTCTTTTAGAGCCTTAGAGTATCATGAACTCCATCCCCATCCATTCTCATTCAGGATTGTGATTGCAGCCCCAATACAACTCCTTTGAGTAGCAATAAAAAGTCAGAATGAAATTCTAGCTGAGAACTCTTCTTAGTGGTTATTATGTATCTCAGCCATAAACATGACCACAGCCAGTAAATGTATACAGTATGGACCCTCTACTAGAATTATGGCTATCTTATCATGTTAAAACATTCTCTCCATCCTGAGGGTAAGTAAAGGAATCCTCAAATTGAAGGGCAAATAGGCTATAAAGGCAGACTATTATTTTACAAGATGTTCAGTAAAAGCAAGTTAGAGATTCTGACAATTCTTAAATGGAATGAAAGGGGTAAGAGAAAATTGCCCTAATTATTCTATGAAAAAATAATCATATTTTAAGGATCAATTGATCAATCGATTAAAACAAACTATTCTGTGATTTCTGTTTGATTGTACCTTTATCTTGTTTTCAAAATGAATGGCTCATGTCAAAATAATAGACATAAACTCCAGAGTCATTGCACACCAATGCGTCCAGCCTTAGCAGGCTGCAGAGGATCAGAGGTGAAAGATGTCATTACCCATCTACCAGTCATTACCCATCTATCGGTCACTTCAATCCGAAGTTGTAACAACCCAACAACTACCCTTAACACTTTGTATTGATACTCCCTCCTCCGCACGGACAGCTATGCAAAAATGTGGCCAAGTGGAAGGATCATGGACCTGGGAGTCAGAGGATCTAGATTCTAATGCCAGCTCTGCCACTTCCCTGCATATGACCTTGGGCAAGTCACTTAATTTCTTTGTGCTTCGGTTCCCTCGTCTGCAAAATGGGGATTAAATAGCTGTCCTCCCTCCTACTTGGACTGTGAGCCCCATGTGGGACCTATTATTCCCACTTGGGAAGCAGCGTGGCTCAGTGGAAAGAGCCCAGGGTTGGAGTCAGAGGTCATGGGTTCGAATCCCGACTCTGCCACTTGTCAGCTGTGTGACTGTGGGCAAGTCACTTAACTTCTATGTGCCTCAGTTACCTCATCTGTAAAATGAGGATGAAAACTGTGAGCCCCACGTGGAACAACCTGATTACCCTGTATCTACCCCAGTGCTTACAACAGTGCTCCGCACATAGTAAGCGCTTAACAAATACCAACATTATTATCTTGTATCTGCCCCGGATATAGTGCTTGATACTGAGTAAACACTTTACAAATACCAAAATTATTCCTCTAGAGTGTAAGCTCCTTGTGGGCAGGAAACATGTCTACCACCTCTGTTATATTGCACTATCTCAAGTGCTTCGTGCTGTGCTCTGTACACAATAAGTGCTCAATAAATATGAAATATATATATTCACATACATACAACTTATTTCCACTTACTCATTTACCTACTTCATCTTTCTATTTCCTTGTGACTGGTAGCTATATTCTTGTTCTTCCTGCTCCCATGGCTTGTAAATACTTTCTGTCTGTCTCCTAGAGGATAGGGATTGTGTCATTTGCACTCCCACAAGCATGTACCATTGTACTCTGCACACAGTTAGTGCTAATAAACAGTAGGTGTTGATTGGTTGAGTGACTAACTTCTGGTGGTATCCATTCCCTGTATGGCAGCCTTTGAAATACTTGCAGAGGCCAAACTTGGCAACTGAATATACTTCACTGGAGACTTAGGTGAACAATATCCCTACAGGTTCCTAGAATGCGTAGTTTTTCATCTGCACCCAAGTTGGTATGAAAACTGAGGGCCAAAGATTATATTTCTAACCCATGGATCTCAGCTATTTTTGAAATGGAATAAATTCTATGTTGTAATGTCTAAGGCTAGAATTGTGGTACATCTCAGATCCTTTCTTGGTATGATTAAAATGTCACCACTATTCTAAGCTTAAATGAATATCCTTGGAACCTTGGGAGGTGACCCGAACTCATACAGTGATGAGGAAAAGGAAGAAGGAGAGGCATAAGGAAAGAAAATAAAATATGTCCAAACCATGAGTAGCAGACTTTGGGCCACTGGTAGAACTACCAGGATATTTACAAAGAATTATCAACAGAGTCTATGTAGATAAATGTCACAGAAGAAACGGAATTCACGGTCATGATTCACAAATCATTTAGCCCATGAGGAAAAAGAAAAAAAAGAATGAAAGAGTAGACCAAATGCACTGGCCAGATTACAAATCCAAAGGAGGAGCACTGTAGTACTCTAACCACTTACAAGTAATTATAAAGTAATTACACTTGCAAGCATGAATGGATTAGAAACCACGATTCCTCTAAGTAAATTTAAACAGGACCCTTGATCTATATCAGTGAGTCTTTTTTTTTCTCCTAACTAATAACACATTGCAGTCAGACCTTTCTGCTGCCATCTGTTCAAATGGAAACATGTGGCAGGAGAGCTCTAATTCTGTGCCTTTGGTAGAGATAAATCTTGGAAAATTTCTTTGGAGAACTGTGTAGTTGGTGAACAATTTGTGACCAATTAATTTGCTCTATTCCTAGAGTCTGCATTCCCTTGGGTGAAGAATTCTGCTTTGATTATAATGACAAAATAAATAAATATGCATGCATCTCATTTGCATAAGGTAATATTGTGTGCATTTTTTCTTATGGTAGCATGAATACTCCCACAGATTGATGACTAAACAGAGATTAATTTGTATAGAGATCATGTTGTCATTTAGGCTCTGCTGCACCAGAACATCCTCAGGCAGAAATCCATAGTCCAGAATCAATTCATTCAATCATTAATTCAATCATAATTATTGAGAATTTACTGTGTGCAGAGCACTGTACTAAGTGCTTGGGAAAGCACAATATAGAGACAATCCCTGTCCACAACAAGCACACAGTCAAGATGGGGGGAGACATACATCAATACAAGTAAACAGGCATCAATATAAATAAATAAAATGACAGATATATACATAAGTGCTGTGGGACAGGGCAGGTGGGGAAGAACAGCAACGGGAGTGAGTCGATGACAGAAGGGAGTGAGAGATGAGGAAAAGTGGGCTTTAGTCTGGAAAGACCTCTTGGAGGAGATGTGCCTTCAGTAAGACTTTGGAGACGGGGTGAGTAATTGCCTGGCAGATTTGAGGAGAGAAGGCGTTCCAGGCAAGAGGTAGAACATGGGTCAGGGATCGGCAGCGAGATAGGCAGTATCAAGGCACAGTGAAAAGATTAGATCCAGTGGAGCGAAGTGTGTGGCCTGGGTTGTAAAAGGAGAGAAGCAAGGTGAGGTAGGAGGGGGCAAGGTGATGGAGAGCTCTAAAGCCAATGGTGAGTAGTTTTTTTGGATAGGCAAACACTGGAGATTTTTGAGAGAGGAGTTACAAGCCCTGAACATTCTGTAGAAAGATAATCTGGGCAACAGAGTGAAGTACAGACTGGAGTTGGGAGGTCAGAAAGGAAGCGGAATAGGATGAGTGATTATACTAACATGGTAGCAGTTTGGATGGAGAGGAAAAGGTGGCTTTTAGTGATGTTGTGAAGGTGAGACTGACAGGATGTAACAGATTGGATATGTGGGTTGAATGAGATAGTGGAGTCAAAGATGATACCAAAGTTACGGGCTTGTGAGACGGGAAGGATGGTTGTGCTGCCTACACTGATGGTAAAGTTCATGAGAGGATAGGGTTTGGGAGGGAAGATAAGGAACTCTGTCCTGTGAGGAGCCTATGACTTTTCTTATAAGAGGAAGTTGGAAAGAAATTGGACTTATAAATCTATTTAAATACAAAAAAAAGTTAGTATTCACTCAAAAGAGAGAATTGCTGGAAAATTGTTTGCAGTTGTATTTTCCATTATCTTCTTTTTCAATTCGATAGTATTCATTCAAAAGGCCTAATTTGTGCGGAACACTGTGTTGGGCATCTACGGTACATAGAAATATCTACTGAGTACTTACTGCATATGCACACTGTATAGGGTGCTTATCATGCAGACCACTATATTAGGCATTTATTCACAGTGTTCTGTTTTGGAGGTATACTCAGTTCTCTGGCAATGTGCTACAATATAAGACATGGCTAATGCTACGTCTTTTATCAATCAATGACATTTATTGAACACTTTCTGTGTGCAGAGCACTTCACTAAGGCCCTGGAAAAGTATAGCAGAGCAAGTTGACATGAATCCCTACCCTCAAGTAAATTATAATGTAGCCAGAGAGACAGACATTAAAATAAGTTACAAAATAGGGAAACAACAGAGTATAAGATATGTGTATATAAGTGCTGTGGGGTGATGAATGAGCAGAGTACCTAAATGCTTAGATGTTCCAACTCAAGAGCATGGGTGATGGATGTTCAGGGAGGGAGAAGAAGTTGGGGAGAGGAGAGATTAGTCCAAGAAGGCTTCCAGAGATATTAGTGGGATTTTGACGATGGGAATAATAGTGATCTGCCGAATATGAAGGGGGAGGAAGTTCCAGGCCAGGAAGTAACAATAATAATTATGTTGGTATTTAAGCACTTACTATTTGCAGAGCACTGTTCTAAGCACTGGGGTAGATACAGGGTAATCAGGTTGTCCCACATGAGGGTCACCGTTATCCCCATTTTACAGATGAGGTAACTGAGGCACAGAGAAGTTCAGTGACTTGCCCACAGTCACACAGCTGACAAGTGGCAGAGTTGGGATTCAAACCCATGACCTCTGACTCCCAAGCCCGGGCTCTTTCCACTGAGCCAAAAGGAGTCATTGGCGAGAGACCACACACATTGATTGGGTTGTAGTGGGAGAGGATAAGAAAAAGGGAAGTGAGCTGATTGAAGGGATTTAAGAGCTGATACCTCTCCTAGATAAAGGAAAGGCTCATTGTGGGCAGGGAATGTGTCTGTTCACTGTTGGATTCTCCCAAGTGCACTGTATACAGTAAGCACTCAATAAACATGATTGGATGATAGTACTTAACCTATGTGTCTATATGTAAACAGTTGAACTTCAGTGTAATTTTTGCATTAGGATTACTGACATTACAGCACTTGGAAAAAATGTATTCTTTGCAAAGCATTCCTTTCCCCTTTCCCCAACTTGGTTTACTCCCCCGCAACCCCCATCCCACCAAGAATGTATGTTGATGTGGGGAAAGGATAGGTAACAAGACTGAAAGGTTGCTGTGTGCAGGGCATGTGTCTGTTATATGTACTCTCCCAAGCATTTAATACAGTGCTCTGTACACAGGAAGTGCTCAATAAGTTCAATTGATTGATTGATTGATTGAAAAAGTTTCCTTGTATTGGCCACTCACTGGAAAATTGTTTTATATAATATTGCAAGATAATTGTACAAGCTTTTGTAAATGAATATTTATTTCTATTTATTTGAAGTGAATAATAATAACTGTGGTATTTGTTAAGTGCTGACAATGTGCTAAGCACTTTACTAAGCACTTGGGTAGATACAAGATAATAGGGTTGGACACAGTCACTGTCCCACATAAGGCACATAAGGTTAAGTGTATTGCCCAAATTGACAAAGCAGGCAACCAGCAGAGCCTGTTTAGAACCCAGATCCTTTGACTTCAAGGCCCATGCTTTTCCTCAAGTAAACCTACCAACTCTGTAGAGCTTAGTTGTAGTGCTCTGCACACAGTAAGTGTTCAATAAATATGAATCTTTGGTTTGGTAGCACAATGAAAACCAATGTTGAAATGTAACTTTTATTTTACATAAGGATAAGGAAATGCTGATAATTTATAAAGGGTGTGGTATGCACATTCCATCGACAACAGTGCAAGAAGCATACTTCCACTTCAAGTAAATGAGATAGGAGCATGAAAGAAAGCAAGGCAAAGAATCATTTGGGAATGGAAGAAGATTCTTGAAAATATGTGAACAAAGACTTAGATAACTTTTTAATTAGAATAATTTCTTAAGTATTATCAGTCAATTAACCAATCATATTTATTCATCCCTTACTATGTGCAGAGCACTGGAGGATAGTGCAGTAAAGTAGAATTGGTAGACACATTCCCTTCACATATGAGCTTACAGTGTAGAGGGGGATACAGACATTAATATAAACAAACTATGGATATTATGCATTATTTTAACTCCTTTCACTTTTTAGATGTAAAGTTTTGGTTACGGGAGGATAAAGAAGTGGTATTACAAAACCACTTGAAAATGAACTTTCCCAGTATAAACAGAATAGTTGAAAAAGCCATTCATTTCTCAAAATTTAACTGACCCCTATTAAACAGATATGGATAGAGCATGCTGCTATTTGGAATTTTGTTTTTTGAAATAGGGGAGAGAGGGATGTGGGGTTGAAAGCGTAAACTTCTTCCATGAACATTTGAAAACTATAAAAGGACAAAGTAAGGATCTCCCAGTTCTATTTATGCAAACACTGAACATTCATAAACAAGAGGGAATCTGCCAATTCAAATCCTTTTAATTACTTGGTAGATGTATTTATTTTCACTACTTTTTTATGTACCCCAATTCAGAGGACAAAGTTATTAATTTCGTAGTAAGTTATACTGTGTATTCATTGGTTGGGTGGGAAGGTGAAAAAACTTATTTTCACTTTGCTTGGCAACATAGAAGTTCAGTAAATCATCTGTAGAATATGTCTACCCATAAAATGTACTATAAATGGGCCAATATGGCAAAGATATTAAACATTTATAGAATCTTGTAAGATGGTTTGCTGGCATAGAGCATGTAGCGTGATCTAGCGAAGTCTCTAATTCAAATGCAGACTTAAGGGGCCTCAAACTGCAGTTCAGAAATGTAGTAGAATTTAGGAATTAAAAGTCATAAGAACTGAATTTTTTTATTAGATAACAATTCCTGAGGGTATTGTCATTCTTGGAAAGGAACAATTTTCCAAGAAGAAGCCTGTGGTGGGCTGGAATTGTCTCTACTGCTGAATTGTACTTTCCAAGCACTTAGTATAGTGCTCTGCATACAGTAAGCGCTCAGTAATTACTAAGGAATGATTGAATGAATAAATGAAGAACAAAAACAAAGAGGAATGATTTCTTTATTTTTTTCCAAACATTTTGGACACAGCACATAATAGACTGGAGCACTCTCATAGAGTTCATTCAATGCTATCTGTCCAAATGGCCATTTCAGGCCTCCAAAAGTAATTTTGCAGCCTGAATGATCCAAATAAATTTTCTGCTTTGACAAATTTGATAACACTCCTCCGTATTAGTGTATTTACAATGCACTAAATATAGTCTTCTTATGCTTTTTGTTACTCACCCAATACCCAACCCTCCAGCCCAGCTGCTTTCCCTAACTCTAATTTATTTTAATGTCTGTCTCCAACTCAAGACTGTAAGCTACTTGGGGGCAAGGATCATGTCTACCAACTCTATTGCATTTTACTCTCCTGAACAATTAGTACAATGCTTTGAGCATGGTAAGTACTTGATTGATTCATTAATTAATAGAAACTAAATGCAAACAGCAGCCATTAAAAGTAACTATGCTAATCAATCAGTGGTATTCATTGAGCATTTACTGAGGCCATAAAAATATGATTTAAGGTTTAAAAGGAAAAAGTTGTAATCTAGTCAATAAGATTACAAATAACTGTGTAGGAAGGAAAGCTAGGCTGAATGTATTTATCCCCTGTGAAATTTGGCTACATTAGTTCTGAAAATTGGCCTATTTTGAAAAACACTGGTTGTGAAATTCTAGATCCTGTTTGGGGGAAAAGAGTATGTATTCAGCACAAAAGTAAGGAGGGATTGCCAAATCTTCATCATGTTTCCAAAATAATGAACAAGAGCCTCCACCCCAGCATGGTATTTCTGGAAAGGAAGTAAAAAATTTATTGTGGACCCATACGATCATAAGATCCTTGAGGATAGGGATTTTTTTTCTCTACATATGTAAAGTGCTCAATAAATACCTTTGATTGATTGCTCCCTGATTATTAGGGGTCAGAAACCCAGGTCAGTGCCTCATTCTAATAATTTGTGTTCAGTGTGTTATGCTACCAGAGGATTGATAGTTTGCTGAGTAGCTTGAAAGCTAGATTCAACCAAGAAAAACAGATACAGATACTAAATGACCTCAGTCCTTTGACCCATAAATAGGACTTTAAAAATAGCTCTCAACTGCATTGTTTTAGTCTCATAAAACGATTCTTTTAGGGAACTTGGGAAAAGCAGTCCTGTATAACTCATCTAGTAACTATTATGTTAATTGTTCAGAGGAGGGGGCAGGAGGGGTGGATCATAAAGCAGTGTTTTAATAGGATGAATCCAAACAACATAAGTATCCCAGGACATCTTTTGGTGTTAAAAGAACTGTAGATTAGCAACCATTCAGCTAATGTGTAACCCTTCTCTTCAAGCTTCAGGGAAAAAGGAATGAATCCTGATTATGGACCAATGAATTAATAATAATAAATAATAATAATCATATTAGCCAAATTCAAAAGTAATCATTAGCAAAATCTAATTAGGTCTTTCTTTCTAGAAGTGGTGGTGAACTCCGTCAAATACTCACCTTATTAAACCTACATTGGTTGTGCTAGAATGGCTCCTTCCTGTATGATTTCTAATGCGTGTGCTTTAAGCTCCCCATCATCAGTATGTCACTGAGATGCCCATTGAGTTGGAAAGATTTCTTGATGGACAGGGAGAATTTTTAACATTATTGACCATGTTCTTTGATGGCATGATGGCATAGACTACAAGAAGAGATAGTTCAAAAATGGGAGAGAAGACTGGAACTAAATATGAGAAGCATGGCAATCTCAGAACCCATCAGACTGTTAGAAAAGGGGACCTGGACAATGAATTTGTTGTGGACCAAAGGCTCCCTGCATGTTCTCCTGTGGCAGAGGGACTGTGTTCAACCAGATTATCTTGTATATTCCCCAATGCTTAGTTCAGAGTGTGGCACATAGTAACCACCTCTGTGGTATTAAACTCTCCCAAGCTCTTAGTATGGTGCTCTGCACACAGTAAACACTCAATAATTCCACTGATGATGATGTTAAGCACTTTAACAAATGCCATAGCTATTTTTATTATCATTTTTAATAGTTATTAATGAATACTAAAATAATACGTTCAGGAAGAAGGCAGTCTGTCTACTCATGCAGACCACTTCTTACCTTAAAGTGAACAGTAGTAGTGGTAGTAATAACATTTGATGAGTCCCACTGAGTGCAACACACTGACCTAAGCACTTGGGAAGTACAAACAAATGACAAATCCCCCACTACTCAGAGCTTAGCAGGTGACATTTCTAAGACTGGTCTCTTTTCTTGTGGCACAACTAAGGCCAGTTAACTTGAGGGCAGGAGAGGAGTTAGGATGAAGGAGAAATCGGAGCTGGAGTATGTGAAGTTTGTAATCAGAAATACTGGGAATTTTGTGGCACCACATAGATGACAGGTTTGGAATATTTGGAACAAACCCACAAGGACCTGGTTTTAAGAGGTCAAAGCCATTTGTTGTGATTTGATTCATATTGCACTGGTCTGCATTCATCACTGAAAGTGTACACAATGTTGGATTTAAAATGATTCATTTATTTATTGTTAACTAAGGTTTGAGATAAGAGTAATAGGCTGGCCTGAGTTATCCAACTCTAAGGGTTGGGGTGGAGGCGGTGGTCCAGTAGGACCTAACAGTAGGAAAACCTAAGATATTTCTCAGACTAGCCTTAGGTAGGTTGGCTGTATTAGCATCAGAACTTAATATGGAAATTACAGCTGGAAGACATAAAAATATATGATTTTGGCAGTGGCCACCCTGGGGAAATATAGAATAGGTGTCACTTACACATGGTGATTGTTGGAAGGTCCTTGTGTGTTATTTCCCTTGTCTGTGTCCTTCAGTGAGTGGACTGTGGGCTCTACCTTGGTAATATGACCCCAAAAAACTTCTTGGAAAGCCCTCTGGTTTACATGGCAAATTCAGGGGTGTCCTTTGCCGGACCACATGACCCAAGAAAAAGAGGAGTCAGGGCCATGTGGCTTAATCTTAACCCTGTGGTTAGGGTGGAAGAGTTCTAAAGATAAAATATTCTCTCTGAAAAAATGGAATATCACATCTTGGAACCTAACAATGTATTCCACTGCAATCCATTGTTCCCACTGTAGACTGAGGAGGAACTGAAAGGAAATGGAATACAGAGAATCTAGTTTCATTTTAGAAGACAACAGTAGACACTGAAATGATCTATCTTGGGTTCTCTCCCACCAATGTCTCATCCTGAAAATGATTGGCCTTTCCCTTGACCTTCATGGTTGCTCCTTATATGCAGAGCAGCAAAATCTGAATAGTACAGTGGTGGCACAGTGAGAAGTATTCCCAGGTTTGAGAGCAACTAGGCTTTATATTGTTTGTTTTTTACTGGGAATATCCTGTATCTTGAAATAGAAGAATCCGAGTCCTATTCCTCAGAGCTGCCACAGTGGTCTCTGGCCTGTTGTGTGACCTTGGGCAAGGCACTTAACCATTCTGTGTCTTAGCCACATGTGAAGAATTGGGATAATAATCCCTGCCTCTCCTGACCTCATGGGGATGAGATAAACATTGTGAAAGTGCTTTGGAAAAATAAAAGTACCATTCAAATTCAGGACAGTTTAATGAAATAAGTATTTAATAAATCTGTGATATTTATTGAATATCATCCGTATGCAGATCCATGAACTAAGCACTTAGAAGAGTACAATGGAAACAAGAGACACCCCAACCCTGCCTTCAAGTTGCCTGTAATCTAATAGAAGAGCATGTGACTTTCTCATGAATTCCCTAGTGCCAGGAGAATTCTATTAAGCATATGATCCAAACCCTATGAGCCAATTTAGTCATCCTAGAGTGCACCCTGGATTGCTTCAGAAACATACATTCCCTGCATAAACTGGCCAATCCTAGCCCAAGAGATGGAAATGTGTAGATTTGTTTCTCTCTGAGCTCATTCCAACTGCTATGTGAATGATACCACTTACAAAAAAACAAAGGGGAGGGTGGGATTTTTGCAGAAAGAGACAGAAAAAAAGTGCCAGATAGCTTTTTGGAGCGGGAATAAAATAAACAATCCATATATATATATATATGTATTATATAGAGAGACATATGAGAATTCTAGACATGAAACAGACTCTGACCAAGCACAGCAGGGAGCCTGCTTTATGTCGATGCTTTACCTAGGGCCTGTTCATAGAGAGCACAGTGGCTTCAGGCACAGCCTGGATTTTACCTGTTAGGATGCTAACCAGGCCTGTTCACCTAGGAGACATAAAACAGAAAAAGGACAGGTGCTGACCACTGCAGCTGTGTGAAATGCTCTCTGACTTACAAAGCTCAAACAGAAAAATGATCCTTCTAACAGGTCCCTGATTGCATAACCGAATACCACATCTCCTTGACAGCAGCAACCATGTCTTTTTCCTTCTGCCGAACTCTCCCAAGTGCATAATACAATGTGCTGCATTGAGTAGTTGCTCAATAAATATCACTGATAGATTTGCACATCCAGGCTGGTCTACATTAAGGATTATCCATCTGCTTCCTAAATCTACACAGAGGATTTAACCCAATTTTGCCAGCCCTCAATCAGCTCATCTCTGTGTGAACAGTGAGATGGGCAGGGACCTGTCATTGAAGCCTAAGAGCTGGGGAGGAGTGGAGAAGGTTTGGGGAGTGGAAGCTTCTTAAATCCAGCACTTAGTACAGAGTCTGGCACATAGTAGGTTCTTAACAAATACCATAAAAACAAAAGTCCAGGTACATTTCTCTTAACCGGCTCCAAGCATCCTCTAAACTCCAAGCAAGCAAGGAGTTACTCAAATCCAGACATGCCCCAGATCAGATTAGACTGACCCATGCAGACATTACCCCACAGGGATTTTTCAGGTACTGTGACGGGCCAGTCTGATACAGGAAACACGACAATCAGTCAACTGATGTTATATATTAAGCACTTACTGAGTGCAGAGCATTGTACTAAGCACTTGGGAGAGTAATAGTAATAATTATGGTATTTGTTAAGTGCTTACTACTTTTAGACTTTGAGCCCATTGTTGGTCAGGGATTGCTTCTGTATGTTGCCGAACTGTACATTCCAAGCGCTTAGTACAGTGCTCTGCAAACAGTAAGCACTCAATAAATACGATTGAATGAATGAATGTGCCAAACAGTATTCTAAGTGCTAAGGTAGATACAAATTTATCAGTTTGGACATAATCCCTGTCCCACATTGGGCTCACACTCTTAATCCCCATTCAACAGATGAAAAACTGAAGCCCAGAGAAATGAAGTCACTTGCCCAAAGTCACACAGCAGACACGAGGCAGAGCCAGGATTAGAACCCATGACCTTCTACCTTTCAGAGCGATGCTCTATCCACTACATCATACTGCTTATCTGAGAGTACACTGCCACAGAGTTAGTAGACACATTCCCTGTCCACACTAGGTTTACAGTCTAGAGAGCATTTATTGAGCACTTACTGAGTACAGAGAACTGTACTAAGAGCTTGGAAGAGTTTGATAGAGTCTAAGGATATGTATATTAAGGCTCAATACAGCCATTATTTAAAAAGCCAACATGGAAGTGAGGCATATAAACTGGTGGGAAAAAAAGTGTTAGAAAGAAATCCTTCCAAGTTTCTGGAGTGTCTGACTTTTGATAGAGGATCATATCAAGTTTAGGGCCAACATATTGAGTAGCTTTGTACATTGACATTTATATATTCAACTACTTAAGGTCACACCTCCTAGAAGCCTTCCCTGATTAAGCCTTTTTTGCCCTGGCTCCCTCTCCCTTCTGCATCGACTAAGCCTTTGGATCTGTGACCTTCGATCATTTGACATTCACCTTACCCTTGGCCTGGCAGCCCTTATGTACATATGTATCATCTATATATTAGAAATTGTGTATTTATGTTAATTTCTGCCCCCTCCTCTAGGCTGTAAGATAGCTGTGGGTAGAGAAGGTGTCTACCAACTCTGTTATAGAGTATTCTCCCAAGCACTAAGTATACTCTTCTACACATAGATGATTTTAAGCACTTCTTCCTCTTATCTACTTCCCTTTTTATAATGTAAAACTCCTATTTGCAGAGCACTTACACTAAGCACTTGAGAGCTTATAATAGACAATAGGAGCTGGATAAGCACCTTTAATTAGTTATAAAAGAAGAATGATCAAATGTTTTAGAATTAGGGAAAATAAGTTATAGAGGAACAGGAATTGAACTTGTTTACTTTAGAGGAAAGACTTAGCTATTTTCCAATTAGCAGTATCAGTAGTTTATATTGACCATCTACAGTGTATTGGGACAATACTGGATGTCTACTTTGTGCAGAATTCTGAGGTCTCTCCTAGTTGTTTAATCAATAAATTAATTATATTTATTGCATGCTTACTGCATGAAAAGCACCATACTAAGTGCTTGGGTAAGGACAACATAGAATTGGAATACACTCTTTCTGCCCACAGTGAGCTTAAGCAGCATGGCTCAGTGGCAAGAGCCCGGGCTTGGGAGTCAGAGTTTGTGGGTTCTAAACCCAGCTCCACCATCTGTCAGCAGTATGACTTTGGGCAAGTCACTTCACTTCTCTGTGCCTCAGTTCCCTCAATTGTAAAATGGGGGCTAAGACTGTGAGCCCCACGTGGGACAACCCGATGACCTGGTATCTATCCCAGTGCTTAGAACAGTGCTTGGCACATAGTAAGCGCTTAACAAATACCATCATTATTAATGAGCTTACAGTTTAGAGGGGAAAAGTACATTAAAATTAAATACCTGGATCCTCAAAGAGCCTTTAATCAAATGGGATAGAAATATTTTAGCCAAGATGTTTAACATTCTTTCTGTGTCCATTGAGGACAACACAAGAGATATTGAGTTTAAATTAAGCAGTGGAGGTTTTCCAGAGGCTAGAGGAAGAACACCTAAATGGGTGTGGCAACTGAACCAATAGGGGATAACTACAGAGGTTGGACATGAAACTGGACCATCATCTGCCCTGCATGGTGAAGTCATTTAACTATCCAGAGGCAGGAGGCTGGGCCATCTGACTTACTGAATGCTATTAATCCATGATTCAATTATTTTACCCCAATAGCAAAATAAAAGGCATTAATCATAATTTACCAATCTCAAATTAAATTTGCCTTTAGTGAATGGCCAAATCTCTAACTCTGTTTATGAGTGAGGAGCCTGAGAGAAAAAAAGTAATTACAGTCCCACTCTCACAATTGTCTAAGGTTCAACTTTGTTTCATTGTTCTTTGGGTTAGAGAAGAAATCTTGTCTAATCCATGTTTCTTTCTTCTTTAAAGCATTCTTAATAGCACACTTAATAAACTGTGTTTCTCATTTTCGTATGTCTTCGGCTCCTGCCATTCACTCCCAATGAACAGAGGATTAATTTACTTTGAAATGTGCTCAGCACACACTCAAGGTCTTATTTCTCCTGCACTTCCATAAACTGTCCATGAATGGGATAACTTTCTCCTGGAAAGAGGTTCAAATAAGTTTTATTTCTATAGAACTTCACAGTTAGGCATTAACTTAACATTTGTAGTTGCAGAATGCACTGATTGCTTTTCCCCTGTTGGAACTGGCTCACCAAGGAGCATTTAAAAAGCTTTGCCCAAGCCAAAGAGCTGGGATTAGATGTCACAGTTCCTAAATGCCACCTTCATTGCCTAGTTTATAATAATGTTGGTATTTGTAGGTATTTGTTAAATGCTTACTATGTGCAGAGCACTGTTCTAAGTGCTGGGGTAGATACAGGGTAATCAGGTTGTCCCACGTGAGGCTCACAGTCCCCATTTTACAGATGAGGGAACTGAGGCACAGAGAAGTTAAGTGACTTGCCCACAGTCACACAGCTGACAAATGGCAGAGCCGGGATACGAACCCGTGACCTCTGACTCCCAAGTCTGTGCTCGTTCTATTGAGCCACGCTGCTTCTCACTAGTTTAGTTCTAGTTTATTGTGGAATGTGACTCTCTTTTCAACTGTCTCTGCATCTTGGAGTAATGCAGAATGAATTATGTGGTGGAATGCTCACCAATTGACATCACACTTGGATGCAGTGATCTGTGTATCTTTAGAGGTTTGGTTGCAACACAAATTACTCCAGCAGTATGGCTTGGATCTTGGATTGTTCACTTCGACTTTCCTCTGGGTGGTGAGAATATCTGGTTTTATTTCCCTCTCTCACGATTTTTCTACATGAAAATGTCATGGTGTCCCTTCTCTTCTTTCCTCAATCAATCATTTTTTGAGCACTTACTATTCATTCAATCATATTTATTGAGCTCTACTAAGCACTAAGGAATTCATAATACAACAGAATTAGCAGATACGTTCCCTGCCCATAACATGGTTACGCTTGTGATCTCCATTGCCTCCATCCCTAAATCTGAGTGGTAGTGAGGGTAAGTGTAAGGAATTAAGGATCTGATCAGTTACAGGACCTGTCTTCTAATTCCTGTTTTGCTCCCGCAGGATGGCCTAGTAAAAAGATTGCAGCCCTTAGTCAGGGATCCTGGTTTCTAATCTCAACTCCATCACTTGCCTATTGTGTAACTTGGTGTTAGTTGCTGAACAGTTCAGTGATCCACTTCCCTCATCTGTAAATGGGAATTGAATACCTGTTCTCCCTTCAGTATTAGACTGCAAACTAAAAGTGGACAGGATCTGTGCCTAACCTGATTTTCTTGTATGTACTCCAGCACTCAGTACAGTTTTTGGCAGATAGTTAGCCCTTAGTAAATTCCATTATTATTACTGTTATTATTATCATTACTATTATTATCATTATACTGTGTGTGGTTTGGACTAACAATCAAACCAATGGTATTTACTGAGTGTTTACTGTGTGCAGGGCACTCTACTAAATGCTTGGGAAAGTACAATACAACAGTTAATAGAAGCAACCCACTCACAGCTTAAAGTCTGTTGAGGGAGACACACCCAAATTTATATCTTCTCCTCTGATCTCTCTCCCTCTCTCCAGGCTCATCTCTCTTCCTGTCTTCAAGACATTTCTACTTGGATGTCTTCCCATAACCTCAAATTTAACATGTCCAAAGGAGAGCTCCTTATCTTCCCACCCAAACCCTGTCCTTTCCCTAACTCTCATCACTGTAGATGGTACCACCTTCCTTCCCATCTCAGAAGCCTGTAAGTGTGGCTTTATCCTTGACTCCTCTCTCTCATTCAACATTCAGTCCATCACCAAATCCTGTTCATTCCACCTTTACAACATAGCTAAAATCCACCCTTTCCTCTCCATCCAAACTGCTACCACTTTAATGCAATCACTCATCGGGCCCGCCTAGATTACTGCATCAGCCTCCTAGCTCTCCTCCCTCTGGGCCACATTTCACTCTGCTGCCTGGATCATCTTTCTGTAAAAATGCTCAGGACATGCCACTCCCATCCTCAAAAAACTCCAGGGGTTGCCCATCCACCTCCATATCAAACAAAAACTACTCACCATTGACTTAAAAGCACTCCATCATCTTGTACCCTCCTACCTCACCTCACTTCACTCCTTCTACAATCCAGCCTGCATATTTCTCTCCTCTGCTGCTAACCTTCTCACTGAGCCCCAATCTTGCCTGTCTCACTGCCGATCCCTGGCACGTGTCCTGCCTCTGACCTGGAATGTCCTCCCTCCTCAAATCTGCCAGACATTTCAAAGCCCCCATTCAATGCCTTATTGAAAGCACATATCCTCCAAGAGCCTTCCCAGACTAAGCCCCACTTTTCCTCATCTCCCACTCCCTTCCACGTTGCCCTGACTTGATCCCTTTGTTCTCCCCCGCACTCAGCCCCCCACTCCATTTCACTTATGCATATGTCTGTAATTTTATTTATTTATATTGATGTTCTGTCTCCCCACCTCTAGACTGTGGTTCACTGTGGTCTGGGAATGTTACTGTTTATTGTTGTATTGTACTTTCCTAAGTGCCTAGTACAGTGCTCTGCACACAGTAAGTGCTTAATAAATATGATTGAATAAATAAATGAATGAATATATTTATCCATCAGTCAGGTGCATTTACTAAGTGCTTACCATTTTCAGAGCACTGTGGTAAGCATTTGGGAGAGTTCGATAGACTTGGTAGACACATTTCTTTCCCACAGGGAATTTACAGTTTAGAGGGGGAGACAGACCTTAAAATAAATAAATTAATTATGGATAGGTACATAAGTGTTGTGGGGCTGAGGGAGAAGTAAATATCAAGTGCTTAACGGGTAAAGATCTAAGTCTATAGGTGACAAAGAAGGGAGAGAGAAAAAGTAAAATGAGGGCTCAGTCAGGGACGGTCTCTTGAAGATAGGATTTGAATAAGGCTTTGAAGGTGGGAAGAGTGGTGGTTTGTCATATATGAAGGGTCAGGGATTTGGGGGGGCAGAGAGAGAACAAGAGTGAGGGGTTGGTGGTGAAGAAATTATGGATAGGAGAAATAGTAGCTTAGAAATAGTATAAGGATTAGTGCTGTGAGTCTGAAGTGAATATCAAAGTGCTTAAGGCTACACAACCAAGTGCATAGTCAACGCAAAGGGGTGAGTGGGTAGGGGAAATGAGGGCTTACTCAGGCAAGGCCTCCTGGAGGGGATGTGATTTTTAGGAGGGTTTTGAAGGTGGGCAGAGTTGTGGAAAGCTGAATGAGGAGTGTCATTTTTAGGGGAGTTTAGAAGGTGGGCATAGTTGTGGACTGTTGAATAAGAAGGAGGAGCTAGTTCAAGGCCCCAGGAACAATGCTAGCAATGGGATGGTAGCAGGATAGATGAGAGGTGTAGACAATACGGAATGAGAGAAGTGGGCTGTAGTTGGATATCAACGTGCTAAGGTAGGAAAGAGAGAGTTAACTGAGTGTCTTAAAACACACAGTAAGGAGTTTCTATCTGATGCAGAGGTGGATAAGCAATCAATGGAGGTTTTTGATGAGTAGAAGATATGGACAGAATGGTTTTTCAGAAAAATTACCTCGGTTGCAGAGTGAAGTGTGGACTGAAGTTGGGAGAGACAGGAGAAGGGGAAATCAGTGAGGAGGCTGATGCATTAGTCAAGGTGGGAACTGATGAGTGCTTGGATTAGTGTGGTAGCAGTCTGGATGGAGAAGAAAGGGCAGATTCTAGAAATATTTTGAAGGCAGAACCAACAGGATCTGCTTGCAAATTGACTGTTTGGGATGAATATGAAAAATGAGTCAGGGATAATGCCAAGGTTAGGGGCTTGTGAGACAGGAAAGATGGTAGAGCTGTATGTAGTGATAGGAAAGTCATGGGAAGGACAGGGTTTGGTGGAAGATGAGGAGTTCTGTCTTGGACATAGTAATTTTGAGGTGTTGGTTGGACATCCAAGTAGAGATATCCTGAAGGCAGGAAGAAATGCAAAATTGTAGATTAGGAAAGAGGTCATGGCTAGGGAGATAGATTTGGGAATTGTCACATAGAGATGGCAGTTGAAGCCATCCATAGGAGCAAATGAATTTTCCAAGGGAATGGGTGTAGAAGGTGAATAGGAGAGGGAATCGAACCTGAGCCTAGAGAGTCTCCCACTGTTAGAAGGTGGAAGGCAAAGAATGAGCTTACAAAAGAGACTGAGAAGGAGAGGCCTGAGTGATTAGAGGAGAACCAGGGGCAGATAGTGTAATGAAATCAAAATTAGATAATGTTTCCAGCGGAAGGGAGTGTTTCACAGGCGAGGTACCTAGACCTGTTTACATCAGTTTCCTCATTTGTAAAATTGTTATGCTGAGGTCTGCTTAGTAAAGTGTTCTGCACACAGTAAATGCTCAATAAATATGATTGACTCACTAACAGCAAATTACTGGCAGAGCTGGGATTAGAACCCAGGGCCTCTATTTCCCAGGTCCATGTTCTTTCCACTAGGCTACATCACTTCTCATCACTCACAGAATCTGCCTTCTTCACACTGATCAGTACTGTAAAAGGGGTTGACTAGCAAAGCTGGTTCAGTGGTACAGTGGAGAAAGAGCAAGAAATCACTTAAGAAAAAGATGAAAAGATCTGCAAAATAACTACTGCAGGGGGAGGGGGAGACACAAGGCTCACCATTATACTCACTCAAGGAATACCTTTAGCACTTTGCCACGCCAAACACACACATTTTTCCACCCACTGATGTGATCCAACAACTCTTAAATTTCTTATTTGTATGAAGACTTTATGTGGAACTCAAGCTTCAAAAATGGCAACTTTTGAGATGTTCTGGGCAGAAACGTTTCAGTGTAGGACCCAAAAGGCTGAGTGTCATAAGCTGAAATTGTATAATTGAAAACAAAAGGAACAGAAAAAAAAGTTTCAATAATACCTAGAGCAAAGGTCTCCATGAAAACTGGGAGACATTTCAGCAATCAGCTCAGCAAGACACACTGCAGTCCAGAATGAAACATTTATTTTTGAGAAGGGCCTTTGAGAGAATCTAGAGAAAATATCCTATTTTTGCTATCCCTAATCTGTTTTTATATCTGTCTCTAAGCTCCTTGTGGCCAGACTTCACATCTACCAACTGTGTTGAATTGGACTTTTCCAAGTGCTTAATATAGTGTCCTACCCACAGTAAGCTCTCAGTAAATTCCATTGACTGATTGATGGACAAAGACCAAAGCAAAAACACCAGTGTGCTGCATAGAGCAAGATAACAAGGGACAATGTTTCCATGTGTGTGCTGCGGGCCGGGGGAATGGAACAGTCAGAATGAGGTCCGAAATGTGGGCTCTCCATTGGTCTTTACAGGTGAATTTCACCCATGGAGCATCTTCTTCAAATGTGAAGGACCCTTAGCCGTACCATATTTTCTATAATCAAAGACTGACTCCCTTTCTTTCCAGGTGCTAAAGCAGATTTTATTCACCCTCAGAATTGTGTTTTGGAAATCAGACAACTGCTATTTCCCTGGATGATGAAGCTGGTGAACTTAAATGTCACCTGCATAGGAACTTATTTTCATGCCTCACTGTTAGAGCCAAGATTTTTAAAAATGTATTTGGAGCTGGAATCCTAAATCATTTTTTTCCAAGAGTAACTCCTTTTCCAGTTGCTGGTTGGGAAATTATACTCAAAGTTAACAGTTTATGAGGTGCATGGGAGAAAAAAGGCAAAAACAATCCAACCACATTATCTGGTTTTGTAGTTTGGCACTGTCTGTCTTTCTCAGATTATCCTCATGTTATGAATACAGAATTTATGCAGATAGATAAAGGCGTTTATCCCCAGCATTTTCCTTCTACTGGACCACTGCCTCCTGGAAAGCTTGCCTTTTTCTATTCCAGACCGATTCCCTGCATTTCACTACACAAGTATCAAGACTATGTTTGTAGGAAGATCTCTACAGGAGTGAGTGTATTCCAACCTCACATTTCAGAGTAACACTTTGAGTTTGGTGATTTTGTTTCCCAAAGAGCTTTCACGCTTCTTGTTTGTGCGCAAAATATCCTGTGAGGTAGGCAGAGGGAGGAATTATTTTCCCCCCTTTAAGTAAACCAAGGCCTAGAAAGGCTAAATGTCTTGTCCAAGGACACACAGCAGTCTAGCAATAGAGCCAAGACTAGAATTTAGGAATTCTGGCTCCTACAATCAACCAATCAGTGGTATTTTTTGAATACTTACTGTGTGCAGAGCACTGTACTAAGTGCAAAAATATAATAATAATAATAATGATAATAATGGTATTTGTTAAGTGCTTACTATGGGCCAAGCACTGTTCTAAGCAATGGGGAAGATGCAAGGTTATCAGGTTGTCCTAGGTGGGGCTCACAGTCTTAATCCTCATTTTACAGATGAGGTAACTGAGGCCCACAGAAGTTAAGTGACTTGCCCAAGGTCACACAGCTGACAAGTTGCAGAGCCGGGATTAGTACCCATAGCCTCTGACTCCCAAGCCCGTGCTCTTTCTTCTAAGCCATGCTGCTTCTTGCAATACAATAGAACTGGTGGTGGACATGTTCCCTACATATTCAGCAAGCCAATTTTTTATTGAATATTAGTATTTGGGATTTCTGAATAATAATAATAATAATGTTGGTATTTGTTAAGCACTTACTATGTGCAGAGCACTGTTCTAACGCTGGGGTAGACACAGATGAATCAGGGTGTCCCACGTGGGGCTCACAGTCTTCATCCCCATTTTACAGATGAGGTAACTGAGGCACAGAGAAGTTAAGTGACTTGCCCACAGTCACACAGCGGACAAGTGGCAGAACTGGGATTCGAACTCATGACCTCTGACTCCCAAGCCCATGCTCTTTTCCACTGAGCCACGAATAAGTTAAAAGCCCAGGACATCACCCTGGCCCTCAACCCTGATTTCTAGAAATGGGTTCTCTGCATTCTTTCTTTTACATATAGAAATGGTTTTGAAGCAAGAGGGCAGTGGTTTGCAACTAGGTCATTTTTAGCCATTCTGATGTTGTCCTTTGGTCACGAAGGACATTTTGTACCTGGTCAGAAGCATGACCAAGCATCCCTGACTACTTTTTTCATTGATCCAAAACATTTAGGCATCCACAATGGATTTGGCCACAAACACTTTGGATTCCAGAGAGTTATTCTGAATTCAAAATTATAAGGTACTGAATCTGAATTAGACTGGGCATGATTGATTATATGTTCTGAGCCATGTTACCCACAGGATGGGAGAAACTCTATTGGTTGAAATAATTTTCACAAGCCCATCTTCTTGGGTCTAAAAGCAGCAGTATGCTGAATGGCAAAGGATATGTTGCCTGTGCTTCAGGACATATTTTAGCATTTTAATTAATAAGCTTTTTTGCTTGATTGTTGATCTCAATATTACAAAAACGTGGTGTAATGGAAAAAACAGGGACCTGGGAGACGGGAGACCCACAATTTACTCCTATCTCCACCACTTCTTGTCTTGTGACTTTGGGGGAGTCACATGCCTTCTTTGTTGCAATTTCTGCATCTGTAAAATAGGAACTCAATACCTGTTCTCCCTCCCCCTTAGACTGGTGAGTCCCTTGTTGAAGAGCAAAAGGGATAGCAACCTATAACAAGCATGATATTTTTGTGCTTCAGTTACCTAGTCTAAAAGAATGGGGTTAAAGTAGCTATTCTTTCGCCCTCTTAGGCTGGGAGTCCTTCGTGGGACAGGGTCTCTCTGATCTGATTATCAGTTTGGGGCTTTGATATAGTAATCTGTTAATTATGACTATAATTATTTTATCACTTGGAGGCGAAGCTTGCGAGTTAAACACCACTCAGAGTTATCCATCAGCACAGCAAATTTTTGCTTTTCTTGAAGGCCCAGAGGTGTTACCCTCATGACCTCTTTTCTGATGAATTAGCACTCTCTGCTCTGAGGTACCTAGGCCCATACATACTGAAACCTATACCCAATACCTTCTTAGGATTTCTGTAAAAAAATTGCAAACACACCAAGTTAGCATACAGGAAGCACAGGCAATAATGAAGGAAAAAAAGCCTCAAGGAAGAAAAGCCTCAGACTTCCTGCCTATATCCTCCCCCTACTTTCTCCTCAATCACTCACTGATATTCATTTGAGCACTTACTCTGTGCAAATCAGCATACTAAATGCTTGGAAACAGTAGAGATGGTAGACATGACTCCTGCCCTCAAGGAGCTTACAGTTAATTCAGTTGTATTTATTGAACATTTACTTTGTGCAGAGTACTGTACTAAGCGCTTGGGAGATTACAATACAGCAGTAAACAGACACATTCCCATCCCACAGTGAGTTTACAGCCTAGAGCGAGGGAGACAGACATCAGTATAAATAAAGTTACAGATATGAACATAAGTACTGTGGGGCTGGGACGAGGGAAGACCAAAGGGAGCAAGTCAGGGAGAAGGCAAAGGGAGTGGGAGATGAGGAAATATGGGGCATATTCTGGGAAGACCTCTTGGAGGAGATGTGCCTTCAATAAGGATATGAAGACTGGGAGAGTAATTGTCTGTTGGATTTCAGGAGGGAGGGCATTCCAGGCCAAAGGCAGGACATGAACTAGGGATCAGCTCTCTGATTCACCCCACACATCCAATCTGTCACCAACACCTGCCAGTCTCACCTTTACAGTAGTGCCAACATCCCCTCTTTCCTCTCCATCCAAACTGCTATTGTGCTGATACAAGCTCTCATAATACCTCGACTGGATTATTATGTCAGCCTCCTCTCTGATCTCCCTTCCTCCTGTCTCTCTCCAGTCTATTCTTCATTCCGCTGCCCAGAACATCTTCCTACACAAATGCTCTGGGCCTGTCACTCCCCTCCTCAAAAACCTCCAGTGGTTGCCTATCAACCTTCACACGAAACAAAAACTACTCACTCTTGGCTTCAAAGCTCTCCATCACCTACCTCATCTCCCTTCTCTCTTTCTACTGCCCACCCCTTACACTCTGTTCCTCTGCCGTTCACCTCCTCACTGTCCCCCATTCACGCCTATCCTGCCGTCGATCCCTGGCCCACATCCTACCGCTGTCCTGGAATGCCCTCCCTGCTTACGTCCACCAAACTAACTCTCTTCCCCTCTTCAAAGCCCTACTGAGGTCTCACCTCCTCCAAGAGGCCTTCCCAAACTGAGCCCTCCCTTTCCCTCTGCTCCTCCTCTCCTGCCCTCTCCCCTCACCCTCTGCTCCTCTCCCTTCCCCCTTCCCCTCCCCTCAGCACTGTGCTCATTTCTATATATTATTTATTACCCTATTTATTTTGTTAATGAGGTGTACATCCCCTTGATTCTATTTATCTTGATGATGTTGTCTTGTTTTTGTTTTGTTCTGTTTTGCTTTGCTGTCTGTCTCCCCAATTTAGACTGTGAGCCCATCATTGGCCAGGAATTGTCTCTATCTGTTGCTGAATTGTACATTTCAAGCACTTAGTACAGTGCTTTGCACATAGTAAGAGCTCCATAAATACTAATGAATGAATTAATGAATGAATCAGCGGTGAGACAGGTGAGATTGAGGCACAATGAGAAAGTTAGTAATAGAGTAGCGAAGTGTGCCAGTTGGGCTGTAGAAAGAGAGAAGTGAGGTGAGGTAGGAAGGGGCAAAGTGATGAAGTGCTTTAAAGCCAGTGGTGAGGAACTTTTGTTTGATGTGGAAGTGGATGGGCAACCACTGGAGTATTTTGAGGGGCAGGGTGACCAGTCCTGAATGCTTTTGTAAAAAATGATCCAAGCAGCAGAATGAAGTATGGACTGGAGTGGGGTGGATTTGAGGGACACAGACACAAAATAAATTACAGGTACGAAGAAGCTTTGAGCATAGAAGTATACTCATAAGTACCTCAAACACGAGTGAGTACCTAAGGGATTTGGTTTTGCATAAGTGCGGAAGTAGCAGTCATGGGGGAAAATATAGGGTGGAGAGATCAGAGAATCAATTAGGGAAGATTTCCTAGAGGAGATACAGTTTCAGAAGGGTTTTAAAAACGGGGAGAACAGAGGTACATCAGACAGGAAAGGAGGAGTTCCAGGTAGAAGGAAGGTCTTGAGCATGGGGTTGGTGGACTGAGAGATGAAAATGAGGCACAATGAGTGGGTTGGCTTGAGTGGAGCAAAGCGTGTCAGCTGGACTGTAATGGGAGAGATGTAAGAATTAGAAGGGAGAAGAAAGATGAATGAATGTCTTAACGCAAGTGGTCAGGTTACTCTGCTTGATGTGGGTGGAATGGAGGTTTATGAAGAATGGGGAAAAGAGTGATCAGAGGTATTTTAGAAAAGTGATTCAGGCACCATAGTTACCCTCTCCTTTCATTTAACCTTGGTCTGGAAAATATCCTATTTACTATATTTTCCAAACTATATTCATTTGTAGTCTACCCTGGGCCTAGGAATTGCTTATGTTCTTTGAGTTTCTCATTCTACTTTTGGCTTGGCCTTCCAGCCTCACTGTGTGCAGGCATATTTGCACACATAGGCCACTTCTGAGTATCTTCATGATTGTTTCAGCAGCATGGCTCAGTGGAAAGAACCCGGGCTTGGGAGTCAGAGGTCATGGGTTCTAATCCCGGCTCCGCTGCTTCCCGGCTGTGTGACTTTGGGCAACTCACTTCACTTCTCTGTGCCTCAGTTACCTCATCAGTAAAATGGGGATTAAAAACTGTGAGCCCCACGTGGGACAACCTGATCACCTTGTATCCCCTCAGTGCTTAGAACAGTGCTTTGCACATAGTAAGTGTTTAACAAATACCACCATTATTATTATTATTAATGAGGGGTCACTGGGTAGATCACATACATAGCTTTCACTCAAGAAACATGGCACCACATCAAATGTGAATGCAGTCGTTTTCTTTATAGATATCTAGAGAATATTGGACACAAGGGACTTCACATTCCAAATCTACTGGATGAAAACATTATAAGAAGAAGTGGAGCTGGAGGTTGGAGGGATGAAGGAAAGTGATGGAGGTTTCTCTCAGGAACAACTGTTGAGCTTCTGTCCTGAGACTTCAGGACCAACGATCTGTGTGGAGAAATCGATTATAGACAAAGCACTTGATATGGTGCTGGGCAACCAGTGAACAGTTAATAAATATCTTTAATTGATTGATTGATAACCCTATCATATCCCAGTGGAAAGAACACAAATCTGGGAGTCAGAGGACCTGGATTATAATCCCTGCTCTGCCTCTTGCCTTCTGGGTAACCTTGAGCAAGTCACTTAACTTTTCTGTGCTTCAGTTTCCTTGTCACACCTGTTCTACCTCCTACTTAGACTCTGACCCCTATTCTTTGTTTTTAATGGAATTTGTTGAGCACTTAATCTGTGTCATGCACTGTACTAAGTACTAGGATAGCTACAAGGTGGTCAAGTCCCACATGGGGCTCACAGTGTTACTCCTTAGTTTACAGATGAGGTAGCTGAGGCACAGAGAAGTTAAGTCACTTGCTTAAGGTCATAAAGCAGACAACTGGCAGAACTGGGATTAGAACCCAGATCCTTCTGACTCCCAGTTCTATGCTTTGGCCGCTAGGCCATGCCACTTCTCCTATTTGGGACTGGAACTATGTCTGACGGCTCGATCTACCCCAGAATTTATATTTGGCACCTAGTAAGCTGTCAAGTGCCACAGTTACTATTATTTCTAGTGACTTACGCAGGGCCACTATTAGTCTCTTGTCCCTGCAGATCAAGTTCCTCTTGGCACGAAGAGGGCAAAAATCACATACTCAAGCAGAGGTGCAGCACTCTGTGAAATGTCTGGCATGTCCATTTTCTGTACTTACGAGGCAAGAGAAACATGAAAGGGAAGTGACAGAATAAGAGTTTCAGTAGCAAATGTGAACTTTTCAAGGGCAAAAAAATAGAACCAATCAGCAAGAGGGATGATTTTATAATTTACAGCTACATCCCTCTAAATTGCAAGTACCTTGTAGGAAGGGAACACATTTACCAACTTGTATTGATGTCTGTCTCCCCAGGGCCCCAGACTGTGAGCTCTTTGTTGTATTTTACTTTCCCCAAGCACTTAATACAGTGCTCTGCACACAGTAAGCACTTATAAATATGATTGAATGAGTAAATGAATTGTATTTTTCTGAGCACTTAGCACAGTTCTCTGCACACACTAAGCACTGATTAAAAATGACCAGCTGATTGACACTGTATTTTCCTGCAGTTGCAGACATGTAACTGGCAAGTTTTTTTGTACTTGACTGCTACTATTTCCCTCATTATCATTGTTATTATCGTTATTTTAGTATGCTATTATTAGTAACAACAGGAACTCAGATGATAGTTTTCATCCTCAAAGCACATTAAATTCTGTTTTGATCTTTATAAATCCATGGTGAGTTACTCCTTCCATATTTAGGAGACAGTGAAAATATGAAGTTAATCCCTTGATAAAGCACATAAAATGCTCTCTTCCTCTAGTAGCTCACTGAAATGATAAACATCTTAGTGTTTTAAATCTGCCCTTCAATTTCACTCCACTCCACCTTCCGAGATTTAGTTTTGTATAATTAAATGCTTAAGTGATATAGTGATAGATGCTGAATGAATATCTAATTTATTTCACCTTGGTCTGAAGATCTTCACAAAGCCTCTGCTGCTACCTCCCTAGGGTCCTGAGTGTGTCATATTACTTAATGCTTTCATTCATTATGTCTTTAAAGACTCTGGGAAGATTGAAACAACAAGGTGAGGAAACAAATTCAGAGCCTAGCATCTTGTTCACTAATTCAACAGCACAGCAAGGGCAAACTTTAAGGGTATACCATATGGAAGGTATGGTCAGTTACGGTTGATTTTAGCAGCCACACCTCTGTACAATGATGCAATCTCAACTTCAGAAGCACCATCTCCAAACCGGAAGGACAGCTCTGTATAAATATATAGAGGCCAAGTGAAATAAACAAGCTGTTGAGAAAACCTAAGGAAGATTATTTTATGCACTATCTTGCAAGAAGAATACAATTCAGATTCCACTTTGCAAGCTTATTCTTCACTGACATTATCCTCAAGACCCAATTACCCTGGGTGATGAACCTCAAATTAAAACTTGTTGGCTAGAAAAAGAAATCACATTCTTCTCACAAAGTGCCACTTTTTTAAAGAGTAAATAACTCCTCCAAGAATACAAAAGAATACATTCTCCAAATGTACTTCCTTGTTACTGGGGAAAAAAATTCCCTTATAATAACTGATATATCTTGATGTAATTGACCACATTAAGAGCGAGTGATAAAATACTACATGAGTGCCAAGATACTTAAAAATTGTCAGTGTATTCAGTGACGAACTCATTACTAGCACACATCTCATCAAAATAAATACTGAGGGAGTCATTTTCATTTTGAGATGGTGACCCAAAGAGAACTTTATTTCCTATTCTTATGGAAAAGTGCTCCAAAGGTTAAAATTAGGTTTGTTCTGTTTGTCTTAGTGAAAGCCAATCTTCTTTCCTATAAGTCAAAGTGTCTTTTAGAGGAAGCTATTGTACTACAAAAGGTGTTCATACCTTTGTTTAAACAGCTTTGGTTGGCTGAATAAATGAAAGGCTTGGGCATGTGTTTGTTACAGCTCAATTGTGTGTGAGTTGTATAATTTTGCTCTTATGACAAAGTATTGAAAGAGGGATTTATAAGTCGGACATGGACTTGGGAAGTGATGAAATCTGCTAACCTCTTTCTTTTGCTTATCAAAAGCCATCAGGTGATTCCTGGAACAGCCGGTCTCTGCCACTGCCCCCACAGGAAGTCTGGGAATCTGATCAAAGCTGAATGCAGGTCAACTTGTCCTTTGCCACCAACTCGTCTCTGTAAATCCTCCTCATTCCATTCAGTGGGTGGGGTTTCTCTAGATAGAGGGTTTGATTGGTTGGGGAAGGGAAGAGGTATCTTTAATACTTGTTGATAACACAGTACAAATATTTTGAAAGCGACACAGAAGGAATAGCTCCCACTAAGAATCCCTCCAAAATTAAGAAACACTCTGAGCAGTAGAATATCTTCGTGTGTGTGTGTGTGTGTGTGTGTGTGTGTGCGTCTGTGTGTTTAATGGTATTTTTCATGTTTAATGGTATTTTTCAAGTGCTACTCTGGGCCAAACAGTGCTTAGCATGAGGTTAGATAAAAATAATCAGATAATTCTTCTTTGTCATTAAAATGAAACAGATAACTTTATTCCATTTAGTTAGAAGTAAATGCTCCATCTTGCCAAACCAAAGACAACATGCATATTGGTATATTGAATAGGAGCAATTCACCATTACACATATGGAAATTAATCAATCAGTAGTATTTATTGGACATTTAATGTGTACAGAGCACCTAGTAGATGAGTGTGAAAATTTTTTTCGAACTCCGGTTTGTGTAGACAGGCATCTATGACTGCATGTTTTTCACCTTCCCTTCGAACAAAGAAACTGAAACATGTTCTATGGACTGTATAATAATAATGATAATAACAACTGTGGCATTTGTTAGGTGCTTACCAAGGGCCAAGCACTGTATTAAGCACTGGAATACAGTACACTGGAGTACAGTACAATATGACCAGATCAGACACAGTCCCTGTCCCACTTGGGGCTCACAGTCTAAGTAGGAAGAAAACAGGTATTGCATACCCATTTTACAGGTGTGGAAACTGCATATAAACCATGGCACAATGAATGTCAGATAAACTCCAAATATGACTTTATATGAGATAGGATAGTGTGGCATTAACATGATGGTTGGGGATAATTCATGAAGTATTCCATATTTTTATGTCTGTGCTAGACTGCTTGTTTTGTTTTGTTCTGTTTTGCTTTGCTGTCTCCTCTGTTTAGACTTTGAGCCCATTATTGGACAGGGATTGTCTCTATCTTTTGCTGAACTGTACACTCCAAGGGCTTAGTATAGTGCTGTACTATACTAATGAATGATATTAATTCACCCTTTCAATTTAAAGTTTCAGGCTTTTCTATGCTATTATTTAAAATATTTAAAACAAAGACAGTAGCCACCATATGTTAGTAGTTCTAGAGAAATGAACTGTCCTAAAACTTAACAGGCAAGCAGAACTTTTGGGCAAATGTCTTTCTTATAAACTTATTGCCATGAATGCCTGCTTACTGTTCTATATCTATGTCACAACCAAGGTGATGTGCTTTAAAATCTTCCAATTCTGGTTGAAATCTGGCATGACAAAGACTACATGACATAGCAAAGGAACTGATTTGCCTTGTGTGGTGGTGATCAGTTAGTCAATTGTATTTCTTGAGCACTTACCTTGTGCAGAGAAATGTAATAAGAGCTTGTGAGTGTACAATATAACAGACATTCCCTTCTCACAATGAGTTTACAGACTAGAGGGGGAGAGAGATATTGATCTAAATAAATAAATTACAGATATGTACATAAATGCTGTTGGGTGGGTAGTGGGGGTGAATTTCATTCATTCATTCAATAGTATTTATTGAGCGCTTAGGGAGAAAGTAAGGGTGACACAGAAGGGAGTAGGAGAAGAAGAAAGGAGGGCTTAGTCAGGGAAGACCTTTGGAGATTTGTATTCAGTAAAACTTTAAAGTGGGGGGAGAGTAATGGTCTGACAGATAGGCGAGAGAGGGGTCTCCAGGCCAGAGGCAGGATGTGGGCAAGAGGTCAATGATGAGATAGACATTATCTAGGTACAGTGAGAAGGTTAGCATTAAAAGAGTGAAATGTGTGGGCTGGGTTATAGTAGGAGAATAGCAAGGTGGTCACTATAACTAGTCCCTATGCTCGGGGGTTGGAGGAGATAAGAGGGTGAAAGGACCCCAGGAGAGATTGGAGCTATTTCTGGGTGAGGCTTAACAGACCTTGAAGGTTTTGGGTTCCAGAGATAAGACTTTGCAGGAGTGAAGCAGATGCTCCTGAAGGGGAGAATCACAGTGAGACCCTAACATCCAAAGGGGTTCAGAGTGGGTGAGGCTGGAAACCTGGGTACTTGAAGATGGGAAAAAAACAGAGGGATGTGAGCCCTAGAATACCTATCCAAAAGTACAGAGGGTCTGGGGGAGAAAAATATTAGTGGTAGGGAAAGGCAGTTTGATCCAGAATTCTGTTTGACTTTTTACCAAGTTATGGAATATTTGGAAGAACACTTTTTAATGCGATTGAACTCTCTGATCTTGGTATCTGCTTGCTGCATGGGCTAAAGGAGAAGTACAGGGTACTGGGTAGCCATGGCAAAGAGAACTTTCTCTGTGAGTTTCTGGTAGCCAGATTCTTATGGGAGGCATCTAACCTTGAGACTAGGGTGGTAGCAGAGATAGGAGTGCAGGGATTTGGGATACCTAAGACAGAGGTCTTCCACCTGTTGGTCGCTGGAGAGCTTTAGAACCTAGCGGAAGCTAATAGTGGAAGAAATGCTTCTAAAATGACTCCAGGGCTGAGATTAAGAGCTGGGAATCCCCATCCATGTTACATCTGCATTTCCTAGAGCCACGGTGACACTCCAGAAAGAGTCTGCTTGGGTTCTAATTCCAGCTCCACCTCTAGTCTGCTGGGTGGCCTTGGGCAAGTCATTTAACTTCTCCATGTCTCAGTTACCTCATCTGTAAAGTAGGGATCAGATCGAGACTGAGCCCCATGTGAGACAGGGACTGTATCCAACCCAATTTGCTTATATCCACCCCAGCACTTAGTGCAGTGGCAGGTTTATAGTAAGTGCTTAAAAATACCATTATTATTATTATTCTCTGCAGTAGGTGGAGAATTACAGTGCTCTCTTGGTATTCCTGGGGCAGAGCCTATTTTCATAATGAATTATCCCAGTGGATTAATAATAATTGTGGTATTTTTTAAGCACTTGCTCTGTGCCAGACACTGTACTGAGCACTGGGAGGTAGCGGGGAGGACAATTACAAGCAAATCGGGTTGGACACAATCCCTGTCCCACATCAGGCTCACAGTCCTAATCCCCATTTAGCATAACTGATGCCTAGGCAAGTGAAATAAATTGCCCAAACTTGTCCACTCAGAAGACAAGTGGTGGAGATAGGATTAGAACCCATGACCTTCTGACTCCCAGGCCAGTGCTCTATCCAGAAGGCTATGCTGCTTCTCTACTTCTAATTATGTGCAGCTTTCACTCCTGATGATCAGAGTGTTTTTTCATGATTCCTGTGAGCCTTGAATCCTCAAACAAGATTTTCATATAAGGTGGTATCAATCTTTGTTTAACTAATACCTAAGTTAAAAGAGGCTAGGATAATCCCTTTCATGATTTTAATTTTAAATCTTTATTTGCCAAAGTAAAGTCTTAGAGTACAGGAGATCTTGTGCTCTGATGGATTGACCCCAAACATGTTAAAAGCTCTTACTGTCTCTTTGAAAATCCCTAGGTTTACAGTGCCATATTTCAGTTTTTGAATTGCTCAGTTTGTGTGCTCTCCCATTGTAAAATTAATTTAACATTGACTTTGGCCTTCCTTCTCTTTAAAAACCTAATTCAGCCTTGCTTACCAAGGCTTTTGTAGAACTAGTGGATAGATCCTACTGGTTCTAATCCAGACTCTCTCACATATCTGCTGTGTGATCTTGGTCAAGTCATTTATCTTATCTAGGTCTTGATTAAACAGGATCTCATCTGTAAAATGGGGATTAAGACCATGAGCCCCAGATGGGGCACGGATTGTGACAACTGTATTAATTTGTTTCTTCTTTAGTGCTTAGTATAGTGCCTGGCACATAGCAAGGGCTTAATGAATTCTATGAAAAGCAAAAGCAAAACAATTTTAAAAAATAATACTAATAATGATGCCATTTGTTAAGTGCTTACTATGTGCCAGGCACTGTTCTAACTAACAAATGGATCCTGTTTAACTGTCTACCCATTCTTTTTCTCTGAAGTGGGCTGAACATAGGATAGTATTTTGTATTGTAATACATGTTTAGTGTTAGGCCACTCCAATCTCATGAAACACTTGCTTCTGAATCTATTAACTAAAATGTTAGAAGGGAGCATATTGACCAGGTTAGAAAAGAGAAACTCTTTATTATCAGCTTTAAGTCATTCAATCAGCTCTCTCCCTCTTACCTTACCTTGTTCATTTCCTACTACAACCCGCTTTGCTCCTTTAAAGCCAACATAAGCACTATATCTAGATTTCATTTGTCTCACTGCCAAGCCCTTGGCTACATCCTCCCTCTGGCCTGGAACCCCTCCCCTTTGATTTAAGACAAACAACCACTCTCCCCACCTTCAAAGCCTCAATAATAATGATGGTATTTGTAAAGTGTTTACTATTCAACTAGCACTGAACTATGTCATCGGATAGATACAAGATAATCAGTTTGGAGATAATCCCTGCCCCCTATGGGGTTCACAGTCTAAGCAGGAGGGAGAAGAGGTGTTTAAACCCCATTTAACAGGTGACGAAACTGAAACACAGAGAAGTTAATTGATTTGCCCAAGGTTGCACAGCTGGCAAGTGGCAAAACTAGAATTAGAACCCCAGTCCTCTGACTCCCAGGCCCATGTTCTTTCTGCTAGACCACACTGCTTCCCTCCAAGAGGTCACCTTTACCAAGCCCTTTATCAAGCATATCCCCTGTTCCTTATCCCTCTGTGTTGCCTATTTGCACAGAATCTTGGATCTGTACCCTTTCAATACTTGGTATTCACTCCACCTTAATCCCCACAGCATTTATGCACATATATGTAATTCATTTTAATGTCTGTCTCCCCCTCTAGTCTGTAAACTCCTTGTGGTCAGGAAATTCAGTTTTATCATACTGTCCCAAGAGCTTAGTATAGTATAGTATAGCTATAGTACAGTAGATGCTCAACAAATTCATTCAATAGTATTTATTGAGCGCTTACTATGTGCAGAGCACTGTACTAAGAGCTTGTAATGTACAATTCAGCAACAGATAAAGACAATCCCTGCCCATTGACAGGCTTACGGTCTAATCGGGGGAGACAGACAGACAAAAACAGTAGCAATACATAGAATCAAGGGGATGTACACCTCATTAACAAAATAAATAGGGTAATAAAAATATATACAAATGAGCAAATAGGCCCAGTGCTGAGGGGAGGGGAAGGGAGGGGGGAGGAGCAGAGGGAAAGTGGGGAAAAGGGGTTTAGCTGAGGGGAGGTGAAGGGGGGGCATAGTAATCTCTAATCCAGCAGAGGGAGCAGAGGGAAAAGAGGAAGCTCAGTCCCAATCTGGAAAGGCCTCTTGGAGGAGGTGAGCTCTCAGTAGGGCTTTGAAGAGAGGAAGAGAGTTAATTTGGCAGAGGTGAGGGGGGAGGGCATTCCAGGACAGTGGGAGGACATGGGCCAGGGGTCAATGGCAGGATAGGCCAGAATGGGGGACGATGAAGAGGTGGGAGGCAGAGGAGCGGAGCTTGAGGGGTTGGCAGTAGAAAGAGAGAAGGCTGACACAATAATCCAGCTGGGATATTATGAGAGCCTGCACCAGTAAGATAGCCGTTTGGATGGAGAGGAAAGGGTGAATCTTGGCGATATTATAAAGGTGACACTGGCAGACCTTGGTAGCAGATTGGATGTGTGGAGCTGAGTCAAGGATGACCCCACAAATACCATAGATTGGTTAACCCAGCTCTGCTACTTGCTGCCCTGCAAACTTGGTTAAGTCACTTAACTTCTCTGGGCCTCAGTTTCCTCATCTCAGCTTCCTTATGGGATACCGGCTGGATTATTATGTCAGCCTTCTCTCTGATCTCCCTTCCTCCTCTCTCTCCCCACTCCAGTCTATTCTTCATTCCACTGCCCGGATCATCCTCCTGCAGAAACGCTCTGGGCATGTCACTCCCTACTTAAAAACCTCCAGTAGTTTCTATCTACCTTGGCCTGAAACAAAAACTTCTCACTCTGGGCTTCAAGGCTCTCCATCACCTTGCCCCTTCCTACCTCTCCTCCCTTCTCTCTTTCTACTGCCCACCCCGCACGCTCCGCTCCTATGCCACTCACCTCCTCAGCGTCCCCCGTTCACGCCTATCCCACCGTCGACCTCTGGCCCACGGCCTACCACTGTCTTGGAATGCCCTCCCTCCTTACCTCTGCCAAACTAACTCTCTTCCCCTCTACAAAGCCCTACTGAGGGCTCACCTCCTCCAAGAGACCTTCTCAGACTGAGCTTCCCCTTTGCCCTCTGCTCCCTCTCTGGTCCCCTTCCACCCTCTGCTCCTTTCCCCTTCCCCCCTTCACCTCCCCTCAGATAAGCCCCCGTTCCCTCTGCTCCTTCCCCTCTCTCTTCCCCTCCCCTCAGCACTGTGCTCATTTGTATATATTTTTTTTACCCTATTTATTTTGTTAATGAGATGCACATCCCCTTGATTCTATTTATCTTGATGTTGTCTTGTCTTTGTCAATCTGTCTCCCCCAATTAGACTGTGAGCCTGTCATTGGGCAGGGATTGTTTCTATCTGTTGCCGAATTGTGCATTCCAAGCTCTTAGTACAGTGCTCTGCACATAGTAAGTGCTCAATAAATACTGTTGAATGAATGAATAAAATATCTGTTCTCTCTCCCCCTTAGACTGTGAGTCCCATATGGGACAGGGACTTTGTCTGATTCTATCTACTTCAGTGTTTAGTGTAGTGTTTGGAAAATAGTAAGTGTTTAACTTCTAAAGTTATCATTATTAGACTAAATGGATAATCTAATTATATTGCATTTATCTGAAAGCTTAGCATGGTTCCTGGCTTCAAGGAATTTATAATCTCATGGTTGCAAAATGTAATCTTGCTTTTTTTTTTACCTGTAATGAGTTCAAGTGAGCCATAAAAATGACTATGAATAGTAGTTGCAAATTCTCCTTTGATATGATTAAAATGAGGTTGCTTCTATTTCTGCTGATGAAACATGTGGGTCCTGAATATTTTATGCAAAGCACTGATTCTATGCCATACAAGCTGTGCCACTGAGTACTGTCAGTCAATCCTGTTAACAATGGAACAAGAACCTTGGAGGAAGAAAGCCATTATGGAATATGTGTAATGGGAAATAATAGTAATGGGTAATTGGGTATATGCAAATAATAACAATAATGGTATTTATTAAGGTTTTCCTATGTGCCAAGCACTATGTAACGATTGGGGTAGATACAAGTTAATCATTTTGAACACAGTCCCTGACCCACACGGGGCTCAGAGTATAAGTAGAAGGGAGTAGGATTTAATCCCCAATTTACAGATGAGGTAGTTGAGGCACAAGAAATTAAGTGTCTTGCCCAAGGCCACACAGTAGACAAGCAGCAGAGCTGGAATTAGTACCCAGGTTCTCTGACTCCCCGACCCATGCTCTTTAATTCATTCATTCAATCCTATTTATTGAGCGCTTATTGCGTGCAGAGCTATACTTTGTACTTGGGAGAGTACAATAGAGCAATAAAGAGTCACATTCCCTGCCCACAATAGGCTTACATTCTAGAGTCCGGGCTTGCAGTCCACTAGGCCATGCTGCTTCCAAAATGACAATCTCCTGTTCTCTATATCCTTTAAGGAGGATGACTTCTTAGCTAGGATTAAAGATAAAGCTGTAATTTACCCAAGAAGGGTAATGATATTTTTTCTGGGCATTTTAAGTGGGACATTGACAAGGAACTGTAAGCTTGTTTTGGGCAGGTAACGTGTCAGCTAACCCTTTTGTAATGTACTCTCCCAAGAGCTTAGTACAGTGCTCTGCCCATAGTAAGCACTTATGATTCCTTGAGATCTATGGACTTCAATATACTACAGTGAAGACAAGCTTATTGAGCCCTACAGCCCCCTTTGGGTTGAAATAAGGTTAAAGGTTTGTGATTATGTCATGCTTCAGGACAGATCCATTTCGAATTTCTGATTCAATGAGTCATTTAGTCGATGCACAAGGAACAACAGAAAAATACACAAAGATCAGTTCAACTGCTAAGGCAAAGGCATTAGTAATCAGGGCATTATTCTCTTGGGGTGAGAGAACCTGGAAGGTATGTTTTGTCAAGAAGGTCATGTGCAGGGCCATGACTGACCAAGAATGGAAGGACATTCCAAAGATGGATGCTTTCCAAAGAAAATACCACCCAAATCAGGTTTCTTTAATTCCTCAGAAACCAATTCAATTTCACAGCAAAGATTCCCAGCTTTGCCTCTCAGCTGCCTCTGTGTTTGCGTGGCAATTAGCCTTTTGGTATTTATGTAGTTGGGGAGTGAGATTATGTTATGTAGGTGACTGACTCAGCAAAGATGAGAATTTCAAAGGCAATGTGTACAATGGTTTTTTTTGTTTGTTTGTTTTAAGAAGAAAGGAACAGAGTCAACCAGAAAGTACAATTTTGAAAAGGCTATTTCAGCCTTCCTACATCTGAGGCACTGCTCAAGTGGAAATATGTATTCGTTTCCGATATTTGTATAAAATTTTCATTTTCACATAATAAATCCATAGTTTTGGCCTAGATAAAAAAGCATTCAAAATAATACTTCATAGATACTGCAGAATTGCCTTTTAAAGTGGTGTGAGTCAGTCACTCACTGAAATTCTACTTCGAACATTTTTACAGTCCTCCTGGCTGGCTTCAGGACTTGGGGTCAGAATCAGAATGAATATATATTTGTAATATTTACATCTTCTCTTTATACCTAACCATTGATCTAGAATTTCATATTTTCCATGGGGCTTTTTTAATGATTTGATTATTGATCCCCAAGGCTGTCTGTGTGGGAGATCAGTATCACCATTCCCACCATCCAAATAAGAAAACTTGGACGAAAAGAAGCTCATTGATATTTCAAGTCACACAACCGATTGGATACAGAAATGAGTATAGAATGTACAGATATCCATTCCCTCAGCTTCAGTGTCAGTTCCAGAGTTGGTAGGGAACAACTGGGCTGGGGGTGGGGAGTGATTTGCTTTTACCTTTCCAGTTTGGCTACAAGCCTCGTTTTCTGCCCATTGCAGGAAACTAAAGAGCTTTGAAGTTTTAGAATGGGGAGATTCTGTAGCAGAAACCTCGCCTGTAAAACATTACGATGGAAGAGCAAAAACATCATTATTCATTGGAGAAGCACGTCCGATTTAAACATCCATGGGGGAGGCCAGATGCAAGAAGTGGCTTTGGTACAAATCTCAGTGCTGCCTAGTGAGTGTGGATTCCAGGACTGGCCGGGTGGTGGGAATAGAGGGAAGGAAGGAAAGAGTGAAGCAGACTCATCCTTGAGAATGCTATGAAAATCCCAATAGAATTATCTCTCCATCTGTGACAGTGAGAGTTTACCCTGAAGTTCTTAGAGACTGTGCTTATTGACTATTTCACCTAAATCCAGCCTCCAGTTGGCCATTGTCAAGTGGCTGGAACCCCTAGAACCTATGAATGAAAACCATTTTCCTTTGGGATTGCTTAGGGTGAAGGACAAAGAGTATAGGAATCAATCAGTAGTATTTTCTAGCCATCTCCTTTATGCAGAGCATTGTACTGGGCACCTACTGAATGCACAGTACTATGAATAGAGTACTGTACTGGATGCCTACTGTTTGTGGAGCAATGTGTTAGATGTAATATAATAATAAGTAATAGTAATCATGGCATTTGTTAAGCACTTTATGGGAGTAGATACGAACAAATCAGGTTGGACACAGTCCCTGTTCCATGTGAGGGTCACAGTCTCAATCCCCATTTTACAGATGAGGTACCTGAGGCACAGATAAGTGAAGTGACTTGCTCAAGGTCACACCCCCCGATTAGACTGTAAGCCCATCAAACGGCAGGGACTGTCTCTATCTGTTGCCGACTTGTTCATTCCAAGCGCTTAGTACAGTGCTCTGCACATAGTGAGCGCTCAATAAATACTATTGAATGAACAACAGACAAGTGGCAGAGCCTGGGATTAGAACCCATAACGTTTTGACTCTCAGGCCTGTGCTCTATCTACTACATAATGCTGCTTCTCCACCATATACCTACCATGAACTGGCCATTTACTGTGTGCAGAGCATTCTCCTGGTCACCTACAGAATGCAAAGCACTGTAAGAACACTTTACAGAAAAAAAAAGGACAAGGTCCCTGCCCCTTAAGGAGCTTACACCCTGTGGTTCTCCCTTTGTAGACACTCAAGCATTCTTATCATTAAACAGACATGACACAACACACGAAAAAGCAGTGCCTAACTCATGAAGTGTATGAACAGAATAGAATGAACTAAACAGGATTCTGGGTTAACCGGAATGGCACAGGAAAAGGAAGAAAGGATGCCTGTGCCATAGAACCCCTGTTTCCCATTTCCAGGCAGTAACTCCCAGACCTTGTTCCCGCTTGTTCTAGGAATCCGATTTCATTCCCTTTGAAGCCTGGGAGAGGCAGCCGGTTCACCCACAGTACATTGAGGATGTGTTTGCCTGTTGCATTATCAGCTGGCAGACATTAAAATAAGCCAGTTGGGCATTTTTTTTTGAGTTCTGATTTCTGGTCTGGCAAAATCTCCTCTGGTGGGGGATGGTAAACTCATGCTACTGATTATAAACTTTGGAATGAGGAGAGGCCTGATGGAAATATTCACCTCTAGGAGGCCTGCGGTTTTTATGTGTGTGAGAAAACACACTTTTTTTTTAGGTAATGGAACCCTTTTTTTCTTCATTGCTAACAGATGCAGTGTAGAACAGAGCCAAGCAAGTGCACAACTACACACCACAGAGTTCCTACATCATTACAACATGAAGTTAACTTACACTCTTTTGACATGAAGGAAAACTAATGAACTGCCTCACTGGCTTTTACTTTTAATTCCAAGCCTATCCTTTTAGACACAGTGCCACTCTCTTACTTTAACATTTGTAGAATGAAATGATTAAAGTTTACACGAATAGCAGTGACAGATGTATAAGTACATAGATTTGACAATCTCACATAAAACCTTGTATTATAAAGGAACCATCTACTCTTTGGAGTTGTTACAAAATGAAGAGCCAATTGTTATAGGAAAAGGGTCTATTAGACAAGCAGGCACAATATCTTTTTGGCCTTCCTTGTCTCTGTGGCTGTAGAATTTGCACATCCACTGTCAGAATGAGATTTCTTTCATTCATTCATGCCTTCAGTTCTATTATTTGGGCATCTAGTCTATGTAGAGCACTGAACCGAGCACTTGGATAAGCATACCAGAAATGAAAAGACACATCTAGGCAATCACAATATGAATTATCTAGGAGAAGGATGGAACAGTGACTTATGTAAATGCTCTCTGACTTAGAGTGCTTGTTTTAAATTGGAGTTAGAGTCAGGAAGGAGTGGGGGGAATAGTAGAGAGATCTTTGTCTACCCACATGATGGTTCTGAATTCATTGCAGTACTGAATTTCAGAAAGTTGGAGACACTTGAAAATTGCATTTATAAAATGGGAATGGCAACAAACAGCCCCCACCTCTCTGGACTCTGTGTTCTAAGGTTTGAAAGTTCAACTTTTGCCCCTTCCGAGGAAATCTAACACTCATTCATTTGGGAAGTCTGAGGTCTGTTCACAGCTGTGCAATTTTTCCTGAGATACTGTGCCTTCTGCTCAACTTTCTGATACAAAGCAGAATGGGAGTGTGTAATTAGAAGGATTTTAAAAGGAGAAAACAGGGATAAACTTGATGTTTCTATACACTCAGCAGTGCAAAAGGAATGTCATGATCAACTTCTAGAATGGCATGTTCAGAGTCAAGGTTAATTAGTCATCATGTTGTGAAACAGAGGCTTCCCTAAAAGAGATTGCTGAAGTTTTGGTAAACCATACTACTATCCAGCCTAAAATGACGAGATATTCAGTGACCAAGAAGAAGCTGAATGACATACGGTGATTTATTGTATCTGCCTTCTTTATCCATAGACTTCCAAATTATTTTATTAGACCTGTCCTATAGTTGAGAATTTTGAATCAGAAAAACCCCCATTTTTATAAATGGAAAAATAATATATTGTGCAATGAATTGTAAGGATAGTTGGCCAAGACAAAAGTTGGTGGTTTTTTTTGAAGTTGATCATTCTAATGAGTTAACTTCCTTTCGCAATGAAAACTGATGGAGAGAAACTGGAGAAAATCTCTAAAGAACAGCAATGAAAATAACATATGGATGAGAAGAAAAGGATTTATAAAGAAAGATTAAAGCAATCATTCTGTAGCCTGGAGCAGTGGAGGCTGAGCGTGACTTATGAAGGGTTATTAGACTGGGAATGGTGGCCAGTTGTACACCATGTGTACTGAAGACAGACTAAGAAAAAAGTGTTTAGATGGGTTAAAAGATAAAACATTGTAGCTTGTGTGTGTCAGCCTCCTCAGGTAATGTGTGATGATGGAGTCTCCCATCAGAAATAATAATTATAGTATTTGTTAAGGGCTTACTATGTGCCAAGCACTGTTCTAAGTGCTGGGGTAGCAGACAGAAGGTAATCAGGTTGACACAGTCCCTATTCTACATGGGGCTCCCAGTCTTAATCCCCATTTTTCAGATGAGATAACTGAAGCACAGCGAAGTTAAGTGACTTGTCCAAGGTCACACAACAGACAAGTGGCAGAACAGGGATTAACACCCACTGTGCCAGGCTTGTTTCCCCTGTGGAAGGGAGTGTGATGACCAAGTAGGCAGTCAGGTGCATAGAATGGTGAGTATGGCTTGTATGATCTTCAACCATATTAACCAGTTTATCAGTCAATCAGTGATATATGCTGAGTGCATACAACTGATAGACATGAGTCAGAAGGTCATGAGTTTTACTCCCAGCTTCTCTACTTTGCTGCTGTGTGACCTTGGGCAATTCATTTTACTTCTCTGTGCCTTAGTTACCACATCTGTAAAATTAGGATTAAGACAGTGAGCTCAGTGTGGGACAGGGGCTTTTTCCAACCCAATTAGCCTCCTTTCTGACCTTCCAACCTCCTGCCTCTTCCCACTTCAGTCCTTACTTCACTCTGCTGCCCAGATTATCTTTCTACAGAAACATTCTGTGCATGTCACCCACCTCTTCAAAAATCTCCAGCGATTGCTTATCGACCTCAGTATCAAAAATTCCTCACTATTGGCTTCAAAGTTCTCCATCACCTTGCCCCATCTTATCTCCCCTCCCTTGTCTCCTTCTACATCTCAGCCTACGCACTCAGCTCTTCTGGTGCTAACCTTCTCACTGTTCCTCATTCTTGCCTTCCTGCCACTGACCCCTGGACCATGTCCTACCTCTGGCCTGGAACATCCTCCTTCCTCAAATCTGCCATACAGTCACACTTCCCCCATTCAAAGCCCTACAGAAGGCTCACATCCTCCAAGAGGTCTCAGAATAAGCCCCTCTTTTCCTCAGCTCCACTTCCCCTCTACATCACCACGACTCGATCCCTTTGCCCTACCCCAACCACCTCAGAGCACTTGTGTATATATGTACATATCTATAATTATATTCATTTATATAAATGCGTGCTTACTTGTTTTAATGTGTATATACCTATAACTCTATATTGATGCCTGTTTACTTTTTTGATGTCTGTCTCCCCCTTTCTAGACTGTAAACTCGGTGTGGGCAGGGATTGTCTCTATTGATGAACTGTACTTTCCAAGTGCTTAGTATAGTGCTCTGCATACAGTAAGCACTCAATAAATACAATTGAATTGAATGAATGAATGAATTTGCTTGTATTCCTTCTCCCAGCACTTAGTACAGTGCCTGGCACATAGTGCTTAAAAAATACCACAATTATTATTATTGTAATTTGCTCTCCAGGAGCTCATAGACTCAAGGAAGAATCAGACACTAAAATGAATACAAGTAAGGGAGCCACCGAATATGAGTATGTAGACTTAGTTACTTGTGTGGAGGGATTGTATCTACTGACTCTGTTATAGTGTTCTTTCCCAAGTTCTCGTTGCAGTCCTCTGCACACAGTAAATGCTCAATAAAAACCATTCATTGATTGATTAAAGTATATGTTCATACATGTTGGGGTAGAATGAGTATCTAAGTATTTAAGGGAAGAGGCTTAAGTAGAGAGGAAGATAACTGATTATCCTGATTCTTATGGTGAGGAGTTTCTGTTTGATGTAGAGATGGATGGGAAACCATTGAAGGAAACTGAGGAATGCAGAGATGTGAGCAGAATGATTTTATAGAAAAATAATCTGAGCAGCAGAATGAAGCTTGGACTGGAAGGGGAGAAATCTGGAAGCAGGGAAAAACTAGAGAGGGGATATAAGAAGTGCTTGACTCATTGCAGTGGCAGTTTGTATGGAAAGGAAGGACCAAATTCTGGAAACATCATGGAGATATGATGGCAAGATTTAGTGATCGACTGAATACGTCGGTTGAAGAAGAGAGACGATTCAAGGTTAATTCCAAGATCATGGGCTTATGAGACACGAAGGTGAGCATTTTGTCAACAACATTGGGAAAGCTGGAGGGAGTAGGGAGTTTGGGAGGGAAGATGAGAAGTTCAGTATTGGAGTTGTCAAATTTGAAATGATGGTGGGACATCCTAGTTGAGATATCCTGAAGGCTGGAGGAAATGTGAGATTGTAGAGAGGAGGATAGATTAGGAAATAGGGAGAGGGGAAAGACAGAACTGTGATTAGAATCTAGGTCTCCTGGAATCCAGATCAGTAGCCTGGCTAGGTAGATTGTGACCATGAGGGTAGGGACCATGTCTTTCACTCATTTGTACTGTACACAAAACTCCTCCAAATGCAACTAGCCTTTAATACACATGACTGTTTCGTTAATAGAGATTGGTAATTCAGGCTTCTCCACCACTGTAAACTGTAATTTTCATTCAGTAAAAGAAATTCCAGTTGCTTCCATCAATAACTTCAGTTACATGAGAACTGAGCCAGACTAGAACTAACCATTACAACCATAAATCACAGTCTTGAGCAGCATGCATGGTGAAGATAACTGTTCTGGGGAAAGCATGAGATGAGAATGGAATGATATGGAAACTACAAAAGTAGCATATCCCCACCCCCCTCCACACACACACACATACACACACACACCCTGCCCTCCCCCAAGCACACATTTTGGATTCTCCTACTGAGGCCAGTGTTTGCCAAATGAATTTGAACATTTAGGGCAGTTGAGCTTTCCATATTCACTTCCAATTTAAGAGCTCCAGTTACCCTTATGTGTGCATTATTTAACAAGTCTTATTTCAACATTGCCCTATACCTAAATTTTCAGGGTTTTCAGCAGTGGTCGAAAGCTTCCAAAACCCTTGTCTTTGTTACCTAATAACCACTCTCCAATGCTACTGAGTAGTTTTTGTTTTTCTACTGTGTCCACTTCTATTTCCATCTCTGAGTTTCTCCTCTACCTGAATATCTCCCATTCCTGTTCCTTCTCTTCCACATGCTCCATCACTCCCTTCTAGCATCTCACCTTGAGCCATATTATCCCTATAGCAAACTCCAGCACTTATGAACTTGTTTACTCCTTCCTTAGTAGTCTTGGGAACTCAGTTACTTATTTTTACCACTCTAGTTATATATTTATTTTATGTTTGTCACCCCTAAAAGAGTATAAACTCCTGGAAGGGAGAAAACACATAACTTCATTATCTTGTATTTCCCAAGTGCCTAGTACAGTGCTCATCACAAAGTGGGTGCCTTAATAAATGCTACTACTCTACTATTACTACAACTACTACCAACAATTATTACTATTACCCCTACATCTCTTTCCAACCACATTTGTACGGTTTAAGAGCTTAAGAGCTGCACAAGTATTACTTATGAAAGGGAAAATTTGCATATTTCTCATATAAACTTTTTAATGGTATTTTTTTAGTGTTCACTATGTGTGCCAAGCACTGTACGAAGTGCTAATCAGATTGTACACAGCCTTACGTCCCACATGTGGCTCACAGTTTTATAAGTGAGGTAACTGAGGCATGGAGAAGTCAAATAACTTGCAGCAGACAGACGGTGCAGTCAGAATTAGAACCCAGGTCCTCTAACTGTGCTTTTTCCACTAGACCACACTGCTTCGATTGTATCCCTCCCTTTCTCTAAGAAGATATCTAAATTATTTGTTAATATTTAGCTAGTGCTTCACAATCAGTTTCACTGATTATTCTTTGCAACTCCTCAATGAAATACACCAGTATCATCATTCCCATTTTCAGATTATTAAATGAAAACTCTGTCAGTGAAGACATCTGCTCAGAATCGCAGAACTCAGTGACAGAGCTGAGAGTATAATATACAACCATAAAATCCTCAGATGTTGTTTAGCCCCTGACCTGAAAGATCCACATTCACCAGCTGCCTGTATTTTCACTTACCAAGTTACTGAAAGATAGGTTAACTCATCTTCTTCTCCCTTCAGCCAGAAAATTTAGAAGCATAGGTCTCTGAAGATTTCAAGAAACTGACCTTCCCATGTTGTTCTCCCAACATAAACTGGCATAGTTTTCTTTCTACAGTAAATGCTTAATGTATAGATATAGCAACAGAGAGGTCTGTAACTACAGTCTACTCCGCCATTTGACTCTCTGGGATATTTGATCCCTCGTTTCTAATGTTACCCTGGAAACAATTTGTCTCTTGGCAGGCATCACATACTTCTAGAGGAAACTAAATTTAAATCCTTAGGCATAACGTCTTGGTGATGCCTGCCCTTTAGTTTGAACTCCTTTAATAAAACTTTTGCCCTCACACTTGGCTTCCACTAAATCCAAGTCTGATCTTTGTTTCCTTCTCATTATTAGTTCAGAGGCAACACTGCAGTAGTTGCATGAAGGGTTATCCATTACCTAAAGGGAAAAAAACGTGCCAATTTAGGGCACAGTTCGTTGACTTAACAAGATGTTTACCCAAGGATTTTCATGCAACTGGCTTATAATGGCCATGTCAATTGCCTCTTCTGAACAGTGTGCACAGCATTGGTATTCATCTAAATTTCAGCATATGGTGAAGACTCAAGCAACAAGGAAGGGAGGTGATCCTTAAAGAAGAGAAAGAGTGCAATCCATCAAGTTGTATCTGCTGCTAATTTTTATGACTATAAAATGAGGGGAATAATTGGGTCTGTCAGTTAGACTTGTTGAGAAAGGTACCAGATACTCAGAGGGAGAGGACCTCTCCTTCTCACTTTCCCAAAAATCAAGCCAAGTATCTTCTCTGCAAGACACGCAGTGTGGGAGAGGTGCCTTTGGCATTTATATTACCTGAAAAATAGGATCCAGATCAGTAAGACCTGCTCTGAAATGGAGAGGACTTCGGATGGTATAGTCATGCTAAGGCTTTTGGTATCAAGGTGGTGATTCTCGTTGGGATTCCCTTGATGACTATAGGGAACAGAGTTGTGGAACTAGACTTTTTAAACTGATGGTGGTATTCATTCATTCTTTCATCCAAACACTGATTGAGCACTTATTGTGTGCAAAGCACTGTACTAAGTGTTTGGGAGAGTACGTTGACACATCATTGAAGAAACCTCCTCCCCATTCTCTTCTTTCCCAAGCCACATCTTCTACACGTCTACCTCTTATCAATCATCCCATTTGTCCCTTTTGAAAGCCTCACCTTTCTAGCAGAATAAAGGTTACTATTTCCTACTGTGACTTCCACCTCCTTAACCCTGAGCAACAAGGAGATTCTACCGCATTATTTTTTGTGGAGGGATGATTGTTGCATGGAGGAGTGGCATTGTCTTGAGAGGCAAGAAGTAATAAATATCAAGAAGCTCTGAAATAGGGGGAAACCTTAAAAGTCCTGCTTGGTTAAGATGTTCAGTATTTTTTAGTAAAAGATCTTCAAGTGCATTGAGTTAGGTCAAAGTACTCACTGGTGTCCCTTGCTCCTGAGTGAAAGAACCAAGGGAAACTCCCTTTCAGTCCCAATGGAAGGTTCAGTGCAGTTACATGCTTTTTCCCAAAGCTTGTTCATCAGTACAGCCAATTTACACTATTTGTTGCTTGTAGAAAGAGCCTGAGACTGAGAATGAGAACTAACCTGGCTGGTGAATGGCCTTGGGCAAATCACTTTGGCACTCCATGCCTTAGTCTTCTCATCTGTAAAATGAGAATGATAATTGCTGTCCCTGACTTTTAAATTGAGAACCTTTCTAGGGCAGGGACTGTGTCTGATGATCTGGTCTCTATCCTAGGGTGTAATGCGAATAATAAGTGTGTAGTACATGCATTGACCAGCTAATTTAAGAAGACTATAGAGACATATGTGAAAATGGTTGCCAGCTTGACTGTTGGGAGTGCTCTTTCCCCATTAAGTCTTTAGGAAGATAGGCTCTGAGGTGTAACAAGCTGACTCAGTAGGGGTGAGGCATTCCAAGAATAGGCAACACTCTTCATTGGCTCCAACACTGTCTCCTGGGCCAATGGTTCAAAAAGGAGTGGGATTGTTTTAATGGGTAAAATTATGTGTTCAATAAAATGGGGGTTGCTTCCTATTTAGAAAAGCCTCTGAGGAAGAAATGACATTTGGGGATGTCTTCAGAGTACTTGGAAATTCTTTCCTATAAGATTTTTGGAGGGTGATACACAAGGTTTATATAGCTTAAGAGCAACAAGCTTGATTACTCCATAGGAACATGGACTTCCCATGATGAGTTCTCCTGGGGATATTTGTGCTCCTGCACATACATCAGATCTCCAGCTATTGATTCAATCTGTGGTCTGCATAAAGCTCTTCTGGAGACAAAAATGCATGTGCTGTTTTTCCCTTGAACATGTTGAAATGTTACAAATGCCAGTTGCTCTGTATTCTCATAGCCCCAGCTTACACATCCCCAGCTGCATGGAAAACTCAGGGTGAATAAATGTTGGAGGGGGAGAGGAGCTCCAAGCTCAACAGAAATTATATTCAGAAAGGCCATAACTTTGGTCTGCACAAAACTAGATGTGCTGCTACTGTTCTACTGTTCCCCTCAAGTTGGTTTCCCCTCCTACTGGCACCTGGCCCCAAGGAGTGAGTTTTAATGACTTGAATTCCCTCTTCTGCAGAGGCTTTGCACTTTTTTTTTGAGAAAAACCTTGATGGCTGCGTGGTTCTTCCTGTTCTTATTCCTTTAAGCTAGTGTTCCCTGAGGTTTAGGAGGTCCTGTTCCATTTTCTACTCACTGCATTGGCTGGAAGTGGTTAGATCTACATATTCAGCTACATGGCTACTAGTAATAATTGGGTGCCTACTCTGTGCAGAACACTATGGTAAATTCTTGAGAGAGTACCACATAGTTAATAGACATGATCTGTGCCCTCAAAGACCTTACAATTTAAGATAACTGCCAGTGCCTTTTATTTATATAATGTGTCTGTAGATTACCAGGTGTATGAGAAGCAGCATGGCTCAGAGGAAAGAACCTGGGCTTGGAATTGAGAGGTCTTGGGTTCTAATCCTGGCTCCACCACTTGTCAGCTGTGTGACCTTGTGCAAGTCACTTAACTTCTCTGGGCTTCAGTTACCTCATATGTAAAATGGGGGTGAAGACTGTGAGCCCTACATGGGACAACCTGATTACCCTGTATCTACCCCAGCACTTAGGTGCTTAGTACAGTGCTCTGCACATAGTAAGAACTCAATAAATACTATTCAATGAATGAATGAACTTGGAACAGTGCTTGGCACATAATAAGTGCTTAACAAATACTAACATTATTATTATTATTATTATTGTTATTATTATTATTATTATTATTATTACCAAGAATGGGGCCTGAGATGTGTTGACAGTTGAATCTTTGATGCTGACTTGTTAGTAAGTTAGTCAATCATATGTATTGAGCACTTACTGTGTGCAGGACACTGTACTAAGTTCTTGGAAGAGTTCAGTGTAACAATAAACAGACACATTCTGTGCCCATAATGACTTTACAGCTTAGATGGGGAGACAGATATTAATATAAATAAATAAATAACATATATGTACATAAGTGCTGTGAGGCTGGGAGGGGGGATGAATAAAGGGAGCTGGTCGGGGTGATGCAGAAAGGAGTGGGAGAATAGGAAAGGAGGGCTTAGTCAGGGATCGTATCTTGGAGGGAATAGGCCTTCAGTAAGGCTTTGAAGGTGGGGTGAGTAATTGTCTGTCGGATATGAGGAGGGATGATGTTCCAGGCCAGAGACAGGACATGGACGAGAGGTCAGTGGCAAGATGAACGAGATGAAGGTACACTGACAAAGCTAGCATTAGAGGAGGGGAGTGTGCGGGCTGCATTGCAGTAGGAGGGTAGCGAGGTGAGGTAGGAGGGGTCAACGTGATTGAGTGTTTTAAAGCTTATGGTGAGGAGTTCTCTTTGATACAGAGAAGTTTCTTGAGGAGTGGAGAAACATGGCCTGAATGTTTCTGGAGAAAAATGATCCAACAGCAGAGTAAAGAATGGATTGGAGTGGGGAAAGACAGGAGACAGGAGGTCAGCAATGAGGCTGACATAGATATCAAGGCAGGATAGGATAGGATAGGTGATTGTATTAATATAGTAGCAGTTTGGACGGAGAGGAAAGGGTGGATTTTAAGGATGCTGTGAAGGTCTAACTGACAGGGTTTAGTAATGGATTGAATAGGGGGGTTTAATGAGAGAGGAGATTCAAGGAAAATGCCAAGGCTAAGGGCCTGTGAGGCAGGAAGGTTGATGATGCTATCTACAGTAATGGGAAAGTTGGGGGAGGACAGGGTTTGGGTGGAACGATAAGAAGTTCTGTATTAGTCATATTATGATTGAGGTGACTTGTGGACATCTGATTAGAAATGCATTGAAGGCAGGAGGAAATGTGAGACTGTAGAGAGGGAGAGAGATCAGGGATGTTAATTTGGGTGTCTTCAGCATTGAGGTGGTAGTTGAAGCCATATGAGCCAATGAGTTATTCAGGGGAGTGAATGTAGATGGAGAATAGAAGGGAACCAGGAACTGAACCTAGAGGGACACCCTCAGTTCTGCTTGGAAATAGCTACTTCTGTCTTGAAAGCAGAGTGCCATGTTGGTCTATTTGCTGCAACGCACTCTTAATTTTGAATGGGGATGCAGCTTTTTTTTCCTGCATCTTTGACATTTTTTCTCTGGCTGCTTTGCTTTCAGTTTCCCAATTAGAGATCACCATATGGCAGTTGTTGGGAGATTCCTTTACTGTTCATTCTCCTCACAAGTGCTATCCAGTGCAGTTGTGTTGATGTGAGAACTTCAGTGTAAAGAGACTGATCTGCCATCAGAACTTTGTTGTTTTTCTGCCATTTGAAATTGAATAAAGTCTGTAAAAGATGGTAAAAGAACTGTTCAAAATCTGAAAAGGAACTTCTCAAACCATTAGTTGTGGCACCTGTGAGGAGCTCAAATCTCAGAGCCATAGAGAATATTGAACAGCCATACTGCTCTGGCTACCTTAATTTCTGTCTGGAACCTAATATCCCATGGCATCATACTCTGACTGACTCCTAAAAAATATGCTGGCCTTCTTCTTTCAATTTTTCATTTCCCTGTCTATCCCTGTACCATCTTCAGGTGTACTGCTTAGGTAGAAGAATTCTATGATAATGTTGAGTTCTGACTTTGGAATATGGATTTTTGGTTATATGTATGATTTCTTTGACATGGTGAATTATTGTTGGCTGAAAGTTTTATTTTATCCTAGTAATAGCAGAAGTAAGTAAGCAGCAAGTAGCAGCAGATACTAGGAATCAGTTTGGAAGTCCTACTACAGATTTTTAGCATGATTATTTTTAAAGACATTTGTGAAGCAACAAGATAAATAATTTAAAGCTAAAACTGCTTTTCTTTACTCTCATGTTTCAAATTATCTTGTCACAGGAAGAACTTACCAAACTATTGCCTTGCTTGCTTTGATAGCCTTGAAATAGGTAAAAAATATCATATTGAACATTTAAGGATGACAGATTTGTTTTTTTTCAGTGACCAAAGCAGAATTGAGTAGTATTATTATGATAAGAATTAACAGTAATGCAATGGCAATGATACTGTTAATAATGTTTACTTTTTTTTTTCAAATTTATAATTCACATTTCACCTTTGTGCCTTTTGCCTTGAAAAATATGAGGGTCTTGGGAGGTTCTGACAGAAATTTAAACAGTCATAATTAGTCATTACTGCATGCAGAGTACTGTATTAAGTGCTTGGGAGGCACAGAGAGGGTGAGAGAAGCAGCGTGGCTCAAGGGAAAGAGCCCGGGCTTGGGAGTCGAAGATCATGTGTTCGAATCCCGGCTCTGCCAATTGTCAGCTGTGTGACTGTGGGCAAGTCACTTCACTTCTCTGGGCCTCAGTTACCTCATCTGTAAAATGGGGATTCACTGTGAGCCTCACGTGGGACACCCTGATGACCCTGTATCTCCCCCAGCGCTTAGAACAGTGCTCTGCACATAGTAAGCGCTTAACAAATACCAACATTATTATTACAATATAATATAAAAGACACATTCCCTGCCTCAAGCAAGTTTACAGTCTAGATCAAATTAAGGGAAAAAGAGAACTAATAAAGACACCTGGGTGGAAGGGATCAGTATCAAGCAGGATTTGGTTCCAATTTCCACGATCTTTGAGAAAGAATAAGTTCCTTAGACACTATTTGTAGCAGAAGGTGGGAGAAGTCAAAAACAGGAGTCAAAAAGGCAAATTTATGTAGAGGAAATCAGAAAAAAAAGAGAGAAAGAGGGTTAGAGAGAGGAGTCAGAATACATGCCAACATTCAGATTCATACATACACACATGTGAATGCACACAGAAATACACATACATGCATACACACACAAAAAGATGGAACACACTTAATCAGAGCCACTTTCTTTGTCATGAAACTACCACCACTCAGTTTGCAGCAGCACGTGACACTTTAGTCTTCCCCAATATTTCCCTCCATCCAATATGTGCCTTGGGGATTTCAACTTCTGTCACCAGACAGTGGAAGTGACCAGGAAGAAAAGGGCAGGGAGCAATGGAATAAACTGTGACATAGTAATAGCATCTCTCAACTGTGACTATTATCAACATGGGCCCCTCTAGACTGTAAGGTCCTTGTGGGCAGGGAATGTGTGTACCAATTCTCTTATCTCGTACTCTCCCAAGTGCTTAGTACAGTGCTCTGCACATAGCAAGTGCTCAGTAAACACCCTTGATTAATTAATTAGTTGAGCTAAGAGTTCTCCCACTCCCTTCTGTGTTGCCCTGTCTTGCTCCGTTTACTCTTCCCCACCTCCCAACACCATAGCACTTATGCACATATCTATAACTTAATTTATTCCTATTGATGTCTCTCTCCCCCACTCTAGACTGTGAGCTTGTTGTGGGCAGAGAATGTCAATGTTTATTGTTGTATTGTACTTTCCCAAGTGCTTAGTATAGTGGTCTGCCCAGTAAGTATTCAATAAATACAATTGAATAAATGAATGAATGTCACTGCTAACACTATAACCCCAGCTGTCCCTCTGGCCAAGGAAAGGACTTCAGCAGACCTTGTTCACTATAATTCAGATAGAAATATAGCAGTCAAAAGATCATAATTGCCCTTCCTAAATTGGATTATCAGGTTATTCAATCTATGCATCTTGTCATTTATTCATTCATTCAATAGTATTTATTGAGCAGTTGCCACTTATTTGAGCACTGTACTAAGCGCTTGGAATGTACAATTTGGGAACAGATAGAGACAATCCCTGCCCAATGACGGGCTCATACCTTGTCCTGGGAGTGGGGAACTAGGTGGCCCAAAACTAAATGCTCGGAATGAGGGACTAGCATGGATCAAGAGGTATGGAAGTATGGAGGGCTAGTCAAGAGTGAGAGCTCTGGATTCACAAAGAAAGGAAACTAGAGATTGCAGACAAGGAGGTGGGGAAATTGAAAAGCGGGAATTGACTTTCAGTAGGGGAGGAGGCTCTAAATCCAGAATCTCACTGGGTGGCGTGATGGATGTGAGTACCTTCTTTTCTTACCTCCAATAGGAGACGGAAAGGGTGGAAGATCAAGTTGCCTAGGGACAAGCTGATGAAACTTGCCTTGACTAGAAAGTAGGTAGTTCACTATCATCTCTTGGGCTAGGGCTAGAGCTAGGGTTTGGACTCTGACCTCTCCATTAGAGGAGGTGGCAGGTTAAATTCTGTCTGCTTCTTCCTCAGGATTATGGAGCCCCAGGGCTGGATTCCCATGAGGGCTCTACAAACGCTTACCCTGAGCCAGGGAATGAAAGGATCAGGGTCAATAGACCTGTCTCCTCCAATAGAAGGACTGTGGCTAGGGTGGGCCGACCTTTTGACTTTGAGAGTTGCCACCTTTTCAGTAATTATACTCCTTTGAAATGTTGATCCTCAGATACAACTTTCCAGTGAGCTGTCAGAGTTTGTAAAAGAAGGATTAAACTTCAAGTTGTAGTGTTTTGAGTTTCATTCTCAACCAGTGTTCTTTTTTCCAGACTCTTCAGATGGAACTCTGAGCTCCTAAACATTCAAGCCTCAAATTTAGGAAATGGTCTCCCAGGTCTACTAGTTTTAACACTTCTACCTTCATATCCAGGGGCCCATTGACCAAATTTTGCAGGATGGTAGCACTAGATCTTTGAGTTGATATAAATTTTTCAGTCAGTAGTTCTTCTGTTTAGGATTCTGAGAGGCAATTCTGCCCAGAGAGATAGGATTCCTATCAGCAGTATCTGTGGAGGGATGTGGAAAAGAAAAATCAATTCAGTCATTCATTCAATTGTATGTACTGAGTGCTCACTGTGTGCAGAGTACTGTACTAAGATCTTGGAAAGTACAATTGGACAACAAATAAAGACAATCCCTACCAATTAGGCTCTGTTTAAAGTAGATTTGGCTGCAGGACCTTGTAAACTTGTAGACATTTTAGTTAGTGAAGTGTCGTAAATAAGAATGATTGTTATATTTGTTCAGCAATTACTATGTGCCCAGCGGTGCACAGGGCTAAAAAAAGATAGATTAGACACAGTCTAAGACAAAGTAGGACTGGAATTTAGTCCTCATTTTACAGATGAGGAAAACAAGGTAAAGTTAAGTGATTTGCTCAAAATCAACAGCAGCAAGTGGCAGATTAGAAATTAGAACCCAGGTCCTCTGACTCCTAAACCGATGCTCTTTCCACTAGATCACACTGTTACTTTATGTCATTATTTAATATCAAGCTAGGTTTAGCAATCAATTTTATTGAATTTACAAGAATAGATATGACCTACCTCAGTTCTGACATTTGCTTTCTTATACTTTATTTTCAATGATGTTCACCATACCTTCAACCTCACATCACTTATGGTATATGTCCTCATACCCTGCCATTTTTCCCCATCTGTGTTTATTTCAATGTTTGTCTCACCATTCAGACTGTAAAAATCCTCATGGGCAGAGATCATGTCTACTAACTCTATTGTATTCTCCCAAGCTCTTAGTACAACATACTGCACCCAAGAAGCTTGATATATACCACTGATTGATCGATCGATTGATTAATCAGTGGGGGCTGTGGAATTTTTAATTGGCATTTTGTAAAATTGTCTTACAAATGACCTAATGAATAAACAGTGGCTAATTCCGAGGAGATTGAGAGAAAAGGATTGTAAAGGCAGAGTTTTCGTTGTTAGTAACATTTGTGCTACTAAATGAACATTTCCAGTTGAGAAACCAGATCTAGGCAACTCCAGACCTATTCAAAATTGTGGGCAGTGATTTGGAGGTGTAGGGATGCAGCCTATTTGGCTGGATTGAAGAAGTGATAGAGGCCAACACAAATAACAGATCTTTAAATGGGAGACAGTTGACACACAAAGTAGTGTGAAAATATTATCAATTCCAATAAAGACATGCAAACGAATGATCATTTTTGCAGCTCTTTGAAAGAGCGATGACATATTTGTTCTCACATTGAATTTCACAAAAAACAAGAAGTGATTTCCAGAAGCTGTGAATTTAATATTCTCTGACACTTTGTTTTCGGGCTACAAATGCTAGTGTTTTACACCAGGTGAAATTTGGAAATACGATCTTTTGGAAAAGGGTCTTTTTAAAAAAAATGTGCATTACCAGTTCCCCTCAAATGATTGCTGTTTATCAGTAGTTTTCCTTTCCACCATCTCTGCCTGTTGTAGATTAATTTCAAGGTTCCTTATTCCAACATGTGGCATTTCACCTTGGTAATCTTTCTCTGTGTGAAAGGTTCAGCCATATGTTTTGAGGGAATTGGGGGTAAGAATTGAATTCAGGTAGGAAACGATAGGTATCTGAGAGGAGCATATGAGCTCTGGCCTCCAAGTAGCTGTCGGGTATGTGCATTACGGGTCAAATTGCCCTTTCCATCCAATTTCATTAGGCTTACAGAGATGGATCTAGGCAGGCCGCAACTCCTGCAAAGTACATTGGGAAAAGGTCTGTCCTACACTTTCCCCAGCATCTTTCAGCAGATGTGATCTCTGTGCCTGTTTTGATATTTCAGTCGGCTCGAGCTCCTGTTTAGCATTTGCTTTTCTTGGCATTTCGAAGCGTTATGTCCATTTTTATTACACCCTTGGTGGTTTGAATCCCAATGCCAGCGGGCTATAGTGAAACAAGTACTTCCAATACATATAAGAAATTCAGATTATATTTTCTGTGGGGCCTGCAGGTCTCTCAACACCTGCTTAGGTATGGCAGGTACAGCCAGTGAGCTCCTAGCAAAGTTGTGCATACTCTTGGGCCTTTAAAGAAAATATGTTACTGCGGGTTCTGACACAGTGTTCTGCTAACTTTCACAACTCAGCCACAACCCTGGCCAGGGACCCTTCTGGCTTGGGAAACCAACTGTGAAACTTAAATCTTTAAGCAATTATAGAAAGCTTGGAGTTCCACATCAGTTAAACTAATTCCTTAGAAGACATATCGCTGTGTTTGGCTATGATCAGCAGTTTCTTTCCTGATGTATAAATTTTCACACGATACAGGGAGGAGTGTTAGTCATCTTTACCCTCAACTGCAAATGTGTTTGCTTGCAAAAACATTTTCCGTTTCTAGTGAAGCCTGCCACCACTTTTGACCCTCAAGGACCTCTACCAATCACCTAAACATACAAGATTGTCATGTGTTAAACTTCGACAGGGTTAGACTCTGTCCTGAGTTTCTGACTCTGTCCTGAGTTTCTGAGGCTATATTTACCTTCACCACTGGAGTAAGCCAAGTGAATCAAATCTATATTTTCCCAATGGGTCTAATCCTGTAGTTAGATATGGTTTTTATTAAGTGCTCATTCCATGCCAAGTGTAGGAGCAGATACAAGATATATATGTACATATATGTGTATATAAAATTATTTTTATTACAGGTACATATATATATACACACACACACATATATATATGTACGTGCAATAAAAATAGAGTCATCTTAGAAAACAAAGGACAACTATAGAAAAATAATTATTTTTATTACACGTACATATACATACATATATATATACATACATATATATATGTACGTGTAATAAAAATAATTATTTTTCTATAGTTGTCCTTTGTTTTCTAAGATGACTCTACTGATGTTTAGATCCTATTCAATAATTCAACAGAACATACTAAGCACCATAAATATGCAGCACTCCTTGAGGACAGGGATCATGCCTAGTAACTCTTTCATACTGCACCCTCCCAAGGTCTTAATACAGTGCTCTGCACACAGTAAGTGCTAAATAAATACCACTAATTAATTGAACAATATGCCAAAGGGTTGGGAGAGTAAAGTATAGTTAGTAGATAGGATCCTTGCCTGCAAGGAATTTATAATCTTGAAGGGAGATTGTACAGATAGAAAGTATAAATAGAGAAGCACTATAGCCTAGTGAATAGAGCATGGGTCTGGGAGTCAGAAGGACCTGGGTTGTAATCCTAGCTCTGCCACTTTTCTGTTGTGTGACCTTGGGCAAGTTACTTAACTTCTCTGTGCCTCAACTGCCTCATCTGAAAATTGGGGATTAAGACTGAGATTTACATGGGACAGGGACTGTGTCCAACCTGATTAGCTTGCATCTATCCCAGTGTCTGGCACATAGTAAATGCTTAACAAATACTGTTTAAAAAACAAAGATGAGAAAGACATGAACCAAAGTGCTGCAGGGGATTGTGAGTACTTAAGTGCTTACGTGGTGTGGAAGAGCTGAAGTGGGAGTTGGGGGGACATGAGGAGGTAAAATTAGAAATTAATTAGGGAAGGCCTCCCTAATGTGATGATGTGAATTCACAAGGCCTCTGAAAATGGAAAGAATAATAGTCTATCCTGAGTTTGCAGCTGAAAAGACTAATTTGTGACCAATACAACCTGCTGTACTGTATTCACAGGATAGACCCTTGCTTTGTTAATGGATTTTTTCCATTCATAGTCTGCCTCTGTATTTGTTATTGCAATATTTTTTTTAAATCTTTGTTCAAGAAGAGTAATCCTTCTCACCTTTGCTGCTCCAGGCTGATTTGTCTGCTGGAGTGGTCCCAGAAGTTTACTTCTAAATCAGTTTGTTTGAGACTGTGCTTCACCACCGTTCATTCTGTCCTCCTGGCTTGGATATGACTCCTTTCAGTTCACCATACCACAACTGCTTTGGTATTCCATTGCCCATTCCTCTCATGCTTGTTACCCAGTGGAGGTATGTTGCTAAAATCAGAGCTTCAGTGCTGGTGAGATTACTGTCTTCCAAAAGTCCTTGTTAGTAATCTTGTCCTGCCATATGACGGTGAGCATGATTCCTAGATGGCTCTCATGCAACTGTTCTAGAAACAGTTGGTTTAGGTTTCAAATCAGACATGGATCATGTCTCCCAAAGGGAAGAGCAGGCATCTTTTTTATTGTATTTATTAAGCATTAACTGTGTGCCAGGCACTGTACTGAGGTAGTACAAGCTTTTCAGGTTGGATTCAGTCCCTGTCCCATGTAAGTATCACAGTCTTACTCTCCAATTTACAGATGAGGTAACTGAGGCACAGGGAAGTAAAGTGACATGCCCAAGTTCAAACAGCAGACAATGGCAGAGGTAGGATTAGAACCCAGGTCCTTCTGATTCCCAGTCCCATACTCTATCCACTCAGCCATTTTACAGACGAGAAAATTAAGGCATACTATCAAGTGGTTTCTCATGACTCAGTGGAAAGAGCAGGGGCTTAGGAGTCAGAGGTCATGGCTTCTAATCCCAGCTCCACCACCTATCACCTGTGTGACCTTGGGCAAGTCACTTCACTTCTCGGTGCCTCAGTTACCTCATCTGTAAAATGGGGATTAAGACTGTGAGCCTCATGTGGGACAACCTGATTATCCTGTATCTACTCCTGAGCTTAGAACAGTGCTCTGCACATAGCGCTTAATAGACACCAACATTATTATTATTTGTCTAAAATCCCATCGCAGGCCATTTGCAGAACTGGGATAGGATATTGTCTGATCCCAGTCCCAGACGCTTTGAACAAAGCCATTCTGTTTCCTGAAAGGAGTATCAAGTTGGGGAATTCCAGCTATTTTTCCTTCCCAAATTTCCAGTAAAGTTATACTTACTTCTCAGTGAGCATAAAAAAGAGAATGGAGACAGGTCTGAGGAACTGGAAGCTACAGTATTTACCCCAAAAGGTAGTGTGTCTCCTTTATAAGCACCCTGAAAATGAATGTATTGAAAATAAACTTTCACTCTTTCACCTCAGAAGGGTTTATCTGATAGAATGATGGAAATTCACACATTCCTTCTCATTTATAAATGACTGAATTTTTAACTCCACAAATATAGTTTGTGTTTGAACTTTGGATTACATTTAATTAAAGTGGCTTTTATTTTCTTCATGCCCATTTTCCTGTCTCGGTTACAAATTTCCTCAGAGTTAAATTCCTATTGAAAAGGATATTACTAAAATCTGTGATTCTCTGGGTGCTGTAGTTATATTCCATCTCATTGCAAAGTTATTTATTTTTCCAAAGTATAATGCAATATCAAATGTTTATCATATCCAAGGAAAGCATACACTAAAAGGATCAGACATTTCAAAGCTTTGTGTTGGAAACAAAAAAACAACTAAAGTTTCGAAAAGTGTTTGACATTTTCAGACGGACATAATAAGAGTTAATTCTTTCAGCAACTGAAGGACTGGTTTGTGGTGTCCAATTGAGGGAATGTGAGGATAAGCAGGTTACAGTAAGATCACATATTGTTGAACTTGGCTTCTAAGAACCTTTTTCCTTACGTTGAATTAGTCTTAAAGATGGGATAGACTTTGTTTTCATTATAAAGTATACTGAATCGATGGAACCCTATCTCCTTATTTAAATCACTTTGCTTTATTCATCACTTTAGAATCTTATTCTCTTATTCCTTTATATGTTAATAGCTAGCATATAAATTGCAGTGTGGTCTTCAAATGACAGTAAGTGCCTGTAACAAGAATGCTGAGTTACAGCACAGAGCTAAAGTTTCAAGATGCACATAAAAGGTATGCATTGGTTTCAGTTAGACAAACAGTTCTGGGGGAAGAACTTGAGGAGGCCATTTTGCATCCAGCCAAGATTTAATTTTTTTTTTCTTCAGGGATGCTAAGTGAACAGAATCATGGCTGGAAAAAATTAACTCTCCTTCACATCAGATGAGTTGGCAGTGGCTTGAAATTGGCCCAGCCAACTTTTAAGCACCTTATCCCTACTAGCAAAACCCAAAGTCTAGTGCAGATAGGTTTATTCCACAATCAAATGACTCAACACTGCTTATTGAAGTAATTTATTTATTTATATTAATGTCAATCTCCCCCTTTAGACTGTAAGCTCATTGTGAACAGGGACTGTGTCTGTTTATAGTTATTATGTTTTCTCCCAAGCCCTTAGTAAAGGGATCTGCACATAGTAAGCACTAAATAAATATAATTAATTGATTGATGGTATTTTCCCAAAGGCCTAGTACTGTGGTCTGCTTGATGTGCTTATTCTTCTTTATTTCTCAGAGATAAGGATAATGCGAAAAGCCACATTAGCTAAGAACACTCTATTATGTGCTTAGAAAGGAACAATACAATGGAGTTGGTAAGCTATATCCCTGCCCACAAGGATCTTAAAACCTACAGAGGAAAAGAGACATTAAAATAGATTAGGAATATGAAACAGTAGATTATAAGAATATTTATATAAGCATTGTGGAACTGGGTTTTTCCCAATTCTCCCCAGCTTGCACCTCTTCATTGTCCTCAAGTTTTTTGCCATTACTCACTCTCATCTATCGCTCCTCTGACTCCTTAGTCACACCCTTCCTCCTGCCTGAATTTCCCTTCCCTTTCACATCCAGCAGACCATTACTTCTGCACTCACAAATACCTGTACACTTCTGAAAATATTGATTTAAAGACTGTCTTCATCATGGGCATCATATCTAGTAACTCTACGGTACTCTTTGAAACCCTTATTATAGCCCTTTATACTCAGTAGGTGCTCCAGTAAATAGTACTGATTAAATGAACAGGTGCTCACTATATTTTGTTCTGCACAGGCTAGGGTCCAATAAATACGAGTGGTTGATTAGCTATTTTGAGTCACTCTTACTAAGTCATGTTCTTAGGTACTCTGGGAAGCTTGAGGAAATTGGATTTCTAAAATACATTTTGAGATCCTGGGATGAAAATTATGAAATATTCATACATTTATTAAGCTCTTACACTGTGCTAAAGGCAGGGACAGAACAATATAAGTCAGATCAGACACAGTGCCTGCCTCACAAGCAGTTTACAGTCTAAGAGGCAGGGAGAACAAATACTGTCTCACCATATTATAAATGAAGAATCTGGAAGAAGTTAAATGATTTGTTCAAGGTCACAAACAGCAGGTGAGAGGCAGGTGACTCTCATCACCTGAGACTACAACCCTGGTTTTCTGATTCCTATTCCTGAGTTCCACTAGACTGTGCTTTTAAAATTGAGAACAGTATTATCTCCAAATGTCTTTGCTCTTACACATTAAATTCAACTATTTAGTTTAAGTCTGAACCTGGTTAAAAAGTAATTAGGAAAAGTTCGTCTGTCTGGATACAACATGATGTGGTATCGGATGAAATTATTGTGCTTATGCATGGGACACGAATCAAGGGGTGCACACTATGAAGTCAGGTTTCCATAATACAGGATTCATCAAGAACGTTATGGGAGAACTGCTCATTGTCAAGGCAAAAGGCCAATATCAGGCGATAGTTCAGTGGCCATGTATTATTATTATTATGGTATTTGTTAACTGCTTAGTCATTCATTCAATCATATTTATTGAGTGCTTACTGTGTGCAGAGCAGTACAATTCAGCAACAGCTAGAGACAATTCCTGCCCAACAATGGGCTCACAGTCTAGAAGGGGGCAGACAGACATCAAAACAAGTAAACAATGGGTGAGCTTTGAGTAGGGCTTTGAAGGGGGGGAGTTTGCTAGATTGGCAGATTTGAGGAGGAAGAACATTCCAGACCAGAGGTAGGACATGGGACAGGGGTTGACGGTGGGACAGGCAAGAATGAGGTACAGTGAGAAGGTTAGCACCAGAGGAATGGAGTATGCAGGCCGTAGAAGGAGAGAAGGGAGATGATGTAGGAGGAGGCAAGGTGATGGAGAGCTTTGAAGTCAATAGTAAGGAGTTTTGGCTTGATACAGAGGTGGATAGGCAACCACTGGAGCTTTGAGGAGGGGGGGTGACATGCCCAGAGCGTTTCTGTAGAAAAATAATCCGGGCAGCAGAGTGAAGTATAGACTAGAGCGAGGAGAGACAGGAGGTTGAGAGATCAGAAAGGATCAAACAGCGTGGCTTAATGGAAAGAGCACGGGCTTGGGAGTCAGAGGTCGTGGGTTCAAATCCCAGCTCCGCCACTTGTCAGCTGTGTGACTGTGGGCAACTCACTTAACTTCTCTGTGCCTCAGTTACCTCATCTGTGAAATGGGGATGAAGACTGTGAGCCCCATGGGGGACAACCTGATTACCCTGTATCTACCCCAGCGCTTAGAACAGTGCTCTGCACATAGTAAGTGCTTAACAAATACCAACATTAACATTAATTCCAGCTTTATCACTTGTCTGCTGTGTGACCTGAGGCAAGACACCTAACATCCGTAGGGCTCAGTTACCTCATCTGTAAAATGGTGATTAAATCCTATTCCCTCTGTCTTATACACTGTGAGCACCATGTAGGACAGGAATTGTGTCCAACCTAATTATCTTGCATCTACTCTTGTGCTTAGAGCAGTGCTTGGTACATAGTAAGCACTTAAGTACCATTTAAAAAAAGTATGAGGAGAGAGCTGATTTTTAAAAGTGGGAAGATGTGCACAAAATGTTTTAGAAAACTGATTTGGGCAGCAGAGTGAAGGTTGGACTGGTCAGAGGGTCGGAGAAAAGGCTGATGTAGCAGACGTCAGGATTTTCCAAGTGTTTGGACCAGAATGGTTGTAGGTTTGATGGAGAAAATGAGGTGGATTCTGAAAATATGAAGAAAGAACCAACAGGATTTGGTGACTGGTATGGCCTGGATGATGTAGATAATATTTGGTGAAACAATCATTAGGAAAATATCCAAGGTAGCTATCATTAACCTAGAATTGTTACCTACAAGATCTGATTTTAGTGTCCTACACTACAAGGGAACTAAAGGCTTCACATGTGGTGCTGGCTACAAACACTCCATCACCTACTACAACCTAGCCCACTTACTTTGCTCCTCTAATGCCAACCTATACAGTATATCTTAATCTCATCTGCCACACCAGTGACCTCTGGCCCACATCCCACCTCTGGCCTGGAATTGCCCCTCCACCCCCCAGCCACCCCAACATTTCATGTCCAACAGATGATCACTCTCCCCACCTTCGAAGCCTTATTAACAATCACATCTCCTCCAAGAGACCTTCCTCTACTAAGCCCTCATTTCTCCTACTCCTTCTCTCACCTGGATCACCCTTGTACTTGGATTTGTGCCCTTTATTTATTCCACACTCAGCCCCACAGGACTCTTGAAGCAGTGTGGCTTAGTGGAAAAAGCTCGGGCTTGGGAGTCAGAAGTCTGGGTTCTAATCCCAGCTCCGCCTCCTGTCAGCTGTGTGACTTTGGGCCAATCACTTAACTTCTCTGTGCCTCAGTGACCTCATCTGTAAAATGGGGATGAAGACTGTGAGCCCCAAGAGGGACAACCTGATTTACCTTGTATCTACCACAGCACTTAGAACAGTGCTTGGGATGTAGAAAGCATTTAACAAATGCAAGCATTATTATTATTATGTACATAGCTGTATTTTATTTTAATATCTGTCTTCCCCTCTGGATTGTAAGCTCCTTGTGAGTAGGGAACATGTCTACCAAATCTGGCATACTGCACTCTCCCAAGTACTTAGTACAATGCTCTGCACAGAGTAAGCACTCCATAAATACAATTGATTACATTCCTTGCCCCTCCCCCTCAGATGTTTCACGGAGAATTTGTCTATTGTCATGGATTCCCCAGGAAAGGGAGTCTAACCCAGAAAGAAGCCCACCGTTAGAGACTCTCCCACAGAATAGCCTTTGCACAACTTGTTTGGCAGTGGTAACAGAATATGCAAGCGCACTTGATTAAATAAGTTTACCGAAGACCTATCCACTTTTAACTTAAAACTGCTCAAGCAAATAAACTCTTCTAGAGTAAAGCATATTATGAAGCTCACCCCTGCTGACATAACTGAGATTTTTTTTTTCATCACTGCTCTACTTTAGAGATCAGCATGGCCTAGTGGATAGAGCACGAACCTGGTAGTCAGAAGGTCATGGGTTCTAATCCCAGCTCCACCACTTGTCTACTGTGTCACCTTGGGCAGGTCACTTAATTTCTCTATGACTCAGATCTCTCACCTGTAAAATGGGGATTACGACTGTTAGCCCTGTATGGGACAGGGACTGTGTTCAACCCAATTACATTGTATCTATCCCAGTCCTTAGAACTGTGCCTAGCACATAGTAAGCATTCAACGAATACCATAAATAATAATCACTGTTATACTGAGGCCAGCAAAGTCTATAAATGTTCTGTGTTCCAAAATTTTCAAAGGACTGATATCCTTTTCTTTCTCCCACCTCGAGAACACAAAGACTCTATGTTACAAGGATACCCAAGGTTTTCAATAGCTGACCAGAAATAATAATAATAATGATGGTATTTGTTAAGCACTTACTATGTGCCAAGCACTGTACTAAGCACTGGGGAAGATTCAACATTATCAAATCTATATGTGTATGAGCCAGACTACTTTTTTAATTGATAATGACGTGATGTATAGCTGGTTAGCTACTAAATTATTTTAAGCCTGGCATCATTGCTCTTGGCTGCAGTCCATTACAGAATGGTAGCATTTGGCAAGAAGATAGGCTCTGAAGGCCTAATAGTGGATGTATGCAAGCTAATTAGGTTAAAAAAAGTCTAACATTTTTAAGAGGTCCTTGGGCTACATGTTGGATGCCATAGATAAAGCGGGAAAACAGTGCTAGAGGAAGAGCTGTTTTATTCACAATGTTGTCATGACAAGAAGTTGCCTCTTGCTACTAAAGCCTCAGGAGATAAAAGATGGAGGAGGTGATAAATTATCTGCTTTTAAGGAAGGTTGCAGAGGAGTTTGGATGTTCCTCAAATTAGCAGTCTAGAAGAAAATAAGAATTAATTAGCACATTGACAGATAAGAAAAGAGTAGATAAAGAACAAGTTGGGCCCCAGGTCAATCAGGCAGAGTTCCAAATAAACAAGAACTAGACTCAGTAATGCAACCTTATGGGAAAACAAGGGTAACAAACCCCCTTCACGTTTCATCAAAATATGAACTTATTTTCATGTATCCTGTTCAGGAATATGTGGGTTCCGGTGGGGTTGTCTTTGGTTAAACAAGCATTGGTTTGTTTAATGCAGACATGGAAGTGATTTTTATTTCAAAAGGGTAGAACAGACCCTCTTTTCTAACTTAGGGGCTTGTGGTGCTTTCAGAACTCAAATTTTCTGTGCATTTTATTGATGCAGGAAGCATCTATGTGGTGGGATTTTCAAATCAGTTAATAATCAATCAGTGGCATTTATTGAATGCAGTTCATAATCACTTTGCCACTCTCCTGGGAGAGCTTTAGGAAGGAATAACAGGTGGTTTGAACCAGATCAGGCTCCCACCAACTATCTCTATAGGTGTCCCGCCACCCTCTCTTCCCCGAGTATCCCCTTTGCTCAACCTCCCTTCTTCCTGCTTCCACTCCTACCAACATCCATCCCCGTGCTACCGGAGTATCTTCAGTCAATCAATTATATTTATTGAATTCTTACTGTGGGCAGAGCACTGTACTAAGTACTTGGGAGAGTACAGTGTAACGGAGTGGGTAGACACATTCCCTGTCCACATTGAGCTTACAATCTAGTTTATTTACATTAATGTAAATAAATTCTGGATATGTACCCGAGTGCACTGTTAAATCCACCTGTCGTATTTGAGACTTTTGATTAGTCATAGGAGCAACTGACTGGTATGAATAGTACGTTTACAAAAGTGAAATTAAAACTATTTTCCTTTAAAGCTTCAAGTCTTGTTTCTCAAGCAAAATTCATTAATATCAGCCCTATGTTAGATTATGTGCAGTTAATCAGCCATATACACACACACACATACTCTTCAGACTAAGCTTTATCTGAAATCTTCTGGCATTGTTAAGGAAAATATTATTTTGGGTGCTTCACTTGCAAATGTATCTTCAGTGTGGTTAGCTAGAAATCATCTCCTATTGTGTTTGGCTATCTAAATTGCCCAGGGATGAATTTATAAGTCAAAATATCTGATAGGCCATCTTTCTTACAAGAAACAAAGTAAAAGCATAAGGTCTCTTACAGCATTGACTTATGTAAATTTTCTTCCTGACAGTTTCTCCACAGGAGAAAGTATTAGATAACCCAGGCCAATTTATATCTTTAGTCTGAACTGGCAGAACCATGTAGTGCGGGAGTGTCTGTTATTCAGGATCTGTTAATACAAAATAATATTCTGACTCTTGCAAGAGTTGATAATAAGAACTTTGTGGGCTGGATAAGTCTGCTGGCTCTGTAGACTTGTATTTGTCCAAGTACTCAGTACAGCTCTCTGCACACTAAGTGCTCAATAAATATGACTGATGATGAGGCTTGATGTTGGTGTGATGTTATGGTGAAAAAGCTTTCCCTCCAGGAAGAGTTTACCACTTTATTGACAAGGCATACTAAAGTATGGGAAAAGGAAATGTACTTTTCTGAGTGCATTAATTCATGTCATTGAGGAGAGTTGTTAATTCACACAATTCTCATTCTACCATCAGATCTCAAAAAGAATAGACACAATAGTGGTTCTTACTTCCAATTACAAGTAAAGATGATTCTCTGGTTGCTTCATGAGAAATTTGGAATACCTAATGCAGATGAAACAACTCAAAGGGCACTATACTTCCTGGGTCCTCTGGAGAGTGCAATGAAAATAAAAGGCCTAATCCTTGTTCTGAAGGGGCTTAAATTTTCAGTTCTACTGACTCACCATGAGAATTGGGCAAATTACTTGAATTAATCAATTGATGGTATTTATTGAGCACTTACTGTGTGCAGAGCACTGTAATAATCACTTGAGAGAGTACAATACAATAGACATGATTCCAGAACTCCAGGTGGCTACCCTGCACTCTCCGTTTAAAAGATAAATAGTGCTTCTTTCCCCTTTCCCCAAAGTACTCCATCAATATAAATTAAATGATCTTCAATAGTATTTTAATCTCTTTACCAGGAAAGCAGTACAGGGTTCTATTGTCTTTTCTGAAGATGTGTCTATGACAGCTGAATTTTCATATAAAAGGCCACCAGTAACTTTGTGAATTCTCCTCCCCAATAAATCACTGAGTGTAGATGACATCCACTTTTATCTCATGAGACCCACTGCTTTTTAAAGCTCTGACTTCTGATTCCATCCCTCCTCCCATTATACCATTCTGCCAGCTCAACCTTCAAAACAGTAGATGGTAGATTCTAGTTCTGAAACACCTACTAGATAAAGGATGGGTAATTCAGACTTTTCTGCTTTGTAGCACACATTTAGACTCATTTTTAAAATTCCTACCAAACAGTGCCTTAAACTGTTTCTCAACCATCACTTTAGAATGTTCATAATCCTACAGTTTTTTTCAGCTATTACATTACCCTTAAATATTTTCCTTCTATTTAGATAACCTTTTAAAATGCTCCTATATACACATATAGACCCAAAATTTTTAATCTGGACTGAGGTGGGAGGGGCATGGTGTCTCCTCTGAAGTCTTTAAAATGAACTAGCATCTCATCTGTCTCAGTAGGTATAAATGTAATTCCTCCAATAAAGCAGGGAGGAGGTCTAAAGCAATCTGAAAGACATTCCTATCTATCAATCAATAGCGTTTATTGAGCACTTACTATGTGTGCAGAATTTTGTGTTCTACGTGCTTGGGAGAGTACAGTACAATAGAGTTGGTAAACATGATCCCTTTGTACTCAAAGCGCTTGGTAAGAGAAGTTGTTGGTAGCAATGAACAGCCAAAGTAGCAATCAACAGCCAAGTTAGTGAGAGCATACTGGGGAAGTCAAGGGCAAATATTACATACCTTTGAACAAGGAACTCTCCTCTGTGTAGTGTAAAAGAAATTGAGTAAGAGCAACAGTGATGGAACTTGAAAACTTGGGCTTCTGGTGACTTGTCAGTATTATTATGTCTGCTGCTAAGCAATTATCAAAGATTCTGACTGGTTGTTTCCTCCAAACAGCAGGTGTTGAATAGAGCAAATATAGGTTTTTGACTCAACCTGTAAAATTGAGGGAGCAAGAGCTCATTTCAAATGTAACCCTTTTCAGTGTCTAAGGGGAAACTTGATCCAGTTGGTAATTGCTGTTGGGAGGGCCATAACTTGTAACTAAAAAGTCCCATAAGCCTGTGAGCCTGTTGTTTTGAATGAAAACATCTTTCTATGTAGAACCTCCTAAGCTTTCTGGGATTCTGCATCACAGCCTTCAGAGTACGGATGGCCTTTCAAGATATTTCTCAGCCTGTGACTGGCTGTTCAGATGCATGTATAATACAGAGGCCAAGATGAAGAGGGACCGAGACTGGGTTGGGGAGATCAGGGTCAGTCAATCAATCATATTTATTTAGTACTTACCATAGGCAGAGCACTTTAATACGCACTTGGGAGAATACAACAGAATTATCAGCCACATTCCCTGCCTGTAATGAGGTTATAGTCTAGAGGGGGAGACAGGAATTAATATGAATAAATAAGTAATAAGTGCTGTGGGGTTGGAAGTAGGGCAAATATCAAAAGTCCAAAGATCACACTTTGATGAGCATAGACAATACAGAAGAGAGAGCAAGCCGGGGAAAACGATGGCTTAATCAGGGAAGACCTTTTGGAGAAGATGTGACCTTAATAATATTTTGAAGGTGAAAAGAGAGCTAGTCTGGCCTACATGGAGGAGGAGGGAGTTGCAGTCTAGGGAGAGGATGTGGCCTAGGTGAAGGTCCTTGAGGAGCTTCTGCTGCTGTGCTGTGGCCATCCATGTCCAAGGACTCGAAGATAGAGAAGGGCATGACTCACTCTTACCTCTCCCATATCCAACTCTTGGCTTCAATTCTTCTTTGTCCTTGGAAGGCCCTCTCACTCCACTGCACTTGATCTTTGCAGTACCCTTAAGATATGCTTCTCTAAGAGATATATTCCCCAATTCATTTCCATTATCAATCAATAAATCAATTACATTTATTGAGCACTTACCATGTGCAGAGCAATGGATTAAGCCCTTTGGAGTATACTATACAATAGAGTAGTTAGACATACTCCTAGCCCCTGGTTGTGACATTCCAAAAGTCATCTTTATAGAATGTATATTTATAAAGCAGTCATTAGCTTTAGCACATGAACACACACATATATGTGTGTACATAAGTTTTTGTGCATGTGCCATTCACCTACTTAGATGGAGAATTGGCTTACACTTTACTGAGGTCTATATCAGTTTCCATAACATTTATGTGCATATGTTGGGAGAGTATATTAGAATTAGCGAACATGATTGCTGCCCTCAAGGATTTTATATTCTAGCTGGGAGGCAGGCACTGAAAAAAAGGTGTGGGTAGGAAGAGGTGATAGCAGTTGGTTACAGGGTAGGAAAAAAATAAATTAACTGGGGAAGGCTTCCCGAAGAAGACATGATATAAGAAGGACTTTGAAGTGGGCAGCAAGAAGTCTACTTTATTTGATAAGGGAGGAAGTTTTGGATAGGACGGTGGCATGAGCAAGAGGTTGATGGCAAGAGAGGTAAAGTGAGGCACAGTAAACAACCGTTAGATATAACAATTATTGAGTATACACATGGGGCAGTGAACTGTAATAGGCATTAGGAAAGTACAGAGTAACAGTGACGTGTTCCCATCCCAAAAAAAGATTGCACACTAAAATGGAGTCAGACATCAAAATATTTATAATTAGAGTGGTTGAAATAAACTGAGCAGGAGGGGGTAAATAAGTTTATAAATGCTAGAATTAGCTGAATGGACATCGTGGCTCAGGGTGCTGAGAAATCAAGCAGAGAAAGCTTGCTGTTGGAGGTGGGAATTTAGGAGAGATTTCAATATGGGAGGAGCTGTGGTCCACCTGATGTTGAGAAGGAAAGAGTTCTGGGAGCATCAAGGATGAGGTAGAACTAGAAGTTTGGGAAATTTGACCAGGAGTGAGATCTAGTGCATAAAGTACAGGCTTCAAAGTTGGAAAGACCTGAGTTCTCTTTGAAGGTCTGCCACTCATCTTCTGTGTGACCTTGGACAAGTAACTTAACTTCTCTGTGCCTCAGTTACCTCATCTGTAAAGTGGGGATTAAGGCCTTGAGCACCATGTGGACATGGACTGTGTCCAGTCTGATTACCTTTTATCAACCCCAGTGCTTAGAACGGTGCTTAACATATATAGTAAGTGCTTAACATATACAATTAAAGAAAAAGTTTGACTAGTAAGGAACTAAGACAATGAGTTGAGGACTATCATAGTGAAGAAGTCTATCATAGTCATTGAGGACTATCTAGTGAAGAAGCTCAATAAGGTAGGGCCAGATGGTTGAGAGACTTGAAGGCTACTGGGAAGGCTTTAAAGGAGAGGAAGCAATGTAAACTTGTAGAAGAGGATGGTTCTGTGAATCACAAGACTCAGGTTCTAATTCCAGGTTTGCCATTTGCCTGCTGTGTGACCTTGGGCAAGTCACTTAACTTCTCTGTGTTTCAGCTTCATCACTGGTAAAATGGGAATTAAACGCATGTGTTCTTTTCCTTTTAGACTGTGAGCCCTACATTGCTCAGGTACTCTCTCTAGCCATTTTTTATGGAATTTGTCTAGCACTTATTATGTGTCAGGCACTGTATAAGCACTGGGGTTGATACAAGCTAATCAGGTTAGAAACGGTCCATGCCCCACATGGGGTTCACAATCTTAATCCCCATTTCACAGATGAGGACACTGAGAACTGAAGTGACTTACCCAAGGTTACACAGCAGATGAGTGGCAGACCCAGGATTAGAACCCAGGTCCTTCTGACTCTGAAGTCTGTGCTACATCTACTAGGCTATGCTGCCTGTCATGATTTTCTGATTATCTTATATCTACCTTCCTGCTTAGCACAGTTCCTTGACATACTAAGGACTTACCAAATATCACCAAATATACCAATTATAATAATGATAATAATAATGAGACTGAGCAGTGCTACTCAGCAGGGATAGTGTCTTCTAATTCTACTGTACTCTTCCAAGGGTCTAGTAACACCTCAGGTGCTCAGTAAATTCTACTGATTGATTAAGACTAACAAAAAGGTATACAGACTATTATGCCTATGTGATACTTTGTTTTCATTGTAGAAACACATCTTTCAGATATTGAAAACAAAAAAAAAGTTGCTCCGATTTGCACTAAAATATTTCCTTTCTGTGGTTATTACGTGAGTTATAGGACTAGAGTTAAAGCATACTCAAGAACCTATATGTAAATAAAACCAGGCACATTGCAATCTCTGTTGTAATATTGATCACTGATGGAATGTACATGATTGCAGAACTACATAAAAACTTTTAGGGCTAACCTTAGCTTAATGGGCTCTTCCCTTTCACTCACCGTCTCTTTCTTATTGCAAACATCTGCTTGGAAATAAAAAAGGGTTTTCTATTTCCAAGGGACAAATTTGGCTCTAAGAGCACTTTGCTCATTATATTTAACAAATGCTTAAGTTTAATCAAGTTTTTAATTCCAGAAACATAAGAGCTACTCATCCTGAATTGTTTGCATGTGATCTTAAGTGCTGAGCATAAAGAGTAGAATATCAATGTCTCTCTTAAGAGAGCACAGCAGAAAATTAGCTCAGTTACTTTAGTGTTTCTTCCACTGACCTATTGTCTTGAGCCAGTTGCAATAATGCAGTCACCCAAAATGTATCTTGGTATTTAAACTATTTATCCCCTGTTCCTATATAAGGTTTGTTCCATTTAATGCACTAGCACAGAAGAACCTCAGTGTGTGAATAATGTAAAACAAGTTTCTTATAAACTTTATAAGGATCTTTATGATGAATAAATCTCAGATAGTCTTGAAGGAAAAAAATGATGAATGCAAAAATGATCTACCGTATTTTTACTTACTAATGTGCACTAGTAAAATGCATGGCATGCTGTTTTACAGGCAGTAGCATATAAAATACTTTTTCCAGATGTGGGTTCATAATTCTCCAAAGACTATAATAGTTATCTTAAGATTTATGGAGGATAATTTATTAATCATGGAGCTTTTTTTTTATTTTAGAGATCTGTTTAAGATGAAAGAGATCTTTAAAATAAGTCATTTTCCCCAAATGTGGATGGCATTATATCAAGTTTCCCCTTTTGTTCAAATTATCTTTAATGACTTTATTTGTTTTATTGCCTCTTCAAGTCAGTACCAACTGGATGGTAATGATCTATCTGGGAAATCTCTCATATTTTAAAATGAAAAGAGTAGGAAATGTATTTTTTTCCACAAAAGAATTAGATTGAGAAAGTTGATCAACTACATTTGAAGACAGCATGGTGTACTGAATTTTTGGAGGAAATCTATGAAGTTAAATATTATGGGGGGCAAAAGCAAAACCACCTTATACCTTTCTGTGCCTTCTTGCAGTATCTTTGGTTGGTAAATAGTGTGACTCTAAAATGATCCATGCAACATTATCAGGTTCAAATTATATGAAATCCCGTCTCTTTAGCTCTGTTATCAACTTAGTCATATAATGATTTTTTAATCAAACTTTTTTTTTCTTGGCTTTATTTGAGGTAAATTTTGTAAGGGACTTGTCTCATTTTACTCCCAAAAGCTTCTCAAAAGATAATCTTGCACTATAATCAATGAGTGGTATTTTTTAAGTGCTTACTTTGTGCAGAGTACTTATTGTATTAAGTACTTTGAGTACTATGCAGGTAAGAGATATGATTCCTGCTCTCAAGGAGCTTATGGTCTGTTAATATTGTTTTTTATGTGAAGAAACCACCAATCCTATCCTTTACAAGACTTCATGTAGATTGTTGTTGTCTTATGATGTCGAGTCATGTCCAACCTGTGATGACACCATGGACACATCTTTCCCAGAATGCCTTACCTTCATCTACAATTGTTCTTGCAGTGTATCCATAGAGTTTTCTTGGTAAAAATATGGACGTGTTTTACCATTGCAGCATTAAACGTAGTAAACTTGAGTCTCCACCATCGACTCTCTTGCATGCCGCTGCTGCCCAGCACAGGTGAGTTTTGACTTATAGCAGATTGTCTTCCACTGGCTAGCCACTGCCCAAGCTAGGGATGGAATGAATATGCTTCTGCTTGACTCTCCCTCCCATAGTCGAGACTGGTAGAGTACTGGAAACTCTCCATGTGCAAGTCTGAGAGGAGGCTGTGTAGATTAGGTGCCTCTAATTTTCTCCTTTCTATCTACTTATCTCATCCACCATCTCCAGTCTCAACAGTTATATTATAAGATCCTTTGGGGCAGAAACATTGTCTCTTATTCAGTTGTACTCTCCTAAGTGCTTTGTACAGTGTTCTGTGCAAAGTAGCACTTAATAAAAAAAATATTTTGATTGATCATACCCAGCTATTTTCTTCAAAGTTAGCAGTGGTAATAACTAAAAGTGCCTATTTGATTGCAGTTAATGAAATCCATTTAGGAATGAAAAAGAAAAAGCTAAAGAAGTCATTGAGTTTCACATCTCTTTCCTGGGGAGATTTTGCCCAAAGCCAAATAGTTTTTCACAGAGGCAATTCAAAGTGATAGGGTCAGATAAGATGGGCCTCACAAGGTGTTTGAGTCCAAACTGATAAAGTAGATGCTCTTCTCCCACTCCCTCTGTGTCACCCTGAATTGCTCCCTTTGTTCTTCCCCATACCAACCCCACAGCACTTATGTTCATATCTGTAATTTATGTGTTTGTAATGATATCTGTTTTCCCCCTCCTAAACTGCAAGCTAGTTGTGTGCAGGGAATGTGTCTCTTTACTGTTGTATTGTACTCTACCACACAGTAAGCACTCAGTAAATATGATTGAATGAATGAATGTCCTAAAATTAATTTTGAGGACTACTTGGCAATCTTCTGAAAGTTCTAAAATCAACTGGAGGGGAAGAAGGTGTAATCTATCATTCAGAAGTAATTGATTAACTATGACAACTGGACCAGAGGATTGACAGATCAAACATGGACCTCTCATAATAATAATAATGTTGGTATTTGTTAAGCGCTTACTATGTGCCGAGCACTGTTCTAAGCGCTGGGGTAGACATAGGGGAATTAGGTTGTCCCACGTGGGGTAGACATAGGGGAATTAGGTTGTCTCACAGTCTTAATCCCCATTTTACAGATGAGGGAACTGAGGCACAGAGAAGTTAAGTGACTTGCCCACAGTCACACAGCCGACAAGTGGCAGAGCTGGGATTCGAACTCATGAGCCCTGACTCCAAAGCCCATGCTCTTTCCACTGAGCCAGTGACTTTGGGAAACCACGAAGTGGTGAGTCTTACAGGTTTTCTACTTGGAAAATTGGAAGATTCTATAATCAAGTTTAGGATCATTAGGGATTTAAAAAAAACAACAACAACCTGCTGTGGAAGACTACATAGCTTATGTAAAGATAATTATACCTCGTTAGTCTATTAGAGTTTTTTGAGGGTCAACAAGTTGCGTATAGAAGGGAATCAGTGAATATGATATATTTAGATTTTCATATGGTTTCTGACAAGGTTCTACACCCAAGGGTGAAAAAAGAGAATAATAACATAATTGAAAGGAAGGTGATGTCATGAGTATGAAAATGGATGAAAGGTAGAAAACCAAGAATAGGAGTAAACAGCCACTTTCCTGGAAGTGAAAGTGTAACTAGTGGGGTCCCTTAGGAGATAGAGCTAGGATTTGTTTTCTTTAACATTTTTATAAATGATCTGGAAGAGTGAATAGTGAACTTTGCAGATGGCACTAACCTTTTCCAGGTGGTGAAATGCCAAAGTGATGGGAATAAACTGCAAGAAGACTTAAGAAAGTTGAGTGAGTGGGCATAAAAGTGGCAAAGGGGCTCCGGTGTCAGCAAATATAATGCACTTGGGAAAGAATAATTCAAACTGCAATATATGATGATGGGCTCTGAACTATTAGTCATGACTCAGGAAAGATCACTGTGTCACTGTACATTGGTCTCTCAAAATATTGAGCCAATGTGAGGCAACAACCAAAATGACCAAAAAAAACACTGACTATGAGTAGGGACTGTTAGAAAAAAGAAAGTTCTAGCATCCCATAAAATCATGGAGCATAGAGTTCTTGTTGTATATCTTGAGAAGGGCATAGAGCACTGACTGAGATATAGAGAAACACAATTAATATAAACAGCCGTTCTATAGGAGAACAGATTGAAAAGATTTTTCTGGGAAAAGAATGCCTAACTGGCGATATAATGCATAATGGGACAGGGTCCCTGTACAATTTTTGATTACTAAATCCCACAGTACAAGATTAGGAAGCAGCTATCGAATCTTAGAAGTGGAAAATTAAAAATAAAAAAGGAAAACCTTTTTCATAAGTGGAAAGTAAGCATAATGTCTGTCCCCTACTCTAGACTGAAAGCTCTTTGTGGGCAAGGAATGTGTCTACTAATTTTGTATTGTTCTCTCCCAAGTGTCTTGTACAATTCATTCATTCATTCAATCATATTTATTGAGTGCTTACCACTTGCAGAGCACTGTATGTTATTACTGCTTCTAGCATTTATTAATTACTTAACACATACTGATTGTCCTATAATTTAACTGAGGGAGTAAAGATACATACAATAATGGGAAATTGGAATTACAAAAACAGTTATAAGAAATTAAAATTCAGTAATAAAAATTAAGAACATTGGTAAGAAAATTAAACAATATTGGAAGGGGCAGTCTTCAGGCTCCTCATTGTTCCAATGACATTCTAGGTTTCTAGGTAACCAGTGAACTTCTAGATCACCAGTGACTTTCTTCTTGCCAAATCTGATAGCCTGGTTCTCCTAGACCCTCTTTCTTTAAAAAAAAATGCCATTCATAAGTGTTTACTATATGCTAGGCCCATAAAAAATATGGTTATTTGTTAAGCGCTTACTATGTGCCAAGCACTGTTCTAAGCACTGGGGTAGGTACAAGATTACCAGGTTGTCCTACACTGGATTTACAATCTTAATCCCCATTTGACTAGATGAGGTAACTGAAGTGCAGAGAAGTTAAGTGACTTGCCCAAAGTCACACAGCTGACAAGTGGCAGAGCTGAGATTCGAAAACATGACCTCTGACTCCCAAGCCCATGCTCTTTCCATTAAGCCATGCTGTTTCTCACAAGCGCTAAGTGATCCTAAGTGCTAAGTACTACTAAGCCATACTAAGGCTGGGGTTGATACAAAGTAATCAGGTTGGATACAGTCCTTCTACCACAGAATAATCACAAACTTCATCCCTATTTTACAGATGAGGTAGCTGAGGCACAGATAAGTGAAATGACTTGTCCAAGGTCACGCTGCATACAGGTGGTAGAGCAGGGATTAGAACACTGGTTCTTCTGACTCCCAGGCCTGAACTCTATCCACTGAGCCACTCTGCTTCCTTGAATCTGTATCCAACCTTGTCTTCAATGACACTGTTCTTTCTTGTTTCTCCTCCTACCTCTTGGACCACTCTTTATCATTGTCTTTATCAGGCTCCTTCTCTGTCTCCCACCCTCTGACAGTAGGATTCCCTCAAGGCTCAGTTCTGGATCCCCTTCTAATCTCCATTTACACTCACTCCTTAGGGAACCCTTCTGGTCTCAAGGTTTCAACAACCATCCCTGTGTAGATGATTCCCAATCTATGTCTCCATTCATTCATTCATTCATTCATATTAATTAGGTGCTTACTATGTGCAGAGCACTCTACTAAGTGCTTGGGAAAGTACAGTGGCAATCCCTGCCCACAACAAGCTCACAGTTTAGAGGGGGAGAGACAGGAATCAATACAAATAGACATCAATATAAAAAATTAAATTACAGATAAATACATAAATGCTGTGGGGCAGAGAGATGGGGGAAAGAGCAGAGCAAGGGAGCATGTCAGGATGACGCAGAAAGCAGTGGGAATGAGGAAAAATGGGGCTTAGTCTGGGAAGACCTCTTGGAGGAAATGTGCCTTCAATAAAGCTTTGAAGAGTGGGAGAGTAATCGTCTCTTCTGCAGTTGCAAATTTTCTCCTGCCTTTAATTTATCTCTATCTGGATGTCCCACCAGCACCTTAAACAGTAGGGAATCTTATAGGTTCTTTACTTGGAAAGATGGAAGATTCTATAATTAAGTTTAAGATCATTAGGAAATTAAAAAAACAACAACTTGTTGGGGAAAACTGGATAGCTTATGAAAGGATAATTATTCCTCATTAGTCTGTTAGAATTCCTTGAGGGTCAGCAAGTTGTGTATAGAAGGGAATCAGTGAATATAATAGATTTAGATTTTCATATGGATTCTGACAAGATTCTACCCCCAAGGGTGAGAAAAGAGAATAATAATAGAATTGAAAGGAATGTGATGTCATGGATACGAAAATGGATGAAAGGTAGAGAACCAAGAATAGGAGTTAACAGCCACTTTCCTCCTGCCTTCAAGTCATCTCTATCTGGATGTTCCACCAACACCTCAAACTTTCTGGACTAGAGCCGGAGGAAACCAGATTCTTGAGAAAACAGTTAATAGTGTGAGAATTTAATGTGGTCCAATACTCCTAATCAATTCCTTCCACATCTGAAATTCAAGTACCATTTTTCTGGTCAGATTCTGTGCTTTTTCAATCCTAAATGTGACAATACTGGCAAAGCATAGTGGAAAAAGCAAAGGCATCGGGAGTAAGAGAGCCTGCTTTCCAATTCTGGCTCTGCCACATATCTGCTGTGTGAACTTGGGCAAGTCACTTAATTTCTCATTGCCTCATTTTCCTCAATAGTAAAGTGCATATTCAATATCCGTTCTTCCTCCCACTTAGACTATGAGCCCCAAGTGAAACAGGACTGTATCTCACTTAATTATCTTGTATTTATCTCAGAACTTGGCACTCAGTGAGTATTAAACAAAATCACCTTGCCCCCTCCTACTTCACCTTCCTTCTCTCCTTCTACAGCCCAGCCCTCACACTCCACTCCCCTACCACCACTAACCTCCTCAGAGTGCCTCGTTCTCGGCTGTCCTCCCATTGACCCCTGGCCCACGTCCTACCTCTGTCCTGGAATGCCCTCCCTCCTCACATCCGCCAAACTGTCTCTCTTCCCCCTTCAAAGCCCTACTGAGAGCTCACCTCCTCTAGGAGGCCTTCCCACACTGAGCCCCCCTTTTCCTCTGCTCCTCCTCCCCTCCCTATCGCTCCTACTCCCTCCCTCTGTTCTAACCCCTTCCCCACCCCACAGCAGTTGTGTAGATTGATGTATTCTGTTTATTTTATTAATGATGTGCATATATCTATAATTCTATTTATTTTTGATGCTGTTGATGCCTGTCTACTTGTTTTGTTTTCTTGTCTGTATCCCCCTTCTAGACTGTGAGCCCATTGTTGTGTAGGTATTGTCTCTATCAGTTGCTAAATTGTACTTTCCAAGCACTTAGTATAGTGCTCTGCACAAAGTAAGTGCTCAATAAACATGATTGAATGAATAATTATTATTATTAATATTGTTATTTACCAAAAACTGGAAGAATCATATTTTCCCATGTAAATACTTAGCAATGAGCCTCTCATTTTAATATACTCTCTTATCTGCTGAGTGATCTTGAACAAGTCACTTTACTTCTCTTTGCCTCAGTTACCTCATCTGTAAAATGGAGACTGAGACTGTGAGCTCTCTGTGGAACAGAAACTGTGTCCAACCCGATTTGCTTGTATCCACCCCAACTCTTAGTACAGTGCCTGGCACATAGAAAGCGCTTAACAAATGCCACAGTTATTATTATTATTATCATTCATTCTGAAGAGATATGTACTATTGTCACAAGGGAAATACAACTATGAATTGTGAAAGGATCATAGGACCAATGAATTTTGTGGACCTGCATGAAGTAACGTCTAATGAGGGTCAAGGTAAATAATTCACACAATATACTTGCCTATTTTATTAAATCAGAATGAAGCAAGCACAGAGAAGTTGGCTAGCTCATCATCCATCCTGACTCATTTGTTGACAAAAAGCAAGACCTACTCAGTATTCAGATGCCTCAGTCTGACAATCTAATCAAGTAGAAAATGAAGTACGAAAGGAGAATTAAGGGGCAAAAGTCCCTCCCCATTTTTGTTTAGAAAATCTGGAAAATAAGTGGCAGTTTGGGCCCCAAGTCATTATGAAAAAAATCATTTTCCCTTAACAGAAAAATAAATCTCTTTTTCCACAGGCCCTAATCAATATTAGGACAAGGAAACTGAAAGAATTCAGCCCCAGCCTCAGGTTGTATAAAATTATGATTCACCCAAAGGATTAGTTTCGAACCATGCTTTTGAATTCTTTGATGATAGAGATCCAGGAAACTAATTTACAGGTAATTAGCAGATTACCTGAAACCTGAGGCCATCAGTTATCAAAATATCATCATTGAAAGGAGATTTTTTTTTCCAAGTCAGCAGAGGAAAATATCTTGATTTTTTCCACAGAGAATTACTGCTGTTACTGGAGAACTACTATCTGAGTATCAATCAACAAATAAATGGTATTTATCAGATGTGTGACTGTAGGCAAGTCACTTAACTTCTCTGTGCCTCAGTTACCTCATCTGTAAAATGGGGATTAACTGTCAGCCTCACGTGGGACAACCTGATTACCCTGTATCTACCCCAGCACTTAGAGCAGTGCTCTGCACATAGAAAGCGCTTAACAAATACCAACATTATTATTATAATTATGCTCTTTCTTTGTACCTAGCCTTGTAGTAAGAGCTTGGGAGAGTAAAATACAACAGCTGATATATACACATTCCCACCCACAAGAAGCTTTAAATGGGCATTAAAATATATTTTGCATATGTACATAAGTACAGTGGGACTAAGTGAGCCTGTTGGGTAGGCATTGTCTCTTATTTGTTGCCAAATTGTACTTTCCAAGCACTTAGTACAGTGGTCTGCACAAAGTAAGCGCTCAATAAATACAATTGATTGAATGAATGAATGAATTAATTAATTAATATCCATTGCTTAAAGAATGCAAATCCAAGTGCGTAGACATGAGGAGCAACTTGGCTTACTGGAAAGAGCATGGGTTAGGAATCAGAGGGACTAGGTTCTAATCCTGACTCCACCAGTTGTCTACTGTGTAACTTTGGGCGAGTTTAATTAACTTATGTGTGCCTCAGTTTCCTCTTCTGAAAATGGGGAATTAATCCTACTCCCTCTTACTTAGACCGTAAGCCCCATTTGGGATGGGGACTGTGTCCAACCTGATTAACTTGTATTTAGCCCAGTGCTTGACACAGTCATTCATTCAGTGCTTACTGTGTGCCAAGCACTGTACTAAGCACTTGGGAGTGAAAAATATAGCAAGAGACATATTCCTGTCCACAACAAGCTCACATCCTAGACAGGGAGACAGACATTAATAAAAGTAATAGATACATAAATTACAGATATACACAGACATATTCATATGTGTTGTGGGGGTAGGAGCGAGGATGAATGAAGGAGCAAGTAAGAGCGGCACAGAAGGGAATGGGTGAAGAAGAGAGGACTTAGTCAGGGAAAACTTCTTGGAGGAGACGTGCCTTCAATAATGTCTTGAAGTGGGGAAGAGCAATTATCTGTTTGATATGAGGAGGGAGAGCAATCCAGGCCAGAAGCAGGTTGTGGGTGAGAGGTCAGTGGCAAGATCAAGGTACAGTGAGAAGGTTAGCATTAGCAGAATGAAGTGTGTTTATGAAATACCATAATAGGCAACACAGAAGGGAGAGAAGTGGAGTAATGAGGGATTAGCTGGGGAAGGTTTATTGGAGAAGTGATTTTAGTAAATATCAAGAGAAAGAGTCCTGATTCTCTAGAAAACAGGTCTGAAAATAGGGAGTCATTCTTCCAGCAATGAGACAGGAAGTAGGAAATTACCAGTGCACTATCTTAATAATAATAACAATAATAATGGCATTTGTTAAGTGCTTATTATGTGTGAAGCATTGTTCTAAGCACTGGGGAGGATACATGGTGATCAGGTTGTCCCACGTGGGGCTCACGGTCTTAATCCCCATTTTACAGATGACGTAACTGAGCACAGAGAAGTTAAGTGACTTTCCCAAAGTCACATGACTGACAAGCAGTGGAGTCGGGATTAGAACCCACGACCACTGACTCCCAGGCCCATGCTCTTTCCACTAGGAAAGAACACCTGAAAATACACATCTAATGTTTCAAAGTAAAGTCTCAAAAGAATCACTGAGTCCAGAAATTTCAGGCAATATGCCAGTGAACCTCACGGGGCCAAACTCCAAATTTTCTTATCATGCTAATTGCAATTTATTGAGATCTAACTGTGTGCAGAACACCACTGTACCAAGCACTTGAGAAAATAGATACAACCAAGTTGGTAGGCTTTTTCCCAGCCCACAACAACCTTGCAGCCTAGAGAGGGAAGCAGACCTTAATATAAACAAATAGAAGGCCAGATTCTGTCAGAATCATGCATGACTAAGAAGGATGTGACTTGGCTTTAGAGAACCATAGTAATAACCAATTGCTGAATTTAAATTTGTATTAATGCATCAACTACAATGATACAGTATCTATCTATCTACTACACTGAAGTCAGGCATTCTTTGCTCAGTTTCTTAGTAAATAAACCCAAATCCTCATCAACACTCAGAACAATTTGATTCTGTATTTCTCTGATTTTTGAGGAGGAAATGAAAATTATTTTTGTCAGCAGTGATGAACTGGAACACACAGGGAAGGGTCAGAATGTGTTAACGCTATGGATTCAGGCTCATAAGGGAGGGGGAAATTCTTTCCTCTAAAACTATTGCTCCTTCCTTTAGACTGTAAAATACCTAAGAATAAAAATAATAATAATAATGATATTTGTTAAGCACTTATGTATAAAGCACTAAGTGCTGAAGTAGATACAAGGTTATCCATTTAGACACAGTCTCTGTCCCACATTGGCTCACAGGCTAGGTAGCAGTGAGAAGGATTTAATCCCCATTTTACAGATGATGAAACTGAAGCACTGAGAAGTTGCCCAGGGTCCCACAGCAGACAAGTGCAGAAGAGCCAGAATTACAACACAGGTCCTCTGACTCCCAGGTCCTTGCTCTTTCCAATAGGCCATACTGCTTCCGTACTTGTGAACAGTGAGCATGTCTACCAACTCTCTTTTACTGTACTCTCTCAAGCACTTAAAATGCTCTACACCCAGTAAGTGCTCAATAAATGCCATTAATTGATTGAAATATATGTATGCATGCAGCACAGGAAGAGGTGAAAGGTCAGACTAAGTTAGTGCGACAGACGGGTACAGGCTTCTGCCAGAGGGAAGAGTTTTCTGAAATTTGTACATGGCAGGGTAGAGGGGAAGGACCAGAATGCATCAATGTGGCCTAGTGGAAAGAGCCCAAGCCTGGGAGTTGAAGTTCCTGGCTTCTAATCCTTACTCCACCACTGCCTGCTCTGTGACCGTGGGCAACTCACTTAATATTTCTCTGCCCAGGTTTCCTCATCTCTAAAATAGGAATTCAATACCTTTTCTCCCACCCACTTAAATTGTGTCCACCATGATTGTCTTGCATCTAAGTTAGTTCAAGTTCTTAGTACAGTTCTTGGCACATAGAAAACACAAAAATCACACAAATTGGTTTTTGTTGTCATTATTGTTATTATTATAAAAGTCACAGATACCATCCTGCAGAAAGATTTGAGGAGTTTCTTCTTTGAAAACAGCACATTCTGGGAGGAAAAATAGAAGTGGGGGAACCTATCAAAATTCAAAATGAGTATAACACTAGGGAAAGTGCAATAGAAGAATCTCATTCTTAAGTGCCCTCTTACCTTTCTCTTCATTTTCACTTTCCTTTTCTCCTATTTTTCTTCTCCTCTCCCTGTTGCTTTACTTAATTTCCTGTGCACTAGCTCCTCCTTCTTTGGGGGCTGCAAAAAGTATGCAAAAGGTGAGGCAATTATGGAAGTAAATATGGCATTTCTACACTTATTTTCGTATCACATCAAAGACTTCTGAACAAGTTTGTTAATGTGAGAAATTATTTCCTTTTGGAATTCTTCTATTTAATGTGATTTGAATAGTGAAAGGACTTTCCATAGTAACAAGGAGTAGCACAACTTCTATAAGCTAAAATTTTACCCATTAATTTTAGCTTCATCTCACAACGAAAATGAATATAACATTAAAATGAGTGACTTTCCAATGAAAACTGTTATGTACTTAATACATAGAAAGCACTTAAAAAATCGTAGCTCAGTGGAAAGAGCATGGGCTTGGGCGTCAGAGGTCATGGGTTCAAAACCCTGCTCTGCCACTTGTCAACTGAGTGACTGTGGGCAAGTCACTTAACTTCTCTGGGCCTCAGTTACCTCATCAGTAAAATGGGGATTAAGACTGTGACCCTCACGTGGGACAACCTGATTACCCTGTATCTACCCCAGCACTTAGAACAGTGCTCTGCACATAGTAAGCACTTTACAAATACCAATACCAATATCATTATTATTATTATTTTAAAATGCTTATTGGTATATTTAATGAAAAAAATCAAGTACTTTAATTCCCACATATAAATTCAGTCAAAACAGAATTTTCCAGTTCTAGGTACAACAAAATATTTCACACAAACCTGGACCATAAATATATTCAGAATATGGGACATAGAAGGGTGACCCACCTTATGCAGAATCCATACTGATTCTAAAGATATGGTATTTAAAAAGCCGCCAACCTCTACCATCATACTTCTAACTTTCTAAGATTTGAGATGATCAAGTTTCCTTAGCTCCACACTCCAGTAATAACATCTTATCCCTCCAAGAGTTATGATGTGCCATTTGAATATCATAATCATCAATCTGAACTATGCAAGGAATTATCCACTGAATAATAAAAATAGAGTGTGCCTGAGAGCAAATAGTCTCTGAAACTGGAACAAGAGCTTTGGTCGATATATTGTCATAGCAATGCCATGACAACCTAATAGAACTTCCTCCAAACCCAGCAGTTTTTCTTGAGTTTCACTAAGAAGTACTACCCTTGTGGTGAGTCTAGCTTGAACATTCCCCCCTCCTCCTCTTTCCCCTAGGTTTTGTTTAATAATTGAAAACCTGAAACTGCAGCTATAAACAGGCTGAATTGCCATGAGGGAATTTTTTATGGCATTTGTTAAGCACTTACTATACTTATCGTAGTAAGTACAGTCCATGTTCCGCATGGGGCTCACAGCCTAAATCCCCATTTTATAGATGAGGTAACTGAGGCACAGAGAAGTGAAGTGACTAGTTTAAGATCACACAGCAGACAAGTGGTGGAGCTAGAATTAGAGCCCAGGTCATTCTGATTCCCAGGCCCATCCTCTACTCATTAGCCCACACTGTTTTTCAATCAGCTTAATCAAGCCACTTTGCCAGTGTAGAATCCTGACTAGCCAGAACCTGTCCAGCTGGTGGGCAATACCAATCGACACCAAACTCTGTGTCAAGAGAGGGCTCACATCTTAATTCCCATTTTACAGAAGAGGTAACTGAGGCACAGACAATTTAAGTGACTTGCCCAAGGTCACACAGCAGATAAATGATCAAGCTGGGTTTAGAACCAAGGTCCTTCTGGCTCCCAGGCCCACAAGAACCTTATTATATTCCCCTCTGCCATCTCTCCTCTATGCTTGGAATATTATTGAAGGCAATTAAAGCTAACAAACAAAAAGAAAAACTTGCCAGGTTGAAAGCGGGTTTTGTTCACTTCAACCAACTCTTCTGAATTCAGAGTGTGTGTGTATCCAACTGTTGAGGTATTAAAATCTCAGTACATCACCATTTAAGGTTGAAGTAGCTTATAAAGGGAAGAGAAATAAGTGGCACTTCACCCTGGGAGGCTGCATGATGAATTAATAACACAATTTTATCTTTGAGTCAAAACTTTTAAGCAGAAAAGTAGGACCAAAGGTTAGAGAGTTAAGGCATAAATTCAACCTCTGTGTTGAAATGTAATCAGATCCTCTGAGTTTCAACTTTAAAGTCCTTCTGAATCTGTAAGGGTTACAGGTCTGAACAGATCACCATCTTTGGTCGACAGGCTGCCTTATTTTTGTATTTAAAGAAATCAAAATAAAAGGAACTAAAGCAAACAAATGCACAGTTGGACTTTCAAGCCAGTTCTCAACATTTTCAGAGAGATATGTCTAAGCCCTGCTAATACTTTAAAAAAAAATAGAGAGCATTTTATAATTCCATCACAGCAGGTGATCTGTCCCTATCATAGATCTTTAAAATACAGTTTATCCCATATCTGGCAGAGAAATGAACATGCACAGAAAAAGAAATAAAAAGAAATCATTCCATGCAAAAAATCTAAGGCTTGCCTATTCTTATCCTAAGGATCCAGCAATATGGTGACTTGTACTCTGAGGTAAAGCTCACATTAGATATTATATTTCTTATCAAGGTTCATATGCATTAATCTGTCTCTGCCTTCCCTGCCTTCTCTCCTCCTCACTCCACACTCCCCGGTTCCTGTCTCCTAACTTTCTTGCCTCCTCTCCTTGCACCCCAAACCTGTGTGCTTATCCTTTCAACCCAGCGCCCCTAAGCAAAAATCATTTTAAGAGGGAAAATATTTCTTATGGGATGTTGTGGAACTTATCCTCCTTCATGGCTTTTTCAGAACTCCCTAAACCTCCAGACCAAAGTCACTAAAGTCTTAAAGAACCTCTTGCTGGGACCCAATTCTTCTAGGCACTTCCACCTATTTGTGTATTTGTTGGCTATGATCTTAGATCTGTATCCTCACTCAAGTGCCCTCAATAACAATGATAGTAATAATTCTGGTATTTGTTAAGCACATACTATGTGCCAGGCACTGTACTGACTCCTGGGTTGGATATAAGCAAATCAGGGTGGACACAGTCCCTGTCCCACATGGGGCTCACAGTCTTAATCCCTATTTCACTGATGAGGAAACTGAGGCACAGAGAAGTGAAATGACTTGTTTAAGGACACACAGCAGATAATTGGTGGAGCTGAAATTAGAACCCACCTGACTTCTAGGCCTATGCTCTATCCACTCTGCCATGCTGGAGTGCTTACTGTGTGCAGACAACTATCTTAAGCTTTAAGGAAAGCACACTTGAGGTAAGACAGATGATCTCGGTCTTCCAGGAGCTGGCAATTTAATGGAGACAGATAAAGAAAAAATTTCCAACAGGAGAATAAAGATAATTCTCATGGAATTCATGCATGCTTAAATTGCAAGGTGTATGTATGCAAAAATGCTACAAATTGTGGTGAGTGCCTAAGTGCCAAGACAGTAGTTGGGAGAATGTGATCAGAAAAGGAGATTAAGGCTCCCTAAGGGGTGATGGCAACAGGGTATTGAAGTTATGGGGAGCTGTGATCTTGTTGATTAGAAGTGAGAGGGAGTCCCAGGCAAGTGGAAGAGTGTGAGCAGAAGGGTAAAGGGTGGGGAGAGTTAAGAAAAAGCTCAGTGAGAAGGTTAGCTGGAGAGGAACACAGAGGGCAACCTGGGAGTAATGAGAGAATAGAACTGATAGTAGAGGACAGAGAGTTGATGAAAACTTTAAAGCCAACAGTCATTGGTTTTCTGCTTGATTCTGAGGGGTGAGTAACCACTGAAGTTTTTGGAGGAGGTGAAAATGGTACAGTATGATGTTTTAGAAAAATGAACTGGGCAACGGAATGAAATGTGAATTTGGGAGGGGAGAGGAAGGAGATCAGTGAGAAGCCTGATATAGTAGTCTAGCTTGGATTTGACAAACACCTCGACCGATCGTGGTGGCTGTTTGGATGGGAAGGAAAGGGTGGACCCTTGGAAAACACTGGGGAGGAAAAATAGGATTTAGCAATAAAGTGAGTGGTAGAAGAGAGCAAGAAGTTGTAGTTAATCCCAAAGTCTGTGGGTTTTGGGGACTGGGAGAATGGTGGGTTTATCAACAGAGAGGGGAAAGTCAGGTGGAGATATGCCTTTGGAGAGAGGAGGTCAATATTAGACATACTGAGTTTAAGGGCATCAACGAGATGTCAATCAATCGATGGTATTCACTGAGCACTTACTGTGTATGCCCAATACTGTATTAAACACTTGGGAGTGTGCAGTATAATAGAGTTGGAATACACAATTCCTGCCCCAAAAGAGTTTACAGTTTATAGGAGAGATAGATATTAAAATAAATTACAAATAGGAGAAGAAGCAGACTATCAGGATGTGGACTTTAGTGCTAAGGGGCTGGGGTGAGTATCCAAGTGCTTATGAGTCACAGCCAAATACATAGATGATGCAGAGGGGGGAGGGGTGGAGAAATGTGGGCTTAATCAGGGAAGGCCTCTTGGAGGAAATGTGATTTTAGGATGTCTGGCATGAAAGAAGAAATACAGGATTGCCAAGGCAGTTAGAAGTCTGGGTTAGGAAGATTAAATTGGGAATCATTTACATGGAGTTGTTAGTTGAATCTATGGGAGTGGATGAGCTGCCTGACTGTGAACGTAAAGTGAGAAGATTAGGAGACCCAAGATAGGGTCTTGAAATATATCTACAGCTGAGAGGCTGAGAAGAAGCAACCAGAGGGATTGGAAGAGAACCAGGAGAGAACTGTGGAGGGAAGGATGAGGAAGAGATGAAGTTGAGGGCAGAAGTCAATTTTTAATAGCCAGTGATTCCTGAATGACTTCTTATTATTATCATGATGAAGAAAACAATGCTCTATTTCCCCTTCATGGTTGTGGAATTTCAAAAGAGTTACAGCAGGGTTTTTCATTTGACCTGGGAAAGGTTTTGGTGGGAATTAAAACCCATTGTCTCCCATTTATAAGCACAGAGTTCAGTTATTTCTGATTGTCATTCCTACTTGTGTCCTTAAAAATCAATCAATGGTATTTATTGAGCACCTAGAGTGTGCAGATAATTGTATTAAATGCTTAACCTATGACTTCTATCCTCTTCATCTCCTGACTTGCTGCAAATGCAGACAGCATTCCTTGGGGAACAGGTGCTATTACTCTTATAGCTAAGATTGTTGTTTGGGTGAAGAAAATGGATTGGATTAATACAGGCATAGTCCACCAACCAGCAGGAGCATGTTCCTCGAAATGTGGGATGCATTTTCTCACATGCTGACATATGATTAATTAATTAATATCTTACAAAAATTTTGGAAAGATAATATGAAATTCCTTTAGGTGCTGCATGCTGTAATGTTAAACATGACTGTTTAGCAATTGTTTATTCTTTGGTATTTGTTAAGCACTTACTATGCTTCAAACACAGTTCTAAATGCTGGGGTAGGTACAAGTTAATTAGGTTGGACACAGTGCCTGTTCTGCAAGGTGGCTCACAGTCTAAAGTAGGAGGGAGCACAGGTATTGACTCCCCATTTACAGTTGAGGAAACTGAGGCACAGAGAAGTTAAGTGACTTGCCCAAGGTCACACTGCAAGCAACTGACAGAGCAATTGGCAAAGCTTGGACAGACATTAATATGGATAAAGAATTTATAATACATAATTTAAAGATATGTGCATAGGTTCAATAGTATTTAATTCAATAGTATTTATTGAGTGCTTACTATGTACAGAACACTGTACTAAGCGCTTGGAGTGTACAATTCAGCAACAGATATAGACAATCCCTGCCCAATAACAGGCTCACAGTCTAAATGGGGGTTACTGTGGGGGTTGGGAGTGGGGAAAATATTAAAAGTCAAAAGGTCATAGATTGAAGTGCATAGTGGTCTTTCCACTATGCAGTGCTGCTTCTCATTTGTGAAAGTAACTCAAAACATAACAAAGTATTTACCAAGAGAGTCTTGGTAATCAGAGTATGAGTCTTTGCAGGAGGTTGCAGATGTAAAATCTTTTGAGCTGAATGAGATAGTTACTATCTGTAATTAATATTCTTTGCATTTTAGGTTGAATCGCAGCCTTCCTGACTTTTCTTGGTAACATACCTTGTATCAGGTTAATTTCTTTGGGACACCTCTTCACATCTTTGAACTTGGTTTTCCATCAAAACAGTCCTTAATCATTTTTACACATTATCTGCTTTATTAAAAATTACTAGACTTCTTAATCCCTAAATTTTAGTTGATGGTGGAAAGATCTTAACTTCATCTTGAAAAGTGGGGAAGCAATGTGACCTAGTGGAAAGAACATGGTCCTGGGAATCAGAGGACCTGGGTTCTAATCCTGGCTCCATCACTTGTCTGCTGTGTAACTTTGGGTAAATCATTTAACTTCTCTTGGCCTCACCTACCTCATTTGACAAATAGAGATTAAGACAGAGTCCCATGTGGGACATGGACTGTGTAAAACTTGATTTGCTTGTGTTTACTCCTTCCTTAGTACAGTGCCTGGCATATGTGAATTGCTTAGCGAATGCCATACAAAAGGGTTTTCTGCGAGCAAGTCTCCCTAATTGAGTTGCAATTAATTTAGCAGCATAAAGATTTTCCATTTCTAAATTGAATTGCCTCCATAATGCAATAATTTATTTGATTATCTTCTCAGGGGTCTCTTCACCTTGAAAAGTGACACAGTCTATGACCAGAGATTCATCCAGGATCCATTCATCATTAGTTGTTCAATCTCAGCCTAGAGAGGGAGGAAGTGGGAAGGACTCTTTCTGTCTGCAGTGCTCAACTGGAATATTAGAGAAGTTTGGCTTTTGTCAGGGCTGAGGGCATCAAAGGATATTGGTTGTATCCCTGGGGTGAGTGTACTCTGGGTGACTTCTTGCCTGGGGTAAGGTATCAAACAGTACTGTTGATGGAATGACGTTGTACATATTTTGAGATGGCTGTAATCTAGGATACACCTGTAATCCCATTCGCTTCAAATTTTAAATGCCGACTGTAAGTGATATGATCTACCAAGTTCAGAATTTATTGATTTTTCACTTCAGATCAAAGGAGATGTCCAGTTCACTGCCAGAAATATACCCTGCATTGTCTTTCCTACTCCTTATTCAACAGTTTTCCTCACAGCTCAATATATACAAAAGACACGTACTCCTTAAGATCCTGATGACAATGTATACAGCTAAATGGCCTACGCAGTGGCCTACCTTACGGACTGGGCATTGTTCTAGGAGTTTGGTGACCTGCTCTGTAGTGGTATGAGCTCAGGCAAATAACAATCTAGCTAGACTTTAGTTTTCCCATTAAAGTGGGGCTAAAAATACTTGCCTCTCCCTGTCTCCCTGTCTCTCCATGCTGTGAGTTCAAATTAAGCCATATAATATGCTCTGGAAAAATTTAAGTTATTATTAAAGGACATCCTTAAGATTGACACTTTTGACTGAAGAGAGCACGACAGTCGGAAATTAAGGAAGTGGTCAATCAGCTGAGGTCTGAGTTTCTGGTTTCCTCTGGAAGTAGGAACAGGTACAAAAGAAATTTGAAGACTACTGAATCTTTCAGCTAGAAACCTATTATTCCATAATATTTAATATGTTCAACTTCTATCCACCGGCGTGTTCTTCTTGAGCATGTTAGGCTTTTTTAGGAGCTAAATTAGCACTCTTACTCTAGTTCAATATATTTGTAAATATAGTACATTATGTTTAAGATGGTTTTTCAATGAATGGTACTCTTATAGTTTATGTTTTCTTTGTTTCATAAAATACTGTTTAATTTTAACTTGGTGACACGCTATTCTTTATATATGCATGGGTCATCCTCCCTGTCCCTGACTTGATTATCTCTTATTCACTTCACTTAATCCATCAATCAATCATATTAATTGATCATTTACTGTGTTTCTCAGCCACTGCAGTGAGCACTTGGAAGAGTATAATTCAACAGAATTAACAGACCCATTCCCTGCCCATAATGAGTTTACAGTCTAGAGAGGAAGACGTTAATAAGAATAAATAATTAATTTATAATACATAATTTATAGATATGTACATAAGTGTTGTGGGGTTGGGGGGTGGAGAAAATATCAAAAGTCAAAAGGTCACAGATAGAAGTGTATAATGACACAGATGGAAAAGTGATCCAGGGAATAGAGGACTTAATCAGGGAAGGCCACTTGGAGAAGATGTGACCTTAATAATTCTTCTAAGGTGGGGAGCATAGTGGTCTGGCATGTAGGGAAGGGGAGGGCATTTCAGTTTAGGGGGAGGACATGGAAAATGGGTTGGCAGTGAGATCAGTGAGATCAGGGAACAGTGAGTAAGCTAGCACTAGAGGAGCAGAGTGTGTTGGCTGGGTCGTAGTAAGAGATTAGCGAGGTGAGGTAGGATGGTGCAAGAAATTAGCAGAGGCTTATTATTCCCTCTCAGGATCACACCTGGAGAGTTTCCCATATGCTACCAGTCTCAACTAAGAGAGGGAGAGTCAAGAAGAGGCCTGACCATTCCATTCCATTCCATTCCACTGGCTAGAGAGTGGAAGGCAACCTGCTACAAGTCAAAACTCACCTATGCTGGGCAGCAGCAGTGTACTGCTGAGAGAGAGTCGAGGGTGGAGACTCAGGTTTACTGAGCGGAAGGAGGCAATGGTAAACCACTTCCGTATTTTTACCAAGAAAACTCTATGGATACTCTACCAGAGCGATTGCTGATGGAGGCGGGATGTTCTGGGAGAGATGAGTCCATGGCATCGCTATGGGTCGAAGACAATTTGATGGCATAAGATGAGATGGCCCATAGTAAGTGCTCAGTAAATGTGAGTAATAATAAATAGAATTCAAATGGGTCCACATTATATACATTCACCTTTTGAACCTCCCAAGAGGAATGCTTATCTTTAATCAGCAGTCCCACCATATTTGTCTCTTTGGTCACAGTCAATTTCAAGGCTCACCATTCTCACAATCAAGATATTGACTAAGGTGTATCAGTTGTTTTCCAAAGCCAACCACTATTATAATGTGCCTTATCTATTTCTACAATCCTATTATGGTGATGAAGAGAATTTTTATTAGAAATCTCAGAGTATAGAGGTTCTTGATATGCATGAAAAGACGAAAGACTCAGACTAAGGATGTCTAAGTTGCTCTTGGATTAAGATCAAAACCTTGACCAAAGCTGCCTATCCCCTTGCTTTCAGGATTTCTGTCATTGTATTTGGCTTTGGATAAACTTTTCTGTGGAAGGTGATTGTTCGCAGCAGTTAATTTTAAACACGCAGGCTTAGATCTGGCTTTATGTGTGTGAACAGGCCTGTCATCATACATTCCTGGTGGCTCTTAGAAACGAATGTGTCTTTCCTCAATGTTTCTCAATGCTGGGGCAGCAGACATTCCTTCTGCTCTGCATTAATCCAATTACTAAACACCTGCAGACATGCAATAACAGTTTTGGTGCCAAGAGCCTTAGAAATGGTTTAATAGGAGAATGTAATCTGCTGTCCTGCTATCAAGAGTCACATTACATACCTGCCAAGTACTGAGCTAAAAAATAACAATCAACGTTCTTACCCCTTGCAAGAATGTTTGGGGCACATTAAAGAGACTAAAGTGACATATTTTTTCACTCTACTGCCAATGGAGTCCATTAAATTGAACTTCTTGCTAATTTTATTAAAAGCATTTCAGGACTAAAATATTTACAATGAACTTATGATAAAATGGACTTCTTCTGATGACATCTTACTAGGTTCCAAAAGACCCATTAAATGAGAGAGGAATTTAGCCTATACAGTGCTTGAGAACAACCCTCAAAGCCTTATCAGATAAACCATAAAATACCAATTGAAGTGAAATTTTGAAGGATGAAATCAGTTGTTTTACTTGTGCTGCTTTCTTTTCCCAAATAGTGTTGCCATTATTTCTATCTAGATTACGAATTCTCAACAAAGTCAGAGCTAACTCCTGAAACAAGCTAGCCTCTTCTAAGAGAGGACACCTTTGCCAGGACTCTGGTTCTTGATTTGAAGGCTAAAGGTCTGTCTTAATGGGAGGGAACAGTTCTTTAACCTTTTCCTGGGAACAGTAATAGGTTTAGCAATTTTTTTATAGTATTTGTTAAATGCTTACCATGTGCTAGGCACTGTACTAAGTGCTGGAGAAGATACAAGTTAATCAGGTTGGAGTCGGTCCTTGTCCAACATGGGGCTCACTGTCTTAATTGCCATTCAACAGGTGAGGTAACTGAGGCATAGAGAAGTTAAATGACTTGCCCAAGGTCACACAGCAGTCAGGTGGCAGAGCCAGGATTAGAACCTCGGTCCTTCTGACTCCAGGCCCATGCAGTATCCACTAGGCCATTCTGCTCCTCATTTGCCAATGTTTGCCAATGATTCAATGCTGTGAAAAAAGAAAACTCTTTCATGAGCAAAGTGTACATTCTCATCAAGGGAGATGTGGCTGAAACCCAAGGCTGGACAACTGGAGTTTTGGAACCATTGATTAAACTCAGACACTTGACTTTGTGCTTATAAACCAGTTGCCCTGCCTCAGTTTCTCTCCTGGTTCAAATCAGTGAATAGGACAGGGGGTGAGGAGACCTGACTTCTAATCCCAGCTCCCCCATTTACTTGCTCTGTGACCTTCTCTTTATTAATGCCTCTATGTCTTGGTTACCTCTTCTGCAAAATGGGGATGAAGTGTCTTTTCTCCACGCCCATCCTTTAATTTTTTATGTTATTTGTTAAGGATTATTATGTGCGTCGGACACTGTACTAAGCACTGGGGTAGATATGAGATAATCAGGTCGGGCACAGAACCTGTACCACACAGGGCTCACAGTCTTATTCCCCATTTTAGAGATGAGGTAACTGAAGCACAGAGAAATTAAGTGACTCATCCAAGATTACATAGCAGACAAGTGGCAAATCTGGGATTAGAATCCTGGTCCTATGACTCCCAGGCCTGTGCTCTTTTCAGTAAACCATACCGCTTCCCCTTTAGACTGTGAGTCTCATGCAAGAAAGAGACTGTGTCTGATCTGATTGTAGTCTATCTATCCCAGCTCTTATCCTATACTTAGCCCTTCATACTTGCTTAGCATGTATTTCTTCTGATGCTATTGATGCCTATTTATTTTGTGTCTGTCTCCCCCTTCTAGACTGTGAGCCTGTTGTTGGGTAGGGATTGTCTCTATCTGTTGCCTAACTGTACTTCCCAAGCACTTAGTACAGTGCTCTGCACACAGTAAGCGCTCAATAAATACGACTGACTGACTGAATGAATATATCGCTATCATTCCACTGGAGTTTATGTTCCTTGATGGCAGAGACCATGTCTATCAACTCTACTGTACTCTCCCAAGTAGTCAGAACAGTGCTCTGCATAAAATAAGTGCTCGCTAAATATGACTGATTGAGCGATTGATCATTGACTCACCCACAGAGTTCTCAGGGCAGGGCAGTTGGATAGTTGGTGGTGTTCTGACAAAGAAAGGCTACCAGGGAGCAAATAGCTTCATAATTATAGTGCTCTTTACCAAATCAATAGGCACAATTTAAAAACAAGCCTGCTCTGATATGCCGTTTTCTAATTAACCTACACTCCCTGAATTCAAGGTGCACTTTCTTCCAAACTATCTTAAAAAAATAACTGCCACAAAGACAGATTGCTTTTAAAGAAGAAAGAGCTGAGCAGAATCCATATACTGTAGTTATCATCCATGTTTTCCTTGGCAAAAGCAAAGCATCAGTGATAATATGTACTTTGTTCAGGAAGAGGAGTTGGATTGGACCACAAGCCACCTGCAGTTTATAGGGCTGTAGTCACTGGTGAGGGTAATACAAAATGTCCTCCGGGGTCTTCTGCACAGCTGTAGGCAAGACAACCACAGAGCTTTCGCCAGCAGGAGCCTTCCAAAGCTCCAGGGCCATACACGAGCCTCTCCCAAACTTTACATTTCCCCATCCCATATGTAACCTTCTGCCCCTACCCAAAAAGACAGTCTGACAGTAATAATATCAGTCACCCGAAAATGTAACCTCTGTCACGTTAACAATTTTTGAAAACTAAAATGCTTTGGCTATGATTTTAATTAAGACATATCAGCCAACTTGTTTTTCTGCACAGAGCAGCTTCACCTTCCTACACTCTTCCTTTCTCTGGCTAGGACCCTCATAAAAAAAAAAAGTGTGTGGCAGGAGTGGGGGGGCTGCTGGGGGTAGGGGTGGGGGCAGCAGGAGGGAGTTTATAAGCATGCTCATTTGTAGCAGTCCATAGCTATCAATTTTGAACTACCATTTCTGATGACTACAGTTTGAGGATCCAGTTGCAAAAATTTCCCTGTTTAAATTGCTACATAACCAGTCTTCATTAAAGAGTAAATGCTAGCATTTTGCTTTTTGATTTGTGGTTTTTAACTATTTTCCCCACAAACTTGGCAAATAACTTAGCTGGACTAAAATTGCTGAGTTACAAAGGAAATTGTAATAGACTAGTTGGGAGTTTTGATCTCTCTCTACAATGCGGCCCTACCCCTTTTAAAAAATATTTTTTTAGGTATTGCAAATTTCAGGATGATCCAATCTCAGTCAATCCATCCAATGTATTCTAAAGTCATCTGATGAATTCCCAGAAATGAAATAATTTGAATATGATCTAAAGTTTTTAAGCATAATGATAAATGCTTACTATAGAATAGAAGCCTTTAGTTATCTCATGTATACTAGCTTTTCCAGAGTGTATTATTCGCTCATTCACTGTGAGCTCTTCATATTTTTTCAAGTGAGTAGGTTTATAAAGTTTGGGTATTCCATTTCTAAAAGCTATTTCTGTGCATTCTTCCACACTAGTTATTAGCAACAAAATGACATCATGAATTTTTAAAAGGTGAGTGTCATCACATAAACTAAGTCAAGCTACAAATTATGCTTTAAAAATTAGCCTAAATTGGATCAATCTGGCTGGAAAATGAAAGTAGCACTTTCAACTGCGAGACACACAGCGTTCTAAGAATGTCCCAGAATTCAACAAGCTAAAGCAGAACTTTCAAATCCTAGTACTGCTTCTTCCATAACTGCCAAGAATGTCATTTTTCAGTCAATGTCTTAGTGCTTCTGTTTTCCAGCCTGTGAATAATTCTACCCTGGCCCTTAGGAATAATAAAATATATAATAAATATAATATACAAATTTGTATTATAAATATGAATATATAATAAAAAATGGCTATATCAAACTTCATAATTGTTTTGCTGATCATCCCCATCCCTACCCAAGTAGTGCATGGCTCCAGCTTATCATTCTGCTTAGGTTAAAGGCAAGATGAAGGGGGGGGGAGGGAAGGGAGAAAGAGAGAGAAAGAAAACACGAGAGAGAGAGAACGCCAGAGAGAGCTCTCCCTAAATCTCCCTCCCAAATTACCTCGGGTCGCTGGGTGCAGTATCATACTGGTTTCCTGGGGACATCCAAGCTCTTCTAGAGGCATGTTCACCCCTCCCTCTGCTTCTCTAGCAGGGTTTCCTACAATCACCCTGGATTGATGCCATGACAGAGGCGTAATAGAGAGAGAGTACTGAGGAAGGGCTGCTGCCATCAGGGAGGCTTGAGACCATCCCTCAGGGGCAGATCCCTAAAGATACAATCCCCTTTTCTCTGCCCAACCCTTACCTGACCACTCCCTCCTTTGGCCCCTCGCTTACCTGCCCCCAACATGGACCACTGCATCTGCCAATTACAGGCTAGTGCCCACTTAGGGTTTAGTTGGGGCCCTAGATTTCAGCCTTATGAGTCCTGGCATTATTCCTATCCTGGTGAAAAGAAAAAAATGAGGGAAACAGGCTTTCAGCTATATATCAACTTACATATGTTGTGTCTTCTGACCTGCTTACCAGGAAGTTTCTATGGTGGACTTTGTGCAGGGAGATTTGATATTGGTACACATGAGAAGGAGTGGCATCATCAGGTGCTGAGTCAACTCTAGGGCTGGAATCACTGTGTAGGGTTGGACCAGTCGAGTAGTTATTTGTCCCCGAAAATGCTATTTATAGCAAAGTCATCCCTCAGTAGAACACTTCCAAATTGATAACCTGTTGTAAAACAATATGCAAATACAAAAATTCTATATAAGCAGCAACTTAACATTATACTTTAACTACTTCCCCCCATTCTGAATCACCTCTAAAATTACCTTCTCATGGACCAGTAGAAGGAGATGGCCTAGTTTTCTAAACCTGGAAAAATATTTCCTCTAATCCCCTGTATTTTAGAATGCTTTTTAAATGTCAAAGGCTTTGGAAATGTTGAATTACTGTATATATTTTTTCTACAAGTTTTCCTCATCTACATACTTATGAACTCCTTTCATTTTTATTTAATATAAACAGATAAGTGAAGTATAATTTCCCCTTACAGAAGCCGTGATTTTTTTTCTTCCAACTTATTGGGCTTTTCTAAGTGCACACTGATCCTGAACTTTATTATCTAGTCTACTAATTTGCAAGATATAAGTGAAACCAGTCTGAGCATCCAAGGATTACCTGGGGGTCTTTATTTTAGAAGGAGTTATTTATTTTACAATAACCATCACATTTAGTTGTATCTCCTTTCTTCAGTAATGGAACATAAACTGATCTCCTCCAATCTGATGGCCATTGAGTGGTTAGCCATACCTGTTGACATAATTTGGTAAGGACTTTAACGAATTCCTCTCCAACTGCCTAAGGACCTCAATAGGAAGCCTACTAGAGCCAGGTGCCTTATTTTTGGCGAGATATTGCAAAGCTGTTCTAACTTTGCTTTCCATGATGAGTGGTTTAATTGATAAGGAACTTCTTCAAATTCTCGTATATTGATTTCCTTCTGGTATGGTTCCTGTGTGTATTCCTTCCATCTCTGTTTGATTCCACTGGCATCATTTATGATCGGTCCAACTTTGCTTTTAACAGACTCAATCCGAGGACATAATATCCCCTTAATTTCCTTAATCTTCTGAAATTTCCTTGATCTCACATACCAGCAAGGTATTGCTGAAAGTTATACAGTATCAAATGGAGACCAACAGAGAACGTGACTTGCCCGATGTTCAAGCAGAATTCCAGAAAGGACGAGGGATGTGAGATATTATTGCTGCTGTCCATTGGATAATTGAAAGGGGAAGATATTATCAAAAGGAAGTCAGCATGTGCTTTACTGATTATAGTAAAGCCTTTGACCGCATGGATCATGCGAAGCTCTGGAGCACATAAAGAAAAATGGGCATGCTGGAACATTTAATTTCATTAATACAGAACCTGGATGCTGAACAGGAGGCTACAATAAGAACAGCATATGGAGAAAATGATTGCTTTCCCATTAATAAGGATGTAAGATGAGGATGTATCGTATTGCCTTATTCGTTCATCCTTTATGCCAATTACATAATGAGAGAAGCCAGACTGGATGAAGACGAAAGGGGAGTCAGGATTGGAAGAAAGAATATTAACAATCTTCGTAATGCTGATGATACTACCCTACTTGCAGAAAGTTAAGAAGACTTGAAGGGCTTATTATTAAAAGTCAAGGAGCAGAGCAAAAAGATGGGCCTATAGTTGAATGTCATGAAAAAAAAGATCAGGACAACTGAAAGTTTTAACATTTATGGTAGATGGAAAGGAGATTGAAATAGCTGACATTTTTTCTCTCCTCTGATCGATAATAAGTAATAAAGGAAATAGTAGTCAAGAAATATGCCAAAGATTAATATTAGGATGATTTTCTATGAAGAGTCTGGAAAAAGTCACAAAATGTGCCAAAGTAACAATTGCCACAAAAATACAAATTGTCAATTCTATGGTGTTTCCAGTGACAGTGTATGATCTGAAAGCTGGACAGTGAAAAAGAAGGATGGAAGGATTTAAATATGATGTTGGAGAAGGCTTACACAAATACCATGGACTGCCCAAAATGGGTTTTGGAGCTAATTAAACCAATGTGGTCCTTGGAAGGGCAAATGACTTAGATTAGGATACTTCGGACACATCATCAGGAGGACTAAGTCTTTGGAGAAGATGCTAACGGTAGGAAAAGTCCAGGGATAATGTGAAAGAGGCAGAAGATGGGACATTCTGGAGAAAATGATTCAGAAACGAATCAATGACATTTGATAAGTTGTTTAGTGACCATTTATAAAGATAAATTGCATAAACTTTCCAGGAGTTTTGCAACTTCCCCTCCAAGTTTCTTTAAAATCCTCAGATAGTTTATCTCTGAGATTTGTTTATAACCAATATATCAGTTTGGTCTAACATACTGTGGGGTCACAACAAATTTATTTATTTATTTCCTATATTTGATCTGGTAAGCAGCAATGATCATGTGCTTAAAACCCAATTGAGATTCTGGGAGCACAGGATGGACAGTACTCTCCAATAGCAAATCCAGAAGGAATCTCAGTAGAACTGTGGTAACAACGGAAAACAGAGGAAAGCAATGATAGCTTCTGCAGTCAACTTTCACTGCTTTTTTTCCAATAAATCTTATGTATTGTTATTATCACTAGTATTATTATTATAGTATTTATTAAGCACTTTCTATGTGTTGAGCACTGTTCTAAGTGCTAGGATAAAAAATGAATTAATCAGGTTGAATACAGTCCCTGTCCCACTTGGGGTTCACAGAGAACAATGCAATAGAGTGATTATACATGATACTTGCTCACAAGGAGCCTATAGTCTAGAGGGGGAGACAAACATTAGAATAAGTAACAGGTAGGGGAAGCAGCAGAGTATAAGGCTATGGAGTAAATGGGCCATTCATTCAATAATATTTATTAAGTGCTTACTATGTGCAGAGCACTGTACTAAGCACTTGGGTCCTGTGAGAATGGGGTGAATATCAAAGTGCTTAAGGGCTACAGACTCAAGTTTCTAGGCAATGCAGAAGGGCAGACAAATAGAAAGTCCTTTATATACTGGCAACCTTCTGTTTCCCATAGGCTTCAGCCTAGATGGTGATTGGCATATTAAGAAGGTCACTGAAATGATGTTGCCATCCTTATAATATTCCTTTCTTTGTCTGAGAGGAAGGATCCATCTGCTGAGGACCTGGTTAGTGGATATGAGTTCATACAGGTTCTTAAGGAATGTGTAGCATTTCCACAGGACAAATATCCAGCTGGATCCCATCTGCAGCCAAGTGCTATTAGTTGACTGTGAAATCTAGAATCTGGAGTGGAAAAGTGAAGACTGCAACAGCCATAGAAGCCTGAAAAAAACAGTCATTGACATTCAGGTCGAAGAAGCCAATCCCTGGATGGTATTGCAGACTATCCCAGCATTTCAGCCATCACTTAGGGAGGCACATCTTCAATTTATTGACTATTGTTTAGGGAAACCTTGACAGTTATCTCAGCATTTCAAATGAGGTTACATTTGAAATAGGACTGGAGGTCCCTACCCCACAGTGATGCCTCTCAAATATAGGCACAAAGATCACATTATTCCAGTAGCCCCAAGAACCAACAAAGAGGATAGCTTCATGCCTCTGCCCTTTCCTCTCCATCCAAACTGCTGCCACGTTAATACAACCACTTATCCTATCCTGAATGGATCTGGATTACTGCATCAGCCTCCTTTCTGACCTTCCAACCACCGGTCTCTACCCACTTCAGTCCATACTTCATTCTGCTGCCCAGATTATCTTTCTACAGAAATGTTCTGGGCATGTCACCCCACTCCTCACAAACTTCCAGTATCAAACAAAAACTCATCACTACTGGCTTCAAACCTCTCCATCACCTTGCCCCTTCCTACCTCACCTCCCTTCTCTCCTACATTTCAGCTTGTACACTCCGCTCCTCTGGTGCTAACCTTTTCACTGTGCCTCATTCTCGCGTGTCCTGCCATCAACCCCTGTCCCACTCCTACCTCTGGCCTGGAACGCCTTCCCTTCTCAAATTGACCAAGCAATGACAATTTCCCCCTTCAAAGCCCTACTGAAAGCTCTCCTCCTTCAAGAGGCCTTCTCAGCCTAAGCCCCCATTTTCCTCAGCTCCCCCCTCCCTCCGTTTTGCCCTGACTCACTCCCTTTGCTCTACCCCTTCTTCCCACCCCACAGCACCTGGGTATATATGTATATACTTATAATTCTATTTATATTGATGCCTGTTTACTTGTTTTGAAGTCTGTCTCCCTGCTTCTAGACTGTAAACCCAGTGAACCCAGTGTGGGCAGGGATTGTCTTTATTGCTGAATTGTACTTTTCAAGTGCTTAGTACCGTGGTAAGTGCTTAATACATACAGTAAGTGCTCAATAAATACGATTGAATGAATGAATGAATGTATATGTCCAGTGCCAATACCAACTTTTTTTATTGGTGTTTGTTAAGTGCTTACTATGTGCTCGTCCCTGTTCTAAGCAATGGTGTAGATACAAGCTAATTAGGTGGAAACAGTCCATGTCCCCCATGGGACTTACAGTCTTCATCCCCATTTTACAGAGGAGGTAACTGAGGGACAGAGAAGTTAAATGACTTGCCTAAGGTCACACAGCAGACAAGAGGCTGAGCCAGGGTTAGAACCCAGGTCCTTCTGACTCTGAGTCCTATGCTCTATCCGCTAGGCAATGCTGCTTCTCAAACTTCTGATGGTTTGATAATTAATGATGTTAAATGCATTAATTTTACATTCTGTAGTTATACAGGCTACATAGTGTGAGGGAGGAGCAAGATTCATATAATTATTTTCCAAACTGGTGAACTTTTGCTGTTTATTTGCCAAGTAGTAACTATGGCATGTTAAGTACCATAATATACATACCATCTCCTAACTCCTCCATCTTCCTCAGATTTGAGAACAGGTCCTCAAGAAGATTCTCCCAGAATAACCCCCAGCAAGTTGCAGCTTCATAAGCAATTAAAATTAACATTCAAATTTGCACATATGTCTCAACCATTTCATGGTATTTTACAATTGCAGCCTGATCATCTACTAACCTTTCTGTAGGTCAAATCCCCACTCCTGTTTGATGGTTAAGAGCTGTAATAGAAACTAATGATTCCGGACTGATAAAAAGCCATGCAGCTCATATTCCCCTAGGAAAGGTCTTCAAAGAAACGAGCCAAGTTCAAAGAACTCTTTTTAAATCCTAAGCCCCTTTCACAAATTAATAAGACCAAGACAGTCAATTCCAAGAAGGCGTCTCTCATTTTCACCACCAGGGGTTTCAATCATTTCCCAGTGAACCATTTCAGAGACGAGTGTCAGGAAATAGATCTGGAGCAAACTGTCATCTGGCAGTCCCCCAGAAAGGAGTAGATAAATTGATGCTCTAACTCGGTGTCCAGATCTACATTACAGAAAAGAAAGGAGAAAGATGACTTTTTTTAGAAAAATGGAGTGGTGAATAAAAAGAAGATTACGTTATAACATTGTGTATTAGATTTCATAAAATCATCAGTTCATAAGTTCATGGCTTGAATCAAGGTTGCTTGGTATGCCCTTAAAACATCCCAAAATGTGTACTAATCAAAGAGCAAGACCTTACACTTCAGCGTTTCTCTTGCTCCATTAATTGGGTTTGGTATGTGAAACTTAAATCCAGCAGGGAAACAAATGAAAAGACACAATTTAGGGCTACAGTTCCTGAAAAGCAGCCATTCACCCGGTGAATATATAATAAAAGTTACAAATCTCAACAGACATAATGACTCAGAAACAACTAATTCATACCACCAGATCCATTACAAACAAGGTGTTTTGGATACATTCAATAAAAGGGGAGGGAGGACGGAAGTAGAACTGGAAAAAAAGATTTGTCTTTTTTTTTCAAGCAAAGTATCTCTGAGTTATTTATTTCAGCATTTGCCAAAGTAAGAAGTCAATTTGAGATAATTTAGCAGAAATAGAAAACTAGCAAAACCCACCATGTTGATTCCACCAATTCCCAATGAATCATGGGTGATATCATTTCAATATTTGCTTTTTGTCTCACCATCAAGAAATTCCAACAGGTTATCATTTCTTCATGGTCTCTAGCATTCTTGAATTCATGGTCTCTAGCATTCTTGAATTTAAAAAGTTAATTTTTACATTGTATCTAACTTTCCTGTAACACCAACAGCTAGATTTTCAGAATGATCATTGTCTGCATCTCAAATTGATTATCCACGAGATTATCACTCTTCTCTATCTTCTCTCTCGAACATTATGATTGATGTAGGCTAGCTATTTCTAGAAGCCACAGGAGTAGGATCAATATGAGTTTAGTCTCAGAACAAGTAATCATGGTCTCAAACCAAACAGCAGTACTTTGGTTCCACATTTCAGGAAACAGAAATTTAGTTTGGAATTGTCACTGTGTTCCGTACAGCTGAAGCCATTCATCCTTCAGTCAATCATTAGTATTTATTAAGCACCTACTAAGTGCAGAGCTAGGAAGAGTTCACTAGAATAAGTAGACATGATCCCTGACCACAAGGAACTTACAATCTAGCTGGATATCTACTTCATCACCAGTCTCCAGAATCCTTAATGGCTTTTGCATAGAGGACTCCAAATCAAACTCTCCATAGGATACAAAAAGCGTGATTATCTTTGGAGAGGAGAAGTCAGGGATGAAGGGGTCAGTACCAATCTGGGGTGGAGCCAAAGATGCCAGAAAGGGACAGTGGTTTTTCTGTAGGAACCCATCAGTTCAGAGAGATGGTAAATGGACAGTATTAGCTCAAAGGAATCAAACAATCATATGTATTGAGCACTTACTGTGTGCAGAGCACTCAACTAAGTGCTTAGGAGGGTACAATATAACAGAGTTGGTAGACATGTTCCCTGACCACAGTGAGTTTTCAGTCTAGAAGAGGTGCAGACGACCAAACACCTAGAGAAGGGAAAAGGGTTGAAGGAAGTGCTTGCCAGCATGGCATAGTGTATAGAGCATGGGCCAGGGAGTATGAAGGTCATGGATTCTAATCTCAGCCCTGCCACGTATAAGATGTGTGATTGTGGGTAAGTTACTTAAATTCTGAGTCTCAGTTACTTCATCTGTAAAAAATAGGGATTAGGGGTGTGAGCCCAATGTGGGACAGAGACTGTGTCCAACCTGATTAACATGTACTACCCCAGCACTTAGACCAGTGCTTGGAACATAGTAAGAGCTTAAAAAGTACTATTATCATTCAATAACTTTACCACCAGGTTTCAAAACCAAACTTACTTAATAGTAGTACTCAACCTTTCTTTCTCCTATTCAGGATATGATTGAGGATGTGGGCAGGGAATGGGTCTTTCAATTGTTGTATTCTCCCAAGTGCTTAGTACACTGCTCTGCACAGAATAATTGCTCAATAAATACAATTGAAAAAAAGGAATGATCCCCTACCTTTTTTTCACAATGTACCCCCTTCACCTGAGCCTCCAGTCCCAAACCTTCAAACCTTATAAAACCACCTGCACTCACTCTTCTTCCTTTCCTGTCTGTCTTCTTCACCTGCTCACTCTTTGATACCTTTCTCCCTACCACATTTTCCAACATCCCCATTGTCCCTTACCAAAAAATCCCTACTCCTACTTCAGCCCCTCCACTTCACCCAAATACTCACCTTTGCTGCCACCACCTCCTTTCTTGTAGCATTTGGGTAGATATCTTTAAGCTCTGTTACTTCTCTCTATTGATTATTTATGTAAGTACCTAACTATATTGTACTTCTCCAAGTATAGCACTCTACATGGAGTAAGTTTTGAATAAAGACTATTGGTTGATTTTCTGAAGAACACATTGCATAGAAATAGAAGAATGAAACAATTTTGCCATCAGTTGCTTGGCTATTTTTCTATGCATATGAAGAGAAGCATGCATACTCACATCCCACTCGGTGAAGCACTGCAGTTATCTAGAGATAGCTGTGCAATTCATTCATTCATTCATTCAATCGTATTTATTGAGTGCTTACTGTGTGCAGAGCGCTGTACTAAGTGTACAATTCAGCAACAGATAGAGACAATCTCTGCCCAGCAACGGGCTCATAGTCTAAAAGGGGGAGATACACAGCAAAACAAAACAAGTAGACAGGCTTCAATACCATCAAAATGGATAAATAGAATCATAGATATATACACATCATTAATAAAATAGAGTGATAAATACTGTATACAAATATACACAAGTGCTGTGGAGAGGGGAAGGGGGTAGACCAGAAGGATGGAGTAGGGGCAATGGAGAGGGGAGGAGGGGCAGAAGAATAGGGAGGGCTTAGCCTGGGAAGGACTCCTGGAGGAGGTGAACTCTCAGTAGGGCTTTGAAAAGGGGAAGAGAGTTAGTTTGGTGGATATAAGGAGGGAGTGCATTCCAGGTCAATGGTAGGATGTGGACCAGGGGTCAATGGCAGCTCAGGCAAGAATGAGGCACAGTGAGGAGGTTAGTGGAAAAGGAGCGGAGTGTGCGGGCTGGGCTGTAGAAGGAGACAAGGCAGGTGAGGTAGGAGGGGGCAAGGTGATGGAGATCTTTGAAGCCTATACTGAGGAGTTTCAGCTTCATGCAAAGGTTGATAGGCAACTACTGGAGGGTTTTGAGGAGGGGAATGACATGCCCAGACCATTTCTGTAGAAAGATAATCCGGGCAGTGAAGTCAGGTACAGACTGAAGCAGGGAGAGACAGGAGGATGGGAGATCAGAAAGGAGGCTGATGCAATTATCCCGTCGGGAGATTATGAGAAATTGAACCAGCAAGGTAGCAGTTTGAAAAGAGAGGAAAGGGCGAATCTTGGCGATATTAAAATAATGGCATTTATTGAGCACTTACTATGTGCAAAGCACTGTTCTAAGCACTGGGGTAGATAAAAGGTAATCAAGGTGTCCCATGTAGTGCTCACAGACTTCATCCCCATTTTACAGATGAGGGAACTGAGGCCCAGAGAAATTAAGTAACTTGCCAAAAGTCACACAGCTGGCAAGTGGCAGAACTAGGTTTAGAACCCACACCCTTTGACTTCCAAGCCCCTGCTCTCTCCACTAAGCCACATAAAGAGCAAAACTGCCAAAGGCATTCTAGGAGAAGCCTATTTAAAATGTCATTATGGTAAATAAAACAGAAATACATATGTATAGTCAGAGCATGCATGTTTGAGTCCTTAATCCCTAATAATGATGACTAATTTACTGTAAACTTAATCCCAACTAACCTAATTAGAGAAGCAGCATGATGTAGTGGTGAGAGCATGGTCTTGGGAGTCAGAGAATTTAGGTTCTAATCCCTGCCCTAGAGTCAAGGGTGAGGTATGGCTAGAAGTTGGGGAGGAACTAAGGCAAATGAACCAGGGACTAGTAATTGAAAAGACCCAGTAAGTGAGGTACAACAAAATGGTGGAATGGAAAGTCTTGAAGGTGACTGAATGGTTTTGGGGAGAGGAAATAGCATGGACTAGTTGAAAGAGCACAGGCTGGGAGTAAGAGGACCTGGCTTCTATTCCCAGTTCTATCAGTTCCCTGATGTGAGACATGACTTTACTTCTCTCTTAGTTTGTTCATCTGTAAAATATGGATTCAATATCTATTCTCCCTCCTACTAAGGTGTGACCCCATCATGTGAAACAGGGCCTGGGTCCAATCTAATTATTTTGTATCTATCTTGGCTCTGAGTTCAGTTCTTGGCACAAAACAAGCACTTACTAAGTACTATTATTATTATTACACGTTAATAATAATAATCCAAACAAATGTATTTATTGAGCACTTATTGTGTGCAGAGAACTGTACTAAGCACTTGGGAGAAAAGAATATCACCGATTTGGAGGCATGTTTCCTGCTCACAAGCAACATATCATTAATGATAATAGTAATAATAATAATAATCTTAGGAGTGTGATATCTGAGACAGCAAGAAAAATATTTTCTCCCTGGTAATTATCAGCCAACTTGGATGGTTGTCCTGCTGCCATTTTGGGTACCATGAATTTATAACACATACAGTACCAGACATTTAACTCACCCTGGCTAAGGAGTTTCACTGACCAATTGTTTGTGGCAAATAGAATTAAGTTGCTCCATATGGTAAGCAACAAGGCCTAGTGGAAAGAGCACAGGACCAGAAGACCTGAATTCTAATCCTAGCTCCATACCTACCCTGCTTTAGGCTCTTGGGCAAATAAAATGTCTTCTCTGGCCTTCAGTTTCCTCATATGTAAAATGGGGATTAAGAACCTGTTCATCCTCTCCCTTAGAATGTGAGCTCTATATGGGTCAGGAAGTGTGATCTAATTGTATTGTATCTACTTCTGTGCTTAGCACAGTCCTTGACAGATAGTAAGCACTTACATATTAAAAGTATCATTATCATCCCTACTAAAATGTAAGTGCCTTGAGGACAGGGATCATGTCCACCTATTCCACTGTACTCTCCCAAGTCCTTAGAACAGTGCTCTTCACACAATAAATACAATCAGTTACCTGAATAATTTAACCCATTACAGGAGCAATATGACAGGAGCATTACAGATATACATGTATCCTTTGTAATCAATCAACCAAATACCTTTGCCATGAGAGATATTACTGACAGTGAAATTCACCATGGAGGTATGTGAGATAAAGGGCCACATGACCAACAGCCCTGGCTACATTGTTCACACAAAAGAATGGCCCTTTTTGTTCTGTAATGTTTGTTGATTTGCAAGTCTCTACATTGTTTTATCTTGACCTCCTTGTAACACAATCCTTATGGAGCTCCTGCTCCATTTGAGCCACTTCTTTCTTTAATGACACATGCTAGCCTGATCTCTCTGAAAAAATAGACTCCTTGCTTTCATCTGGGATAAGACATTTCTGGCATTATTATTATTATCAACACCATTATCATCAGCATTATCCTTACATTTGTTAAGCACTTATCTTATGTCAAGCATCCTGTGGAAATCATACTTGTGTGACCTGCTTTCTCAGAAGAGTGAGGGACAATCTTTACATCTGTACAGAATGGAAGTGATAGTCAATTTTATTTGGATTGATAGCCACATTTATAGATTGGGAAATGAAAAAAACTTACCATTAGTAGTACCCTGCCCCCCAAACTTAATATGTAGAAAACAGAAATCCTCATTTTCTATACTTATCTCCCAATAACTTTCCAATTATTGTAGACATCAATCAAATAATGGTATTTATTGAGTGCTTACTCTGGGCAGAGCACTGAACTAAGTGCTTGGGAGTGTTGTTAGACACAATCCCTCCCAAAAAGGAGTTTACATTCTAAAGGGTGAGGGAGACAAAATGAATTACAGATAAGGGAAATGGGAAGTATAGAGACATGTATATAAGTGCTGTGGGACTGAGGGTGGGATAAGTATCAAAGTGCTAAGGGATACATATCCAAGATCATAGATGCAGCATTGGGGAGAACAGTAGGGAAAATGTGAGGTTAGTCAGGGAAGATCTCTTTGGGGACATGTGATTGTAGTAGGGCTTTGAAGATAGGGAGAGTGTTGGTCTGTCAGATATGAAGGGGAAAAGAGTTCCATGCAGGAGATAGGACAGGCAAGGGATTGGTAATGAGAAAGGTAAGATCAAAGTACAGTGAGTAGTTTGGTGTTAGAGGAGTGAAATGTGCACGTTGGGTATTATAGGATGTCAGTGAAGTAAAATAAGAGGGGAAGAACTGATTAAGTAACAATCCCCATCATCCTTCCTGTTTTTCAAATCCACAACCTTGGAATTATCCTCAACTCATCTCTCTCATTCAATCTGTCCCCCAATTCTGTCAGTTCTACCTTCACAACATCTCTAGAATCTGTCCTTTCTTCTACACCCAAAGTGGTCCAAATATTTGTCGTATTCCTCCTCGAATACTATATCAGCCACCTTGCTGACCTCCCTAACTCCAGTCTCTCCCCACTTTAGTTCATACTTCACTCGGCTGCTAAGACAATTTTTCTAAAATATCCTTCTGTGCACATATAGTCACTCTAGAAATAATTCTGATGGCTCTGCATCCATCACTGCAGCAAACAGAAACTCAGTACCATTGTTTTACCCCTATCTAATCTAGCTCAGGTCATTCAACCAATCCTATTTATCAAGCACTTACAGTGAGCAAAGGACTGTAATAATAATAATAATAATGATAATAATAATTGTGGTACTTGTTAAGACTTACTATGTGGCAGGCACTGTACTAAGTGCTGGGGTGTATACAAGCAAATCAGGTTGGACACAGTCCCTGTCCCATATAGGGCTCACAGTCTTAATCCCCTTTTTTTGTTACAGAAGAGATAACTGAGGCTCAGAGAAGTTAAGTGACTTGCCCAAGGTCATATAACAGACATGTGGCAGAGCCAGGGTTAGAACCCATGACCTTCTGACTCCCTGGCCCATGCTCTCTCCACTGTGCCATGCTGGCAGGAACTGCATTAAGAGCTTGGGATAGTACAGTCTAATAGAATTGCTTGCTACAGTCTCTGACAGCAAATGGCTCAGAGTCTAGAGGGGAAAAGAGACATTAAATAAATACATCATGTATATATACATAAGATCTGTGAGGCTGAAGGAGGGGTGGATAAAGTTTGCAAATCAAAGTGCAAAGGTGTGCAGGGAGTGGGAGGAAAGGAAATTAGGACTTATTCAGGGAAGGTCTCTTGGAGGAGATGTGGTTTTAATGAAAATTTGAAATTGGGGAGAGTAATGGTCTGTCAGATATGAAGAGGGAGGGTATTTCAGGCTAGAGGTAGAACGTGGACAAGAGGTCAGTGGCAAGATTGATGAGATCAAGGTACAGTGAATAGGTTGGGATCCAGCACTTAGAACAATACCTGGCAAATAGTGCTTAACAAATACCATAATTATTATTATAAAAGGAACAAAGTGTGTGGGCTGGGTCATATTAGGAGAGCAGCAAGGTGAGGTAGGATGTGGCAAGGTGACTGAGTACTTAAGAGTTGATAGGAGTTAGTTTGATGCAGAGTTGGATAGGCAACCACTGAGGGTTCTTGAAGAGTGGGAAAACAAAGACTGAATGTTTTTGTAGAAAAATGATCTGGGGAGCAGGGAGGAGTATGGACTAGAGTGGGGAGACACAGGAGGCAGGGAGGTCAACAAGGAGACTGATGCAATAATCAAGGTAGGCTACCATAAATGCTTGGATTAATATGGTAGTAGTTTGGATGGAGAGGAAAGGGCAGATTTTAATGATGTTGTGAAAGTTGAACTGACAGGATTTGGTGACAGATTGAATATGTGGGTTGAATGAGAGAAATGAGTCAAGAATAATGCCGAGGTTTGGGGTTTGTGAGACAAGGAGGATGGTGATGCTGTCTACTCCCACTAAATCTCCCACTATAACCCAGCTGCACACTTCACTCCTCTAATGCCAACCTCATCTCTTATCAATACAATAATAATAATAATAATAATTTGTTAAGCACTTACTATATGTCAAACACTGTCTAAACTCTGAGGTAGATACAAGTTAATCTGGTCAGACACAATCCCTCTCTTACATGGGACTCACCGTCTACATCACAGTCTTTCGTGATAATGATTCCTAGCTCGCATCCTTCCTAGAATTCTCTCACCCTTCATATCCAGCAAATTAGAACTCTCCTCCTCTTCAAAGTCCTACTAAAATCATATCTCCTAGAAACCTTCCCTAACATCTCATCTCTTCTGCATCACCTCTTCTGTGCTGCCTATGAATTTGTGTATATAACCCCTCAGTCCTTTTGATACCTGATCCTCAACCCCACAGCACTTATAGAAGTATCTTTCTACTGTGTTGTTTTTCTCCTATCTGTAATTTAGTTTAACTTGTCCTTTTCCCCCACTGGATTTTATTCTCCTTGAGGACAGGGATTTTGACTTCTAATTTTATTGTATTGTACTATTCCGAACACTCAGCATAATGCAAGGTAAACAGTAAGTAATAAATAACAATGACAGATTGATCTTCGAAACCAAAGAACATTTCTATAGTACTCACCTTACATAAGAAGCCAAGAAAGCAAGTACAAGGAGGAACTTAAATTCTGAGTCTACTGTTGAGTCTTCTGTCCTAGCTCATCTATAAATGGGTAAGAAAAATAGTCATTCTTTTTGCAATTAGTGCTAGTGCCAGTCCAAAAACAGTTAAGCAATGATTCTGAGACAGACAGAAGTGAAAGAAGATATGTGGCCAGTAACAAGGACAGAACAAAAACAGTTTAAGGGAGAAAGAGTAATAGTGATGTAACTTAATTGTGGTTGCCCAATGCATTGTTTGGATCTTGTTGATTTTCCTCAGGAATGGCTGTCCTGAATTCATTATTTCAATCTGCTTTGGCATCTATTTTTTGTTGTCGTTGTTCTTTGATCAAGTTTCTGTTTTTCCCATGATAGTAATATGGCCCTCGTGAGACTGCATGGAGTCTGTTTCCAGCCACATAAAAATGCTTCAAATTTGTTGATTCTCCTGAAGCCAGTAAAACCCACCTCAATTCTTCCCATTCTCAAAAATTAAGGTTTCTTCCTTCAAATAGTCTCCCAGATCAGGAAGTTAAAACTTTGGTAATGAAAAGAGATACTTATCTGAGATCCAGATTAATGAGACTCTACTGAGATCCTGACAGGCCTAACATCTCATTCTAGGCTGAAAATAGGTTGAGGAGCACAATGGCCTAATGGAAAGAGCCCAGGCTGGGAGTCAGAGTATTAGGGTTCTAATCCCAACTCTGCCAATTGCCTAAGGTCACACAACAAGCCAGTCACTTAACTTCTTAGTGCCTCAGTATCCTCAACTGTATAATAGGGATTAAATGCTACTCTCTCCTACTTAGACTGTGAGTCCCATGTTGGACAGGGACAGTGCTCAACATGATTAACTTGTCTCTACCCCAGTGCTTAGAATAGTGCTTGATACATAGTAAGTGCCTAACAAATACAATAATAATACTAATAATGATCATCTACAGTTCACTGTTGGTGAAATCTAATCCATGCATGGAATTGTAACTGAAAAGACCAATGTGCATCAACATTTCTGTGTGGTGCAGTTGTCATGTACATGGTCGATCTGTTTTCAACCCTGTCATTTGATTTCCCAGTTTTCATGAAGGCTCTGAGCACTGGGGTAGATACAGGGTAATCAGGTTGTCCCACGTGAAGATCACAATTAATCCCCATTTTACAGATGAGATAAGGGAGGCACAGAGAAGTTAAGTGACTTGCCCACAGTCACAAAGCTGACAAGTGGCAGAGCCGCAAGTTGAACCCATGACCTCTGACTCCGAAGCCCAGGCTCTTTCCACTGAGCCACATAAGTGACTTGCTTAAGGTCACAGAGCACAACAGGGACAGAGCTGGGATTAGAACCCAAATCCTCTGACTCCCAGGCCCATGCTCCTTCCACTAGGCAATGCTGCTTCCCTTGTGCCTTCTCACATAACCAGGGGAGCTTTGCTGTTGTAAGCAATTTTTAATGGTATTTGTTAAGCACTTACTATGTGCCAGGTACTATACTAAGCGCTGGGTTAGGTAAAAGCTAATTATGTTAAACGTAGTCCATGTCTCATATAGGCTCACAATCTTAATCCCCATTTTACAGATGAGGTGACTGAGGCCCAGAGAAGTTAAGAGATTTGTCCAAAGTCACAGGGCTGGCAAGTGGTGGATCCAGGATTAGAACTGCAGCATTGCTCCACTCATTTATTTGACCATTCTAGTTATAAACATTTTTATGTTTGTCTCCCCTATTTAGAGTGTAAATTCCTTGTAACGGCTACCTTACTATTACGGGCTCTCGTTATATCCCGGCTAGACTACTGTGTCAGCCTTCTCTCTGACCTCCCTTCCTCCTCTCTCGCCCCGCTCCGGTCTATTCTTCACTCCGCTGCCCGGCTCATCTTCCTGCAGAAACGATCTGGGCATGTCACTCCCCTTCTTAAACAACTCCAGTGGTTGCCTATCGACCTCCGCTCCAAACAAAAACTCCTCACTCTAGGCTTCAAGGCTCTCCATCACCTTGCCCCTTCCTACCTCTCCTCCCTTCTCTCTTTCTACCGCCCACCCCGCACGCTCCGCTCCTCTGCCGCCCACCTCCTCGCCGTCCCTCGGTCTCGCCTATCCCGCCGTCGACCCCTGGGTCACGTCCTCCCGCGGTCCTGGAACGCCCTCCCTCCTCACCTCCGCCAAACTGATTCTCTTTCCCTCTTCAAAACCTTACTTAAAAATCACCTCCTCCAAGAGGCGTTCCCAGACTGAGCTCCTCTTCCCCCTCTACTCCCTCTGCCATCCCCCCTTTACCTCTCCGCAGCTAAAGCCTCATTTTCCCCTTTTCCCTCTGCTCCTCCACCTCTCCCTTCCCATCCCCACAGCACTGTACCCGTCCGCTCAACTGTATATATTTTCGTTACCCTATTTATTTTGTTAATGAATTGTACATCGCCTTGATTCTATTTAGTTGCCATTGTTTTATGAGATGTTCTTCCCCTTGACGCTGTTTAGTGCCATTGTTCTTGTCTGTCCGTCTCCCCCGATTAGACTGTAAGCCCGTCAAACGGCAGGGACTGTCTCTATCTGTTGCCGACTTGTTCATCCCAAGCGCTTAGTACAGTGCTCTGCACATAGTAAGCGCTCAATAAATACTATTGAATGAATGAATGAATGAATGAATTGTGGGCAAAGAACATTTCACTTATTTGCTCTGTACTTCCCAAGCACATATCCTAGTGTGCTGCAACAAATGGACCCTCAATAAATACTACTGCTAAGAATAAAAATAACTGTGGTGTTTGTTAAGCACTTACTATGTGCCAGGCTCTGAGCTAAGTCCTGTAGTGCATACAAGCAAATTGGGTAAGACACAGTCCCTGTTCCACATGGGGCTCACAGTCTTAATCCCATTCTACAGATCAGGTAACTGGGGCATAGAGAATTGAAGTTATTTACCCGAGGTCACAGAGCAGTCAAGTGGTGAGGCTGGAATTAGAACCCAAGTCCTTCTGACTCCCAGGCCCCTGTTCTTTCCACAAGACCACCCTGCTTTTGTACTGTTTCAGGACTTCCACTGATGGTCATCTCGTCCTACACATCTAATGCTGAATACGGCCTATATACTACATTGAGGAATCTGTTCTAAAGCTGGATTTCTCTCCTGTAGTAGGACCACTTCTCTTAGCCTTGTAAACCTTCAACTTTGTATGGAGCCCTGAGGGAAATGATACCCCTCCTTATGGTGACATCTTCAATGTCCTGCCCTATGTTTTTTGTATTCAGTATGTTAAAGTCCCCTCCTTGATCATAAGTGTTTGTGGGAGTACCGTCTGATCCAAATGCTTTACCTACTTTCATGACTTTGATGGGAGAAGCGCTTCCTCAAAAGAATGACAATGTTAGCCTTCACATTTTGGATGGTTTTCTATGCTGTGGGGGACCTCCTCCTCAATAAAGGAAGGGAGAATATCACTGTAGTGTTTTGCCATCTGTGTAAGATTCCCTTCTTATCTGTGATGAGGGTGGTTCCATCTGTACTCTTTAACTGTACTCTTAGTAGTATGAAGAGCTTAGGTTCTTTATTCCAACAGGGCTTCTACAATATTATCCCTGCGCCCCTTATAGGTTTCATTATATTCCAGGAGCTTGATATTTAGCCTTCTTTATAGCTTGAGTACTGCTTTTTAAAAACTGGAGCTTTTAACCAACTGAAAAATACTGGTGGGTGATGTTTCTCTGTAAGAGTAGTACTATCCAAACTTCTCTGCATCAAACAGAAACTCCTTACTATTATCTTCATAGCTCTATATTAGTCTTCCCCATTTTTACATATTGCTCAGCATGTCCCAATTCTCAGTCGTTTAATCCAGTTCACTCTAGAATTTTACCTTGTTCTCAGCTCTCAAACAGTCACTCGTTTTATTGAGCATTTATTGTGTGCAGACCACTGTACTAAATGCTTGGGAGAGCACAATACAACAGATTTGGTAGACACATTTCCTGCCCACATCAGGTTTACAGATTGCTACTCACCTTCTCCATCCTTCCTGTCTCACAAGCCCATATCCTTGGCATTATCCTTGACTCCTCTCTCTCATTCAAAGCACATATTCAATCCATCACTAAATCCCATCGGTTTGACCTTCAGAACATCGTTAAAATCCACCCATTCCTCTAGATCCATACTGCTACCACATTAATTCAAGCACTTCTCTTATCCCTTCTAGATTCCTGTGTCAGTCTACCTGCTGACCTCTCTGCCTCCTGTCTCTCCCCACTCCAGTCCATGCTTCCCTCTGCTGCCTGGATCATTTTTCTACAAAAACATTCAGACTATGTTTCCCCACTCCTCAAGAAATCCCAGTGGCTGCCCATCCACCTCCACTTCAAACAAAAACTCTTCACCATTGACTTTAAAGCTCTCAATCACCTTGCCCCCTCCTACTACACCTTGCTACTCTCCTACTATAACCCAGCTCACACCCTATACTCCTCTAATGCTATCCTTCTCACAGTACCTCAATCTCATCTACCCAACTGCTGACGTCTTGCACATATCCTGCTTCTGGCCTGAAACATTCTCCCTTCATCTATATGAAAGAAATTTTCTCCCCCTTTTCAAAGCCTTATTGAAGGCACATCTTCTCCATGAGGTCTTCCTTGACTAAGCCCTTCTTTCCTCTTCTTCCACTCCCTTCTGTATAACCCTGACTTGCTCCATTTATTCATCCTATCTCCCAGCCCCACAGCACTTATTGATTTATCTGTAATTTATTTATATTAATTTGTCTCCCCCTCTAGACTGTGAGCTCATTGTGGGCAGGAAATGTATCTGTTTACTGTCATATTGTATTCTCCCAAGCACTTAGTGCAGTGCTCAGTAAACAATAAGTGCTCTATGAATACAATTGACTGACTGGAACATCCTACCCACCAAATCTGTGGATGGCAGTCCTCTCCAGTGTCAAAGCATTCCTAAAATCCAACTTCCTCCATGAAACCTTCCTTGAATAATCCCTATTGTTTCACGAAATATTAATCCAATGGTTACATTTACATATCCATACCCTCCTCAGCCATATGTGTGTGCACGTATACAAATATAAATGGAATTTACTGAACACTTACTATGTGCAGATCACTGTACTATGTGCTTGGGAGAATACAGTACAACAGAGTTAAGAAGCAGTATAGCCTAATGGATAGAGCAAGGGACTGGGAGTCAGAAGAACCTGGGTTCTAATCCCGATCTTCACTTCTTGTCTGCTGTGTGATCCTTGGCAAGTTACTTCACTTCTCTGTGCCTCAAATATCTCATCTGTAAAATGGGAATTGAGACTGTAAGCCCTATATGGGACAAGGACTGCATCTAATCAGTTTAATTTGTATCTACCCCGTTGCTTAGTACTATGCCTGGCATACAGTAAGACATAAAAAAAAGAGTTGGCAGACATGTTCCCTGCCCACAATGAGCTTATAATATAGAGGGGTAGAGACACTTTAATACAAATACATGATTAATAATATATAATTTAAAGATATGTACATTAGTCCTATGAGTTTGCAGGTGGGGCAAATATCAGTATATATGACTAACCAATCTGTCATTCTATTCCAACATATTTGCATTACCACCAATTTTATCCTTTTACTTCTTCCTTCTCCCAAATTTTGTAAATAGATTTTATTTGTACATCTCCCCATTAGACTCTGAGCTCCTTGAGGGCAGGGCATATGTGTTTAGCTTCTCTTCTCCTCCCTCCAAGTGCTTAATACAGTGCTTGCCATTTAATAGTCACTCAATATACACCATTGATTGATTAATTTTTATAGGTCTTCCATATCACAATCAAGTTTTGATGATTACCATACCAGTAATAATCTTCAGTATTTACTCTGTGCAATCATCTCTAAAGTCTCAAACACCTTTCAACACAAATCTCACCAGATCCACTCAATGAATAATAAGGACTGTTGTAGCCAGACAGAAATACCAAAGTGATAAGTAATGCCCATTAAAAGAAAGATCCTCATTGTTTAAATGAGGAAAAGAAGAAATGTCTTGCCCAGTACACACAATTTACTGGCAGTACAGGGAAGAATCTGCCTGTGCCTTGATCTTAGCTTCATTTCTGACCAAATTCCAGTGAGTAAACTGATTTCCCAATATTGAGCTAGGCAAAACTAATCTGACTGGCCATCTTCAATCTCAAATGAATAAAGGAAAATAAAATAGGGTTAAACTAAAGCCTGTGGTATTTTGATTAGATCACAGAAAGAACTTCCCCCTCCGCAAGACTGCTTTACCATCAGAGTGGATTGGTGGCCCATTCTGGAAAATTTAGAATTCCTTTTCTGGAGGCAGCTTAGTCTAGCCTGGTTCCTCATCAGTCTTTTCCTTAGGGCCAAGAAATGGACTAGATGAACCCTCATGGCCCCTTCCTTCCTTCTGAAATTCTATCCTCCTCTTTGGCATATCAGTTTCTTTTATGAGAGACAACCTAAACAGGAAATCATGAGAGAGTTTTATGGCATTTCTCATTTCCCCTAGGTCCTGGGTGTTATCGACCACACACACATACCACTCAGGACTCCCTCTGTCAGTGAACTCTCGGAAAGAAACCACAACGGCCCCCGTTTCCATCAGTCTGCAGGTGGTGTGTGATACTAAGCATCTCATCCCTGATTTGTGGCTAAGTAACCGGGAGGAAGACATGACTCTTACATTCTCAGATGTTCCCTTTTGGCTGACGGCATTGGGAACTTGGAAACCTCAATGGTAGTTGTTGGCTCTTGCATAAGTACTGTCTCTCAGACCTCTCACCAAATGTTCATGGGGAATCTGAAGCATTATCAACAAAGGTCAGTTTCTGCATCTTTTAACAGATGATAGCACTTACTCACTGAAGACTTGCCTAATGATTACAAATCCACAGCTCCCAACTCCTTCCCCCCAAAAATTAATAGCACCACATGTTGGGGGGGAAAAAGAATCCAGGGCAGTTACCAGACATCGTAAAAATACATTTTAGATACTGTGATTAATCGCATGGCACATTGCTTTACTTCTCCCCAAACAAGCCCTGTGAGAGATCCTGGCTGTAGCGTGTGCTGCACAATTCATTCATCATTCATCTAGCAAAAAGCAGAAAACGATTACCGGGGTCAAAAATAATCAAGGAGAATGGCCATTTCAATAAAAGGACTTTTTCAACTGAACTTACTGGCCAAACAGGAGAATCTCAATTTCTTCCAGATTTGAATACCTAGCTTTATTTGCCATGCCTGGTCAGCCTTGTTTTCTCCACGAGTCATCGCGGAGGATGACTTTCATAATAGTCTCCTGAGTTTTCTGGACATGAAAAGAGAAGGGAGAACAGAGCATGTAATTACATTTTTTTTAAAGTATCTGTTAAGCGCTTACTATGTGCAAAGCACTGTTCTAAGCGCTGGGGGGATACAGGGTGATCAGATTGTCCCACATGGGGCTCACAGTCTTCAACCCCATTTTACAGATGAGGTAACTGAGGCACAGAGAAGTGAAGTGACTCACCCAAAGTTACACAACTGACAAGTGGTAGAGCCGGGATTAGAACCCATGACCTTTGACTCCCAAGCCTGGTCCCTTTCCACTGAGCCACGCTGCTTCTCTAAAGAGAAGCATTGAGATGATCACTCTGCTGGCAAATGCTTTCTGTGCTCCTATAGACTGTAAGATCCCTATGGGAGGTGAATGTCAACCAACTCTGTTATATGGCACTTTTCCAAGTGTTTTGTACAGTGTCCTACCCACAGTAAGAGCTTCCTTTTTTATGACATTTGTCAAGCACTTACTATGTGCCAAGCACTGTTCTAAGCACTAGGATAGTTACAAGATAATCAGGTTGGACACAGTCCCTGACCCACATAGGGCTCACAATCTCAATCCCCATTTTATGGATGAGGTAACTGAGGCACTGAGAAGTGAAGTGATTTGCCCAAGGTCATGCAGCAGACAAGTAGCAGGGGAAGGATTAGAACCTAGGTCCTTCTGACTCCCAGAACCATGATTTATCCACTAGGCCACGTTGCTTCCTTTAGTCTTTGCCCCTGATTTCCAGTGTGGGATGCGACATTTCACCTCTGGTAATCCCATGGCGCTCTGAAACAAATCAGGGTTGTATGCCACTGGGTTCGTCTCATGCTGGGCACCCACCGAATGGCACTAAGGTTGAATCCGCCTTTACTCTGGGATTCTGGACCCTTAACATGATCCACTAAAGTCCACTGAAATAGACCATAAAAGAATGAAGATCTATTTAGTCCCCACACCACCCATTTGAGGCTTCAGTCTGATGGTGAAAAAAAAACAAACAAATGTCTCTTCATGGGGGTGTACTCATTCCTCTAGGCCATCAGGAGTCCTGCTCATGCACTGAAGAGGCAATTTGTTTAATAGGACCTTAGTGGCCTGGAAGAGTTAATGCAGCTCTGAAAAGAGATCAATTAGCTTCCTTTGTCCCAGATGGATAAGGTCCATTAAGTTTACACCCTCTATTACAATCCTGTGAGTAGTTCCTAAAGTTACTCACCTGGATTTTCATTCTCCCTTATCAGCAACTGCCACGAAGATAGTGGGAAGCAGGGAAAACACTGGCAGGGAATGGTGAGGATCTTGGAGTCATGCAGTTCTTGCCCCCCTTCTCCCTGGCAGCCAGATGATTGAAATGGACATTTCCCCACACTAATTTCTATTGATCCTATAACAAATCACTGACCATTAATAGGTAATTCATTTAAGCACCAAACCACTAAATCATCATCTTTCAACCCAGCCACTCACCCGAGATCCACCAAACCTCATGTCAATCCTAACCCTGGCTCAGAGATGATGCTAATCCTAAATTTGTCAGACTGTTATATCACAGGGTTGGATTTTGTCAGTAATCTTCCTTCCATGTCTGCCATTGTTGATGAAAGGCACTTGTTGAGTTTTGAGCACTAGTGGTAAGATTATCAGCAAAATGTGGCCAATCATTCCTAACTCTTAACCCCCTTCCCCTCTCCAACCAGACTGTAAGCTCTCCTCTAGACTCTAAATTTTCCTATAGACTATGAGCTCCTTGGGGACAAGAATCACATCTATCGACTCTCTTGTATTGTACTCTCCTAGGCACTTAGTACCATGCTCTGCACACAGTAAGTGCTCTATAAATATTGTTGATTGACTGATTAAGGATAGTACTTTACATGCTATTTTTGATTACAAATCCATAGTGTCCTGGTGGTATTGGTGGGGATGTTAAGAAGCCTTCCTTGCTTTCCTGTCCTTACCCATTGGCTAATCAGAGGGGCTTAGACAAGTCACTCAGCCCTAGGCCCAGTTTTTCCACTCACACAGTGGGAATATTCTCATTCCCAAAGGTATTTTAAATTGGTGACTGCTAATACTGTAAAACTTTTGGAGGGCTGATGATGATCCAGACATTTCATTTGCGGCGTATGAAATCAGTAAGCCAGGGATCGAAAGGGATGACTTTCCTACACGGAAAGGCTAAGCCCCCTAGTGGCAGCTCAAAGGAGCCGACCATCCATTTAAAGAGTTCCAGGACAACAACTAAAGTGGGAAAAGCCATGTTTCTTAAGAAACCACCATGCCCGTAGCCTTCTGCCTAGTACAAGGAAAGTACTGGGGACCTACATCCCCATAAGCCAATAAAAGACCCATGAAGGCAGCCTTAGTTACACATAGAGCCATATGTCCACGCTCATCAATCAATCAAACAATGGAATTTATTGAGCACTTACTTTATGCCAAGCACGGTACTACTACTACTAATGGTGGTATTTGTTAAGCTCTTACTATGTGCCAAACACTGTACAAAGTACTGGGGTGGATGCAAGTGAATCGGATTGGAGACTGTCCCTGTCTCACATGGGGATCACAGTCTTAATCACCATATTTCAGATGAGGTAACTGAGGCACAGAGAAGTGAAGTGGCTTGCCCAAGGTCACACAGCAGACAAGTAGCAGATCTGGGATTAGAACCCAGGACCTCCTGACTCCCAGGCCCGTGCTCTATCCACAAGACCATGCTGTTTCTCTAAATGTACTGAGTGTTTGACTCCCTTTTGTGACCCTGATGTGAATGTATCAGAAAGGAAAAACGTCTGTTCCCAGCTTATTTTCCTTTCTCTAAAACTTAATTTTCTTTAGGTGTTTATAGTATATTTATGCTTCTACTACTTTAATAAGAAAAAAAATGAAAAGCATCTGTATCTCATCTTTAGTACCACCAAAGCTACCCATGAGTCATGCCCTGTGCTGCCTCATCTCTGTTTCTTCACCTGGGAGAAAATAACCTTGAGTTTAGATTTTACATCTTACATTTCTTGCCCTACATTAACCCACTGTCCCTGAACTGTCCTACCGTCTCTCCACTCACCAGACTGCAGGCTTATTGGAAGCTTGGGGTTAACATTCATGCCTTCCAGCTCCTCGGAGAGGGACGTGATCATTGCATGATTACCCGACTCCTGGTGCACATTTGTGCTCAGATAATCTGTTACCAGATGTACATATTTTGTTCATAATGATAAATGGATGTACTCGCCAACTCACAGAAGGATTTGATTGAAACTAGGGAGTGAAAGAGAAGAACATACAAATTTCACGGTTGCTTTTTCCTATTAATGGCAAAGGTCGCTATGGTTTGTTTTCATGGGAATCTAGCTAGACTAGCGTAAGGTGTTTCCAATGAATGAGCCACCTGTAGCATGTTAAGGAAAACACAGGAAAGATGGCTTTGAACTTTAGCCATCTCTGTCCACATTATAAATGTTTGTTTTTCATTTGGGTAATTGAAAAACTGTATGTAAATAACTTAAGGATCCTGGCTGGGCTGCAGTGCACGCCTGACCTTCTTCAGTCGCACTCACAAAGTCAATGAACTCGTTCAGCTAGCCACTGGGTGTTTTTTATATTGAACTGAGATGAATGAAGGCAGGCCCAGTTCCCCAGTGGAGCTCCACGCCTTCGAAGTAGACATACTGGTTTTTTTACTACTGAGAACATGTGGGATTGCTTCCGAAAAATGCTACATGGCCCTCGATTCTCACTTCCCCTCCGTTCACTCGGACTACCATTCAATTGAATTTTCAAGGCAGCGGGACAGAAAAGCTACTCTTTCTTTGTTCTCCCTCCTCGGGCAACATCAAATCCGTGAAAAGGATAAAATGTCTTTGTGAACATATAAGTATAGCTTAACGGAACTTGAGAAATGCTGTCAAGTTCTTAATTCCCCTTCAGATACTGCAGTGTGACAGGTCAGATCCTCCATTAATCCGGCAAAGAGGGGTAGGTATATTTTCAGCGATCCAGTGGCATAGAGTGGATAAAGAAATAGCGCCGAGCCAGGATACACAAATAGAAGTGTTGAGTGGCTCGGTTGTGGGAACCTGAGATTCTCTCTATAGACAAGAGATAATTACTCTTCTGACATACATCCAGTGTTTCTAAAGTGCATGTATTCCTTCAGAACACCAGAACACTATCTTGTCAAATACTGTAATAGGAAATCTCCAGTGTGGCCTAGCGAGACGAGCCTGGGCCTGAGACCTGGGTCAGAAGACCTGTGTTCTAATTCTGGCTCTGCCAATTGCTAGCTCTGTGACCTAGGACAGATCACTTCACTTCTCTGTCCTTCAGTTCTGTTCACCCTCTTACTTAGACTATGAGCCCTTTGCAGCATAGGGACTGTGTCCAACCTAATTAAGTTGCATCTACCCCAGCTCTTAAAATAGTGTTTGACACATAATAATAATAATAATGTTGGTATTTGTTAAGCGCTTATTATGTGCCCAGCACTGTTCTAAGCGCTGGGGTAGACAAAGGGGAATCAGGTTGTCTCACGTGGGGCTCACAGTCTTAATCCCCATTTTACAGATGAGGTAACAGAGGCACTGAGAAGTTAAGTGACTTGCCCAAAGTCACACAGCTGACAAGTGGCCAAGCCTGGATTCGAACCCATGACCTCTGACTCCAAAGCCCATGCTCTTTCCACTGAGCCACGCTGCTTCTCTAATAGTAAACTCTTAACAAATATCATAAAAAAAACCCAACTGCAAGCTCAACAGCCCAACTTCAGATCTAGCTTCTTCTGATTGGTGACTGGGTCCTCAGGCAATCTTGACCCTTCCAATTAATCAGATAAGGAAACTGGGGCACAAAGAAGTTCAAAGACTGCCCAGCAGGCAATTGGAGAAGATTAGTCAGTCAGTCAATTGTATTTATTGAGTGCTTCCTGTGTTTTGAGCTCTGTACTAAGCACATGGGAGAGTACAACAGAATAATGGATATGTTCCCTGCCCACAAGCTTTAGAAACTAAGTATCCTCTGACACCCGGACCTATGCTCTTCTGGCTAGACCATGCTGCTTCTTGATCATTAAATCACTCTTCCAGTTAAGCAGGAAGAACCCCAAGATCTGCTGCCCTTTCCAGAGGTAGGAAATACCCCTGGTCAGTCACCACCTCCTCAGTTTACATGGCCCCAGCCACCACGGGAGACAAGTGTCCTACAGGACTTTTCAATCTGATAGAGAATCTAGGTCAAGGTAAAAATGAGAAGCAGTGTGGCCTAGTGGATAGAGTCCAGGCCTGAGAGTCAGAAGAATCTGGGTTCTAACACTGGCCCTGCCATTTGCCTGCTGGGTGACCTTGAGAAGTCACTTCTCTGTACCTCAATTACCTCATCTGTAAAATGGAGATTGAGACTGTGAGCCCCATGTGGGACAGGGACTAAGTCCAACCTTATTTGCTTGAATCCACTCTAGAGCTTAGTACAATACCTGAAACATAGTAAGCACTTAACAAATACAATAATTATTATTATGTTCCTAGAACACAGGGGAAGCAGCATGGCCTAGTGGATAAAGCACGGGCCTGGGAGTCAGAAGGACCTGGTTTCTAATCCCAGCTCTGCCACTTCTCTGCTGTGTGACCTTGGGCAAGCCACTTAACCTCTCTGTGCCTGTCACCTCACCTGAAAAATGGGAATGAAGACTATGAGGCCCATGTGGGACAGGGACTGTGTCCCACCCGATTCACTTGCATCCACCCCAGTGTTTAGTACAGTGCTTGACACATAATGAGTGCTTAGCAAATACCATTATTATTATATCATAACCATCAATAAGCATGGAGGCAAATATCTTCAGATCAGTCATGGTACCTGTTCCATGAGCGGCACCAACCTCAGCGGGGAAAACAGATACATGGAAAAGAAAAAATAATTCCAGACAGGGGAAGCAATTTAAAAAATCAACAATAAAAAATGTAGGACATTAAATAAGCATATGAGTCCTCAGACAGAATCCTTGGGGATGACTCATAGTGGCAAGAAACAGCAGAGTCTGCCTCTCTGCTACTCTCAGTCTCTTTCCTCATTCATTCATTCAGTAGTATTTATTGAGTGATTACTATGTGCAGAGCACTGTACTAAGCGCTTGGAATGTACAATTCAGCAACAGATAGAGACAATCCCTGCCCAATAACAGGCTCACAGTCAAAATGGGGGAGACAGACAGCAAAGTAAAACAGAACAAAACAAAACATGATCAAGATACTAGAATCATGGAGATATACACCTCATTAACAAAATAAATAGGGTAATAAATATTTACAAATAAGCACAGTGCTGAGGGGAGGGGAAGGGGAAAGAGCAGAGGGCAGTGGGGAAGGGGAGGGGAGGAGGAGCAGAGGAAAAGGGAGGCTCAGTTTGGGAAGGCCTCCTGGAGGAGATTAGCTCTCAGTAGGGCTTTGAAGAGGGGAAGAAAGTTAGTTTGGCGGATGTGAGGAGGGAGGGCATTCCAGGACAGCTGTAGGAGGTGGGCTAGGGGTCGATGGTGGGACAGGCGTGAATGGGGGACGGTAAGGAGGTGAGTGGCAGAGGAGCGGAGTGTACGGGGTGGGCAGCAGAAAGAGAGAAGGGAGGTGAGGTAGGAGGGGGCAAGGTAATGGAGAGCTTTGAAGTCAAGAGAGGAGTTTTTATTTCATGCAAAGGTTGATAGACAACCACTGGAGGTTTTTGAGGAGGGGAGTGACATGCCCAGAGCGTTTCTGTAGGAAGATGATCCAGGCAGCGGAATGAAGAAAAGACTGGAGTGGGGAGAGACAGGAGGAAGGGTGATCAGAGAGGAGGCTGACACAATAAGATCAGTGAGGAGGCTAACACAATAATCCAGTCGAGATATTATGAGAGCATCCTCATCCCATCCAAACATCCAGCAATTAGGAATTGCTTGCCCTTACCCTCTTCCTACAGGTAAAAAGTTACATTTACTGAAGCTGAAGCCAAGCTGAAGAGTGCTAAATTCATAAATATATCCAAAGAACTGCATGCTTACTGTGTGAAGAGCACTATACTAAGTGCTTGGGAGAGCACAACACAACAATAAACAGACATATTCCCTGTCTACACCGAGCTTAAAGTCTAGAGAGATGTGTGGTCTATTTGTATCATGTCCTCTGGTCCTGAGACAAGACAGAAGAGGATGAACTAACAAAATCCCTCTTTTATTCATGGTGGTGGCTAAGAAAACTCTGAGAACCCAATGGTCACATGTAGCAGAGCAGAAACAGCAGATGTTAAATTATGAAACAAATCACCATAAGTCAGAACATCAGACCTCTCTCCATTCCCACTGCTATTTTCCAACTCTTTCAGCCCCAAGAAAACTCTACCTAGCAACTCCAACCTGGCTACTGAGCTTACAGAATCCTTTTCTTGCCTTCTCTTTCCACTTCTGTCCAACCTCACTCAGAGCAGTAAGAGCAGTGAAGTGTGGTACCATCTCTCTTGATTATTTTCCTCTGCTTTTGTCTCACCTTTTTGTCTCTTTCTCTTCCACTCTACAATGTTTATCATTCCTTACCAAAGATCAAAAAGGCAAATGAGGTCTAGTCAAAAATATCCATCAATTTATCAGTGGTATTGTTTGAGCACTTACTGTGTCAGAACACTGTACTAATTGCTGAGGAGGGTACAGTATAATAGAGTGGGTAGACATGATCTCTTCCCATAAGGAGCTGGCAGTCTAGTAGGAGAGATAGGCATGAAAACAAATTACAGGTAGAAAAGCAGCAGAGAATAAAGATAAAAGCATAAACATCTAGGAAATGCAGTGCTATTGCTAAGAGTTTTACTTTTAATCTTTGTCAAAATGATATCCTCCCCACTGTTCTACCTCCCTTGGGCTCAGTCTGATTTTTTTCAGACAACCAGCCTGGGCGAAATTCATCTGGGCAAACTTTACACCAAAGGAAGAAACTATTCCAAAAACCTATTATGTCTTCTCATTATCTAAAGGGCCAGAACTGGCAGAAAAGAAAGGGAGAGCGGAAATATTGACTAAGTTCCCAAAACACATTTGAATCAGAAAATAATTCCAGGATGAGGAGGCCCCAAACCCACCATTTTAAAGAGTACTTTTCCCCTTGTATCTACAAAACTTGGAGAGTTTTTAGAAGGAAAAAAAAAATCACCAACTGGTTGTCCATTTAGGCTTTCCCAAAATGTGTCCAGCTCTAGTTAAGAGTAAGTCCAAATAAAATGTTTCACACAGCTCTGACTGCATCATGCTAACTGAACTAATATCAACAATTACATCAGAAAAACTGTGTTTACCTTGGTTCTACTCCACCCAAAATGGGTCAGAAATGATGTTAAACATTTGCCTGTCATTACTGCTTAGAAGGACAAATAATTTTACAGGTGGAACTCAAAATTCCATCCTTCTGCAGTGTTAAATATTCTTCCCTTGGCCACTGGAATCCAGAACATTTTCTAAATGAAACCTTTATTCACTAAGTGGCTTCCACTTATTTTCAAAACCCTGGCCACTCTCAGATTAAGGGCACAATGGAGTGGATTGATAGATACAAAGTCAAGTAAAATTTCATTCATCATCAGTCTGTTACCTCAGGTCGCAGATAGAATTCCTCCAAGAATTGATCAAGACACTGAAAAGAGAAGCAAAATGTTCTATTTTAATAAGCCAATTGGTCCAGACTTCATACAATATCATTTCAGTCTAGAATTTTCACCAGCAGTGCCAAAAAAATCAAACAGAAACATTACATGACTTTTACTTTGCTTTTACTTTCCTAAGAATAACCATCTTGTTCCAGTTGCAGTTACCAGTGGAGAAGTAAAGGAATTACAAGTTAGGAGTTTCAGCTGCCTCTGGCTGCCTTATTTCCAATTACATTTAAAGTCTTAGGGACATTATGCCAGGTCTACATGGCACAAAATGAAATGTGAAGTTGGCACACCCACTGAATTGGGATGAAGTTGTCAGCCAATCTTAATAATTGAGCCAATGAAAAAACCTTTTTCTCAATAGCATGGTCTTTTCACCTGGATTATCTGGTTAAGCACTCAATTCTTCCCTTCTTTTGTCTTATGCCTGAGCCAGTTTGAGGATAGAATGAGGTCTGTAACTGCCATCATCTACACACACACACACATAAATAGTATTTACCAACACTGGTGGGTCAGCAATAGTATGGGCTCTGCCATTTCCATGCCCTGAGAGCCAGAGGCTTTGAAAGACCAGGAGAAATTGGTTAGGGTAAATAGAATTACGGAAGAGGAAGCCAGGATGCGATGGCCAAGGATGTGATAGAGAAGGACTGTGACCTAGTGGGTAGAGCAGGAGCCTGAGAATCAGAAGGAACTGAGTTCTAGTCCAGGCTCCACCACTTGTCTGCTTTGTGACCTTGGGCAAGTCACTTCACTTCTGTGTGCCTCAGTTACCTCATCGGTAACATGGAGATTGCAACTGTGAGCCCCATGTGGGACATGGACTGTGTCCAACCTGACTACCTTGTATCTACCTCAGTGCTTAGTACAGTGCCTGGCATGTAGTAAATGCTTAATAAATATCATGAAATAGAAATGGCAAGTTCTATTGGCCCCCACACTTAGGAGATGGTGGAAGAAGTCATTAGAACCACTCCATGGTGTCCCCTCTCTGAGGGAAGTGTTGAGACTTACATAACCAATCAGTCAGAAGAATTGGGGTGGAAGTACAGGGTTCAGGTTGGAGAAAGAAAGACCTTCAGCCATCTTGAGGCAAGTGGTTGGCAAGCTGTGTGCCAGGGAGAACAGAACAGGAGAGGGCTTGTGCTGCCTGTTCAAGAGGGATCCAGGGCACTGGGAGGGATCTGAGAGGATACCTGGGAGTTCAGAATCAAGCAGTTAGGACTCGGGGGTAGTGAAGCTCCTGCCCCTTTGGAGGAGATGAATGTGAGGACTGGGACCCCTACAGGAAAGTATAGAGAGTTCTGGATGGGGAAGTAGTAGATACAGGGAAAGTGAGTTTGAACTGGATTTGTTTTCATTAGTTAGAAGAATGAATCAAAGATTTTTGGAAGCTCATATTTTTGTGTCTGCCTGCAGTAGGGTCTGGGAGAGAAGCTCCAGGAGCTGGGTAGACATGTGGATTTGGGGAACCACGGGATTAGGAAGGAAATCTTTGTCTGTGGGATTCCTGCAGCCAACCCTGGGAGGAGAGTAGTAGGCTAGTACCCAGTAAGCTCTACATCTTCGAGGAGGTGCCTAGGGTGCACTGAGCAGGATGCCTCTAAAACTATGTCAGAGGAATGGGATAAATGGATGGTTGTAGGATCCAGTGGAGAGTATCCAAGGTCCAGGTGTTCCCAGAGTGACTTCAGGGGCTCTTTGGGCCAGGATTTAGGGCTGGGAATCCCTGCAAATGTGTCAGAGGACAGCCCCTAAAGTCAGGACAAGGCAGCTGCTCAGCTTTCCTCTTCTGGGAACATTGCCATCAATTCCTCCTGGGCCACATAGGCCTCCCAGGTGCAATGAGTACTGTGTCCCTTCCTCTGTGCACTGTGCACCACTCTGCCAGGAGACAGACCTCAGGCAAAGAGGGAAACAGATGAAAGGAGAGGAAGGGGAGAGGTGGAAAGGGGAGAGAGAGAGAGAGAGTGAGAGAGGGAAGAGAAGCAGACACAAGGAAGCAGGGCCTAGTGGAAAGGGCACAGGCGTGGGAGCCAGGAGACCTGGGTTCCAATCTCAGCTTTGCCACCTGACTGCTGTGTGACTGAGAGCAGGATATTTGATCACTCAGCACTTGAGTTTTTTCATCCTGGGTTGAAAGACCAATTCTTCCCACTCCCTTAGGCTCTAAAGCGTGGGAGGATCAAGGACTGTGTCCAATCTGCTTACATTGTAGCTACTTCAGCATTTGGGAAAGTGTTTTGCTCATAGTAAATGCTTAACAAATGCCACAATTATTATTAATATTTTCCCTTGGCTATTACCTCAAAACTCTCAACCGTCTTTCTCCATACACTAAGCACAGCCCTTACTCTTCATTATCCCTTAATCTCACTATCCCTTGCTTTTACCTGTCCTGCTTTGCCCTTGTCTGGAACTCCCTCTCTCTTCATATCTGTCAGTCTCAATCTTCAAAACCCTTCTGAAGTCCCATGACCTATAGGAGACAATCTCTGTAAAACCTTCCAGCTTTCCAGATAAAGCCCACGAATACCCACCCTTAGCATAAAATGAGGCATGCATGTAGGGTGGGCATAGGTGTCCATAATGCTTAATGTACATTTTTATTATTAATGTATACTACTATGACTAATAATAATAATTATTTAAATGCTTGTATTGTGGCAAGCAGTGTACTAAATCCTGAGGTAAATACAAGATAATCAGCTTGGACAAAATCCTCATCCCACATTAGGGAGGGCAGGTATTGAATCCCCATTTTATTGATGAGGACACTGAGGAACAGACTTTAAGTGACTTTATAATAATAACTGTGGCATTCGTTAAGCACTTTCTATATACCAGGCACTGTACAAAGTACTGGGGTAGAGACCAGAAAATCAGGTTGGACATAGTCCCTGTTTACTATGGGGCTAAGAGTCTTAATCCCCATTTTACAGATGAGAGAATGGAGACACAAAGAAGTTAAGTAACTTGTCCAAGATCACAAAGCAGAAAAGTGGAGAAGCCAGGATTAGAACCTAGGTCCTTCTGACTCCCAGGTCCATGCTCTATCAACTAAACTACTTCTCTATCTATAGAGAAGCAGCATGGCTTACTGGAAAGAGCCTGAGCTTGGGAGTCAGAGGTCATGGGTTCTAATTCCGGCACTGCCACTTGGCAGTTGTATGACTTTGGGCAAGTCACTTAACTTCTCTGTGCCTCAGTTGCCTCATCTGTAAAATGGGGATTAAGACTGTGAGCCCCACGTGGGACAACCTGATTACTTTGTATCTACCCCAGCACTTAGAATAGTGCTTAGCACATAGAAAGCGCTGATCAAATACCATCATTATTATTAAGCCACACTCTGACGTGCCCAAGATCACGCAGTAGGCAAGTAGAGGAACTAGGATTAGAACCTAGGTCCTCTAACTCTAAGGCCCATGCCCTTTCCATCTGTTGACACTGCTGTTTTACTTATCCTGCTTTACTCTTAAAAATTGCAATACTCTTCAAAAAATAAGAAAATAATATTTATTCATTTATTGATTCAATCATTTTTATTAAGCACTTACTGTGTGCAGAGCACTGTACTAAGTATTTGGGAAAGTACAATACAGAAATAAAGAGAGATAATCCCTGCTCACAACAAGCTAACAGGCTGAGGGGAGACAGACTTCAATACAAATAAACAGACATCAATATAAGTATACATAAGTGTTGTGGGGTGGAGAGAGGGGAGAATAGAAAGGGAGCAAGTCAGGTTGATGCAGAAGCGAGTGGCAGATGAGAAAATGGGGAGCAGAGTCTGGGAAGGCCTTTTGGAGGAGATGTGCCTTCAGTAAGGCTTTGAAGGTGGGGGAGAGTAATTGTCTTGTCGGATTTGAGGAGGGAAGGTACAGAGGTAGGCCAGATGTAGGACTTGGGCCCGGGATCAGAGGTGAGACAGGTGAAAATGAAGCACAGTGAGAAAGTTACCACCAGAGGAGCCAAGTGTGTTGGCTGGGTTGTAGAAGGAGAGAAGCAAGATGAGGTAGGAGGAGGCGAAGTGATGAGTACTTTAAAGCTAATGATGAGGAGTTTTTGTTTGATACAGAGATGGATAGGCAACCACTGTAGATTTCTGAGGATGGGGGTGACATGTTCTATGAATGTTTATGTAGAAAGATGATCCGGGCAGTAGAGTGAGCACTTGGGAAAGTACAAGACAGTAGAGTTGGTAGATACAATCCCTGCGCACTCTTTAAGAAATACACAGCCGATTGTATAGTTGTTGCAAAGGAGAGGGTGACTAAGGAAAATAAGGGCATAGTCAGGGAAGCCCTCTCAGAGGAGATGTGATTTTAGGAGGGGTTTGAAACTGGAGAGAGTGATGGACTGCCAGAAGGGATAGGGAGATCCAGGCTAAAGAGAGGATATGGGCAAGGGGCTGGCAGCAAGACAGAAGAGAACAAGGAAACAGAGTAGTTTGGCGCTAGTGGAGTGAAGTGTGCAGTTTGAACTGTAGTAGATCAGCAGGGTAAGATAGAAATGGGGAGAGCAGATTGAATACTTATTTAAAGCCAATGGTAAGGAGTTTTTTTAGATGAAGAGCTGGGTGGACTGCCACTGGGGATTCTTGAAGATCAATCAACTAATCAATCATATTTATTGAGTGTTTATTGTGTGCTGACACTGAATTAAGTGCTTAGGAGAGTAGAATATAACAAATTTGGTAGATATGTCCCCTGCATACAAGAAGCTTAAAGTCTAGAGGGGGATACACATGTGAAAATTAATTATAGCTATATACATGAGTTACGGGGCTGAGGGGGAGGTGAATAAAATGTACAAATTGAAAGGCAAGGGTGGTACAGAAAGGAGAGGGAGTAGGGAAATGAGTGCTTAGATGGGGAAGGCCTCTTGGAGATGTGATTTTAATAATATTTTGAAGGTGGGGAGAGTGATCATCTATAGGATATGAAGGGCAGTGAATATGATTGTTTCATTAATCACGGCTTTCCAGTGGAAACTCAGTCTTGAGACCAGTCTCAACTGTTGTACCAAGATTACAACCACAGCAGTGCTGGCTCCAGGTAAAACAGCAAGACTCCTGCACTGCATGGCTTTCCACAGCAAGGGCCATCTCTCTATAATCCCTATTTACAGAGATATACTTTTACCCAACTTAACCTTAAAATCAATTCGCAATTTTCAAAATATCATTTCTATCAAATCACCGTACCTCGATTTCATCTATCTCACCATTGATCTCTGGCCCACATCCTGCCTTTGACCTGGAATGTTCTCCCTCCTCATATCAATTGATAAATACCCTCACCACCTTCAAAGCCTCATTAAAGGCATGTCTCCTCCAGAGATCTTCCCTGACTAAGCCCTCTTTTCTTTTTCTTCAACTTCCTTCTCCATTGCCCCAACTTGCTCTCTTTATTCATTCCCCCTTCCAGCCACAATGCACTTAGGTACACATCTATAATTTAGTTATGTTAATGTCTGTTTCCCCTTCTAGACTGTAAGCTCACTGTGAGCAGAGAATGTGCCTATTATATTGCTATATTGTACTCTCCCAAGCATTAAGAACAGTGCTCTGCACGTAATAAGCACTCAATAAATGACTGACTGACCTGTCCTTGATAACCGCAAGGTGAACACAAGATCTGGTGAACAACTAAAAAAAAAAATCCAAAACCCGAGGTCCCAGATTATAAGAGAACCCATATGTCAGCTATGGTTCACAATAAGGCTATAGTGGGAAATTATATTGGCAGTCGCAGAGACATGGAGCCTGCATCATCACTCCAGACATTTGGGGGATCTGAAGTCTTAGTAACATAAGCCCTCATCACACTGCATCACTAATACTAAATATCCCAGAAACTCTTGAGGTACAGAAGGAGGTTTTCTTTTCCTTCTTCCTTGTTCAGAAGTAGTTAAATAGAACCATACTTCACAGTAACTCATTCTAAATTAAAGGTGATTCCCATTTTGGAGTAAATTAATAATGAAAATAAACACTTGTATTTGTAGAGCACTTTCACTTTTCCAAAGCACTTTTACAACTGTTAGTTCACAATACCGAACTGCACTGTATCTACTCCAGTAATTAGTAAAGTGCTTGGTATAAAATAAACTCCTAACAAATACCACAGTGACAATTATTATCATTATGCTTATTACTAACATCACTGTGAGATGGGGTAAGGGTTATCATCTACATTTTATAGATGAGGAAATGGAGGCCCAGAGATGTTAAATAAATTGGCCAAAGTCACAAAATATAGGCAAGTGGCAAACCTGGGACTAGAACCCAGGAGCTCTTAATTCCCTGGTTCATGATCTTTACACAAATCCATACTGTTTAAGAGCCAATCCGGTATTAACAATGGAGTGACTTCAGATTATTTGAGGGGAGGCAGGTAATGAAGGAATTAAAATTAAAAAAACCCTAAAACTAGATCTAAGTCCTTTGCAGTATATGTATAATTCACTGCTCTGGATAAGAACCAGTCTATAACTAGGTTTATATTACCAAAATATAATGTGTTGTTACAAAGATTTCCAAAATATCATAATAACCAGGTAATTCCCTCCATTCCCTCCTTCACTTGGATCTTGCAGATCCGGCTAGTGTACTTTCCAGCCTCCATAAAGATGTGAGGGCTACACAATACCAAATGAAATGGATGTCTGCCAATCATCTGATGAAACTGGCCAGTGTAGATAGCCAATAAATCTGGAAAAGTCTGGATAAATTGGTCCTAAACACTTCTTTATTCAGTTATCTTGGCAGTTCAGTAGAAGGTTGCATGACTGTAAAGTATATCGGGGCTATTTAAACCTGATGTAAGGGAAGTATGAGATGGGAAAGTTGAGAACTCTTTCTAATAAATTAGATATCTATGTACTGCATTTTAAAACATTTGAAAGCCAATGCTTCTGATGTTCATGTAAATATCAATATATTTGAAAATACTAAATGTGTCAGTTATCATTGTGTCCTGTTTTGTGGCATTCATATTTCCTCGTGTACTTGGTGATGTATACTATAGCGGTTCTGTTGCTTTCACCCAGATTTTACCTGTGCCTGCTGATTTTTTTCTGCCTTTTCTGAATACATTAAACACTCAGAAGTGTTCATGGAAGAAAAGTGCTCATCAAGGGGAAACAACTAACAAAATCATCAGGAATAAGTTAATGGTAAAACCTGTGTGAATATTAGGCCAAATCTGTTTTGTCTTCTGTATTTTGATCAATCAGTGGCATTTACTGAGTACATACTGAGTGTGCAGAGCACTGTAGTAAGCACTTGGGAAAGTACAATAGACTATGGAGACATGATCCCTGCCCAAAGGGAGCTTACAATTACAGAGAGAGACAGACATTAAAATAGATTACAGATGCGTATAGAGTAGAATATAAGAATATCTACCTAAGTGTTTTGGGGTTGGGTTGAGTATCAAAGTGCTTAAAGTGATACACAGCCAAGTTCATATTTGAAGGGGGGTAGGGGTGGTGGTGGAGATAGGATAAAGAGCTTAGTTTGGAAAGGTCTTTAAGAAGAGATGTGGTTTTAGGAGGGTTTTAAGGAGAGAATGATGGACTGTCAGATATGAAGGGGGAGGGAGGAAGAATGTGGGCAAGGGGTTGGTGATGAGATAGACCAGACCAAGGTACAGAGAATAAGTTGGTGTTCTAGAAATGGAAAGAGTAGATTGGTTTGTAGTAGGAGATCAGCAGGGTAAGGTAGGACAGTGAGAGCCAATTGAATGCTAATTTAAAGCTGATGGTAAGGAGTTTCTGCTTTATGCAGAGGTGAATGGGGAGCAATTGGAGGTTTCTGAAGAGTGGGAAAGGCATGAACTGAACTACAGCCCACCCAATGCAGTTCTCCATTCAGAAATCATTTGAAATGCTGTACCAAAGTTCATGATTGAATATTACTGGCAAAGATTCACCTATTTCATGATCTGAATGGATAATTTAAAAAGGGCTCTTTTAAGACTTACCTTAGCCATGTGCTAATCTTTGGATCTGTGGCCAATGCAAAGAAATTCTCAATAATTTCCAGTAAGGCAGAGAGAAAGACTTTCACTCAGCAAACCAGAAATGTTGACACAGCATCTGTAAAATGCATGGGAACCGTTTCCAAATTATTAAAGATAATATTAGTGATACCCAAATAAAAACTTGCCATGTGAGGAAGGGGATCTTTGCCGACTATATGGACAAGCTATAATAAAATATGGAGTTCAACAGAAGTCCAAGAAACAGTCAACACTGACAAGAAAAAGAAAAAGGATATAATATCCAAGTCCTATAGGGAAAATGTTTACTACTTGATGATGGGTGGAGATTCACTGTAAAAGTGAGAAGCTGTTGATTAGAGTAGGAATGGATGGCAGATGGGAACTAAGACCCCATAATAATGATGAAAACAATAATAATAATAATAATTGTGGTATTTGTTAAGTGCTTCCTATGTGCCAGGCACTGTGCCAACTGCTGAGGTAGATAGAAGGTGATAATAATAATAATAATAATAGTGGTATTTGTTAAGCTCTTACTATGTGCCAAGCACTGTCCTAAGTCCCCTAAGCTCTGGGGTAAATGCAAGGTAATCAGATGGTCCCATGTGGGACTCACAGTCTCAATTCCCAATTTACAGATGAGGTAACTGAGCCAAAGGGAAGTTAAGTGACGGTCACACATCAGACAAGTGGCAGAGCTGGGATTAGAACCCACGACCTCCAACTCCCATGCCCATGCTCCTGCCACTAGACCTTGCTGCTCCAATCAGGTTGGATACAGTCTCTGTCCCACATGGGACTCACCATCTTAATCTCCATTTAACAGATGAGGTAACAGAGGCATGGAGAAGCAAAGTGACTTGCCCAAGGTCACACAGTAGACAAGTGGCAGAGCTGGTATTAGGACCTAGGTCCTTCTGACTCCCAGGCCTGTGCTTTATCAACTAGGCCATGATGCTTCACTGCATGGCTAAGGCCTCCACATGGCCAGGAACTCCAGAGTCCACCAAAGACTGGCCAAAGGCCAGGGAGGCCTCCCTCCTCCCACCGGCACCTCTGGGCCAAGCCAGCCTGAGAAACATTTCAAATGCCAGGAAGGCTATGGGGGTTTCTCACTGAGGACTGTTTATCTAGAGAAGGAAGTATTCAAGAACTGCTCCGTCCAGGGACATAAGTCTTGGGAGTTTGGATTGTTGAATGTTCCTTGGTTTTCACTGTTGATTGTTCCGTGTGTCTGCCCCACTTAGACAGGGAGCCCCAAGGAGCCAGGGATTAAATCTAAATTGGTTTTCCTGAAGTTATCCCATGGTGTAATGTAGAGCTTTGCAAACTGTAAAAGCTTAATAAATGTAACAACAACATCAAGACTGAACTAACCAATATGATACTTGGACATCTGATCGGTGCTCTCATCAACCGAATGAGGTGTGGCCTGAGCTGCTGCAGACTACAGCTTTTCCAGTGGGCAGCCAGGGCCTGGCAAAGACCATTCGAGCAGACCATTCCAGTTCAGCTGATGTGCATACAGTAGGGCACGACACAACACAACTGTCTCTGCACACAGCAAACACCCTCATGTACATATGAGAAGCAGCATGCCCTAGTGGACAGAACATGAACCCTCTAGAATGTAAGCTGGTTATGGATAGGAAATGTGCCTGCTTATTGCTACACTGTACTCTCTCAAGCGCTTAATAAAGTGCTCTACACACAGTAAGTGCTCATTAAATGCAATTGAATGATGAATGGGAGTCAGAAGGATCTGCATTCTAATCCCAGCTCTACCACTTGTCTGCTGTGTAACCTTGGGCAAGTCACTTTGCCTCAGTTACCTCATCTGTAAAATGGAGATTAAGACTGTGAGCCCCATGCAGGACAGGGACTGTGTCCAACCTGTCAACCTTTGATCTGCCCCAGCGCTCGCATAGTTCCCAGCTCATAGTAAATGCTTAACAAATACCATAAAAAAAAATCCCCTTTGTTCCTTTCTGCCTACCTGTAAATTATTTTCTGACAGTCTCAGCCAATAGACTTTAAGCTCCTTGAAGTCAGTCAGGGTCCATATCTAGCATGATAGGAACCATCCAGGTTGGCTTATGGCCTAGTTCAAAGAGAATTAGTCTCGGATCTAGAAGCCCTGGGTACTAGTCCCAGTTCAGTCACTGGTCTGATGAATTAACTGTATTAAGAACTTGGAATGTACAATTCAGCAACAGATAGAGACAATCCCTGCCCAACAACTGGCTCACAGTCTAAAAGGGGGAGACAGCAAAATAAAACAAGTAGTCAGGCATCAATACCATCAAAATAGATAAATAGAATCATAGATATATGCATATCAATAAAATAGAGAAATAAATAATATATACAAATACACACAAATGCTGTGGGGAGAAGAAGGGGGGAGAGGAGCGGGAGGGAGTAGGGGAAATGGGGAGGGGAGGAGGGGCAGAGGGAAAGGGAGGGTTCAGTCTGGGAAGACCTCCTGGAGGAGGTGAACTCTCAGTAGGGCTTTGAAGAGAGGAAGAGACTTAGTTTGGCAGATGTGAGGAGTCACTAGCTTTATTGTAAACTCCCAAGAGCTTAGTACAGACAGTCAGGACAGTGTTCTGATCAATACTCTGGACCCAACAGGTCTGGAGAAACTGCTCTGCATGTAACAATCCTCAATAAATTTTGATGGCTGACAAAGAAAGCTTAAATGAAGCCACCCTTCCTGTTCACATGGTTCATTCTAACCCCTACTTCATTCACTGTGCCCAGATTGCAAAACGTTTGCTTGCGCCAGGAAAGTTGCTAGAATACCAGCTTCATGAATTAACAGAAAACATTAGGGGATAAATGCTGCTACCAGTGAAGCTGGAAATGAAAAGACAAAAACTTACTTATAATTAGAAACTGATTCATCTTCATTAATTCAAGAAAGAGGGGCTCTGTGTTCCCCGTTAATTAACTGTAGATGAAAAGATTGAAAAAATTTGAAATTAATAATTCACTGGAAGGAGCAGAAAAAAATTATTTATCTGATCCTAAACGCAGAATTTATAATTGATGGCTTTATATTCCATATAGTGTCTATTTTTTACACAGTCCTTTTCTTCTGCATTATTCATAATAACATAACTTTTAAAATAATTCTATATAGTCTCAATTATCCAGATAATTTTGATACAAAGAGAGTCTCAACAAATTATCAGTGCATTTGGCCCATGTAGACAGCCTAACCAGATAATCCAAAGTGGGGTAAAGGAAAGCAAAACTAAACAATGAAAAAATGCTTCCCTCAGCTGAGGAATTTGAGCCAAGGCCAGAGGTGCTTGAATTACCAGGATGATTGCAGCTCTGTAGATCTGGTCCAATTTCAAGAAAAAGTTGTGCTGCAGCATATTTATGAAATACGGTGTATTAAATTCAATAAAGCTATTATCCAGATAATCCAAACATAAAGGCCGATTTGGCCTGAATTATCAGAATTGCCTCAATTTTCTGCCTCACATTACTATTGGAGACCTGGCCCAAGTGAAGCATAACTGCTATAATAAGATTTCCCTAATGCAATATTCCTCTTTCTAAGGTTGTAATAGACAGCTAATCTTGGGAATATTCTGTTTAATGTACATTTCTTGACATATTCAGAAAAAATATAGACCTTATCAGTATCACAGGCATTCAGTGTAAAGTAAAGAAGGCAATCTCACTTTTCATTTTGGGTCTGAAACTCATCAAACCCATCTAGTCAACATAAAAAATGGAGGATTAGCATCTTGGAAACTGAAGCAGAAGTGGAGAGTCAGGTCTGAATTGACCTGGAAATCATTGCTGGGTTGACCAGTGACTGAAATTGCCATTTTGAACCTGTTTAGATTACAGCTTTTGAGCTCCAGTTTTCCTGAGCTCCTTTTTCCCTTTGGCAAGAGGCAAAGTGTGTTGGAGATTGGGCAAGATTTTATGGCAAAGATTGAAAATACTGCCTGCTTCTATCTACTTCCAAATGTTTCATAGTTTGTCTCAGTTTGCAGAATCTCCTTCATTATAAAAATGTTCCTACTTACTCCTCGAGAAGTGAGGAGCGTCTAGATGGAAAAAAGTGATAAATAAATCTAAACAAAAATACAGGCTCCTAAGTCAGTGGAACAATATCTTATGTACCCATGCTGAGAAAGAGCAAATTCATTCATTCACTCCTTTCAACACAGGTTTCAGGCCCATAGAAATCAGGCACAGTGTGCTTTGAGTAGTCAGGAATTATTTTTTGATTTTAGATGTTTTTGGAATGAATTTCTCACTGTTAAACCTTCCTTAGGTTAGGGACCCTTGCCTACCCTCCTTGGCTTTGGAAACCTCTGGACTCCTCCCACACCTCTCGGGGGTGGGCCTAGCCTAGTTTGATCATCAAACACATATCATTTTAAAGAGGGAACTACTATATCTGGGGACTAAGATCACACAAGCTATTCCAAGGAATAACCCAATAAGCCACTATATCCCCAAATCTCTACAAACAATAATAATAGTAATGTTATTTGTTAAGCACTTACTATGTGCCAGGCACAAACTAAATGCTAGGGTAGATACAAGATAATCAGGTCAAACATAGTCCACCTCCCACATGGGGCTCACAGTCTAAGTAGGAGGGAGAACAAGTATCGAATCCCCATTATACGGATGAGGAAACTGAGGCAGAGAGCAATGAAGGTACTTGTCCACAGCTGGCAAGAAGTGGAACCCAAATCCTCTGACTGTGGCCTTTCCACTAGGCCAAGTCAATAAACAATACAAAAATGGTGAGCCTAATTTTCTTGTCCTCAGAGGGGGAGAACAAGATAGTATAGTACAAATACTACCTGGTGTTCTCAGTTCTCTCATTTTTCCATAGCTCTTACACTTTGATGATCTCCTTTTGTTCTCATGATATTCCTGGATGGAAGGAAAAGGAGGGCATCATTATCCCCATTTCACCAATAAGGAAACAAAAAAACAAAATAATAATAATAATAATAATGTTGGCATTTGTTAAGCGCTTACTAAGTGCTCAGCACTGTTCTAAACTCTGGGGTAAATACAAGGTAATCAGGTTGTCCCATGTGTGACCCACAGTCTTAATCCCCATTTTACAGATGAGGTAACTGAGGCACCGAGAAGTGGTGACTTGCCCAAGGTCACACAGTTGACAAGCGGCAGAGCCGGGATTTGAACCCATGACCTCTGACTCCACAGCCTGTGTTCTTTCCACTGAGCCACACTGCTTCACATAGTAAGCGTTTAACAAATACTATACTTCTACTATGTATGTACTTATACTATAATTATTATTATTCGATGGAACTACTTTTAAAGGATAATATGTTAGAGTAGTAGAAAATTCTTTTTCTTATTTTTCAAAGATTTACAGCCTTTTATTCATAAATTTTAAAATAATAATAATCATTATGGTATTTGTTAAGCACTTATTATGTACAAGGCACAGTACTAAGCACTGGGGTAGACAAGGTAATTGGGTTGGACACAGTCCCTGTCCCACATGGGGCTCAAAATCTTAATTCCCACTTTACAGATGAGGTAACTGAGGCACAGAGAAATGAAGCAACTCACCCAAGGACACACAGCAGGCCAATGGCAGGGCCAAGATTAGAACCCATGACCTTCTGATTCCCGTGCTCTATCCACTAGGGCTTATTTTAAAATTTAATACTTAGGTGCAGACTGGGTCCAATTTACTTAGATTGTGAGCCCACTGTGGGCCAGGGTCTACATCCAACTTGATTATCTCTTATCTACCCCAGCATTTAGTACAGTGTTTGCACGTGGACAGTGCTTCACAAATATCATTAAAAAATGGTGAAAGTGAATCTAAGGAATATTGACACCCAATGACAGAGGCCCCACCAATGTATTATTGTGGATTCTGCTGAAGAGAACATACATACTTTAAGATAAGGTATATGCCAACCAGAGTGCCAAGTCTTGGAGTATATACATGATCTATCTAAACTTTATAACCATAAGAAATAGGAAGTTCAGGTTTCTTACCCTGATTTTACAAATGAGGAAACAGGTCCAGCAAGTTAAATGGTTTGCCCAGGTTTACACAGTGAGCCAGTGGGAGAGCTGAATTAGAGTCTCGTATTCTGATTACTAATTCCATGCTTTTTCTATTGAGCCAATCTTCCTCTTTACAAAGAAGCAGGTTTGGGTTCAGCTCCTAGCTGGACCACAGACCTACAGGAGGTCACTGTGCCCGTCACTCAGGATGGTAATCAAAGAGATAGGCTGATTATGTGACCCAAATTCACTCTGCTCAATCCCTCAATTGTTTTCTGTGGAACTGGCCCGGCCAGGGAGCTTTCTGAGATGGTAAAGTAAAGTGAAATATTGAAAGCGGCCAAGGGTTATAAAAGTGCAATTTGCATGAGAAACATTAGTTTAGATTACGAAGGTGTCTGGGCATCCTAACAGGTCTACCAGTAGATGGGGTTGAGGTGTGACCCAACACGGATCCTCATCCCCTGTAATTGATATTTGCTAGTCACAAGACTCAATCTGACACCAATGTGGCACCGGGTGCCCGCCCCCACCCCCATTTATTTATTTCTGTTAATGTCTGTCTCTCCCTCTAGACTTTGAGCTCATTGTGGGTGGGAATGTGTCTGTTGTTACAGTGTCCTCTCCTCTACCAAGCGCTTAGTATAATGCTTTGCACACAGTAAGCACTCAACAAATACGATTGAATGAATTCAGCTCCCCACCCATTCCCGGTGGTGAAAGCCATGCCCTAGAGATTCCTTCCCCCAAGCCCGTACCATGGGGCCTTTCCTTCCAGCCCCTGCCATGGGGATCACCTCCAGAGAAGGAATCTGGGAGATAAATAAATGATATAATCAAGATGAGGCTGGCTCCATAATAATTCCTGAAGAGTTGGAAGTGGGACAAGAGCATAATATTCCTAATTTTTCCTCCCTCCCTTCCTCCACCCATCTTACCTTCATTGCACTCTGGGTCCACTGCCATCTGGATGCCTGATACAGAGGGAGTCTTTGAAGTCAACTTGGGTCCCTTCCTCTGGAGCTGACCTCCACAGTGAAGGCAGTGGGGAGTGGTTAGTCAGGATCATAGAAAGTCCCACCTCCCTCTTCCCCAGCACAAGACCGGGCAGATTCATAATTTAAACAGAGACAACCACTCGGAAGCCAATATAAACCACTCATTTATCAGATCATCTTGAGGGATTTAGCTTAACATGTCCTACCACAAAGTGTGTCAATCCATCCTGGAACAATAGCAAAATCTCCATCTTGGCCTTTCTACATTGGCTAGAGCAGGTGAATGACTGCATTCAATTTCTAATCAAATCCTCCACTGATGCCTTTCCTCTTTGCACACTGTGTTACACATTCAATTTGTCACACATTAAGTACAAGCAGATGTTAAGTGGCCCATAATTCATTTGAAGCTCTTTCTAAATGACTTTTTCCTGAGACTTTATGTACATGCAATAGATCTGTTGGTTCTTTCTTTCCTTCTTTCACTACTGCTCTCAAAGCTTCAAATGATGCCACCAGTTTGCAGCAGACTCAACCACTACTAATCGTCAGCAAGTTTTAAAAAAATGACAATATGGCAATGTAAGAACTCATATTCATTAGTGTTTTCAAAAGAAATACAATTTGCTTTGCTTGTGTAGCAATTAATAAATTGCTGCTCATAAGAAACAAAATGAATTGTTTTGAGTTTCACCGCCACTCCAAAAGGCAGTTAGCAGAATGGAAAAGGAAAGACAGTTCTGAATATTTAGCCCTTGGATAATTTACACTCCATTACGCTTTTATGAGTGGCTTAATTAGTCGACTTAATAGCCAAAAAGAAGACTGTAGGAAAAGTAGTTAGCCTGACAAAATGCATTTCAAAGAGCTTTAATCTAAAGTAATTCTAGAGCTGAATTTTCCCCAGGAACAATGGAAATAAGAAATGTTGCCTTTGGGTCCTTATATGCAGACCCATGGAAAAAAGTGGTCAGAGAAAATCCCCTGGTAAAAGGCAAGATTGAACTGTAAATTCCACACATTTTATTAATAATAATGGTAATATTTGTTAAGCACTTACTATGTGCCAACCACTGTTCTAAACGCTATGGGGGATGCAAGGTAATCAAGTTGTCCCACGTGGGGCTTACAGTCTTAATGCCCATTTTACAGATGAGGTAACTGAGGCACAGAGAAGTTAAGTGACTTGCCCAAAGTCACACAGCTGACAAGTGGCAGAGCCAGGATTAGAACCCATGACCTCTGATCCCCAAGACAGTGATCTTTCCATTGAGCCAAGCTGCTTCTCTATATAGGAGCATTTGATCAAGATGCTTCACAGAGGCCATTTTCCTAAAAAGTCCTTAACAGGTGTTTTTGGTTTCAAAGTGGGATTCTGTGCGTGTGCTTCCTATCCTGGACCAGGCCAGATGAGATTACAACAGTTACTTAGTTACTTCTCAGCTGTTAGATTCATTATCTTCTTGTACCTTCCAAACAGGTCTCCTCTTCCGACTCGGCCCCTAGTCAAGGTCTTCCACCAAGCAACCCAAAGGAGCAGAAGGCAGATCACATGGAGCTAAATGTTCTGAAGCAAAACATGCGTGATGCATGCAAATAATGACATTATCCATCATGAAGGTATGTGATTTATGTGTCTGTCAACAAGACATCAATCAAAGAAGTGGAAAGAGAACAGCAGATGCAACAAGAGTAACAGAAGTTCAGAGCCAAGAGGAGATGGGGCTCTTTTGACTTTGCAAAGACCATGAGGAGGGGAAAAGGACTGCAGAATGAGGAAGGACTTTATGCTGAAATAATTATTCTAAGAGCAGAATGCCCACTGCTGATGTTTCTTTTTCTATTTTTTCCCTCATGAGTCCAGCTTATATGGAATCTTATTTCTCTGTTAGTGATCTAAGTAAAGAATGACATGTGAGGCTATTTGGAAATCCCATTAAAGAGGTACCCAGGACATAGAGACAGAGAAGTAACGGTTCATTCAGATACTACTCAAACACATCAAAAGACTGAAAGAGATATTTGCAGTTTTTAAAAAAATACAGACAAGGGAGATGTATGATTCATCTCTAAGGGTAGACAATCAGGATAGAAATTATGCAAAATGTATGCCATTGGCCTAGACATTTGAAGTAGGAAAATAAGTAGTAGGATTGTGGGATTCTGCTCTTGTGTACTGCATAATTAAGCAATATGAATCACAAACCCTTTTGAAGGAAAGAGCCACACATGTGAGCTCATTATGGGCAGGGAACGTGTCTGCTAATGCTGTTGTATTGCACTCTCCCAAGCGCTTAGCTTAGTGCTCCCCAGTGTTCCCTCACTTTTCCCAAGCTAACTTCTTTAAAGGGTGAGTACTATAGACAGTCCTGTCTGGGAGCATCTACTGCAAGAAGAGCACTCTCCTAGTCACTTGGGAGCCTACAGTGGAAGTAGAAGACATAGTTTCTGCTCTCATAAAGCTTACAATCGTGGAGGAGGTAAGTAGACTTGGATTCTATACATAAGATGGAACAAAAGGGCAAAAATTACAATTAGTAACAACAGCAAATGAACAACAGGAAATCAGTAACTGAATAAAATAAACCAATATCCAACTGAGCACTTAGGATGGCATGACCAGAGAGGTAGTGATTAGTCCCTAAGAGAAAGTGGATTTTTAGGAGGGCTTTGAAAGTGAGGGACATGTTCACATAAGTGTCTAAGGGTATCTGAATCAATGCTTATGAAAGAGCTTTAACTAGGAAATAGATGGAAAAACTGAGATGTGTGGCTTACACATCTCAAAGATGTGTAAAGAACTTCAAAGATAACTCCATTTCCAAGGTCAAATTAGTTTATCCTATTCAACTCTCCAGGACTCTATGTGATAGTCCAGGACCCTTACCTATTCCTTGAGCCAATTCTTCCAAAGAACTTTGTTTTCTGACCCTCTGCCTTTCTTATCTGCTCCCACACCCTCCCTGTCTCCCAACATGACTCTGTGCATCAGCAGCCATTCTGAATTGTTTATTTACAGGCATGGAGCAGAAGTCTGGAGTTGCCATAGGATTTGTGCTAGGATAAGGATGCACAGTTGAACTAAGGGGTATGACAACTGTATCCTTTTAGACCTGATGGCAGATCAGCAGCTCCTGGGGAAGAGAAGGGGCCTGATTCTCAGTGTTGGTAAAATAAGTAATGTGGTAACAAAGAAATATGTTCCACTTCATAATAATAATAATACATGTTAAGTGCTCATTATGCAGCAAGCTCTGTTCTAAGCCCTGAAGTAGATGCAAGTTAATCAGGACAGATCCAGTCCCCGTCCCCCATGGGTCTCACATTCTAAGCAGGAGAGAGCACAGGTATTGAATCCCCATTGAGGAAACTGAGGCATAGAGAAGGTAAGTCACAGAGTAGACAAGTGGAAGAGTTAGGTTTTGAACCCAGGTCCTCTTACACCCAGGCCCATATTCTTTCTACTAGGCCATGTTGCTTCATCTGGATGCCCACCTTAATCTGCTTTTGACTCTCCCTCCTTGCTTTCCTCCTGCTAGGTTTCAGATTTTCTTGCTCCACACCCCTTTCTTGTGCACACTGCTTTCACTCTACCCAAGCCTAATTGGGGGCTTTTTTGATACTGGAATGCATTAATAACTCTCCTCACTGTCCACCTACCCCTTTCCTCAGCATTGTAAATTAATAGTATTTGCTGCAGGACTACTGTGTGTAGAGTGCTTTATTGTTTGGGACAGTTCAGTGAAAGAAAAAGACATAATTATAATAATAATTATGGTATTTGTAAGGTGCTTACTATGTGCCAAGTACTGTTCTCAGCATTTGGATACATAACATAATCAGTTCAGAAACAGTCCCTCTCCTACCTGGGACTCGGTCTAAGTAGAAGGGAGAACGGGTATTGAATCCCTATTTTACAGTTGAGGAAACTGAGGCATAGAGAAATTAAGTGACTTACCCAAGGTCATAAAGCAGAATGTAGCCTAGTGGATATAAAGCTCTGGCCTGGGAGTTGTGATTGTCTCTGCTATGTGACCTTGGGCAAGTCATAACTTCACTGTGCCTCAGTTTTCTTACCTGAAAATTGTGGATTAAAACTTCTCCCATGTGAAACATGGATTGAGTCCAAACTGATTTTATTGTATCTATTTTAGTGCTTAGTACAGTGCCTGGACCCCTCTCAGGATCATACCTGGAGCATTTCTGGAACTCTTCTAGTCTTGTCTACAGGAGGGAGAGTCAAGCAGAGGTATACCCACTCCATTCCTAGCTTGTGCAGTGGCTAGTGAGTGTAGGGCAATCTGCTACAAGTCGAAACTCACCTATGCTGGGCAGCAACAGCAGCATGGGAGAGAGTCAAGAGTAGCGACTAAAGTTTACTGCATGGAAGAAGGCAGTGGTAAACCCCTTCCAAATTTTTTACCAAGAAAACTCTATGGATACACTCCCAGAATGATTGTAGTTGGAGGTGGGGCGTTCTGGGAGAGATGTGTCAATGGAGTCGCTATGGGTCGGAAACAACTGGACAGCGTAAGACAAGACAGTGCTTGGTATATAGTAAGTGCTTAAATGCCATTTTTTAAAAAAGGAAAGTTTCAGAGCTGGGATTAGAATCCTGATCTTCTGACTCCCAAACCTGTGCTCCTTCCATGAGGCCATGCTGCTGCCCTACCCTCAAGAAGGTTGTAATCTATCTTCAATTTTGGGAAAAAACACAGTTCTTTAGTGTATTCAGTCCAATTACCTATCATCTAGGAAGAACAACACCCTTTCTGTTCACTGGTCCCAGCATCATTGAACAGCAAACCTTTTGCCAGCCTACTTCTTTTCATTTTATAGCCTTGGGAGAGTCTCTTCATTTTTCTGCCTCATTCCATGGGGATTCTATTTACTTTCCTGGAACACTCCCCCAGGTTACCGAAGAGGCTCTGAAACAAGGTCCAGCACTACAGGGCAATGTTGTTGTTGCCAATCCTTCAGAAGGTTAGGTCTTCTCAAAGGGGAGCAGTCAAATTGAAGACCATCATGGCGGAAGATCTTGCACACTGTGTTTCTGTTGCCCCAGCACTGACCACAGCATCGGCTGTTTGCTCTGACTTTGAAAGCAGGCCTGGCTGCATCCATGGTTATCAAGGAGAAAATGCAAGAAAATGTTTTGTTTTTTTTCTTATTCTCCTTAAAGTTGCTGTTTCATTGTGTACTTTATGGAAAGTGCTTGGCCACAGGCTGTGTCTCTGTGTGAGTAATGTCTCTTACTAAACCCAAGAAAATGGCAGGAGCTGCTGGCCCCTGAGGGGAAAAGGAGTGGTGGGATCTGGAGGACCTGTCAGACCAATCATATGGGTTCATGTAATTTAATGTCATTTTAATACACAAAAACCACAGGTAGATAACAGCCAGTCTGTAATATTCCTTGAGGGGGAGGCAAAACATGCATTGACAACATGCCGTGATGGGCTTTTTTCACTTTTTTTCCCCATAAAATGAGCTATAAAAATGCCCACTAGGAGTTCTGGTGCCGACAATTAAGCCAACCACTGCCATGAACACAGCAGTTCTCAGTAAATGTCCATTCATGATGAAGTGCGATTTTTTTAAGCATAAGGCACGGTCCATTCCCACTTTAAAAAGGTGAACAAAAAATCCCTCACGGAATAATAATAATAATAATAATGGCAGTGGTATTTTTTAAGCACTTATGTGCCATGCACTGGGGTAGATACAATATAAACAGATCAGACACAATGCTTGTCCCACAGAGGATTCATAGTCTAAGGGGCAAGGAGGACAGGAATTTAATCCTCAGTTAAATATCTGTCCCCCCAAAGGCACACGAAGTTAAGTGACTTGCCCAAAGTCAATAAATCAGTGAATTAGAATCCAGGACTCCTGATTCCCTGGCCTGTATACTCTATCCCCTAAACCACACTTCTTCTCAAGATAAACCTATAAAAGAGATTTTTGTTTCATCCAGAGGAAACAAGCTTTATCTCCATAACTTGATTCAATCAATGACCTGAATTAGCCTAAGGAATAGCTAACCTTGATCGTGTAGTTATTTTGCTATGCTGCCCCTGCACCTTTCACAAACAGCACAGTACAGATGAGTATCACCTCCCTGTGTGAAACCAAATCCCAGAGAGAGTGAAAAGAATGTCTGTTTAATTTGCTCAGTATTACTCCACTAAATCAATGGATGACCCAGTTGGAGAATGAATATAAAACGGGCATAAATTTTTATCTTGTCAGAGGACAGTGAGTGATGGCTTCTCCTTCTCATAGTGCAATCTGCAATATTAGAGTGGAACAAAAATCAATGCCTTATGGACCCGAATGTAGTTGCACTGTATTTATGGAGCCAAATGCTGAAAGCCGTGATAGTGAACATCTTGTACATGTTGACTTTGGCAACTTTCAAAGATACTGTAGATGCTGTGTTACCACCACCCACTCTCCAATCCCCTGGTCATCAGCTTTTCCAAAGAATAAAGAAAATCTGCATAAGACCAATTCCCTCTCCTCGTAAAATAAATATCCCCACATGTGGGAATACTAAATGGAAGAAGTACCATATCATTACAAAGTTTTGAACACCCTTTAAAACAAAGATGTCACAAGGTTTCAGGCCAACTGAAGAAATGTGTATTGTTTTCCAAGGCAAAACAACGCAACGATGGTAAAGATTAAATCCCAGTAGGATTCCATGACAGATTGGTGCATTTTGTTCTATGGCACTTTAATCAGGCAAAATCCTTCAAGATGACACAATAAACAAGAGGTGGCTAACAACTTCTGATCAATTGTCTTCATAATTTAAATTACGAAGTTGCTGCTCAAAGGGATCGTGCTGCCTTTCTAGGGGACAGAGAGGCCACTAAAGCAGGGATGGAGGAGATGGAGGTCCATCGGCCCATTCGTCAGCTCAGAGTTGTGGACACATGTACACATTTGCCTTCACCGGACTTAGGGGTGGGTGCAAAACAAAGTCGTTCTGTCCAAGCTCCTCAGGACTGCTCCTTGGTGATGGTTGAAATGAGAAACCTTATGTCTGTTTTCTTTTCATTTAAAAAAACCTACCAAAAAAAAAAATCCAGGTTTGACTTTTCTCTTCCCTTTCCCAAATGGTTCTGAGGAGGCTGTTCCAGCCATGAAAGGTCCATCCCCTTCCCCAGTCAGTGGATGCTGGGGCCAGCAGTGGTCAAGGGCATAAGTGACCTCTGGCCAAGGAATGCTGCAGCCACTGAGTGTCCTTTGCCCATCCCGCTGGCCTCGACTTCCCCACCTCCATCTTGTTCCTCCATCACAGCTGGCCTTGGCAGTCCCTGCATCCAGGAAGAACTGACCACCACCCAGGGGTAGCCTGCAATTTAGGGCCCCGTGGTACCGGCACCCACCTCTATGTGCACCATGGACCTGGGCCTTAACCTTGACTGAAATAATAATAATAATTGTGGTATTTGTTAAGCGCTTGGTATGTGCCAGGCACTGTACTAATCACCGGGGTAGATAGAAGCAAATTGGGTTGGACACAGTTCCTGTCCCATGTGGGGACTCACAGTCTTAATCCCTATTTTCCAGATGAAGTAATTGAGGAATAAAGAAATGAATTACCCAAGGTGACCCAGCAGACAAGTGGCAGATCTGAGATTAGAACCAATGACCCTCTAATGCTCAGGCCTGCATTTTATCTACTACAATATGCAGTCTGTATGGGTGTAGGCGAAGGATGGGCACCAGACTGGTGGCTGATTGTGTCATATGACTGACAGGTGGAGATGGCTCAATGGTGACTCATAGTTTAACCCCTTCTACTAGAAATTGGTAGGCTTGTTACGATGCCCAGGCACAGTTGTAGTCCAAATGAACCCCTCTTGTGAAAATCACACCCCTGTCATGTCCTCGCTGAAAGATCAGGAAAGGCCAGGGCTTCTCTTGATAGAATCACTAACCATGAGATAAATATAGACTCCCTTGGCATGATGGGAAAATAGTGCATATACTCCCAACACCCACACACATGCATATTTTTATCTGAGACTTCTGTACAGCCCATTCAGTATGATAAAAGTTAAAATGTAATCACAAATTATTGCAGCTTTTGACTTTAATTTGTTAGGGACTAAAAGATAATTTTTAAAACCAAAGGGAATGCTCAACAAACTTATACCTACTTCCTTGGCCAAGCTCAAGTTCAAACATGAGATGATTTTTAATGAAATCTCCCTCATAGAGTTAAAAAGGTACCTTGCAGGGCACTAGATAATTTTCATTCCTCATGTATTCAGAACCAATATTTCAGTAGTTTCTAAATCCATTACTTAAAATTTCCAAAACTGATCAGATGTTGATTCTCTAATTAATAGACCCTTGGAATGTTTCAATATGCAAAGCTCAGTTGTTTTATGAATTTTGATGCCCCAATAGTCTCTAATTAATTTTAAAATAACGAAACTAGATTTCCTCCCTGTGAAGTTCCCAAACTCGTTTCAATTTTTTTTATAATTTCTTAGACTAAGGGAAAACACTAGTGTCCCCCATATCACTGAAATTAAGTATATTCCTATTTTCAAATATTCAAATAAAGTAAATAATATTTGTTTTTGAGACTAATGTTGCTTGAATCCTGATTGCACTGGTGATATGAACCACACGAATATTTTCAGCAGTTAAGAGATGAATTTGGAAAAGAGAAGCCAGAATATTTGTAAATCTTGAATTTGCAATTCAGAAGTTCCTCCTTTTCCAAGATATCACTTTTTTCTGAATATTATTGTTATCCAGATCACATGTGTGAAACACATTAACCCTGGCTTAGAATCCAACCAATTTGATTGGAAAAAATGTTTCTTGTGTCTCTCAATCATAATACCAAATGGTAGCATCTTTAATAATGTAAAAGTTTAACCTCAGAACTTGACAGATCTAAATAAGACCCAAAACTTCTCAGCTCTGGGATACCTCAAGCATCATCCTAGGCCATGAACAGATTTACACATAATTTTACCAAGTAGCTTTGGGCAGGACCAATATACACTGTATACATTTATTACCCTATTTATTTTGTTAATGAAATGTACATCACCTTGATTCTATTTAGTTGCCATTGTTTTTTACGAGATGTTCTTCCCCTTGACTCAATTTATTGCCATTGTTCTTGTCTGTCCGTCTCCCCCGATTAGACTGTAAGCCCGTCAAACGGCAGGGACTGTCTCTACCTGTTGCCGACTTGTTCATTCCAAGCGCTTAGTACAGTGCTCTGCACATAGTAAGCGCTCAATAAATACTATTGAATGAATGAATGAAAGGACCCAAGGGAATTCTATTATTCAATATTAATAATTTTAAAGTAGCCCTTCCAAAAGTTTGCAAGCCACATTCAATGTTTAATCAATAATCATACTTTTTCACTGTTTATCTAATACCTAATATCAGTTGGAGTAGGGTCCCAAAAAATGACTGATGATGATGTTTCCATTTATTATATGCATGATCCATTGGTATGAATTCTTAGAAGATATTTGCACTCAAGATTAATATGAATCATAATAGGTTCAATTCTTATGTTCATTCACCGAGATCATGCAAAACAGCTACTCAGAAGTTCTCTACATATATCTGTCAGGGTTGAAGAGTGGCATTCAAAGTTAACTAACACAAAGAGCTGTGAATTTAGAAGGTATCCATGATATTGACTTGTGAGTACGATATGATTACAAGTCAAAATCCCTTTTGGAATACCCAGAAAAACTCCTAGAATAATGGCATGCGTGCTCTAAGCAGTCAATGTGTCCTTCACAACTGATTGATTTCTATGTAATTATTATGGGCTAAATGTCTCAGGGTGGATATGAGGTAATCAGAGTAGGAAGTTCCTAATCCACACAGAGTAAGATTCCTTATCTCCATTTTACAGATCAGGAAACTGAGATATAGGGCTAGTTGGGGGGGGGGAGGAGGGGCGGTTAATGGTATTTGTTAATCACTTACTAAGTGCCAGGCATTGTATTAAGTGCTGGGGTAGATACAAGCTGATCAGGTTGGACACTGTCCATGTTCCACATGGGACTCAAAGTTCAACACTATTTTTAATTTTCCAAAGGTCAAGCAGCGAGTTATAAATAATTTCTTTATATTAATGTCTATCTGTCTCCAACTCCAGAATGTAAGCTTGTTTTGTTCAGGGAATGTATCTGCCGATTCTGTTGTATTGTACTCTCCCAATCACATAATAGTATGCTCTGAACAAAGTAAGTGCTTAACAAATACCATTGATGATGACGATGATGATAAGGATGTATGGTGGAGCTAAGATTAAAACTCTGGCCTCCTGACTCCCAGGCCCAAGCTCTTTCTACCAACACTATTTGACTGAATAACTTTGAATATCAGAAAAGTCACCCTCACACATCCTATTGCCCTTGTAGGAGACGAACCAAAATTTCCTCCCCATTTATAGCTTCTCACTTTCACTCTTCCCACCTTCAAAGCCTTATTAAAATCACATGTCCTCTAAGAGGCCTTCCCCGACTAATTCCTCATATCCCCTACTCCCTGTTCCTTCTGTGTCACAGTGGCACTTGGATTCATATGCTTTATTCAACATATCCTCAACCTCATAGCACCTAAGTATGTAACTGTAATTTATTTTAATGTCTTTCTCCCCCTCTAGACTGTAAGCTTCCTGTGGGCAGGAAACATGTTTGCCAAATATGCTATACTATACTCTCTGAAGCATTTAGTACACTGCTATACACACAATAAGTTCTCAAAAAATAGGCTAGATTGACTGGGACAGAACATATGACTCGATGGACAATTGGTCTGATTCAAATATGACATCAAATATTTTCCAGCTCTCTCCTATGAATCAATTCCTTACCATGGCAGGAGTGTTTGCATACACTGATGAAGTTTAGAGCTATGTCATATAGGGCTACCCTTAATGGTAAGTTCTAAGCCAAAACATCAAAGTTGATTCACCTGTGCTGGGCAGCAGCGGCATGGGAAAGAGTCAAAGGTGGATGATCAAGTGATCAAAATGTTGATCAAAGACAACAGCAAAGACTCAAGTTTTTACAGGGTGGAAGAAGACAATGGTAAACCACTTCTGTATGTTTACCAAGAAAACTCTATTGGTACATATATCAGAATAACTTTATGACAGATGAGACCTTCTGAAGAGGGTGTGTCCATGGAGTCACTCTGGGTTGGAAATGACTAAATGGCATTTGAAGATTTTCCAGCTTCCCAGTAAGTAGTGTTCGTAGAAAGGAGCAAACCAGTGTAGGATTTGAACTGGTGTTTATGGGGCCCCACCCATCACATTATTCCATCTGTGGCCTACAGCAAGACAAGACAAAGGCTTGTGTTATTGGGGTGTCTTGAAGAGGTGGCAAGGAATAGCATTTAAGTAGGGGAAGGTTTTGAAATTGAAGTCAGACAGTTATTTTATAACTAGATCCAAAGAGCCCGGGCTTGGGAGTCAGAAGTAATGGGTTTGACTCCCAGCTCTGCCACTTTTCAGCTGTGTGACTGTGGACAAGTCACTTAACTTCTCTGTGCCTCAGTTACTTCATCTGTAAAATGGGAATTAACTGTGACCCTCACATGGGACAGACAACCTGATTACCCTGTATCTACCCCAGCGCTTAGAACACATAGTAAGTGCTTAACAAATACCAACATTATTATCATTATTATTAAAATCTTATGCTATTGGTATCCTAGATACCGATTTAGAGGACAGTGTCCAGTGCTAGAACCAGGTGTTCCTCAATGAACAAAATGGTGGAGGATCCAAAGTTTTCACTAATCATAGAATATGGAAATGATATATAATTATCATTCCAAAAACGAATTAACTTTTATTCCCATGAAACTGGATGTTCTTAGTTACAAGTTATGTCAGGCTAAACTAGCCCTGATTGCTCAACTGTGCATTTTCAAAGGAAACCAAGCTGCTTTTAATTCAATCAGTTCTTCTTCCTCCTGTTTAACCCTGTATATAGAAGAAATTTACAGTTTCTCATTGTCCAACTAACCCTTTAATATGGAAGCTGCCTGGTGGCATGCAGAATAGACTTTCCATTGGAAAAATGATTTAGCTATTTATATCCAACATGAGTCTGCTTTTGCAAAACAAAGTATATTCTCAATTTGGCCGCTTTTGTGAATTCATGAGCTCTTTTTCTATTTCAGCAACTATGGTTTGATTCAGGTTCCAGGAAAGGTTGTCAAAGAGGACAAGCTGAGTTTGGGTGTGGCTCCCCAAGCATTCCCTCCAATAGAAAGGCTTGATACTGCATGTATGAAGATGTTAATCAGTAAGTAGTTGATACTGGAAGAAAGATAAATTTACAGCCTGACCAGCCTCAAAGATTAACTTCCAAATCTCTTCCTTCAGGGACACTGTGTGTTCATTCGTTTGCAAATAAACCAATCGATTCAAGTAACCTCATTCTAAATAGGGTATGTCAAAACTGTGAGATTGGCCCAGAAAAAGAACAATGTTTTCTTATATTTTTATAGTACTTATTAAATACGTACTATGTGCCAGGCACTCTACTAAGCCCTGGGGAAGATACAAAATAATCAGGTTGGACACAGTCCTCCAGACTATAAGGTCATTTTGGGCAGGGAGTGTATCTGTTTACTGTTGTATTGTACTCTCCCAAGAGCTCAGTTTAGTGCTCTGCACACAGTAAGCACTAAATAAATACAACTGACTGTCTCAGTCTCTTTCCGACAAGGAACTCACAGTCCAAATCAGAAGGAGGAGGACTTAATCCCTACTTTACAGATGAAGTAACTGAGACACAGATAATTTATGTGAGTTGACTAAAGTCCCACAGCAGACAAGTGGTGGAACCAAGATTAGAACCCAGGTCCTCTGACTCCCAAGCCCATGCTCTATCCATTAGGCCATCCTGCTCCTCAGTTTGCTATGCACCAGAATCTAGTACACAACTCACCAGATTTTATGTGACAGAAAATGATCTATATTTTGCAAAACTAGAGTAGGATTGGTTGATAGCCCTAAATCAATGCTAAGCAAAGCCTCTGTCAGTAACAAGTCCAGTGTTCATGCCTAATATAATGTACTACACAAACTAGGAATTCAATACTCTAGATAACAGTAGTAGTTTAATCATTAAACCACCCAGATGCACTAAGCTTGGCTCCCCTATTATTTTATCCTAAAATTTTAAATAATTATTTAAATATTCATTAGATTATGGACCTTGACCTTTACACATCTTGCCTCACCTTCCTTTCAGGAAATTGATAATGTTCTAGAATATGGCAATCCTTCTTTTACAATACTTCTTTCTTCATTGCTTTGTTTGTAACTAGTTTTATAGTCTGCGCCATTCAACATTTTTCTTACCTCATTCATTAAGGAAAAATAGCATCTCAATGAAGTAAAACTAGTCTTCAGTTGAGCTCCACTTTCTAGTGTCATAAAGTGATGGTAGAATTTGTGGGCTGCAAACATAACAGGTGGCTTGCCTTATTGAAAAGGTTTTAGGCTTTGTTTTGATTCTCTGGAAAACTGCTTTCTTTCCCTAAATTTACCTATTGGAAAATTTGCATATGTAACAAGAATAAGAAAATATCACCTTTAAAAGAATGGGGTATGGCTCACCTCCATCAGATTGCCCTCTTCCACCCATTTCCAATCGGATCCAACACAGGGTTATTTTAATTGTCTCCCATAGCAAATGTCAGACTCACCAGTTATAATTTACAAATCTCCAAATTAATGGAACCACTTTGCATTCAGGATTATTAAGTCGAGGGCACCAGACTGTCTAAAGGGGAGGAGTGGAGGCTTCTGTTTGAAGGGAGAGATTTCCAGTTATCTGTAATCTGTAGATCTGCTGCTCAGTATTGTGAGGGTCAGGGCATGCTAATACTCATTTTTCTATCAAAGTGGGACACAGGTTATGCTGCTATTATCTTGTTCAGCAGACCAAGCTTGACCAGCCCCATTCAGCCTAAATCCACTTCAGAAAAAGGATGAGCAGCTAGCTGCAGGCTCTTACCCAGCCCAGAGTTGAGATGGGAATCTGTCCCCACCCGTCAAGCAAATATCTACAGGCCTCCCCATTTCACTGATGAGTAAACTGAAGCTGCTTTTAGATAAAGAGGAATGCTCACATATTTGCAGAAACATTAGGCATGATTATATTTACATAGGCATCAAATATATTCTTAAAGAGTGTTGCAATTTGTAATAGCCATGCCAGTGCTGCTGAATAGCCAGATAATCTGGCAATTTTGGAAAAGACCTAAAGGAAAATTTTCAGTTATCTCCTCCTAATCCTTAAATTACCCCACAGTTAGTGGGTGGGAGGCAAAGGGAGAGCCAATGAAAGAGAGTGAGGAGTGGCTGGAAAGGAAGGAGGAAAACCAGGAGAGGAAAATGACAGAAAAAATAAGGTTGAATATTGTTACCGGAAAAAGGACATAGCTCATACAGTCAAAGGTTGCCCAGAGTTCAAGGAGGATTAGGATGGAGTAGAAGTCATTTGATTTGGCAAAGAGGTGGACATTGGTGAACTTAGAGAAGCAATTTCCCTGGAGTGGAGGGGGTCAAAGCAGGATTGCAGGGATTTGAGGAGAGAGTTGGAGGAGAGGACGTGGAAGCAGTGGGTTACTCAACTCACTCAAGGAGTTTGGAGAGGAAAGGAGTGGTTAAAGATGGTGGTCAGGGAGGAAAGAAAAGGAGGGCCAGATGTTTTAAATATCTGTCTCCCCTTATAGACTATAAGCTCATTATACGCAGGGAATGTGCTCATTATATTGTCTTGTACCCTCCAAAGAACTTAGTGCATTACTCTGAATATAGTAAATCCTCAACTGATTTATTAATAAGGTGGTAGGAAAAGGAATCAGAAGTGTATATGAGCTTTCTATCAATCAATGCCATTTGTTGAGAATTAACTTAATTTCTCTGTGTCAGTTTCCTCATCTGTAATATGGTTATTGAATTACTTGTTCTGTTTCCCAGTTAGACTGTGAGCCCCCCAAGTGTGTCAGGAATCGTGTCCAATCTACCCCAGTCTTTAGTACAGTGCTTGACACATAGCATGTTCTACTGATAACAGTGGCACATGCTATTGATGCCTACTTGTTTTGCTTTGTTGTCTGTCTCCCCCTTCTACGCTGAGTGCCAGTTGTTGGGTAGGGATTGTCTCTTATATGTTGCCAAATTGTGCTTTCCAAGAGCTTAGCACACAGTAAGCCCTTAATAAATACAACTGAACGAACAAAAATAGTAAGTGATTAACAAATACTACAATTATTATTAGCATCATTTGGTCATTTAATTTCTAATCATTTTTATTAATTGGTGACATTTTTTGAAGCAGAATTGAAATCAAGAGCACTGAGCTGCTGAACTGACAATTCAGTTCAAATAAACCCTGAAAAACATATCCACGAATATACCCTTGGTTCATGTGTTAGTATGCAGTATATCTACATTATTAAAGGTAGACACATGTCATGGGCACCTGATATTACCCAACAAAGTATCCTAGATGAGTCCTACTAACAACTTTGGCTGTATATAGTTCTCTGTATAAGGAACATGCTCCCATTCAAGTAGATTGAAAGCTCTCTGAGGGAAGGAACTGTGTATTCCTCATAGTATACATATAAGTACATAGTATAGAGTGCTGCACACTGAAATTCAATAGATACTATTGATTGATTAGAGTTAATGATTTATTTTGAAATGACCTGATAAAAGGAAAAGAGTGTTGTCTTCTTCCTAAGTGTTTTCTAATCCCATTTTGTATCCGCAGATTTCATGTAACAGTTTTCAAGGATAGTACTGCAACCATTTGCAACCAGGATAGCAAAGTGTTTCATGCTTAGTGGAAAGGTCAGAGGTTTGGGAGCCAGATGTTGTGGGTTCTAATCTGGGCTCTGCCACTAATCAGCTGTGCGACTGGGCAAGTTGCTTAACTTCTCTGTGTCTCAGTTTCCTCATCTGTAAAATAGGGATTAAGATTGAGCACCCCACGCAGAAGTATATATAGTATCTACCTCAGCACTTACAACAGTGCTTGGCACATAGTAAGAGCTTAACAAGTACCATCATTATTATTATTATTTTTATTAAACTGTAAACTCAGAACAAACACGCACTGGGCCTGCCAACTCTATTGTACTCCTGGAAGCACAGTGTGCTGTATCACCATCATTGATATTCATCATCATCAGAGATATTTATTGAATGTTTCCTGTGTTCAGAGCACTGTACTAAGCACTTGGGAGAGTGCAATACTACAGAATTGGTAATAATAATAATAATAGTGGTATTTGTTAAGCGCTTACTATGCGCCAGACACTGTTCTAAGTGTTGGGATAAGTAACAGGTTATCAGGTTGTCCAGTGTTATCAGGTTGTCCAGTGTGGGGCTCACAGTCTTAATCCCCATTTTACAGATGAGGTAACTGAGGCCCAGAGAAGTTAAGTGACTTGCCCCAGGTCACATAGCAGACAGATTGCAGAGGCGGGATTAGAATCCACGTCCTCTGACTCCCAAGCCCATGCCCTTTCCATTAAATACAATCCCTACCCATAAGGAGCTTATAGTCTAGAGGAGAGACAGATATTAATGTAAATTGGGTATAAGTGCTCAATAAATACTGTTGATTGACATGAGTAGAGGGTTTAAGTAATGGATTTTTCTCAAAACAGTTAGTTACAGTTTACAGAACAAAGTCTCCCAAAAGTCAGTCAGGTAGATGGCAACATTAATGCCCCCTTTAAGGAGGAGTGTCTGAGTTCCAAATTACCCTGCTGCACGGCTCTACTTGTATCAACTGCTCTGAAACTGTATCTACAATACCTGCTTTCCCTTCTACTTAGACTGTGAGGCTCTGTTAGATACTGTGTTCAACCTCCTTGTCTTCTCTCTATCCCAGTGCTTAGTACAATGTTTACACTTAATTACCACTAATGATAATGGTAACATCTATGTTTTGCCTCTTGTTCCTTACCTTTGTATACGATCTTATCCTTACTGACACCCATACCCATTGCCCTCACCAGTTGTTAGAGATGTTTAACTCCCTCCTCACACCCCTGTCCCCCCACATCCCCCATCTCTGGCCCTTAATGACCTAGCCATCTACTTTATTGAGAAAACTGAAACTATCTGGCCTGAGCTCCCTAAAATCTCCCCTGCCACTCCCCAATCCCTCCCTCCTCCTGTCATTCCTTCAACACTCCCTATAGTGTCTACAAGAGATCTCTTGCCTTCTCTCAAAATCCACTCCCTTTACCTGCACATCTGACCCCCATCCCTTTGCACCTTATCAAAACACTTGCCCCCTCCTTAACCACCATCTTCAACTGTTCCTTCTCTAATGGCTTCTTCCCTACTACTTTCAAACGTGCCCATATCTCCACTATGCCAAAAAAAACTCCTCCCTTGACCCCACGTCTCCCTCCAGTTATTGCCCCATCTCCCATCTCCCATTTCTCTCCAAACTTCTTGAGAGAGTTATCTTCACCCACTGTCTCAAGTCCCTCTCCTCCAATTCTTTCCTTGACTCTCTCTAATCTGCTTCTGTCTGCTTCTCGCCACAGAAACTGCCCTCTCAAAAGTCACCAACGATCTCTGTCTTGCCAAATCTAATCTTCCTGTCTCACAAGCGAATTATTTAAACATTATCCTTGACTCCTTTCTCTCATTCAACCCATATATTCAATCTATCACTAAATCCTGTTGATTTAACCTCCACAACATCGCTAAAATCCATGCTTTCCTCTCCATGCAAACAGCTACCACATTAATCCAAGCATTTATCCTATCTCACCTTGATTACTATATCAGCCTCCTTGCCAAACTAGCAGTCTCCGGTCTCTCCCCACTCCAGTCCATGCTTCACTCAGCTGTCTGGATCATTTTTCTACAAAAACGTTCAGTCCATGTTTTCTCACTCCTCAAGAACCTCCAGTGATTGCCTATCCATCTCCATAATAAATAAAAACTCCTCTCCATTGGCTTTAAAGCACACAATCACCTTGCCCCCTCCTACCTCAACTTACTGGTCTCCTACTACAACCCAGCTTGCACATTTCACTCCTCTAATGCCAATCTACTCACTATACCTCAATCTCATCTATCTCACCACGAACCTCTCACACACATCCTGCCTCTGGCCTGGAATGCCCTCCCTCTTTATGTGTCAGACAATTGCTCTTCCTACGTTCAAAGCCATATTGAAGGCACAGCTCCTCCAAGAGACCTTCCCAGAGTAGGCCTTCTCTTCCTTTTCTTCTACTGCCTTCTCCTGAGTCCTGATTAGCTCCCTTTTTTCACCTATTCCATATCTCCATAGTACTTATGTACATAACCACAATTTGTTTATTTGTATGACTGTTTGTCTTCCCCTCTAGACTGTAGGCTTGTGGACAGGAATGTGTATGTTATATTGTTGTATTGTACTCTCCCAAGAGCTTAGTACAGTGCTCTGTACACAGTAAGCACTCAAATACAATTGATTAATTGATGATCTGGGAGTGCTGGTCTTCCCCAAAGAACTGTGCTTTCTAATTTTATAGTATGCTCCCAAGTAGTAATAATACTGAATAGTATTTAAGTGCTTGTTCTGCACAGAGTAGACACACTGCTAAGAGTTCTGTATATAATAGTATTCAATAAATACTTATTACAAAAGCCAAGAGAAAGTCTGGGAAATCTATTTAGCCAGCTTAATTTCCAAATACTGCTTTGGCCATACTTGACCTCAAGAGAAGACCATGCTGTTCAACTGGCTTTTTCTTATGAGTGGCAAAGAGTAGTAATCACTACAGTACAACAGAAGCTTTATTTTTACCCTCTCTGTTAGATCACCACTAATAGTATTTACTGGACATCTCAGTGAGCTGAGATGAGATAAGACTTTGTGCCTAAGCCCTCATTTCCCCAATTTTCCCTTCCTTCTACATTGCCTATAAAGCTGGCTCTGGACCCCATAAGCACTTGACATCCACATCACCCTCAGCCTCATGGCATTTATGTACTAACTCTTTAGAATGTAAATTCCTTCAGGGCAGGGATCATGTCTACCCACTGTGTTATATTATATTCTCCCAAGAACTGAATACAGTGGTCTGAATGCAGTATGCACTCAATAATCTCCCAAGAACTCAATACAGTGCTCTGAATGCAGTGTGCACTCAATAATTAGGAGCAGTGTGGTCTAATGGATTGTCTGCTGTGTGACCCTGGCTAAGTCCCTTCTCTGTGCCTCAGTTACCTCATCTGCAAAATAGGGATTAAGACTACTAGCACCATGTGGGACTGAGACTGAATCCAGCCTGATTATTTAGTATCTATCCCAGTGCTTAGTACAGTGCTTGTCACTTAGTAAGTGCTTAACAAATACCACTAAAAAAAGATTGACTGATTCTTATCTTCTCTGATTTTTCCTATCTGTAATTTGTTGTAATGTCTGTCTCCCCCTCTCGACTGCAAGCTTCTTGTTGGCAGGGATTGTGTCTACCAACTCTGTCATACTGTACTCCCCCAAAGGGCTTAGTACAGTGCTCGGCACATAGTAAACTTTCAATACCATTGACTGATTGATTAAGCAAATTTACTAAGCACTAGGGAGAGTGGAATAGAGACACTGTGTGCTTGCCTTCTAGGACCTTTCAACATGACAACACTTCTTGCCCAATATCTATTTTTCAGAAAGCCAATTTCTACCCCTAGGTACTAGATTTCATTGACAAGAACAAGAGGAAAGAGACATGTATAGCCTAGTCATATCATTCATTCAGGTATTTTAAAAGGCATATAAATGTTGAATTTTATCTTAGAGCCACTGGGAATTCATAATATGTCCCCTTAGACGTCCACTCCATCATCATTATTGCCTAGTGAAAAGAGCATGAGCCTGGGAATCAATAGACCCAGGACCTTGGGCAGGTCACTTAACCTCTCTGTCACTCACTTTTCTCATTTGTGAAATGGGGAGAAGAAAGATTGTGAATCTTCTATGGGACAGGGACTATATCCAATTGATGACTTTTTTTTAATCTATCCCAGCAGAGTAAGTGCTTAATGAATGTCATAATTCTTATCTACAGGGAATGAATAAGTAGAATCATTTATAGAGGGACATTATTCTAGAATCAGAGAGAAAGACTTTTGGAGCAAGTAAAAAAGAAAAAGAGAAACATTTATAAATAATATTAATTATGGTCAATAATGGTAATAATTATAAATGTGATATTTGTCAAATGCTTAATATGTGCCAAGCTCGTATTAAGTACTAGGCTAAATGCAAGTTAAGCAGATCAGACAGAGTCTTTTTCCCACATGGGACTCACAGTATACTGGTTAGAGAGACCATGTATTTTACCCCCATTTTACAGTGAACAAATTAAGGCACAGAGAAGTTGTGACTTGGTCTAGGTCACCCAGCAGGTAAGTGGCAGGTCTGAGATTGGAACTGAAGTCCTTTGATTCCCAGGCCTGTGCTCTTTCCACTAGGTCATGCTGCTTCTCTACGGTAAAGTACTAGATTAAAAAATGTTTGAAAGGGGAAAAGGAAATAAATTACTTTAAGGGTGTCTTGTATCTGACTGTCCTTGGCTCCTAATATTTTAATACTGTAATAATAATTAGTAGTAGTAGAATGAACATATGAACACTCTCAGGTGGGGTTTGGGCACAGAGGAGAAATAATCTTTATGCTAGACCAAAAGACAGCATAAGAACTAAAGCTTCTGGATTTTTCCACTAGAAATGCTGCAAGGGTCTAGAAAGCTTAGTTGATTTTGAAGGAGCAATAAAACTTCAACCAAAACAAATTATTTTTTCCTCCTGTTTAAGGCATAATGTCACGATATGCAAATCGAATTGCACGGGACCAGCCAAAAATCTAAACATGTAGTAATGAACACTGTATAATGAAATGTCTACTGATTTTAGTATAAGGTACCTTCAATTTGCTTGCATTCTTTAGATTAAGGTGGTCTAAGTATGTTTTCTAATCTCACGTCATGCTTCATGAGTACAGCATACTTTAACAGTACTTCCAACACTATCTTGCTTCCTTGGATCATGCCAAAACTGTGTCTTAGAAATAATCGTTTAGTCATTTTACAGTCGAATAGTTTAGAGCCTATGTAGAAAGTGTGGACTGGGCCAGGGCTTCAAAGATAGAATAGCCAATACGAGTCATGTCAACCCCCCAAATAAGGATCAGTTAACTTTGCCTTTCCCATCATGGCTTTTATAAATTTTTGCCACTTTCCCCAAACTCCCAGGAGCCTATTCCTGACCTTTTACATTCCTGACTACCTCCCCATGCTTGCAGTCTCGCAATGGTTCCCCATCTCCTCTCCAACCTGGCACTATTTTTAATTTTTTTGTTTTTAGTAACATTTCAAAGCTGGGCCATTACCTTCCCCAGTTGCAGCCCTCAAGACTACTACAGCTATGGTCCAGTCAGGAGGAAAGATGCTTTTGGGGGGGAAGGGGGGGAAGCCACTCCCCGTGGCTGTGATATCTTATCTTCCTTTAAAATCTATTGCATTGACTGCTACCAAACCCCAACAGCCCATGAGAATCCATTTAACCATTCAAGGTCCCCTAAATTCCTCAAAGTCTAACATGGGGCATGAGGATCTCTGAAACTGCTTAGATGGCCTTTGAGACTAAAATGTACAACCTTGACATTAGCATAGTGATTTGATTCACTGCCTCTCTTTAAGGTCCTGAATAGAAGTAAAAATCTACAAGCTTTCCAAGTCAGGTTACACTTTTATCCTCCTTGTGTTCATTTCTAAATTAAAGAAGCATTCCCTGGTTCTGGTAGAACTCACCCTTTCCATGGTAATTAATAATGATAATTATGGTATTTTTAAGCATTACTATGTGTGAAACTCTATTCTAAGCACCAAGTTAGATACTAGTTCATCAGGTCAGGCACAGTCTATGTCCCATTTTAGTCTCACAGTCTAAGTTTGAGGGAGAACAGGTATTGACTGATGAGGAAACTGAGGCATAAAAAAGTTGAGACATGCCCAGCAGGCAAGTGGCAGAGTTAGGATTAGAACTCAGATCCCCCTGCCTCTCAGGCCCATGATCTTTTTACTAGGTTAGTAGCTCCGTATCCAGTCAGTTGAGGTCATTGGTAACAATTTGACCATTCTCTAGATTCACGTTCTAGTGAATTCACTTAGTGGATAGCAAGGACTGTTGTCCCCAAGAATTATCTAGAGGAAATTCACTAACATCAGAAGACTTGAGTCCGTGTTAACAATTAGCAAGTCTTGAGTGACCTGGATGTTCAGGGAAAGGCCTCCCTGGGTGACTGTGGATCCCAAATGACTTCCCAGCAATTCTCCCTTAGGATGGCTGACAATTTGGATTGAAAATAAACATGGACCCCAGAGGGGTTTTGGGTGTTCTTTTTGCTTTGCAAGACACATTGATGCCTGCCACTGCAAAAAATAATGTTTGAAGCAAAATCACTTTTCACTTTTATTGAGTTATAAAATTTGGTTTAAATGTCTCAACTGTGGGGTCCTGAGAGAAAAAAACAAATGGTTGATGTAATTCATGAAGAAGTCAAGAGTAAAGGCTTTCATATTACTTTAATCATTCAGACAAGAGGGAACCCAGGTATTTATTGGAAGACTCTGGGAAAACTTAGCTTTTGCCTGAAATCTCCTAATAATTACCCCCACCTCTGTTTTTCCAACTGAATTATTCTGATAATTATCTCAAATTTTTTTTTTAACACCTGGTCATTGGGGACCGTAAGCTTAAGGCTGGACAATAAAATGCTCCAAATTATAATCTTTGGGAAAATACTTATTCATGACACATCGGTTAATTTGTTAATTGTTTTTCTATCTAAATAACGCTTTTCTCTCAGCAAAAATTTCCTATATTTATACATTTATTTGGAGAACAGAGTGTTGAACCCAAAGAAGCACTTGAGACTTCAGACTGAACCAACTGACAATCTACAGAAATAAAATTCACTGGTCAATAGCTCAATTCCATCATGCCTGAAAAGTCTTATCCTTAAAGCACTAAACACAGGTTTCATAAAGTGACATTTACTTTGTTTCAAAAGCTTAAAATGTTATGCTTATTATGATTGCTGCATGACATGATTACTGTCCGTAACAACATGGGCTGAATTGAATGGTTTGGTAAACAATTCACTCCCAATCATTTCTAATACCAGGGAGCTGAGCTTCATTAACAAGTCAGCACTTCTTCAGCCTCCATTTTCTGGTGTGGCTCTGATAAATGTTGGAACTTTAAGCTGAACATACAGAGCCTGGGCGAAACAGTAGGTTGCTGGCACAGGCTTCAGAGTCGGGTAGGAACACTAGGAAATCGCAGCAACGCTGGTCAGTTCTTCATAACTTCATTTCCCAAATGCTCATAATTAAACAGTTTTTATTTAAGTAATCAGCATGAAATCCTTAGCTGTGTTTTTGCAACCGGTATTGTGTTTATGGAGCCAAATACTGAAAACTTTGATACTGAATACTTTGTATGTGTTAACTTTGGCAACTTCTAAAGATTCTGTAGATGCCTCACTATGTTAGCACCACCCACTCCCCAACCCCCTGGTCACCGGCCTCTCCAAACCACAGAGAAGTGTTTCTTTTTTAATACTTTCTTCCAGTATTTCTCATGAAAAGTCACAGGGAATCGGGTGTGATTTAAACAGAGTGAAATTTGATCTCAAAGTGTCTGTAGGACCAGAAGTTTTTAAAGAAAACATTTCTTAAATCTTGTGTTCAGTGCTGCTTCAGCAGGCCAATTAGACTTGATGGGAATCTGAGAAAGCTATCGCCAGGCACTGCGGCAGGAATAGCAAACAAGCCCAAAAGCAAATAAACGTCAGGATAAAGTGTGGCCGTCTTTAGATCCGCCTGTTTGGTGACCTCCTCCTTTCTCTAGGAGAGATGGACCAAGAAGTACCACGGGGAATGTGAGTTAATTAGATTTGACATTAGTTAACAGCAGCAATTACTAGAGAGTAATTAATCAGGGGAAAGTCTCCAAACAGGAGGAGAATAAATAAACCTGCCCCTAACATTCTGATCCATTTTACCTTTTAGATAAGGCTGTGGCCCAGGTGTCATGCTGGGGTGGAGATGATCTATCTTGCTCAGTTTCTCCACGGAAATTTGGTGTCTCTTCTCACATCTATCTTCCCTAATGCAAAGCCAAAACAGTCAGCCCATCTTGCTCACCGTATTCAGAACAAGCTTTCAAAATCAGGCCACTGAAATCTAGGAAGTTTTGGGACATTAAGACCTTTCAGGAGGAATTCAAAAGTGCAAATTAAGTAACACATGATATCTGCTTTAGCTTTTTTTGTGCCCCTACTACTTACTGTAAATTTAAATTTTCTGCAATTAACTAGTCACTTTAGGTCAAAAATGAAGATGAAAATATTTTAGTTAAGAGGTGACAATTCTGCTTAACAGGCAAAATGACATTTATAGAAGTTGTGAACTCTATCCAAGTTGTGCTCACTTTTAATAATAATTCAGTATTTTAAAAATCTTTTTCTCCAATATTAAAGATTAGAAAAAATGGAGAGAAAAGACATTTATACAGAGAAACACATACGCAGGAACTGGTAAACCAAAATCCCTGCAGTGCATCCTGCTTAACTTAGCAAATTCTTCCAGACTGGATCATTTTCCCCCCAGTAAGATATCATTAACAATGTGTTTTTTCCAGAAGTATATCTCCTTATGTTCTAGGAAAAAATAGTCTGAAACAGTAAAATGTTTGTAGTACAAACATCGTTATGTTAGCTTAACATTATGGACAATACATTGCTAGCAGTAAATCTCTACAAAGAATATGCACTTCAACATAGTTAGATTTAAATAGCTTTCACCTACTGACCCCTCTTAAATAATTCTACAGCAAATCACTGTTAAATGCAGTTAATTTAGAATTTGAGGAGCAAAAAGTATCTTGAGGAAAGGAGAACTGATGCATTAATTACTTAAGTTCTCTCCCAAATATCTTTAGAAATTCATTTTGAAGATTAAATATAAATGCCACAAAAAGGAACTGGGTGAGAAAACTGGTGACATGTCTTTTTAAGAAAAGGAAACCAAGAAAAAGGACAACAGAAAATCTAATTTCCCTTCTCTTGTATAAACATATTGAACTTGCTTCCTAGTGGCAAATTAAATTGAGCACTATACCCCAGGGTAAAATATGAAAACAAACACTACTACTGTCTTTCAAAATCTCTTTTCCAAACTCAATGTCCCTGATGGAGGAAATAAAGGTATTCATATTAGTGTATATCATGTTACAGATTGGTCAATGATTATAGCAGACCATGAAAAACAAGTAAGGTGTTTATTTGCCAATCTTCGATACTGATGCCAGAGACTTTTGGTTTAGAAAAGCAGCATGGCCTAGAGGAAAGAGCATGTTCCTGGGAGTCATTGGACCTGTGTTCTAATCCTGGTCCCTCAAGTACTTGTTTTGTGACCTTGGACAAGTTACTTAACTTCTCTGTGCCTCAGTTCCCTCATTTTTAGGATGGATTGGATATATCTTGGGTGGGGGTATGCATGGTGTGGCCCAAGAGCTGAATAAGGCAGGTGCAGGATTTAAGTGGCAAGTCAATTTGTAAACCACCAGGTTTTCCACCCAGGTTGAAGTATGCACTATCTCTATCTGTTATGGGTTTTTTTTGTTATTTTCTTTTTTCTGTTACGCTGGACAGGTTACTCTGATATTTGGAAAGAAAAAAGTGTTTTCAGTTTAACTCTGCATCATTTTGTGGTACATAAGTTAAAAAAAAAGGGACCTGAAAAAAATAAATCTTATTTTCTTCTTTCTTTCCAAAATATGGAAACAAACCATTTCCTTTAAAACAGACAAAAAAGCCTAATTATCAGATACAGTTGAAGATGCTAGTTTTACTAAATGAGAACAGATAAAAATGATACTGAACACTTTGCTAGCTAGAAATCTATTTTATTTGCATTTTCAATGAAAAATATAGAAAGTTCACTTTGCGATTGATTAACTTCATAGCTCCCCAGTCCTTGAAAATGAAAGGCTAAAATCCCCAAAAAATTACTGATAATTTTCCAGAAATAAAATGGCCCAAGAGGTCCTGCAGTTGACAGTCAAATAGACATTCTCAAAACTTTTGAAAGATAGGCCTGACCAGAGACCAATCATTGGGATTTACTGAGCACTTACTGTTTGCCGAGGACTTTACTAAGCACCTGGGAGAGTACAATAGAGTTGATTTACCAAATCCTACCTAATTAGCTCACTGTCCTGAAAGAATTTAACTTCTATTCCACTGAGGTAACATTTATTGGTAGTGAAGGACAAAGTCATTTCTAAATAGGTTTACAAGTCCAAAAAAATGTCCAATAGCAAAGTTATTTAGATACGTTCAGTGGGCAAAAAACTGACTACAATGTGGTTTGACTGCATTTTAGCACTAGCAGGAGAAATCACAAGCATTGTTTTAAATAATCTGAGAAATGATCATCATAAATTTGGCCACCAACTGTCAGCAACACCAGCTGAAGCAGGTCAGAACTGAGGCAACCAGGACTTTATGAGGCTATTGGAGACCCTGGGTCTTCTTTATCCAGATGCGAGCAGCAAGTAAACCAAAGTCAAAAGCCTGGGAGATGGCCTAGGTTTTTCTGATTCTGCTGGAGATGGAGGTTCAGAATGTCATGTGCAATCATACACTTATACCACAGGTAATGAATAAAACAAGATCTAAGGATTTCCATCAGCTCCCTCAGGATGCCTTCCTCATAAAGTCAGCAGCATTCAACAGTCTCAGCTGGAGCTCAGCTCTGTTCAGGGAAAGTCCTGGACAGTTCTAGTGACAAAGCCAGGAAACAGTTATATTACTCTGTCAAATCTCTATGTTGGAGGTTCCCACTGTGACTGTTTCACCCTAAAGGTCTTCCGAGGGGTTTACAGAATCAAGACTTCTAGAGACAGAGAGGTGCAAAGTTTTCATATGGAACACCCTGCTGAAGAGTGGGAAGGGATTTAGTGGGAGATGGGGACTGGCAGAGGCATAACCTTCCAAGAGATAACAAGCCAGATAACCACCATTTTCAGCCCTCGTTTCATTCATTCAATCATATTTATTGAGCGCTTACTGTGTACAGAGCACTGTACTAAGTGCTTAGCACTGTACTAAATACTTATTTGGAAGCTCTTGGTTCTCTTCAAAGACCCGATGTGAGTGAGGCTCAAAAGGCTTGAGGATCATTGCCTTCATGGCTCCTAGTGATCAGGTACCTACAGACAGAGAAAACATTAAAGCAAAAGCAGGCAACCTTTGCTTGGAGGAAGCAGAGATACAAATCATTTCCCTGGCAAATTGAGTTTTCTCTAGAGCAGGGGAAAAAAGGTGGCATGAGAGACATTTTAAAATATGATTTCTGTTTCCTTTCTTTCTGGAACCCTGATGTTTCCAGAAGTCAGAGAGAAATTAGAAAAATGCACTATGTTTTAGGTGAAATATTAGCATCTCCAACAATTATATGGGAAAGCCAGATGACAGATGAAGCTTTTAGACTCTCCAGCTCTAATGCTGAGTTAAGTGAACAACCTTGGGAAATAGGAAGAACAACATGTCCTTTGGGCTTAGGAAGAACAGACAAAAGGTCATACCTACCCCTAAATAGCCATCCATAGAAAACAGAGCAATCTTTCCCACTCTGTACCTTCTCTGCCCTTCCTTCCCAATCCTCCCCTTTAGGGGAGAATATATATTAGTCTCTAAGGAGACACTGATTTTTTTTTTAGTCAATCAATCATAATTATTGAATACTTACTGTGTGCAGAGCACTGTACCAAGCACTTGAAAGAGTACAACACAGCAACATAACATTATAACATGCCCTGCCCACAACAAGCTAACAATCTAGAGCAGAAGACAGACAATAATATAAGTAAATTACAGATACAGATACAGATTACAAAGAAATTAGGCCTTAATTAGGGAAGGTCTTTGGGAATTGGTGTGCCTTCAATAAGGCTTTGAAGGTGGGAGAAGAATAACTGCTTGCCGGATATGAAAAGGGAGGGTGTTCCAGGACAGAGATAGAATGTGGGCAAGAGGTTGGAGGCAAGATAGACGACTTAGAGGAGCTAAGTACGCAGACTGGGTTTCTGTTGAATGCAGAGGTGGATGAGTAATCACTGGAGGTTCTTGAGGAGTGGGGAAACATGGACTGAACATTCTTGTAGAAAAGTGATCCAGGCTGCAGAGTGAAGTATGGACTGGAGTGGGGAGAGACAAGAAGCAGAGAGGTCAGCAAGGAGGTTGATACAGTAATCAATGCAGGATAGGACAAGTGGATGAGTGTGGTAACAGTTTGGATGGAGAGGAAAGGACAGATTTTACCGATGTTGTGAAGGCTGAACTGACAGGATTTAGTGATTGATTTTATATGTGGGTTGAATGAAAGAAAGGAGTCAAGGTTATGGGTTTGTGACACAGGAAGGATGGTGGTGCTGTCTATAGTGATGGGATAGTGAAGGGGAATACAGGATTCGGGTGGGAAAATAAGGAGTTCTGTTTTGGACATGTTAAATTTTAGGTGACGTCAGTACATCCAAGTAGGGATGTTTTGAAGACAGGAGGAATCCCAAGACTGTAGAGAGGGAAAGTGATCTGGGCTGGAGATGTAGATTTGGGAATCATCTTCATAGAGGTGGCAGTTGAAACCATATAAGTGAATGAGCTCTCCAAGGGAGTTAGCAAGATAAAGGCATTTGATAACAGGGTTCAACTTGAAATAACATTAACAGGGTTCAGAAATGTCTCAGAATGATTTCATAAATTGATGGCCAACATACCAGACAGGATAGCAACTAGTTTACAATCAATCATTAATATTTATTTAGCACTTACTCTGTGCAGAGCACAGTACTAAGCACTTGGGAGAGTATGATACAACACATGGGTACCACTACAGAATTGATGTCAGTCTTATTTACTGAGCATCTACTGTGTGCAGAGCACTCTACTTCCACCTGTGCGAATACAGTAAACCTAAAAATGCACACAGTCCCTGTCCATAATGGGTTTATAATGTCTTGAGGGGGTTTATTTGTCAGGCCCTGCTGCATGTGAAAGCAAGCTGAAATGGGACGAGGTGGGTGGGAGAAAGGGAAAGTCTTGACAAGAAAAAAAATTTGTTCCTCTTGAATTTTCCTGTGACTTCACAAGGATCTCATTTTGTTCAGATCTAGCGTGGAGTCTGTGGGATCAATCTTACTCCTCTTTCAATGGATATCGCCCTGGAACATGGAAGAGTTTGGGCACTCAAGACAAGATGTGCTAGAACTGAACTTTGGGGTCAGCTTCTAGGCGCAGCAGGGCAAGAAGTTATACGCCTCCAAGCCACTCACGCCCTCCCTCCACCCCTACGTGCCTGGGCTGATCCAGGAAGTGCAACTGGGAGTCGCTATAATTTTAGGGAGGTGAAATGTCTAGAAGCTACTATACAAAGCTTGCACCAAATAAACCATGCTTCCCGGCATCTGGGGGAAATCGCATTTTATGAAGGCTCTCCGAATAACAACTGTGGTATTTGTTCAGTGCTAACTATGTGACAAGCACTATTTTAAGCACCGGGGTAGGTACAAGATGAACAGGTTCCACATGGGGCTCATAGTCTAAGTAAAAGAGATCACAGGTAACAAATTCCCATTTTGTGATGAGGGAACTGAGGCACGGAGAAGATAAGTGACCTACTAAAGTTACACAACAGGTAAGCTGTGGAGCCAGGATTAGAACCCAAGCTCTATGACTCCCACACCCAGGATCTTTCCTCTAGGCTATGCTGCTTCTTAAATGGACATTTGCAACTCTCCATGAGACCTCTAGGAGAAGATGTTTAGGAATCCAGCAAGCATCAACCTATCCCTTAAAGCCCTGTGGGCCATAAGTGAGTCTCTTTAACCAAGACCGGGGTCAGCAACATTAACCCCACTTCTACAGGGCTTCCCAGCCATGGAAGCCTGAAAAATAGAAATCTACTCACTGGAGCAAACAGTTGAATGAATTAATAAAAATAATAATTGTAGTATTTGTTAAGCACTTAACATGTGCCAAGCACTGTACTAAACACTGGGGTTGATACAGGCAACAAATAGGGTTAGACACAGTCCCTGCCCCAAGTGGAGCTCACAGTCTCAATCTCCATTTTACAGATGAGGTAACTGAGACACACAGAAGTGAAGTGACTTGCCCAAAGTCACACAGCAAACGCGTGGCAGAGCCATGATTAGAACCCACTACCTCTTGACTCCCAGCCCTGTGCTCTATCCACAGTGCCATGATTAGGAATGGAAGCACCTGAGTCCCAACATGCCAGGGTCTCAGGGCAGGTTGCAGAAAAGAGAAACACACACATCAATCCACTCCAGCGTTGTTTTCCCATACTATTTACGCAAGATCCTGGAAGGTTCCATTTAACCAGCACAGCCCATCTGAGTGTCAAAGCCGAGTCACGTGCCTTGTGGGGAAGCACTCAAGGGCCGTGCTAGGCCTGTCGCTTCTTGCAGGAATGATATTTCCAGGGAGAGGGAGAGCTCGCCAGCCGTCTTAATGGATTTGGGGGTGGTTAAAAAGCCTCTGGGATTTATATAGGTCATTGTATGGGTGACACTGAGTTATAATTGATTATTGTGACTGGGATGCTTGTGCGATGATTCAAATCATCTTGGTCATGTTTTAATCGGGCATGTTGGGTGGTAGGCAAATACAGTTACTGTAGGTGAGTAATGAGTAAATAGAAGTGAGTATGGGTGTGATCTGAGAGGTCTCTTAAAGGTAAAGCTTTTCTTTCTCAAGTGCCTGTGATAATACATTGGGGAAAAAAATGAACTTCAGAGAGATTTGGGCAGCATTGAATAGTCAAGATTATCTACCTGTTGGACCAAAAATGACAACAACAACAAAAAATACAGGTTCAAGCAACAACTTGTCAGCAGGAATATCACCGCCTGCAGATGTCAAGAGGAGCCTGAATAGGGAATCTGCAGGGTGAAGGCAAAAAGGAAGTAGAGTCAAGCCCACATCAATAAGGAAATGGAGAAAAAAAAATACTTGTGAAGGGTGGACCTCATTACCACTGCTTTGGACCTCATTTGTTCATTAGCTGACCTTGAAATCGTAAAATGTTGGTTCTGACAGGATCTGCCTGGCTCATCCTAAACAAACAGTCCTCTGTTCCATTCATGTCACTTCTGAGATACACCAGAGTTCAACCTAGTCTTTCTGTAAAGAAAAGCAGGGTGGCTTTGTGGAAAGAGCATAGACCTAAGAGTCAGAGGAACTGGGTTCTAATCGCAGCTCTGCCACTTGACTGCTGCATGACCTTGGGCAAGTCATTTAACTTATCTGTGCCTCAGTTTCCTCAACTGTAAAATGAAGATTCAATAGATTCAATACCAGTCCTCCCCCCTTGTGAGACAGGGACTATATCCAACCTGATTGATTTGTATGGACCTCAGGACTCAGAACAGTGTCTGTCACATAGTAAATGTTTAATGCAATAAAAAAAGAAATTCTTTCTACACTGCTAACCCGGATCCCCCATACTGTAGTTTATGCTTCTTTCAGCTAGTCTGCAACCTCTGTCAGATATCGTCACCCATGTGAAAACCGTTGAGAAGTTTTCTTCCAGCTTGCTCTCCTTAAACTACATATTTGTGGGTGGGCCAAGGAGCCTATTGAAGATAGTGTTTTAGGATTTTAAAACAGCATTGGAGTAAATGAATGCAGTGGTCTTTTTCTAGTCTTAGTGAATACTGATCGATTTCATGAAATCAAACTGTAAACATGGCAGGGGGCCAATCTTGAAGGAAAAGTCAACAATCAGATCTATAAATCTAAACATTTTCCAGAACAGCAAATTATTGGTGCATTTTTGTTCAGCATTAATAACTCTCCAAATTTACTGAGTTTGACCTCTAGCCATTGACTTTGGACTAAAGTGAGATGAGCAATATAAACACAAAATGCTTGAACTTAAAAATAGCATTCTTGAATGGCATTTACAGTTTTAGGGGAAAAAATGGAAAGGTTGGAATAACTGCAATATCTGTCAGTAGCAATTTACTTGTTTTTACCCATATTGGAAGGGAAGATAAGCACAGTCCTATGATACCATATATGGAAAAAGTATTTGTCACTACAGAGAAATGTCTTACTACTTACAGCTAACCTTGAGGTTACTTGCCCTTGAAAATGAGAATCAAACTTATCAACTTGTAGTTGCTTCAACTCCCATGTTTGATTTGTCTCCAATATTGGGTATTGTTATTCAGAATTACTTTTTTTGGTATCCAAAGCTGTGTGATAGCACAGATATGTAGACAACATTACAAACAAGGGGGCATGTTAGAAAAAAATCAAAGTCATTTTCCATGTTTTTAAATTGATGGGTGAAATAGCTTCATTTCATCAGATTAGATAAAATATCGCAGTTAAAAAAATCATTAATTCATGAAGTTATTTGGAAGACAAAAGTAATTGTTACAAAGACTGAGTAATCATCTCTTCTCTCAAAAAAGTAACCTCAATTCCTTTTCATATGACTCTAATTCTTTTTTTCTTCTTTCAGTTTTTTTTTTCTTTTGCCATAACTATGGCACCAATTTCTGTAGGTTAAACAAACCCCAAATGCAAATATTTGTGAAAAATTTTCAGAATTCCTTGAACTTTGTCAGTTTTGCTGTGTAGGTTTCAACAAGCAGCAGATGTTTCCTCTGCTATACTTATAGTTCTTGCTATCTTTTACCACTGAGAAAATGACTACTAGATTTATTCAAATACAACCTCTCTAGCAAAGTAGATGTTCCAAAAAAAAAAATAAAAAAAAAATTACTTTGCCTACTGAGAGTACTACAAGTCAAACACCAATTTTAGGTTAGAGCTCATTAAATACTCTTAAAATTACTCTTCTTAGAAGCATATTCTACTTATAGTCACACACTGAATCCTTGTTCTGATTTTGTTTAAAAGATTGATCAGATGGCAAGAAACCTCTTCACTGAGCAATACTGAGAAAATTAAAACATCTAATTTTTTTTTTACATTTTAAGGAGTTCAAACTGTGTGGAAAACAAAGAAAAACACCTCTAAAGATGTGCAGAGGGCACAGACTGAAGGGAACACTTAGCTGCTATGAGGCAGACACATGTTGCCACCTGGTTTATATTACAACTCCTCGTGTATTAAGGCTAGACCACCACAACACACAGGTGGAAGTGTGTGTCTGAAGGCCATTGAAGTTTTAACGTGGAGAATTTTCCCAGTGTATCACAATTACAGAAACATCTGTGCTAAATAACTTTGTGTTGATCCGCTGTGAAAATTTACAGTGTTCAATAGCCTTCAGAACTTCTCACTCCTTGACTGTGGTAGGGTGGTCTGGGGGGGTGCACACCAGATCACAGCATGAAACTGGAAAGATCGAAGGATTCAAAGCTTTTACAGACTGTGTGCAAAGCCCATACGGGATACCAGGTACATCTGTATTCTGCTCATTTTGATTTATTTATCCTTGGTTTTGAATGCATAAGCCAGAACACATTTAGCTCTCCTGCCCATGAGCTATCACGTATTATTCCCCCCACCTGGCATGCTCTCTCCCTTCCTCCTTCTATTAAAACATGTTCCTTCCCTCCTTCAAAATTCACCTCCATTAACAAATGGATTATCTGCCAATTCAACCTGTCTCTGATTACTCAGCATGGCACTATACTGCTACAGCTGTAACTGGTTGTGTATGTGCTTATTTGTTTTGCTTGTGTCACTTGTGTTTATTGGATTGTATTTATATCTGACGTCTCTTCCCTAAGTTATAAACTTATACTGCACACACGCACAACTCCTCATACTCTTCTATAGTATAAACTCCTTAAGGTCAGTGATTGCGTCTACCTTCTCTAATTAACCAATCAGTAGAATTCTCCCCCTCTAGACTGTAAGCTCACTGTGGGTAGGGAATGTGTTTGTTATATTCTTGTCTTGTACTCTCTCAAGTGCTTAGTAGAGTGCTCTGCACACAGTAGGCACTCAGTAAATAGAACTGATTGACTGAGCACCCACTGGGTGCAGAGCATTTTACTAAGTGCTTAGACAAGTACAGTATAATAGAGTTAGTAGAATGTGATCCCAGTGAACAAGTAGCTTACAGTTCAGTGGGGTAGGCAGATGTTAAAATTAATTACAGGTAAGGGAAATAGAGTGTAAGGCTATGTACGTAAGTACTGTGGGATTGGGGCAAGTATCAGAGTGCTTAGTCTATTCCCCCAAGTGCTTAATATAGTACCCTGAATACAGAAAAGTGCTCAATAAATACCACTTATTGATAGTAAAAGACACAAGAACCTTGCAACTCCTTATAGTACTTAGAATAGTAATAATGATAATAATAATTGTGATATTTGTTAGGCACTTACTATGTGCCATGCACTGGAATAAGCGCTGGGGTGCACACAAGCAAATGGAGTTGGACACACTCCTTAGCCACATGGAGCTCACAGTCTTAATCCCCATTTTATAGATGAAGTAACTGAGGTACAGAGAAGTGAAGTGACTTGTCCTAGGTCACACAGCAGAAAAGTGGCAAAGCTGGGAGTAGAATCCAAGACTTCCTGATTCCCAAGCCCATGTTCTATCCATTATGCCAAGCACCAGACAGATGATAAATACTAATTAGAAACAACCGAGATAAGATGAGCATGATCATGAGGGAAACATGAAGAAAGAAAATGGTCAGAATCCACTAAGCAAAGAATCCATCAACGACAAGATTCCAACACCATAAGGGGGGGATAGCAGTCATGGCACAAGCAAGTGTAATTAGTAGTGACAAAGTGTAAGGAAGGTGAAGGGGAACAATGTGGACTAGCAGAAAAGGTATGTGCCCAGGAATCAACTGACTTTGGTTTTCTCCTAGGACTACCACTCAACATCAGTGAGGTTTTGGGGAAGTTGAAACCTCTTTGGACCTCAGTTTCGCCCAAATGTAAAGGGGAATAATGCTCCCTACCTTACAGGAACTTTGCAGTTATGAGGTAATGGGTTAGCACTTTGAAAAACTTTAAAAGCACCATACAAATCAACCAGTGATATTTACTAAGCACTTAGTATGTGCAGATCACTGTAGTAAGCACTTGAGAGAGCATCCATTCAACTGTATTTATTGTGTGCAGAGCACTGTACTTAGTGATTGGGAGAATACATTATAACTATAAACAGACACATCGTTGCCCACAACAAGTTCACCGTCTAGAGGGATGAGAACCGGACAACAGAGTTGGTAGACATGTTCCTTGCCCACAGCAAACTGCTTGGTATTGTTCATTTGAAAAATAGCCTTACCAGTTAAAACAAAGAAGGATGTGTATTTATCCTATTTCAGGTATTTTCAAATCAAGGGGTTATTTCGCTTGGATAAAGACTTAACTAAAGATGAGATGATTGATTCACCAGAATTATTATCATTATTATTATTCACTAGCAGCACTTTATTCTCCCTCTCCAGACACATAAAGGCTTACTGTGAATTAGAATTAAGAGTCTGAAGGTTCTTTGAAAAAGTTAAAAGGTAGCAGTCCTATCTGAAATCGAATAGGATAACTTCACCCTCCCCATTCTGAGAGCTTGAAAATGCTCAGATTTGGAGGGGCAAACTGTCTTAGTTTTACACTATAATTGGGTCAAATTTCAAATTTCGCACTAAATTTGGCTCCTGCTACCATTTAAGCACTGTGACAAAATCCTCCAGTTTCTAGAGTGAAATAAAACTCCACTGCAGAAATCAGGTTCTCGTTTAGACACACCCTCAGATTCCATGAGACATTCCACAGAACACCCAGTTTTCTCTATTGCCTACCATCCACATGGACAACAATTACACGTTCAAATCCTAGGCCAGCTTGTGAGGGGTTATTTTACCGATTTCAATTAAGAAATGACGTCTTGCAGAAGACCAGAACAATCAAATGCTACACCAAATGCCAACATTGGTTTCAGAAGTGTCAGTGCAACTTCTCTCAAATTAGTTTCCCCTTGGAGAAGTACCATTCAGACCTGTTTCTGGAGCTCACTGAAAAATAAATGGCTTTATTTGAAAAATGATTTCTAGTCCACATTTTTCAATATTTAATACTGAAAAGGGGGAGGTTGAGAGTTGAAAAAAATCATTTTTTTTTTTTAATTTCTAGTGTGACCATCATTTTTGGAGCATTAGGAAAGGCATATGATACTTATGTCTCTCATTCTAAGTGTCTGTAAAACATGAATAATAATACTGCCACCCAAACAGTACCATAATAATTATCTATTGTTTTAGAATAGCATATGTAGAAGCAGGAAGAAAAAGGTAGATGCATATTTTACTTCAATTTTAACAGTGTTTGCTATACCTATACTTATTAAATATCTTTGCGCTTTCATTAATTGCATTTGTTCTCTGGATAGTAGGCAGATCCATATTCCATGAGTAATAAATTACTAAACCTTGAACAATCCGGTTTTCCTGCTGCATCACATTTTTCCTGTTTGGCTCAATGAGTTAGAACTTGATGAGAGAAGAGGTAAAAGAGGGAACAGTCATTGCTGGTAATGGTAAGAATAGCGTATGTACAGGTATTTCAAATCAAAATAGAAAAAAGTATATTTCACATTACTAAGTGCAACTACCGCCTAATATGAATATGCTTTTTTTTTTAAAAAAAAAAAAGCATAGAGGTTTACCTTATAAAGGTAAGACAAACTGGAAATTAACTTTAAATAGATTCATAATTTCTTTTCAAGGAGTTTGAAAGAGTTTTCCTTCCAAGTTGTTTCAATCATTTTCTTACTCTATTCCCTTCTGGGGAAGGATAGAGGCAGGCAGAAAGGGGGAAGTGGGGGAAAAGTCTACTTATCTGTTTAACAGAAAAGACTTGTATACAATCACTCATAAATATGAGCACAGTCTATAAATATTTATGGGGATGTAACAGAGAGGAAGGAAATGAGATTATTTTCAGGGTAGTTGAGAATAGAAGCTGAACTAGAGGGGGAAAGTTTCAGAAAAAAAAAAAGCTTTCTGGGTGAATCTTTTATGTTTTTCAACTAGAGATCACACAACACTTCACAAATGTTAACTCTATTAACCCTGAAATGTCCCCTACAAAGTCCAGCGCATGATTGGTAAACTGAGGCACTAGAAGGTTAAATGGGGGCACAGACGTTTGGTGGCTGAGCCAGAAGCAGAAACCAGAAGTCCTGCTCTGATCAGCAGACAGCACTTCCTTCCTCCAAAAGATGAGTAACCTCACCTCTGAGGACAATGCTGTAGTTTAAGAGAGGAGGATGCAGCGCTAACCTCTCTGGAGAGGATTAGAGGAACGCCAGACAGAGCATCATCATTTCTGGTCTGAAATAGGGATAGTACAGGACCCTAAAGCGGAAAGACTGTTGGGAAAGATGCCATATAATAAAAAGGCAGTCTGAGGGGCTGAGGACATTTCCCTGAATCTTTCTATTTCAGTCCATGGAGGTCTGTCCACTCTCAGCCATTTGGTATGTGACCAGGTACTTTGATTTCCTTCTGTCTTTCCTGTTGAGTTGCAATCATTTCCCAGTACATGAGCAGGACATGGCAGAGAGGAGATGAAATCAGGATCCGTTCATGTTACTACCTGATGGGACACCAGAGTTTGCCCCTAGAGTTTTTCAAGCTTTGAACAAAAAATAATAATTGTGGTATTTTGAAGTGCTTAGTACTGCACTAAACACTGCAGTTGATAAGGGATAATCGGGTTAGACACATGAGGCTCACAATTTAAGTAAGAGGCAGAACAGGCATTGAATCCCATTTTATAGATGAGGAAACAGTCACAGAGAAGTTGTGATTTGCCCAAGGTCTGATCCCAGCAAATGGTGGAGCCAGGATTAGAACCAAGTCCTCTGATTCCCAGGCTTTTGCTCTTTCCACTAAAAAAGAGCTTCTCTGTATTCTGATGACAGGGGAGACAGATAAATACAGAGAGACAAACCCAGTAATGCCCAAAACAAACAAAAAAATAAGTGAATAAGTGACTAAATAAAGGGAACAAATAAATCAAAGCACATGTAAGAGCCAGCATGGTTTTCAGCAGACAATGTAACAGAGTGTGGCAACAGCAGGGCATCAAACCCAAGAACAAGTTAAAAGTCTAGGAGGTTGTGTGGCCTGGCTCTCCTATGGATGCCTCCAGCTTCTAGAGGAGATTCACAAGCATCATCTAAGAATCTTATTCAGTATAATAAGGTTATAATAAGGCTATTCAATCCTGGCTCTGTCACTTGTCTGCCATGTGACCTTGGGTAAGTCACTTCTCCGTGCCTCAGTTACCTCATCTGTAAAATGAGGATTCAGACTGTGAGCTCCACGTGGGACAGGGACTGTGTCCAACCCTATTTGCTTGTTTCTACCCCACCTCTTAGTGCAGTGTCTGACACACAGTAACTACTTAAAAAAAACCACAGTTATCATTATTAGTAGTAATGATGATAATAGTGGTATTTGTGAAGTGTTTTCTATGTGTCAGGTACTGTACTAGCACTGGGGTAGATACAAGATAATCAGGTTGGACACAGTCCCTGTCCCACATAGGGCTCACAGTTTAATCCCCATGCTACAGATGAGGGAACTGAAGCACAGAGAAGTTAAGTAACTTGCCCAAGGTCACACAGCAGGCAAGAGAAGCAGCATGGCTCAGTGGAAAGAGCCCGGGCTTAGGGGTCAGAGGTCATGGGTTCAAATCCCAGCTCAGCCATTTTTCAGCTGTGTGAAGTCACAATTTCTCTGTGACTCAGTTCCCCCATCTGTAAAATGAAGATTAAGACTGTGAACCCCACGTGGGACAACCTGATCACCTTGTATCTTCCCCAGCGCTTAGAACAGTGCTCAGTGATTTCCCAAGAGTCCACTGTTGTATCATAGGGCATAAAATTTATGACCCATCTGATGGACAGTAATCATAAGAGGAATATCCCTCTTTGAGCAAAGGTTTTGTGAAGATTGGGACAGCATAAGATATGAAAATAGAGACAAGTCCTGGTGAAGGACAAACCCATTAACGTAGCAAGAGTCTAGTCTTAAGTACAGAGGGTATGGCATGATGGGTTGATCATAGAACTATCTTTACAGCCAAACACATACACACGGGTAGGATCTTACTTTCAAAAGCATGGGAGTTGGTATTTGCATTCCCTGCCCACAGGGAGCTTAAAGTATAGACGTGTAGACAGATATCAGTATAAATACACACTGAGATGTACACAAGTACTGTGGGTCTGAGGTGGGGTGAATATCAAGTGCTTAAAGGGTGCAGATCCAAGTACAAGTCCCTTGGCATGAGTAAATTTTTCTGTTCCCTCTTCTTGCTACTCAGAGGTCAGCTGTATCTGTGCTCAAGACCCAAATGGCAGTTACTCCATCAGTGGTCTCAACCTGGCCTCTTTGGAGGCTGGATTGTTGCCTCCTTCCTCACCCTTCCCCAACCAAAAAGCCCAAGTGTCTGTGACTGCTTTAAATGCAGTTGTCATATTTGCAGTTTCACCTCATTTGTGGGGTTTCACTAAACAATAATAAAGAACTGTTGCAGCATATTTCAGATAGAGTAGATCAGCAATTAAGCAGCATGGGCCAGTGGATGAGAGCATGGGCCTGGGAGTCAGAACATCTTGGGTTCTAGAGAAGCAGCATGGCTCAGTAGAAAGAGCATGGGCTTGGGAGTCAGAGGTCATAGGTTCAAATCCTGACTCTGTCACTTGTCAGCTGTGTGACTGTGAGCAAGTCACTTCACTTCTCTGTGCCTCAGTTACTTCATCTGTAAATTGGGGATTAAGACTGTGAGCCTCCCGTGGGACAACCTGATTACCCTGTATCTACCCCAGTGCTTAGAAGAGTGCTCTGCACATAGTAAATGCTTAACAAATACCAACATTATTATTATTATTATTACTAATCCCATCTTTGCCACTTGCCTGTTATATGACCTTGAGCAAGTCATTTAACTTCTCTGTGCCTCAATTCTCTCATCAGTAAAATGAGGATTAAGACTGTGACCCCTATATGGTAAAGAGACTGTCCAACCTGATTACCTTATACCTACCTAGCACTTAGAAGAGTGCCTGGAACATAATAAGCACTTAACAAATACCATTATTATTAGTCATAGTAGTAGATATCTAGCTAGCTAATTAGATAGATATGTATAAGTAGGTGTCTAGTGGATCAAGGGGGCAGGATAAGTCAAGGAGAAGGCAGCTTTATAGAAGTGCTTGGTAAGTGGAAGAAGACATGATTGCGCAGAAGAGAGAAGGGAGAGAATTCCAGATGGGAGATGGGGGAAGAATTTGACTCTGGAGAAAAGAGAATAAGATTAAAGTTCAATAGAGGAAATTATTAATTAAATTGAGGTGTTCAGTTCAAATATGGATTCCACTTATTCATTTTTTCTTCTTTTCAATCCACATATAAGTGAGAAGTGGGCAATCAATGAGATGAGACCAAAAAAAAATGGTATTTAAGTGCTTACTATGTGCAGAGCACTGTTCTAAGTGCTGGGGTAGATACAGGGTAATCAGGTTGCCCCACGTGATGCTCACAGTTTTAACCCCATTTTACAGATGAGGGAACTGAGGGTCAGAGAAGTGAAGTAACTTTCCCACAGTCACACAGCTGACAAGTGGCAGAGCAGGGATTTGAACTCATGACCTCTGGCTCCCAAGCCCAGGCTCTTTCCACTGAGCCACGCTGCTTCTCTTAGTAGATCTCACACAGCAGAAAGAGGAGGCAGTAAGAGTAACTTCCTGGCTACATCTCCATCTAACTCCATTTTACATGACAGCCCTCTTTCCCACTACTCCCCAGTTCTCATTGCCATTGCACCCAAACTCCCCCTCTGAATATACTTCTGCTTGATTAATCCACTTCGGGTTCCTTGTTTATGCTGTTTCCCGAGCATAAAGATCCCCTTCTCCCTTCCCAGATCTGCCAGACTTCAGGTCTTTTAAAATCCCATCTGCCCCAGAAAACCTTTCTCTGTTAATCCCCAATTCATATCAACCTGTCACTCCACCCCTTCAGTATTTATATCCATCAATTTTATTATACTTCACCCTGCCATTATTCATTCTATTCGCTATCTGGTGATTGGTCTTTCTGCTGCCCTTACTATTTGTAAATATTGTGTCTGTCTCCACTTTAGACTGTAAACTCCTATGGACAGAGAATTAATTAATGGTATTTGTTGAGAATTTACTATGTGCAGTGCACTAAACTAAGCACTTGGGAAAATACAACAGAGTTAGTAAACAAAAGTCCCCACCCTCAAGGAACCTACAATCAAGTGGGAGATTCTTGTGTGGCTTCCCATGGGCCTGGTGGCTCCCAGTAAGCACTGGGTGCCCAGTAAATACCAGTGTCAATATTACTCTAATTCAGACTTTTAATTTAATAAATTAGATATTCTAAAATAATCTATCTGTGAACTTCCTCAAATAATATCTCCAGAGTTAATGTAAAAATAAACTATGATGTATAATAATAAACATACTTGCTTACCAGTTAAAAACTACTCTTTGCCTTCTCCCTTTGTCTCCAGCTTCTGCAATGAGCATATCTGCATGCACTCCATTAGCCTAGGTTCCTTGATGCAAATATGAAAACAATGCAAAACCACTCAGTCTAGATGAGTCCATTAAATAATTGTGATATTTGTAAAATGGGGAAGCAGCATGGCATAGTGTATAGAATATGGGCCTGGGAGACAGAAGGTCATGGGTTCTAATCCTGGACTGCCACTTGTCTGCTGTATGGCCTTGGGAAAGTCACTTCACTTCTCTGTGCTTCATTTGCCTCATCTGTAAAATGGGGATTGAGATTGTGAGCCCCATGTGGGACAGGGACTCTGTCTAATGCAATTTGCTTTTACCCGCCCCAAGGCTTAGTACAGTGGCTGGCACATAGTAAGTGCTTAACAAGTACCACAATTATTATTATTAATAAATGCTTACTATTTGTCAGTGTACTGAGGTCTGAAGTAGATGAGAAGCAGTGTGCCTTAGTATGAGAAGCAGGATGGCTTAGTGGAAAGAGCATGGGATTGGGAGTCAGAGGTCGTGGGTTTGAATCCCAGCTCTGCCACTTGTCATCTGTGTGACAATAGACGACAGTCTAAATAGGAGGGAGAATGGGTATTGATTACCCATTTTGTAGTTGAGGGAACTGAGACACAGAGAAGTTAAGGGATTTGCCCAAGGTACCCAATAGACAAGTGGCAGAGCCAGGATTAGAATGCTGGGCCCTCTGATTCGCTGGCCAGTGCTCTTTCCTAGGTAGTGTTGTTTCTGTCTGTGTGAACTCCATATATTTTTTTCTCATGGTGTTTGCATGTAGAGAGAACCCCGCCAATCCTCAAACCTGAGACAAAGCAGTGAGGTTCAGTGGCCAGCAAAGAAAAAAAATGTTTGATCAAGGCAGAGGCTATATTTTGCTCAATCCAATCAGACCACCAGTTCTAGACAGCAGAGCAATATAAGAATTAAATTTCGAATTATTGCTGACTTTCTTGAAACTCAATCATATTTACTGAGTACTTACTATTTGTAGAACACTGTACTAAGTGCTTTCCACCATCTGGCTTGGCTTTAGGAATAAAGGTTTAACTACCACCTCTGCCTCCCAACCCTTAACTCTGGGCATCCCTCTAGGTTCAGTTCTGGGTCCCCTTCTATTCTCCATTTAAACCCACTCCCTTAGAAAACTCATTCGCTCATATGACTTCAACTACCACCTCTATGTTAATGACACCCAAATCTATATCTCCAGCCCTGAGCTCTCTCCCTCTCTGCAGTCCCATATTTCCTCCTGCCTTTGAGACATCTCTACTTGGATGTTCTCCCATCACCTATGCCCTTTCAAGATTGCACCTGGAGAGTTTTGGCTATGGGAGGGAGAGTCATGCAGAAGCATATCCATTCCATTCCTAGCTCGGGCAGTGCCAACAAGTGGAAGGCAATCTGCTACAAGTCAAAACTCAACTGTGCTGGGCAGTAACAGCATGGGAGAGAGTCAAGAGAGGGGATTCAGGTTTACTGTGCAGAAGAAGCAAATGGTAAACCATATTTGTATTTTTACCAAGAAAACTCTATGGATACATTACCAGAACAGTTGCAGATATAGGTGGGGCATTCTGGGAGAGATGTGTCCATGGAGTCACTATGGGTTGGAGAAAACTCAACAGCATAAGACAAGAACTTCTTATCTTCCCTCCCACAACCTGTTATCCCAATAACTTTTTTTATCACTGTCGACAGCCCCACCATCCTTCCTGCCTCACGAACCTGTAACCTTGGCATTATCCTTGACTCCTCTCTTTCTCATTCAACCCACATATTCAATATATCACCAAAGCTTGTTAGTCCCACCTTCACAACATCGCTAAAATCCATCCTTTCTACTCCATCCCAAACTGCTACCATGTTAATACAATCACTCATCCTATCCTACCTAGATTACTGCATCAGCCTTCTAGCTGACCTCCCAACCTCAGTATCTCCCCACTCCAGTCCATACTTTACTCTGCTGCCCAGATCATTTTTCTTCAAAAATGTTCAGACCATGTTTCCCCACTCAAGAAATTCCAGTGGTTTTCCATCCACCTCCGCATCAAACAAAAACCTCTATCGTTGACTTTAAATCACTAAATCACATTTCCCCTCCTGTCTTATCTCACTGATTTCCCACAGCAACACAGCCCATTCCCTTCACTACTCTAACAATAACCTACTCAGTACATTTCATTCTTATCTATTTTGCCATCGACATTTTGTCCACATCCTTTGGCCTGGATCATCCTCCACCTTTATATTCAACAGACCATCCCTCTCCTCACCTACAAAGCCTTATTAAAATTTCATCTCCTCTAAAGTGTCCTTCCCCAACTAAGTCCTCATTTTCTTTACTCCCTCTCCCATATGCTTTGCCCTTTAACTTGGATTTATACGAATCAATCAGTTATTGGTATTAATTGAGCAATGACTGTTTGCTAAGTGTATTAAGTGTTTGGGAGAGCACAACAGATTTGGTAGACAAGTTCCCTGACCACAGTGAGCTTAAACTCTAGAGGGTGATGCAGACATTAATCTTGTCTTGTCCTGTTGAATATAAATGCATAAATTACAAATATGTGCTTAAATCTGTGGGCCTGGTGGTGGAGTGAATATCAAGTACCCAAATGGTATAGATCCAAGTACACAGATTACATAGAAGGGAGAGGAAGTCAGGGGAAAAGAGGGCTTAATTTGGGCAGACCTCTTGGAAGAGATGGGACTTTAACAAGGTTTTAAAGGTGGGGAGAGTGGTGGTCTGTTATATTCAGAGGGGGAGAGAGTTCCAGTTCAGAAGGAAGGTGTTGAAAAGTGGTTGGCGGTGAGGTAAAAAAGATCAGGGTGGGCATAGTAAGCAAGTTGGCACAAGAGGAGTGAAATGTGCAGACTGAATTGTAGTAGGAGATAAGTGAGGTAATGTAGGATGGGATAAGCTGTTTTAAATATTTGTGTGTGCATGTATGTGTGTGAGTTATGGAAGTGAGGCTAGGTGCATGGGAGAGGCAGTAGGGAGGGGAGATATGGTGAGGAAATGACAGCATAGTAAAGGAAGGCATCCTGGAGGAGATATAGTTTCAATAGGGCTTCAAAGGTAATAATAATGTTGGTATTTGTTAAGCGCTTACTATGTGCAGAACACTGTTCTAAGCACTGGGGTAGATACAGGGTAATCAGGTTGTCCCTCGTGAGGCTCACAGTCTTAATCCCCATTTTACAGATGAGGAAGCTGAGGCACAGAGAAGTTAAGTGACTTGCCCCCACTCACACAGCTGACAAGTGGCAGAGCCGGGGAAATGGGGAAAGATGGGGAATAGTGCTGACTTCATAGATATTCATTCATTCAACACTATTTATTGAGCGCTTATTGTATGCAGAGCACTGTACTAAGTGCTTGGAAAGTACAATTCAGCAACAAATAACGACAATCCCTACCCAACAACAGGCTCACAGTCTAGAAGGAGGGAGACAGACATCCTAATAAGTAAGCAGGCATCAATAGCATCAATATAAATAAATAGAATTATAAATACATACTCAATAAAAAATGTAATAATATGTACAAATATACACAATGAACGTGGAGGGAGATCTAGGTAGGAGGAAGGCCGTGGGTAAAGTGTTGATGGTGGTTGAGGTGAAAGGGAGAGACAGTGAGTAGGTCACGATTAGAGCTCAGCTCAGCTGCTTTCCAGCTGTGTGACTTTGGGCAAGTCACTTCACTTCTCTATGCCTCAGTTACCTCATCTGTAAAATGGGGATTACACACGGGACAACCGGATACCCTTGTATCTACCCAAGCACTTAGAACAGTACTTGGCAAATAGTAAGCGCTTAACAAATGTCATTATTCTTATTAGAGGAGCAAAATGTGAGGGCTAGGTTGAAGTGGCAGAGGTGCGAGAATCAATAACGGGGAGAGAAAGCTGATTGGATGACTTGTTTCTGTTGGTGAGGAATTTCCGTTTAAGGCAGAGATGGATGGGAAACCATTGGACGTCCTTGAGGAATGAGAAGACACTAACCAATGATAACAACAATGAATCTAAAAATAGGCTTTTCATATTGCAACCAGTGGGAAAGGAGGGTAGCCCTTAAATTCCATTTGTAATCCAGGGACCTCTTTCCATTGTTATCCCTTAATCCAAGCAGGGATAAAAAGCACCGTGGCTCTCAGACATCCAAATAATAAAAGTCAGTATTTCAAAATAGCCTTATCCCTCCCTGATTGTCTTCTCTATCCCCAAATCAGACAGACCTCAGCTGTCATCAAATTTTAAGCTCCTAAAATTCACATGACTTCCATGAATTCCCCAGGATCCTACACCATACAATATCAACAGTCAATTCTGGAATTTATGAGATCATATATACCCATCCTTACCACTTGTATATATGCTCATTCATTTATTCATTTTGACCTCTATACTTGTAAATAGTTTCATGTCTGTTTCCCCCCATTAAAATGTAAGTACTTTGTGGGCTGGGAACATGTCACTTCTTTATTTTGTATTTCCCAAACAGCATGGATACTGCACCAACAGAGTGCTCAATAAGTACATCTACATAGTTCACACAATCAGTGATTTTTTTTCTGACCTTTTACTGTGTGTAGAGCAGATGGGAAAGTACAATACAATAGAGAAGGTAGACATAATCTCTGTCCACAAGGAGCATTTACCCCAGAGAGGAAAACAGACACTAAATTAATGTTGGTATTTGTTAAGCGCTTACTATGTGCAGAGCACTATTCTAAGCACTGGGGTAGATACAGTGTAATCAGATTGTCCCTGATGAGGCTCACAGTCTTAATCCCCATTTTACAGATGAGATAACTGAGGCACAGAGAAGTTAAGTGACTTGCCCACAGTCACACAGCCAACAAGTGGTGGAGCAGGGATTCAAACCCATGACCTCTGACTCCCAAGCCCATGCTCTTTCCACTGAGCCACGCTGCTTCTCATAATTACCAATGAGTATATACTCTGTAGAAGCAGTATGACCTCAAGAAAAGAGCATGGGTTTGAGACTCAGAGGACTTTGGTTCTAGTCCTAGCTCTGCCACTTCTCTCCTCTCTGACCTCATGCATCAGCTACTCAACTATAAAACAGCTGTAAAATATCTGTTCTCCTTCTTAGATGGTGAAACCTATGTGGAACAGAGTCTGAGTCCCATCCGGTCTTATCGTAACATCCCCAGTGCCCAGAAGAGTGCTTGGCAATTAGTAAGCACTTAGAAAAATCTCAAGTATCATTATTATTATTTATTATTATTATTATTATTATCTCTGATCCCCTCACCCTTTCATGCCCCAATCCTATCCATGAGTCCATTGTTCCATACTGGAAATCAACTCCCAAAATGCTTTCAGATTAGCATGCACAGCATGCACTCTCAAGAATTCTAGTAACTGCTGGGCCCTCCACGCAGTGAACCAAACCTCTCCAAACCTGATTTAATACAAACATGTGCTCATGATGCTCTCTCAATGCCATGTTCTATGACAGAAATAACAATAAAAATAACAGCAATGTTGATATGTAAGTGTTTACTATGTGTCAAGCACTGTTCTAAGTGCTGGAGTAGATACAAGGTAACCAAGTTTGGACCTGTCTAACATGGGGCTCACAGTCTCAACCCCCTTTTACAGATGAGGTAACTGAGGCACAGAGACATGAAGTGATTTACCCAAGGTCACTCAGCAAACAAGTGGTGGAGCTGGGATTAGAACCCAGGTCCCTCTCTCTCCCAGGCCTTTCCTCTATCCACTAAGCCATACTGCTTCTAGAAAGGAGGAGCAGCTGCTTCTGGAAAGGGGAAGGGACATGGCCTAGTGGGAAGAGCACAGAACTGGCTGTCACAGGATTCTCTCTCCTTATCTATGTATGGTTGGGCAAACAACCCTATTTATAATAATAATAATGATGGTATTTGTTGAGGGTTTACTATGTGCCAAGCACTGTTCTAAGAACTGGGGGAGATCAGGTTGTCCTAGGTGGGGTACCCAGTCTTAATCCCCATTTTACAGATGAGGTAACTGGGGCACAGAGAAGTTAAATGACTTGCCCAAAGTCACATAGCTGACAAGGCAGAGCTGGGTTTAGAACCCACAACTTCTGACTCCCAAGCCGGAGGTCTTTCCATTAAGCCACACTGTTTCTAATAACAGTAATAATAACTGTGGTATTTGTTACACTTTCACTATGTGCCAAGCACTATACTAAGTGCTGGGGTGGATACAGGCAAATCGATTTGGACACAGTCCCTGTCCCATATGGGGCTCCCAGCCTCAATACTCATTTTACAGATGAACTAATTGAGGTACAGAGAAGTGAAGTGACTTGCTTAAGGTCACACAGCAGACAAGTGGCAGAGCCAGGATTAGAACCCATGACCCTCTAACTCCCAGGCCATGCTCTATCTACTATGCCAAGCTACTTATAAATACCAATAAGTAAATGTAAAGATTCATAACCATCAGAATAAATTGTTTATTGATCAAAATAGAAGCCTGGTAAGGAAACGCCACGATGGATGTTGAAATTCTTAAAGATTATACTTGTGTTCTATTTAGAAACAGCATAGTACATAACAGTAAAATAAGAAATCTGGTCCATATTAAAAAAAAAAAGTGTAATCCGAGTAGAGTGAGACTAATTGAAAATACAAAAGTTGAACATCCTATTAAAAATTCTTCTTAATGTCGGAAACTATGCTCATTGAAAAATGTGACTTTTCTTTAAAATTGGCAAAAGTGACCTTTCTTTAAGTGCGACTGTATCCCTAAGAAATACATCAAAACCAGACATGACTTGGGTAATTCTGTAACTGAACAGTAAGCTTCTCCTGGGATTCCCATTTATTTGTGCTCAGTTTAGGCAAAAAGGATCAGGTTATTTGTAAGATCCAAAGAAAGAAGGTGATATCCTCCTTGGGAGAAAGGCTCCATGTTTTCTCTAATATTACCCAGCAATTCAAGCTCAAAGACAGAACTGTTAACTCTTATGATAGAATTTTCACTCATGACATTCTAATTTCCTCTTAGAGCCGATAATGGATATTTAATAGGAGAGCATGAAGTCAAAAGGTTAGGTCAGTGGACTAGAAGTCAGCACTCCTGGAACTCCTCCTCAACTCTGCTACTGACGACTCTCAGTGTGATACCAGGAACGTCATCTGGGTTCAAAATGATCTCAAAGATATAATACGATTATCACTGCTGATTAATGGGTTGTAATTTAGTTCTTCCTTAGTCAAATTAGAACAGCCCTGTTCCTTTCTCATGCTCAGGTTGCTCTCTATTGGGGTTTTAGAATTTTTTTTTGGAAACCATTTTACACCTTCTGGAGCTCATTGTTTCCCTGGACTCCCCAAAATAGTACTAGGATAAAATCAGTTTCGTTGCTCAGTTGAATTTCTTAGTGAGAAGAAATGGGAGAAATTTGGAGTGACCTTCCAGGGGATAGAGAATCATTCATTTATTGATTCAATAATATTTACTGAGTGCTTACTGTGTTCAAAGCAGTGGACTAAGCACTTACAAGAGTACAATATAGCAACAGACACATTCCTGCCCACAACAAGCTCACAGTCTAGAGAGGGAGACAGACATTAATATAAATAAATAGATAAATATATTACATATATATACACATATGTGGTGTGGCGAGGGGAGGAAGGATGAATGAAGACGCAAGTAAGAGCAGGGCAGAAGAGAGTGGGAGAAGAGGAGAGGAGGGCTTAGTCAGGGAAGGGTTCTTGGAGGAGATATGCCTTTAATAAGGCTTTGAAATGGGAGAGAGCAATTATCTTTGTGATATTAGGAAGGAGGGTGTTCCAGGCCAGAGGTAGGATGTGGGCGAGAGGTTGGTGATGTGATCATGGGAGCTGAGGTCCAGGAAATTATAGAAAAATGGTTTTCAATCATAGGTGGGAATTTCATAAAATACATTTCCCAACTTTGAGTATTTCTCCACCCCAAACTTCTTAAAGAATGCATTATGATGTTTAGCTAAGGGAGATTGAAGGGTCACCTTTGGCATTCTTATCTGCTTTGGCTAAGCGCTGGAGGTAACATTTGCAATGCAGTTGTAAGTGCTGTTTCAGTTCCCTATTCTGGGCCAATGAGAGACTCGATCTCACCATATTGGAATGGGACTGGGCCTTGTACTCTCTACATGGTACTCTTTAACTTGGAAAGCCAGTCTGATTTTTATGGACTCATTATTAAAACTTGAGCAAAAGGTTAAAATGAAGTTTCTAATCAACTTATCAATATGAGTTTGATTAATCTCAACTGTTTACAAATTCTGGTATTTTATATTGCACATTCATTAGTATTTATTGTCTACAAGGTGCAAACCCTACACGAGTTGTTTGGTAGCAGAGTGAGAATAACAGTACTGTACCTGACAAAGATATTTATAACCCAATGAGGGAATCAGCAGGCACAAATTATTTATACATGTGCACTCAGCTCTTGGGGGAGAGTACCGATATTGTAAACCAGCCATTATGGGTTCAAATCTTGCTAGGGCCGTTCCTTTGAGAAGTAGCATGGCCTAATGGCAAGAGCACGGGCTAGGGAGTCAGAGGACATGGGTTCTAATGCCAGCTCCACCACTTGCCTGCTGTGTGACCTTGAACAAGCTGTTTAATTTCTCTGCGCCTCAGTTACCTCATCTGTTAAATAGGGATTAAGACTGTGAGCCCCATGTGAGACAACCTGATTACCTTGTGTCTACCACAGTGCTCAGCACATAGTAAGCGTTTAACAAATACCATTATTATCATTATTAAAACTGACAAAAACATGGCAACATAAGCACAACTAATAATAAAAAAATAAAAATTAAAAGTACCTAAATAGTATACAAAGGTGTTCTCTTTTTCCATCTAAATTTAAGGAACTAAGTGAACAGAGGTTAAGTATATGGTCATGTAATGGTATTTAGAGTGCTATTGTGTGCTGACTCCTCTACTAAGTGCTTGGGAGATCCTCACACAATACAGTTAGCAGATATGGCAAACCTCAAGGTGCTTACGGCTTAGTGGAAAGCTGACAAATGTATCTCACAGTCCTTCATTTTCTGCATAGCTATTACAGATTTTTATAGGTCTCTTTTATATTTTAATTACTGAGAGCTCAAAATACTGTTTTATTTCTTGTCTTGCTTCACCTTATCACTGTAAACATCACCATCTGCCTAGTTTCACAAGCCCATAACATTGGTAATATCCTTGACATATCTCTCATTCAACCCTAGTTTTCAAAGTCACAAAATCTTTTTTATTTTACCTTCATAACATCTCTAGAATTGTCTTTTTTCTTTCTTTCTAAACCATTATCACACTGATCCAAGCATTCAATATACCCCAGCCTCTTTGTTGACTTTCCTGTATCCTGTCTCTCCCATTTCCAGTCCATAGGTCACTCTGTTGCCAGATCTTTTTTTTTTTTTTTCTGAAAAGCCATTCTTTCCATAACTCTCCTCTACTCAGAAACTTCCAATGGTTATCTATCCAACTCCACATCAAACAGAAATTCCTTACCTTTGCCTTTAAAGCATTTAGTCAGCTTTTTCCCTACCTTACCTCTCTGATCTCCCCTCTCAGGGTCGCAACTGGAGAGTTTCCAGTACTCTACCAGTCTCGGCTATGGGAGGGAGAGTCAAGCAGAGGCATCCCCATTCCATTCCTAGCTTGGCCAGTGGCTGCTACCCGTCAAAACTCACCCATGATGGGCAGCAGCGGCATGGGAGAGAGTCGAGGGCAGAGACTCGAGTTTACTGAGCAGAAGGCGGCAATGGTAAACCACTTCCATATTTTTACCAAGAAAACTCTATGGATACACTACCAGAATGATTGCAGATGGAGAGCAGGCTGTACTGGCAGAGATGTGTCCGTGGTGTTGCTATGGTTTGGAAATGACTCAGCAGCATAAGACAAGACCTACTACACTTCCACCTACTCATTGGCTCCTTTAACGTCAATCTATTGTCTTACCTCTAGCTCATCTATCCCACCAATGACCTCTTGCCCATATTCTTCCTTTGCACCTAGAATTCCCTCTCCCTTCATATCTGACAGGCCTCTGTTCTCTCCACCCTCAAATCCCTCCTAAAAATTACATATCCTCCAAGAGGGTTTCACTAAACCCCTTACTTCTCTATCCATACCACTGTCTGCATTTAGTATGCACTTGCCTGTGTACCCTTTAAACAGTTTGATGCTCACCCCAGTTCCACAGTACTTATGAAAATATTCTTATACTCTCCTATCTGTAATTCTAATTTATTGTCTTTTTCTCCCCTGCAGACTGTAAACTTCTTATAAGGAGAGATCATGTCTACCAATTCCATTTTACAGTACTTTTCCAAGGGCTTAGTATGATGATCTGCACATAGTAAGGGTTCAATGAATACCATAGGTTGATGGTTTGATCCTTAACAAATCAGACATGGTAGTGTCTCCTTGCACAGATATAGATAAATGTTTGTGTGTCTCTCTCCCTCACAAAGATATAAGAAGGGATGGAGGAAGAACATCATAGGGAAAGAAGAGGGAAAAGAGCAGGGGAATGGAGAGAATGACGCATAAATAAATATACACAAAGAAAGAGCTATTTGGGGGATTCTACAATTAAAACCAGTGGTGATTTCTTTTAATCACTGCAAATTTCTGATCTACAATCTATTTTAAATAATGTGCACATAAAAATGTCATTTGCAGTGCCCTGGGCAATTTTTGTTTTACCTCCAGAAACCTCTAAGAGTTTTATCCCAGTTCTAATTGCTGTACCCCAGGCCATCATGGCTTCTGCTGCTATCAACCACACTCTGCAGATATGATCTATGATCTGAGATTTTGTGATGGAGTGTCTTAGGATACTTTCAGCCCTCCTGATTTTTGGTCCCCCATTTCAACTCACCATGAAGGTGGCACTATCTTTGCTACCTCAGAAAGAGCTGTATAAAAAAAATCCACCATAGATCTTCATTTTGGCCCAAAATCTAAAATCACACCGATTCTCTGATGTGTTGGTACATCAGGAAATGCTGATTTTTTAATTTAGTTTTCTACCCCTTACTGCTTTGACTTCATCAGACTGTGTGCTGGTTAGGTAGCAGAACTCGGGGAAAGTGATCAACTCCGAATGCCAGTAGAGAACCTCAACACTTTACAAAGGCGGAATTGGACATAACTTCAGCCCTTTTCAGGCTGCTAGATAATTATGGACTCCATCATTTCAGCACCACAGGGATGAAAGGTCTTAGGATCAGGGAGCAGAATGACCTTAGCCATACACTGAGCCACCATCCTTTCCCTTACTTGGAAGCTTGCACTTTCCTTTTCACGACTCCATTTCAGAGCAGAGCTCTCCAACTCCAGAACACACTTGTACTTCAAGTTGCAGAGTAAATACTGTATCAGAAGAAGTCTGGGAATGAAAGATGTCAGAGGGATCTCACTGGGTAGGAACCATGGCTCCAAATCCTACTGAATACCATTTTTGTAGATTGAGGAATATTAATTCATTCAATAGTATTTATTGAGTGCTTACTATGTACAGAGCACTGTACTAAGCGCTTGGAATGTACAAATTGGCAACAAATAGAGACAGTCCCTGCCCTTTGACTGGCTAACAGTCTAATCGGGGGAGACAGACAGACAAGAACAATGGCAATAAATAGAGTCAAGGGGAAGAACATCTCGTAAAAACAATGGCAACTAAATAGAATCAAGGCGATGTACATTTCATTAACAAAATAAATAAGGTAATGAAAATATATACAGTTGAGCGGACGAGTACAGTGCTGAGGGGGTGGGACGGGAGAGGGGGAGGAGGAGAGGGAAAGGGGGAGAAGAGGGTTTAGCTGCGGAGAGATTAGGGGGGTAGAGGGAGCCGAGAGAAAAAGCGAGGAGCTCAGTCTGGGAAGGCCTCTTGGAGGAAGTGAGCTTTAAGTAGGGATTTGAAGAGGGGAAGAGAATTAGATTGACGGAGGTGAGGAGGGAGGGCATTCCAGGACCGCGGGAGGACGTGGCCCAGGGGTCGACGGCGGGATAGGCAAGACCAAGGGACGGTGAAGAGGTGGGCGGCAGAGGAGCGGAGTTGTGGGGTGGGCAGTAGAAAGAGAGAAGGGAGGAGAGGTAGGAAGGGGCAAAGTGATGTAGAGCCTTGAAGCCTAGAGTGAGGAGTTTTTGTTTTGAGCAGAGGTTGTTAGGCAACCATTGGAGGTGTTTAAGAAGGGGAGTGACATGCCCAGAACGTTTTTGCTGGAAGATGAGCCGGGCAGCGGAGTGAAGAATAGACTGGAGCGGGGCGAGAGAGGAGGAAGGGAGATCAGAGAGAAGGCTGACACACTAGTCTAGGCAGGATATAACGAGAGCCTGTAGCAGTAAGGTAGCTGTTTGGGTGGAGAGGAAAGGGCGGATCTTGGCAATATTGTAAAGGTGAGACCGGCAGGTCTTGGTAACGCATCGGATGCGTGGGGTGAATGAGAGAGACGAGTCAAAGATGAATATCCACAGTAACATAGCTCTGAACATAAACCACACACCATCTTGACATCTTTCTCTAGAGAAGTGAGTCACCCATCTGTGTCCACAAGAGAGACCCTTGCAGCTGCCCTAGTTGTTGTTTTAGCCTTCGGTGGTTCTGTTTTAATCCCAGGAAATGGTCACGTGCCAAGGGAATCATTAATTTTTAATTTTGTGTCTAATATTTGCAAAGACCCTTTGTTCTCTAATGAGGAAACGCACCATGGAACTCTACTAGTAACTAAATAAATATGTTGCTCCGTTCAATTGCAAACACGTGGAACCCAATAGTTCCCCAATTTTTCTGTTAATATGTTTGACAGAATGATAGTCCATTGCTAATCTAATGTAAAAGGTCTGAAACTGGTTCCTAAACATGTTAGAAAAATAGCAGCAAATTTTTTCCAGCATTGTATAATGAAGGCTCCCTCAGGCTTTTTCATGATTACAGCTGTGTACGATATGATAATCTCGTATCTACCCCAATGTTTACCATAGTGCTTGGCACAGAGTAAATACATAAGTACCACAATTATTACTATGATTCTATCAGTAGCAGAAAAGGAAGTTTAAATTCCATTCAGTGCTAAATGGGACATTTTAAATACCACAAAATCTCTTATAATTGTCTAAATTGACTGCATAGACAAATTAAAAACTGGAGCCAGAAAATAAATGAATTGAAATAAATGAAAAGAATTGTTAGCTTTGCAACATATGGACCTAGGCATTTGAGAGCATAAATAATTGTATCTTCTTCGTATCATGACATTGGGGAAAACAATGTATGGAGTATATTTATTTCCCTTAAAAGCTAATTTGGGATTTTATTGCTTGAGACAATCTGAAAGGAGTGAGCACAAAGGCTTGTAATCATCTTGGACAACTTTTTCATTTGCTTTTGAAAGTGCATTTGAATGAAGAAATAAGTTTGGTAGGGTTGGTGAAAGTACCTCTTTACTTGTAGCCCTCTGGGCAAGAATACCAGCATTATACAAAACAAATAAACTTAGATGCAACTCATATCTCAAAAAATAAAATAAAATAAAGCCAATGGAATACTGCCTAAGACTCTACAGCAATCCAAAATGATGACGAAAGGAAGATCTATTCTATCAACAATAGCATTTATTGAGTGTCCCTTATGTGCAGTGGTATTTGTTAAGCACTTACTATGTGTCAGGCACTTTACTAAGCTCTGGGGTGGATACAAGCAAATCAGGTTGGACACAGTCCATGTCTCACATGTGGACTGGGTGTTTCCTATACTGGGAAATTCACTGTTTTATTTAGAAACATGCAATAGTAGCAAAGAATGTGGTCTCTTGCCCTCGAGGAGCTTACCCTCTAATGAGGACCCTAATGATTCCAGCTCCAATGTGTTCAATAATAAAACAAGTCTTCTGGAGGCCATATTTGATTTCCGCTTGTTCATCCACAGTCATTTAAATATTATCCATATGCTACTCGTGCAAACCTAAAACTATTCTTAATGAACTGAATGTTCTCCAAGTTGCCCATAAAATATGCTCAAAAAAGTCACTTGATTACATAAGCATTTTTAATGAATAGGTTATATAGATTTTTTCAGTACTAGCCTTGCTACGATCTGCAAAATACATTGAAGTCTTAATTATGGTGGAAGTTATCTGAACTATTTTGGCCTTTGATTTTATAATACAACATGCAATTCCTGTTGGCATAATAAAACAGTAACTTCACTATTTGTTATAACGGAGTTAAATTTATAAGTCTATCAAAATACCTCTTGGTTCTTGTAAATGTTTAGGAAATATTTCTGAAATGTTTGTAAGCGTTTGGGTGTAAAGAGTTGAAAGACTGTGCTTCATTCCTCCTTCTGAACAATATTCTTGGAATCAAAATGGTCTTCCTTCTGAACAGGCTTCTTGAGTTAGATATGACTTCTTTCCTAATGCTTTTCTCACAGTCAAACTCTTCCTCTCCAAAAAACATCCATGACTGTCAGTGAAGCAGGCACCATGGGATTCGAAGAAAGGCAGTCTCGCCAGACCTTCCCCAGGAGCTAGAGTTGGATGATTGTCAACCACGACGATTTCTGGGAGTTTGTTTTAATTGGTCATCTTAATTCAGAAGAATGATAACTGACAAAATTAGAAGGCCAACAGGCCACCAGAGGGCAAGGGGGTATATAGGTCATGGGAAGGCTCCCCCTTCCAGGCTCTGCTTCTCATTTGCTGTTCTGCCTTCAACAAATCATTTGACCTCTCTGGACCTGCATTGGCGATAATAATGATCTGCTTCTTACCTACCTCATGGGGATGTTGTAATAAAAATGATTGTAAAGCACCTTGTAAAAAATTCAAAAATGCTGCATAAATAGTAAAAATTAATGAAACCTACATATTTTAGCTCTCGGGGAGGAAGGGGTACAGTATAGTCAATAAAGGATTTGCTAGCAAACTAGAGATGTGCCTCAATTGTGAATCAAGGTATGAAATATTCTAGGGTGCACAAGGTCTTGATGTACAACCTGACCTATCAAGTTTCTGGCCTGAGGGGGCAGCTCCAGGTTTAGGCTGGTCTGCGTGACCAAAGTGACCCAGAAGAAGATGTAGCCTCTGTACAGGGAGTTGCCCTTCAGCATTGATTCCCATTTATTCAGTGAGAATCACTGGGTTAGTAAGCAAATGATTTGGGGATTCTAACATGACTGCTATCTTTGGATTCAAATTTCTATAGTATTGTCATGACTGACCATAGCAAAATGCTTTATGTCTTTGCCAGCGATTGTTATTTTAATACCTTAAGATTACAAAAACACTGTTAATTCAGTATAATACGGTAAGGCTGAGGCAAAGGCTGGGAAGTGTAGGTGTAGCACATCTTAACTAACTGCTCTGTCCTACACTGAGTGCTATGGCATCATCGTGCAGATCATGTTAGATCAGACCAGCTTCTGTTGTCAGAAGAACATTCCCTACTTATTTCATAGTCATATCTAAATTGCACAATGAGAACATATGTTATAGAGAAGCAGGGTGGCCTACTGTAAACTACACTGTCCTGGGAATCAGGAAATTGGGATTCTAGTCCCACCTCTGACCCTGGCCTGCTGGGTGACCTTGAAGAAGTTACAGAATCTCTCTGAGCCTCAGTTCTTCATTTGTATTATAGGGGTAAAATAGGTTATGAGCCTCATGTAAGACAAGGACTGCATCCAGTCTGATAATTCTGCAGGGACTCAGCATTTAGCACATAGATTTAACTTCTATAACTCCTGATCGCTTCTCCCAATCCCTTCTGGGCCACTCTTACTTGCTTCTTCATTCATCCTCCCTCCCATCCCCTCAGCACATATGTATATATCTGTAATTTATTTATTTATATTAATGACTGTCTCCCTCTCTAGACTGTGAACTCACTGTGGGCAGGAATGTGTCTGTTTGTTGTTATACTGTACTCCCTCCAAGCACTTAGTACAGTACTGTGCACACAGTAAACGCTCAATGAATAGAATAAATACAATTGAATGAATGAACCACTGGCTTTAAGGCATTCAATCGTTTTTCTCCCTTTCATTGTCTGTCTCCCCTCCTATATTGTCAGCTCCTTGAGAGCAGAGGTCATGTCTAAAAATTTTGTTGTTTTCCCAGTGTCTTAGAACAGTGCTCTACAGTTAGTGCTCAATAAGTGCTTATGTTTCCTCCTTCTCCTACTACCCCCCTGCTCACATTCTTCATTCCTCTCAAGCCAACCTACTACTGTGCCTCATTCTCATCCCTCCTACAGTCACTCTCTTGTTGACATCCTTCCTCATGCCTAGACCTCTCTCCCTTTTCACATACAGCAGATTATCACCCTCCCTAGTTTCAAAGCTCTCTGAAATCACATCTTCTCCAAGAGACCTTTAATCAACCCTGGTAATATTCTCCCACTGCTATTTCAACAGTTCTACGTCACCTAAACACTTGTATACTCACAACCCTGTCCTCTTGTAGCACTTATGTACACATTTATACTCTGTTTCTTCCTCCTGTTTGTAATTTATTTTAACCTTTACCTCCCCTGCTAGATTGCAAACTCCTTGAGACAGGGATCATACCTATTAATTTAATTGAACTCCTCCAATGTTTAGCACAGTGTTCTGAATATAATAGCTGCTTTGTAAGTACAATTGATTGATTAACTTGGTACAGTTGTAAAACACTTATTTTTCAAACTTTTATCTCCATTGGTTTCTTAGAAGTCATACTAGGTAGAAAAAAATATCATTACCCCCTCTTATAGATGCAGAAATCAAAGAACAGAAAGGTTAAGTGACTTGTCCAAGGTCACACAGCTGACTACATAGCTGCTAGTAGGTCGCAGGGAGTGGCATGACCTAGTAGAAAGAGCACAGGATTGGGATTCAGGAGACCAAGTTTCCGAACCCAGTTCTGTCCCTTGCCTGCTGAGTGACCTTAAGCAAGTTACTTAACTTCTCTGTGTCTCAGCTTTCTCATTTATTTTAAGTGGTATGTGTTAAGCGTTTATGTGTCAGACATTGTACTAAGCATTAGGTTGATATTAGATAATCAGGTTGGACACAGTCCATATCCCCCATGGGGCTCACTGTCTTTATCCCCTTTATACAGATTAATTAACAGAGGCACAGAGAAGTTAAGTGACTTACCCAAGGTCACTCAGCAGAGAAGGAGTAGAGCCAGGATTAGAACCTAGGTCCTCTGAATCCCAGGCCCAACCTTTTCCAATAGGCCACACTGCTTCTCTTCATCTGTAAAACAGGAATTAAATACCTGTTCTCCCTCCCCACTAGACTGCAGTTCAGAACTGTGTTTGCTCTGATTGTATCTACTCCAGTGCTTAGCGTGGTACTAAGAGAGCTTCAATCAGTGATATTGAGAGTTTACTGTGTGCTGAACACTGCACTACACTCTTGGGAGAGTACTAGGTAACAGAGTTGGTAAACACATTCCCTGCCCACAACTAGTCTATCACACAACAAACAAACTGTAATCTACTGTCACTCTTGCAGTAGTGTTAATGTGTGTTAGTTTATGTTTTCCTTCGATGTCATTTCTTTTCTTGAATTTATGTCACCAGATCCTCCTCCTTCAGTTTTTTATTGAGACCCCTTTGGGTCAAGGTCTTGGCCTTGAATTTCATCTTTGTATCCTTCCCCAACCACTATAACAGTGCCTGGCAGGAAGGTAGATCAAAAAATGCAATTCCTAGTAGTAGAAGTACTAATAATCATAATCTAGCCAGTTGTCCCAACCTCTTTCCTCGAAAACTATCTGAAAGTTGGGCCAGAAACCAAACAAGGACAGAGGTGATGCCATTTTACTCTGTTGCTTTTGTCATTTTACTAAAACAATGTACTGTCCATATCTCCCTACTCCAACACCTCCAATAATTACACATTCCTCTTTGACTCTTGAAAATTGTTTCTATGTCACTAAATCCGTTCCCTCCCTCTTATCTATTCTTCTCTCACTACAACTCAGTTTTTCCTCTTTATTCCTCTCAAGATAATTTACTCACTTTACCTCATTCTCATATCTCCCACTGCCTACCTCTGGTTCACTTCCTCCCTGCTACCTCAACACCCTCCCCCTTCCTACCTAACAGACCACAGCTCTCCACTCATCAAAAATCACATCACTTCCAGGAGGTCTTTCCTGATTAATTTCTAACCTACCCACCTTAGATTACCCAAAGCACTTTTGAGCCACCAAAGCAAACATAATACAACATCCCAGGCCTGTATATACACATCTCACACTCTGTGTTTCTTTCTAAAGTACTTTAATTTCTGTTTTACCTGCTAGTTAGCAAGTTCCCTGTAGGCAGGGAATGAGTTTAATTCTATTGTATTCTCCCAAGTGCTTAGTAGAGTGCTCAGCATACAATAGATGCTCATAAATTCATTCAATTCAATCGTATTTATTGAGCACTTACTGTGTGCAGAGCACTGTACTAAGTGCTCGAAAAGTACAATTCGGCAAGAGATAGAGACAATCCCTACTCAACAACGGGCTTATAGTCTAGAAGGGGGAGACAGATAACAAAACAAAACAAGTAGACATATTGAGACAAAATTGATCCAACCACCCCCTCATTGTGGAACAACTTATTTCCATCTTTACCATTCCTTTCCCTCGAGTCTTTAGTAAGTCACTTCATTAGTCATATTTACAATAAACCAAACTGTTAACCAGAATCTAAGGGTTTCACTTAACTATTTTATATAGCATTTTGAGCTCCCCAAGAGTACCTTGAGATCCCAAAATGGACAAAAAATTCCTTCTCAACATGAATTGTTACAATTCGCACTTTCCTTCACCAACATCTACTATGTAACTGCAACTGATTCCCCATCTAATGGGAGCTGTCTGCCTCATTCATTCATTCATTCATTCATTCAATAGTATCTATTGAGCACTTACTATGTGCAGAGCACTGTACTAAGCGCTTGGAATGTACAAATCGGTAACGGATAGAGACAGTCCCTGCCCTTTGACGGGCTTACAGTCTAATCGGGGGAGACAGACAGACAAGAACAATGGCAAAAAATAGAATCAAGGGGAAGAACATCTCATTAAAACAATAGCAAATAAATAGAATCAGGGTGATGTACATCTCATTAACAAAATAAGTAGGGTAATGAAGACATATACAGTTGAGCAGACGAGTACAGCACTGAGGGGATGGGATGGGAGAGGGGGAGGAGCAGAGGGAAAGGGGGGAGAAAAGGGTTTAGCTGCGGAGAGGTGAAGGTGGGGGTAGAGGGAGCAGAGGGAAAAGGGGAGCTCAGTCTGGGAAGTCCTCTTGGAGGAGGTGAGCTTTAAGAAGGGTTTTGAAGAGGGGAAGAGAATTCGTTTGGCGGAGGTGAGGAGGGAGGACATTCCAGGACCGCAGGAGGACGTGGCCCAGGGGTCGTCGGCGGGATAGGCGAGAACAGGGGACGGTGAGGAGGTGGGCGGCAGAGGAGTGGAGCTTGTGGGGTGGGCAGTAGAAAGAGAGAAGGAAGGAGAGGTAGGAAGGGGCAAGGTGATGGAGAGCCTTGAAGCCTAGAGTGAGAAGTTTTTGTTTTGTGCGGAGGTTGATAGGCAACCACTGGAAGTTTTTAAGAAGGGGAGTGACATGCCCAGAGCGTTTCTGCAGGAAAATGAGCTGGGCAGCGGATTGAAGAATAGAATGGAGCGGGGAGAGAGAGGAGGAAGGGAGATCAGAGAGAAGGCTGACACAGTAGTCTAGCCGGGATATTACGAGAGCCTGTAGCAGTAAGGTAGCCATTTGGGTGGAAAGGGCGGATCTTGGCGATATCAAAAAGGTGAGACCGGCAGGTTTTGGTAACGGATTGGATGTTTGGGGTGAACGAGAGAGCCGAGTCAAAGATGGCACCGAGGTTGTGGGCCTGAGAGACAGGAAGGATGGTCTCACCATGTACTCATGAATATGTATGGTACTTTTTATCCTAAAGTACTTTTATTACCATTATTTAATTTTGATCCTTACAACATCCCTAAGAGATAGGAGGAGGGACTACTTCTCCATTATACTGGTTTTGCCGATAGGAAAACCAAGGCCCAGAAAGGTTAAGTGAATTGCCCAAGGTCAGCCAGAATGTAAATGTCAGAATCAAGTTTTCCAACTTGGAGATTTGTGCTACACATTTCGAGTTTTATCTTTCCCTCTATCCATGTTTGCAAAAATCTTGGGGAAACCTGCCCTCAGTTCTCCATGACTTTCTTTTCCTATTCTGACCCCTTTCACTCATTCTGTTCTCCAATCGATCAGGTGTAATTATCAAGTGCTTACTTTGTATACAGCACTGCACTAAACTCTAGGAGAATACAACATAACAGAGTTGGTAGACGCATTCTCTGCCCACAAGGAGCTCACAGTATGAAGGGGTAGATGGACATTAATATAAACTACAAGTATATACATAAATGTTTTAGGGCTGAGGGTGGGGTGAATAAAGGCTGCAAATCCACATGAAAGAGTGATGCAGAAGGGAATGGGAGAAGAGGAAATGAGTACTTAGTTGGGGTAAGGCCTCTTAGAGGAGATGCAGTTTTAGTAAGGCTTTGAAGTTGGGGAAAGAGATTGTCTGTCAGCTATGAAGGGGGAAGGAGTTCCAGACCAGAGAAAAGATGAGTTAAGTGTCAGCAGAAAGATAGACGAAATTGAGATACAGTGAGTAGGTTGGCATGAAAATAGTGAAGTGTGTGGGCTGGGTTGTAGTAGAGAATCAGAGGGGTAAGGTTGGAGGGACAAGGTGATTGAATGATTTAAAGCCAATGTAAGGAGTTTCTGTTTGATGTGGAGGTGGATGAGCAATGACTCGAAGTTTTTGAGAAGTGGCAAAATTTGAATTGTAAATTTTTGCAGAAAAACGATCTGGGCAGCAAAGTGAAGTAAGAACTGGAGTGGCGGGGAAGTCAGTCAGCAAGGATGCTGATACAGTACTCAAGGTAACAAAGGATAAGTGCTTTGGAATAACATGGTAATAGTTTGGATGGAAAGGTAAGGACAGATTTTGTGGATGTTCTGAAGGTTGAACCATTTAGACTGTGAGCCCGTCATTAGCAGGGATTGTCTCTGTTGCCGAATTGTACATTCCAAGCACTTAGTACAGTGCTCTGCACATAGTAAGTGCTCAATAAATACTATTGAATGAATGAAAGGATTTGGTAACATTGAATTTGTGCGTTGAATGAAAGAGGAATCAGGGATAATTCCATGGTTGTAAGACAGGATGCTGGGCAAGTCAGGGGAGAGGACAGGATTATGTGGGAAAATGAGGAGTTCTATTTTGGGTATGTTAAGTTTGAGGTGCCAGCAGGACATTCAAATAGAGATGCCCTCTAGACAGGAGGAAATACAAGACTGCAGAGAAGGAGAAAGAACACAGCTGGAGATGTAGATTTGAGAATTATCCACATAGAGATGGTAGTTGAAGCCATGGGAGCAAATAAGTTCTCCAAGTTAGTCAATATAAATGGAAAACAGAAGGGGACCTAGAACTGGGCCCCAAGGGACTCCCACAGTTAGGAAATCTCCAGGGGGCGGTTAATTTGGGAGCTGCAAGACCTTGATGTATGGGAACACCTAACTTAAAGGATGGGATAGTTATATCTAGCAGCTCCAAATCTAAAGAGCGTTTACCTGATCTCTCTTTGTAAGAACATGCCAGATTCTAGCATGCCCATTTTGCCTGGAACAGTTCCGAAAATGAGTGGGTTCTGGGAGACGAATCCCTCCCTTAGTGTGGTCTCAGCCTCAAATTGATTCCTGCCAGAGGGGAAGAAGATTTTTAAATGCAATCCCAGTTCTGCCCACTGCCAGAAGTGCAATGTTGGGCAAATCACTTGTCTTCTCTGTGCTTCAGTTTCTTCAACTATAAGAGGGAGTTTAAATACCTGCTCTCCCTCCTAAAACTGTGAGCCCCTTATGGGACAGAGATTAGATCCAACCTATCTTGTATCTACTCCAGCGCTTGACACAAAGCAAGCACCTTACCATTTTTAAAAAAAAGTTGTTTTTTTTGGTTTGTTTTGTTTTTTACCAGTTTCACCTTGTGGAGTACAGGAGAATGAGAGAACTGAACTACTGAGAGTAATAGTAATAGTAATGATAGTTACTTAGTGTAGTGAGCAGAAGGGTTGGAACTGGGAGAGACAAGAATGAAACACAGCAAGTAGGTTAACTTGAGAAGAATATAAAGTGTGAACTGCAGTGCAGTGGGAGAAAAGAGCAGATAAATAATGGGTAGAGAGCAGATGGACTGCATTAAAACCAACAGTCAAGAGTTTCTACTTGATGGAGACAGAAGTGGGAAACTACTGTAAGATTTTAAGGAAAAATGAGAGGTATGCACCTTTCTCCTAGGCTAAAAAAGCACTCCCACTCCCCACTGGAAAGACCAGGGCTGGGGAGTCAGAGAACCTGAATTCTAAGCCCAACTCTACCACTTCCCTGCTGCGTGTCCATGGGCAAGTCATTTAACTTATCTTTGCCTCAGTTAAAATGGGGATTCCTTCCTACTGAGACTGAAAGCCTCTTGTGGGATAGGAGCTGTGTCCAACCTGATTGTTTTGAACCTGTTATATTGTATTCTCCCAGGTTCTTAGGACACAAAGTGAGCACTCACTAAATATGACTTCTTAACTGATTATCTACTCCAATGTTAACTATAGTTCTTGGCACATAAGTCCTTAAATTCTACAATTATTAAGAAGACATTTTCAAAAAAACCTTCTAAGCAGCACTGTGATATACTGATTGGAAAGGCTGGAGAAAGGGAGACCAGTGTAAAAGCTGGTAGATTTATCAAGTCGGTATATGCCAGGCATCTGCCAGGGACAGATTAAGACCATTCAACTTTGGGGCACCACCTTCATGACAACAGTCATTACATTATCCTGCCCTGCTGTGTCCCTCCTTCCCCCTACACCCTGAAGTCTCAGATTGAGCTTCTCCACCGCCAGCTGCCCTTACCCACCTCTCCGTGCACTCACATTTTTCTGCCTAGGCAGTAGCAAGGTAGAAGGAAACGGGGTGGACATTGGAAGGCTGCTTACCCAGTAGCTGCCCCACCACACACAGCTTTCTGAAAAAACTTTTCCCCTGGACCAGGTGAAGTATTTGTCTACTCTGCCATCTGATTAGGGAACAGGGGAGTCACAGTACATGAAGGAAGCACACATCATACTGAGGGAAGAAAGGGAATACTGGGAGCCAGTAGTTTTCAATAGACCTGACATATTGCCACTGCTGACCTGTGCTTGGCTGGATTAGAAGCAGCGTGGCTCAGTGGAAAGAGCCTGGGGTTCGGAGTCAGAGGTCATAGGTTTGAATCCCTGCTCAGCCACTTGTCAGCTGTGTGACTGTGGGCAAGTCACTTCACTTCTCTGTGCCTCAGTTCCCTCATCTGTAAAATGGGGATTAAGACTGTGAGCCCCACGTGGGACAACCTGATTCCCCTGTGTCTACCCCAGCGCTTAGAACAGTGCTCTGCACATAGTAAGTGCTTAACAAATACCAACATTATTATTATTATGAGAGAGAGAGAGAGAGAGAGAGAGAGAGAGGAACTGTGTGTGTGTGTGTGTGTGTGTGTGTGTGTGTGTGTGTGTGTGTGTGTGTTGGGAGAGAAGGAGGCTCAGGTCCTGGAGGCAAGAGCTGCACTAAGACTGTTCAGTTAAGTGGTCTCTCCCCACCACCTGCCACTTCACTGGTGGCTCTCCCCTTCACAGTGCAGCAAAATTAAAATGGCTGCCTTCCATCAATGGGAGCAGGAGTAAGCAATGGGTTGGAAGGTAAGGACTGCAGCAACTGTAAGGCCCCCCAACCCCTTTGAGGTTCTGCAGTAGAAGGAATAGTTCAGTACCATATCAGTAATGACATCCACTTAGGAAACTAATGATGTCCCAGGTGGTAGCCGTGTTGAGAAGGTCAGAAGATATGGATTGACATATGAAGTAGAGGCAGCTGGAAATCCTTATTCCGGTTCTGTAGTCACCAAAGCTCTGGCCTGGACCAAGATAGTAGCTCTGGGTGGAAAGGAAGGAAGAGATCTGGAAAATATTGTGGAGGAAAAAGCTGTGAGATTTAAAGACAGATTGAATGTGAGAGTTGAGAGAGAGAGAGAGAGAGAGAGAAAGAAAATCAAGAATAAAAAGAAGGAGGTGGGCTTCAGAGAGAGGGAAAATAAATGATGGGGAAAAAACTGTGGGAAAATAAAAATAAAATAAAATTCAAGGTAATATTATTTGACAAAATTGAAAATGTCTTGAAAAACACATTTGCAGGGTTTTTTTGTTTTTTGGGTATCTGTTAAGCACTTACTATGTGCCAGGCACTATACTAAGTGATGGGGTAGATATAAGCTAATCAGGTTGGACACAGTCCATGTCCAAATGGGGCTCACAGTCTTAATACCCATTTTACAGATGAGGTAACTGAGGCACAGAGTCATTTTGACTTGCTGAAGATCACACTGCAGACAAGTGACAGAGCTACTTGTGTAAACTATATATGTATATGAATAAAAGTCCTATGTGCTTGTCCTTCTTATTCACTCACAGATAAGGCCTTATTTAAATCTTTCCTTTGCATTATCCATCTGATTCTACTTCTCGCACAATTATGCATTAAAATGGTAACCAAAAGTTAGAACATATTACAGTACAGTCTGGTAATGTTTTTATGACAGAAAAACAGTAAAAATTTCCTGTCATAATACTAAATGCCACTTAAAGGAGTTACAGATGCTGTACTTGGGCAGATTAGCCAAAGCATGGCATAGCTCTCAAAACTATATCCCTGAGGCAAAATAAAGTGTTCTGGAGTAGTGATTCTGTTTCTCAACAACAACAACAAAAAACTGCTTTTAAAAATATGATGTATATAAAAGTGTTACATTTTTAAACTATGTTGGCTTTTGGCTAGATGTATGTTTTCTATTGACATTAACACCACACTCTAAATGGTGTAAGTTTAGGTCAGGTTTCTAATTTAGTAAGCTATTCAGTTAAAAAAAAAAAGGGGGCCCTTTGCTTCCTGTAACTAATCAGATGAAAACAGTGGTCCTGGTAAGGTCAGGCAGGCCACTGAACCAACCTTTTCACTCTTTCAGCCTCTGAAAAATCCTGGCCAGAGCAGATTCTACCCAATTATATGCATGTAGAGAGAGAAAGAGAGATGGACAGAGAGAGATCCTAACCTTCAAGAAATATATATTGAAGGTTTCTTGTTTTTCTTAGATTTTTAATTCCAGAGAGGGAAGATTCCAATATTTGCTTAGACTTCCCTATCCTAGGTGATCATATAATAAGGATAAATTTCTCTAGTTGAATTAACTGGAAACATATTTGACAAATTACTTTCCTAAATGACCCTATGCAGCAATTTGGGCCATACCTACACAAACAAAATGAAGAAGAGTGCTGGTATCTGGGTAATTTGAACCAGAATTCTCATAGCCAGCTGTTGACCATGTAGACATGAAATCCTACAAATAGAATGTTCTGAACTGGAAACTTCATCAATCAGTAGTATGTACTGAATGTCTACAGTGGGCAGAGCACTGTACAAAGTTCAGTGGAGTCAAAGACACAAAATGTTGCTCTCAAGGGGTTTGAAATCTGCCACAGCTAGTGAACCATTAAGAGACACCCTGGAAACATGATCTAAGTCCTCAACTAACCTCTTGTTCATTTCATAAAGATGCTCATGATACTGTACTCAATCAGCAGAGTTCAAATGCTACTGTTCTTTTCCTTTCCTTCTTCCTGGCTTAATCGGTGGCTAGACATTTCCTTCCATTTCCTGATTCTTGGCTGGCTTCAGACAAGCAGCACTCATGAGCTTCTCTTGCAGTAATCATTTTTGTATTTGCTAAGCACTTACTATTTGTCAAGCAAGATGTAGACGGAACATAGAACATCTTCTATAAAATGATATCAATAATAGCACTTATTAAGCACTTGCACTGGGCTTAATCATTTATTATTTGTTAATTATGAATTATTCTAAGCACTGGCATAGACACCAGATGGTGAGGGAAGGAGCATGGCCTAATGGAAAGAGCACAGGTGTGGGGATCAGAGGACCTGGGTTCTACTCCCAGTTCCACCACATAATAATATTAAAAATAACAATAATTTATTGCATTTGTTAAACTTGCATGTTTCAATAGTATTTATTGAGTGCTTACTATGTGCAGAGCACTGAACTAAGTGCTTGGAATGTACAATTCGGCAACAGATAGAGACAATCCCTGCCCAGTGATGGGCTCACAGTTTAAACGGGGGAGACAGAAAGAAAAGCAAAACAGAACAAAACAAAACAACGATAGCAATAAGTGCTGAGGTGGATAAAAGCTAATCAGGTTGAACACAGTCCCTGTCTCACATGGGCTCACAGTCTCAATCCCCCTTTTACAAATGAGATAACTGAGGCACAGAGAAGTAAAATGACTTGCCCAAAAATCACACATCAGACAAGTGGAGGAGTTGGGGTTAGAACCATGGCCTTCTGACTCTCAGGCCCATGTTCATTCCATTATGCCACACTGTTTCTTCAACACTTACCTTTTCTGTGACCTTGGACAAGTCACTTAACCTCATTGTGCCTCAGTTTCCTCATCTGTAAAATGGGGATTTAATACCTGTTCTCCCTCCCACTTAGACTGTGAACCCCTTGTGGGGCAGGAACTGTGTCCAACCTGATCATCTTGTACCTAACCCAGCACTGAGTACAGTGCTTAGTACACAGTGAGCACAGAAATACCATCATTATTATTATAACAACACAGCCCCTTTCCTTGACCCACAGGGGGCACACAATCTAAAAGGGAAGGAATAGCAGATATTCCCGTTTTACAGGTAAAGAACTGGAACACAGGGAGACTCTGATATGCCCAAATCATCCAGCAGTCCAGTGGTAGGGCTGGGGATAGAATCTGGACAAGCTGACACCTAATGCCATGTTCTTTCTATTGGGCCATGTTGCCTCCCAGACCGCTGTCTCTTCTCTGGAGGCCAGACAATCTTCGGCAGTTGTTAATCAGTGGGCTGAGAGGTATTTGATAGGGCATAACCCTAGGTGGCATTTCAGGAGTTTTAAATCCTGTACAGTGATTTCTCTTGACTCCTTATAGTTACACATCACAGAAGCTGAACAAGTTACACGTGGGTGTCGCAAGAAACTTGATTAGGAAACATTGTCATGTAAAAACTCTCAGTTGAAACTCCAAAATAGTCATTAAATACAGAGCAGGATATTAAGAAGCCTCTACTTGCAACCATGAAAGCCAATTCCAAACAGTTCCACCCACAAATTATCCTTGTTAGAGCCCTAAAAGGGCCCAGAATCAAATTATTTTGAGATAGCCTCTATGAACTATAGCAATCATTAAGCTTCTGTAAATACCTTAGACTTTGATAACTTAAACCATGACCCTTGAATCAGGATTGCATCTATGATCAGTGTCCAGGAGAATTCCAAATTTTGAATCTATACTTTCTTTTTCCATTGCAAATCATGTGAACTATACAACCCTTCCAAAAATCCAAAAGGGTAATTATTGCCCTACCTAGCAGGGATGATGTGGTGATAATAATTAGATAATTGGAGTGAAAATGTTTTGGAAATATAAAAGTTCCCAACAAATTCAAATTTAGCATCTCAGTATTGTGTTCATCATCACTTATTAGTTATAACGCTTTGTGTAGCAGATGGGGCTTGGCTCAGAGCACAGTTACAGAAGAAATTCAGTCTCCCACCCTTGGGTAAATTTACAGTGTCATAGGGCAGAGCAATGACAGAAAACTACAAATTAAAAAGTTTGAGTTCTTAAAATTATAGAAAGATTCAATAGACGTTATAGCCATGTTTTGAGAGTTAAGAAAGCAATACTGTTGGTGTGGCCAAGGGGCAGGAAATAATTCTGTAAGATATTAATAGGATTCTGATGAAAGGTATAGTTATGATTTGGCAAGATGATGTGAAAAGGGCATCCAGCTGGAGTGAGGAGGAGGATGTGAATCAGTCCAGCAATATTATACCCATTTTATAAACAGCTGCTCTATAGGTTTGTGGCATGTCTCATCTCTAGTCCTCTGCTCGGGACAACCTGAATTTGTACAATAGTTTTATTTTTTCATCGCACTTCCACTTTATCTCAAATTGTCCACCCAACAGTTCTGGGAGGAGGGAGAGAAGTGTTATCATTCTCATTTTACTGAGAATGAAACAGACAGAGAGATCATCGCAACTCCCTGACAGAGCTGGGATGAGAACACAGGTCATCTGATTGCAAATTCCTATGGCTTTTCCAGTAGCCTTTGCTGCCAGAAAACTCCAACCTTTGCCCAATTTGGGGGATAAGAAAATCTGTGCAGTTCAAAATCTTGATACCCAGAGCAATACAGAGAATTTGGAAGTTCCATGTAAAAACAGTATCTTACTCATGAGACAAAAAAAAAAAAGAATAGTATTTACTGAGCACCAACTGTGAACAGAGGTGAAATGCACTAAGCATTTGAAGAATACAAAATAGTGGAAGAAGATAAGATTCCACCACTACATTGTAAATTCCTTGAGGACAGGGATAATGTCCATGATTCTATTGTATTGTAATCTCCCAGACTCACTTGTTTGTTGTTTATGGTATTTGTTAAACATTTACTATGTGCCAGGCACTGTACTTAGTTCTGGGGTAGATATGTTAATTAGGTTGGTCACAGTTCCCATCCTACATAGACCTCACAGTCTTAATCACCATTTTACAGAGGAGGTAACTGAAGAATCTTAATCACCATTTTACAGAGGAGGTAACTGAGGAACAGAGAAGTGAAGTGACATATCCAAGGTCACACAGCAGACAAGTGGCAGAGCTGAGATTAGAACCCAGGTCCTTCTGACTCCCAGGTCCATGCTTTATCCACTAGGCCGTACTGCTCCTAGGCGCTTAGTACAGTAAATATATATATACTCTGCATATAAAAAAGCCACAGTAAATACCACTGATTGACTGAAGATTCCTGATCATATGGAGTCATCAGTCTTAATAGGAGTTAATCTGAGTCTAGATTCTCACCTACCTGCTGATGCCTGGCCTTACTTGGTGAAGCCTCATAATCTAGTCCTTAGCATAAAGGACAGAATATGGGAAAAATCCCGAGCGCTACACCCACTGTTCACTAGTTTGCTGTGTGATGTTGGATACGCCTCTTGGCCTCTCTGAGCCTCTTGTTTTTCTGCAGCTGTAAAATGAAGGCACTAAGCCTGGTCTCCCAAATATCCTTCAGAGAATTGGTGAGCTGCTATCTACAAAAGATGTTATTTTGTTAAAATCCTTTGGTGGAAGACAATTCATGATATGAACTATATACTGTGGAAGACAGCATGGTATAGTGGAAAGAGCACAGGTCCTGAATTAGGAAATCTAAATCCAAGTCCCAGGTCTGCCATTGGCCTGCTGTGTTATCTGGGCCAAGTCTCGTAACCACCAGAAGCCTCAGTTTCCTCATCTGTAAAATCAGGATAATAACTCCTGCCTCTCCCTACCTCACAGGGATATTGGAAGGATGAAATGAAATAACTGATATGAAAGTAATTTGAAAAATAAAAGTGCCAAACAGATTCGAGGTACTATGATTAAGTCCATTATCGTAGATGACATCAAACTATTATCATACTGTTGCTCTAGAGAAGTCCTTTCATTTTGGAGGGAGTTCATAATATTTTCATCTTTCAACAGCAGTTTGCCTCAGGGCGAAGAATCTCCAAGTACAAAGCACCGGGATTTTCGGATTACCAAACGGTAACTCAGGTGACTTAATAGCGAGTTAGGAAAGAGACAAGTGCTCAACAGCTTGGATTGAAGCAGAATGTAAATGTCTATTAAGAGACAATAAACAAAAAACCATCACCAAACACAATGGGTCTTTTGTCCGTGTAGCAACTGCCGGATCAGACCCAGATGTGCCACCAGAATTTCACTCCCGCTGCCATCCAGTTTGACAGCTGAGCCACAGAGCCAAGGGGACTGCAAGGGAATCCTGGAAAAGTTTTCCTATTCGCCTCTGTGCTAATCCTGCTAATGTGTTCGCAATCTATTTGACAGTTTGCCCATCACATTTTCTTTGTCAGCGCTAACCGTGTTTGAAGGCTGGTGTGACAAGTAGATTACTTGAAAATCCTTCCTGAGAGGCTGTTCCTTCCCTTCTCCTTTGTTCCATCCAACGATTTACTTTTAATACCCGTGAATGACGCCAAGAGCCACTGATGAAATTCGAAGTTCTCGTCAGATCCCTCTGGCACAGAAACCCCAATAATTATGTTCCTTAATTTGGGAGAATTTTCTCATTTATTACCACAACCACAGAGGCTGGACTCTCCCACTGCAAAGAATAAGGCAGGGTGTGGGTGTGAGCGTACTCATTTACTGTGCACATGTACACACAGGCTCCCTTTGTGCACAAAAGGACACCTTCTAACCAAAGTGCAGCTACCACTGAAATCCATCCACTACTTGGTATTTTGGCATGGAGTCGTTGTTTAAAAGCCCAAGTTATTCTTATAAAAATGGGGAGTGATCTTGCAAAACAAACAGCATTTCAAGCTCCATAGCCAGAGCCCCCCAGACTTAAACAGCAGCTATAAATACCGGCTCATGCCAGGGAAGGGTGAATTGGCAGATTAGGCTATTTGACGTGCAGGGCTGCAATAAGAAGAGAGGAATGGAAAGGCCATTTTCACCCTCGCTTCTCCCACACGTTGTGGTCTGCACAATTTCAGGAGTTACAAATTGGAATGGATAAAAGGCAAGAGTACAAACTTTCAAAAACAGGGTTAAAGTGTATATTATAATATACATGTAAAAAATACATACACCTGTGGTGTTTTGCCAAATGGGAAATCTGGAGGTTTTTTTTTTTTTTGGACTCTTCTCTTGAATTTTCATAATATTCCATGTACTTTAAGTGCGGGTTGACAATAGTAAGTTGTGCCCTGTCTAATGCAAGGAACCAAAAGAGCTCTCCACAAGTAGCAGGCACCCAGTAAATGTAAAGGATGAGGATAATGGATGCCTTAATCATTTTTTTCCTCCACTAGTCAATCATATTTATTGAATACTTACTATGTGAAGAGCACTGTATTAAGCACTTGTGAGAGTACAACACAGCAATAAAACAGGCACATTCCCTGCTCACAGCAAGCTATCATTAGAGGAATTACCCCATGACACCTTAAACATTTTCTTAACTGTACCTATAAGCAACAGTGTGGAGTAACATTGGCCCGGCTTCCACAATTTAATTGTCTGCATCGATATGGCTCAGAATGGGCTACAACTGCCATTCTCTCAGCTGCACACCCAGAATCAATTTGTAATAATTACTGTGGACTTATTTTCATTAAAGACAACTAAGCACATGGGTGTGAATAATAAAGTAGACATGATTCCTGATCTCAAGGAGTTCACAACACAGCAGGGGAAACAGACATTGAAATAAATTATAGATAGGAGAAGCATCTGAGTATAAAAATACACATTTAAATGCTGTTGGGATAAGGAGTGGGATCAGTACAAAAGTGCTTGGTGAGTACATAGGTCATGCAGGAAGGAAACAGTGGGGAGATGAGAGGTTAATCAGGGAAGGCTTCGTGGAGGGGATATTTTAGTAAGGCTTTGAAGATGGGGAGAGTGGTGGTCTGCAGGATGTAAAGGGGGAAGGAGTCATTTGTGCAGTTGGTTGTGTTAACTTTTTAAAAAAATTTCCATAATGGTCTTTTCAGACTGGCATTCTTCATCAATCCAATTGCATTTCCATAAACAGAAATTATTTTTAACTCCCAAATTAAGGAGCCTGGTCCGAAAAATTTTAGGGGAAATGAAAGAGCCAGAGAGAGAAAATGAGAGGCAAAGGGAAGGACATGCATGGGTAGAGAACATTTCTGCTAATTTTGCTTTATTGTACTCTCCCAAGAGCTTAGTACAGTGCTCTGCATGTAGTGAAAGCTCAATAAATACAACTGATTGATAATAAGGATCAATGTGGTTACTTCAGTGGACAAAACATTTAACATTCTATTTGCAGTATTATAATTGATTGCACGAGGTCTTCAGTGGGAAAATTAGAAAAATGTAAAAGCAAAAGATCTATTTGCTAAAGATTACAACGTAGTTTGAAGAGGAATGATATTGACCATCTGGACTAGTGGAAAGAGCATGAGTCTGGGAAAGCTGTATTCTCTAGTCCTAGCTCTGTAGCAGTCAGCCTTTCTGGCCTCAGTATTTTTTATCTATAAAATGGAAATAAGATGCCTGCACTTAGAGAAGCAGCGTGGCTCAGTGGAAAGAGCACGGGCTTTGGAGTCAGAGGTCATGAGTTCGAATCCCAGCTCTGCCACTTGTCAGCTGTGTGACTGTGGGCAAGTCACTTCACTTCTCTGGGCCTCAGTTCCCTCATCTGTAAAATGGGGATGAAGACTGTGAGCCCCACGTGGGACAACCTGATTCCCCTGTGTCGACCCCAGCGCTTAGAACAGTGCTCTGCACATAGTAAGCGCTTAACAAATACCAACATTATTATTATGCCTGATCATCCTATTTGAAACTGAGTCTTGTGTGGGACAAAACTGTGACTGATCTAATTAACTTGTATGTTCCCCAGCACTTGGCAAATACTAAGTTCTAAATACCAGTCCTAAATACCATAACTAACTCTTATAAACTAATCTTCTTAAGATTGTATTAGTTAACAGCCATACGGTGACTCACCGATTTTACTAGTGAAGCAGCATGGCATAGTGGATACAGCACAGGCTTGGGAGCCAGAAGGTCATGAGTTGTAATTCTGGCTCTGCCACTTGTCTGCTGGGTGACCTTGGGCAACTCAATTCATTCATTCATTCAATAGTATTTATTGAGCGCTTACTATGTGCAGAGCACTGTACTAAGCGCTTGGGATGAACAAGTCGGCAACAGATAGAGACAGTGCCTGCCGTTTGACGGGCTTACAGTCTAATCGGGGTCTAATCTAATTCACTTTTCTGTGCCTCAGTTACCCCTTCTGTAAAATGGGGATTGAGACTGTGAGCCTCACATGGGACAGGGACTGTGTCCAACCCAATTTGCTTATATCCACCCCAGCACTTAGTAAGCGCTTAGCAAATACCATGATTATCATTAGTAGTAATAATGGGGTATAATAGCTTTGCATTTAAAGGATATGAACAATTTATGCAGTGTCTTCACTTTGAAGAAAAAAAGTTAGATGACCAGAAGAATTATCTGGTCAAGTTAATCAATGTAGACAACCAATCTGACAGAGTAGGATTTTTGAAATGAACTATCTACTCCCCACTGCCTCAGCTCTCCTCTTCCCTTTGAAAACCCAGAGAAATAAGACAAATTCCCTTCTATTTTAACAGTTTCAGATTCTATTGGTAACAACAGTGGAATGTTTTTGAATGCAAGTTTATTTATATCACAATGATGTAGTGTTTATGAATTCTGAAATTCACAGAGAAGCTATTACATCTTTGCTATAATTTTATATTACAATTAAAGCATGCAGAAGCTAATATCCTATGGCTCACCCTAGTGTAAGAAAACTTTAGTTTCATCCCCATCCCCATGTCAACATTGTGGCCTGAATAATCTGTATAGATAAGTAAATACAACCTTTGGCTGCCAACCAAACAGTCTCAGATTATTCTATCAAAAGAGAGCCAGCACATTCTGGCTCACCACAGGTATTGTGGATTTGGCATTGAAACAACTTAGATAAGCATTAAAGAAAAAATTAAGCTTATTCCACAATCATGACATGCTGTTTGTGAGTATGGTAAGTGATAAATGGGAAATTAATGAGCAAAGGTCTAGGAGTCAGTAGACTTGGGGGTTCTAGTCCCAGCTCTGCTACTAACTTATTGTATGACCTTGGGCAAGTAAGTCACTTAACCTCTCTAGGCCTGTAAAATAGGATAAAGTAGATTCTGAATCCACGTGCGATAGGGACTGTGTTCAGCCTTGTACCTATCCCAGCATTTAAGCACAGACTGATATATATCTGTATATATCTGTAATTTATTTACATTAATGTCTGTTTCTCCCTTAGACTGTGAGCTCGTTGTGAGCAGAAATGTGCCTGTTTGTTGTTATAATGTACTCTCCAAAGTGCTTAGTACAGTGCTTTGCAAGCAGTAAATGCTCAATAAACACAATTGAATGGATGAGCTGCTTAATAAAGATCATAATTGGTATTCATTCACATGAGTAGAGCAGTTTGAGAAACAGAATTTTTGCCTTTAATCTATTTATAAACCCATCTCAAGGTCATGATTCTCTTACTTTGTACAAAACGTAGAAGGTAACTGACTTTGGGAAGAAGAATCATATAGCCAGAGAAGGAAGACCTATACTGAATCACCATAAAGTTGGTTTAACATAATCTGACTACCCACTGCAAGATGAATATTATATATGATTGGTACCCATACCCTTTAGGAGTTTGTTTCCTATGACATGGCTCTCACATCATGACAGACTTCTCGCTATTTGGGGGAAACACTGCCATATTTTGCCAGTTAATTCAGCTAAATGTTTTGAAGAAAGAATCAAAACAGTACCATTTTCATATCCTCAATAAAATAATGGTATTTGTTAAGCTCTTACTATGTGACAGGCACTGTCCTAAGCACTGGCTGCCTCTATTTCATATCACCATCTTTTCTGTGATTGGTGCCATTATTTTTTGTCTTGAAAACCATTGTCTACATTGCCAAGAGTAAATCTTTGAGTTGTGGCTATTAATCTAGTAACATGAAAGCAGGATCCAGATTTTAATCCTCTCATTTTAATATGGGCAAAAAGCAAACGGGAACAAACATTAAGGACTTGGAGACTAGAAAAGGAGAGAGTGAGAGAGCAAAACATAGGCAGATAAAACAACACTGAGCATCAAAGTTTAATAAAAGTTTTGCCAATTATCCAAATTAAAAATGGTTAATAGATTCATTTAAAGAATTGTTTATAAAAATGTAGGATTTTTTGTAGTTGTTTTTTCGTTTTAATACTTTCAAAGATTTTCTCCCTAAAGAATACATGTTGTTTGTAAGTTAAGCTAGTTTTAAAATGTCCTAATTTCTGCCTGTGTGAAAGAAAAAATATTCTACAGGATCCTTGATAACATTTCGTACATATTCTATAAATATTTTAAAATAAATCGAATTACATATCCCAGGTGTGTGGCAATAAGTCCTCAAATGTCATGTGTCATTTTCATTTATTTGATTTACTTTCCCAAAAAGACTGTGGCATCCTTTTAATTAGGGAAAGTGTCACGTTTTAATCCTCCTGCCCTCTCTAAGCCAACAGCTCAAGTGGAACAGTTTCAAGTGATTTTTTGATTGCATAGGCTGTTATTTTTCAAATGTAAAAAAATTGATGTCATTTCCCTGCCTCTGTTTAATCTCTATTGTGTTTTCCAGAGATTATGTTAACCTCCATATTACCCAAAGAAGCTTACATAGAGAGGCCTACAATTGGATGGATCTACTTTTTTGTGCATAAGTATCATAATAAAATAAATGTGATTTAGAAACTGACAGAAGTGTAGAAACTGAGTTTCACTGTTATCTTTTCAGGTAGAATTAAATTTTGTTGTTTATCTATTGGATTACCTGGAGACTAAATTCAGTAATTTAGCATGCATGCAATTAAGGCAGTTTTTTTTAAATTTATATCTTTGATAGCCAAAGTTCCCAATGAAAATAAAATATAAATTTTAAATAATATTCAAATACAAATATCTTCCCTAAAAAAATCCCTAACTGTTCAATTCACATATACAATTGAGAAGCAGCATGGCTTATTGGAAAGAGCACGGGCTTGGGAGTCAGAGGTCAATGGCTCTAATCCCAACTCTGCCACTTGTCTGCTGTGTGACTTTGGGAAAGTCACTTAACTTCTCTGTGCCTCAGTTACCTCATCTGTAAAATGGGGATTAAGACTGTGAGCCCCAGTGGGACAACCTGATTACCTTGGATCTACCCCAGTGCTTAGAACAGTGCTTGGCACATAGTAAGTGCTTAACAATAATAATAATAATAATTATGACATTTGTTAAGCATTATTTAGCTCTTTGATTTTCAGAGAAAAAAGGGAAGATGCTGATGGTAAGAGCCTCTCAAGGTATTGATGCCCAATATCCCATTCCTCCTCTAGAATGTAAAAGCACTGTGGTCAGGGAACGTGTCTACCAACAGTTATACTGTTCTCTCCCAAGTGCTTTGTACAGTGCTCTGCACACAGTAAACACACAAGAAATACATCTGATTGTGAATGCACATAAAGAATATCCTTCGCCATGTTGATAAATTGGCCCCTTGCAGTTCCTGTTTGTATGCAGGAGCCCATTTCTTCATTACACAAACTTTCCAAAGCCTCTATTCAAAGACAGCCACTCCTCTCATCACAGAGGGTCAGGAGGTCTGACCACCAGACATCACTGGTGTCAGCATCTCAGCCTTAGGTCCCTATCACATTGTGATGTATCAAGCCAGTGAGGATTATACATTTTTTAGGCCCACGTAGTATCCACCCTGTATTTCCTGCTAGCACACAGTTCATTTCAACTCATGATATGGTAATTACTCAAGTGTCAGGCTGTCACCCGCTCTCCCCATTCCTAATGAGTGAAGCTCCATCCACACCCACCATCACATTTAGATGGAGTTGCTAGTCTTAGGATCTTCTCTTGGTTTGGACATATGTAAGTTGTCTGATATAATGGAATGCCCACCCCTAAGAAAATAAAATCAGATGTACACTAGGGCTTAACACATAGTAACCACTTAACAGATATCACAATTATTAATGAACACAAAGATTTGATTATTGCATTATATATAGTGCAAAAAAAGTGACCCCTTGGCCAGTTTTATTCCAGACAATAATTTATTCCAGAGGCCTAAAAAGGCCTCTCTGTTCTTGCTCAGTACCAACATCAGCAAATGCCTTTATATATATATATATATATATATATATATATATATATATATATATATTTCAATTTTAATGCTAGTTTCTGGCCTACAAGTTAAATGGCTTAGAAATGGGACTTGTATTCAGAGGGACCTGTGAGGGGAACTCAAAGGGACTGGAACAAGTGATGAATTGGGAATCTCCCTGAAGAAATGCTCTATGTTCAGACAGATTTCTGCAAAATGACCTATGATATCATGCCTATCCTAACACGTGTGCCATCATGTGCATACCCTAACTTCAAAAAGACTGTTCTTAACTCATAATAACCATCTCTATATTGGCAATATTCAGTTTCCCCTTCTGGGGCCTCTGACAAGTGTGCTACTTCACCATCCTCATTTGAAAGATGAGTAAAGAGGAGCATAGGAGGAAAAGCATTTTGCGTAGGGGTGGCAACATATCAGTGACAGAGCTAGGCTTAAATTTCACAATCAAAAATGCTTAGGATGTTATTCAATTACTCGTCTGTACCCACCCACCTCTTAGAAAAAGTGCATCAGCTAGAAAAGTTGGTAATTCATCCTCCAATATCATAAACTAACTTTCTAGGATCAATTATACCATTTTTGTTAACCATCAAGTGTATTTTTTGTGAGTGTTTGACCCTCCATAAAGTTTGATTAATGGTTTTGTAATTCATCTTTATAAAATTAATCAATCATATTTGTTAAGCATTTACTTTGTTCAGAGCACTCTACTAAGCACTGGAGTAAAGTAATAATAATATCAATAATGATGAGATTTGTTAAGTGCTTACTATGTGCCAAGAACTGTTCTAAGCACTGGAGCACTGTTCTAAGTACAGCCCAACAGTACAATAGACACATTCATTCCCCACAATAAGCTTATAGTCTAGAAGACAAGATTACAGTTACTTTATATATTGTTCACAAATATAGAAGGTACACTCTCAAAATTAAATGTAAAATTAGAACTAAGAGAGAATCTTATAATAATTTACCCAAGGCTGATTTCAATTTGTGTTATGGTTACTGTTACTTTTTGTTTATGAAAGATGACAGACAAAAATCATGATAAGCATATAATCCATATCAGATAATGGTCAACTGAGTGAAGCTGTGTATCTTCAAAATGTCACCAAAGCACATTTATTTAGTGAATTTTAATGCATCATGAGAAGCAGTATGGTGTAGTGGAAAGAACACATGCCTAGGAATCAGGACATCTGGGTTCTAATCCTGACTTGCTTGACTGTTCTGTGACCTTGAGCAAGTCATTTCACTTCTCTGTGTCTCAGTCACCTCATCTGCAAAATGGTGATTCAATATCTGTTCTCTATCCTACTTAAACTGTGAGCCCATGTGGGACCTGATGATATTGTATCTACCCCAGTGCTTAGTACAGTGCTTATTTGGCACAGAGTAAGCGCTTAACAAATTATCACAATTATTATTATTAGTGACTGCTAGCCCCTGAACCCACTGTTTCACGTTTCACATTAACTCCAACTGATTTATCTTTGTCTAACCCTGCTATTGGTGCCCAGTAACTCCATGGCCTCTATTGCGGAGAGGGTGTAAGCAGTCAAAAAACACTTGCTTTTCCCAGAAATAGCACCTCACTCAGAGCTCAATTCTCAGCGAATGCTTAAGAATCTACTCCCTGTCACTTCATCATTGAGTTCACAAGTAATTATTCATTTCTCGTAAAAAATTTTCTCCTAGCAATTAATTTTCAAAAAGCTTATTTGGATAGTACCACACTGAGTAAAGTGTATGTAGACTGCACATCAAATTGAACCTTTCCTTACCTTCTTTTTCCCTAAATACTTTTGCAAATGCCTCCCTACACTAAATCTTGAAGGCACGTGTACAAAAACATGTTAAAATGCTAAAAGTATAACCGACAAGCCTAAAAAAATTGCAGCCACTTCTTTTCAGGCCTATGCAACAGGGCATGTAAGCCAAGAGAGATAGGTCAGAAATATCTATCATGGTTTATCAGCATTTCAATGGCACAGGAATAAAGGTGCATCATTTTTTATTCTGATGGGCTCATCTTTTATCAAAAGGTATGCACGTTAAGCTACGGAGTTATGTGTAAATGCCTTCCTGTAACTTATGCAAGCCACTTTTCACTTTTGTTCAAATGTTTCATCCATATTTGTGAAGCACACCCTTTTGGCCATGTATTTGTAGATTTTAACACCCTTGAACTTCTGCTCTTTTCAGCATCCTTACCTCATGGTGGAGACCCCCCAACCCGAGTCTGAAGTTTCAGATGTAGTTATGAAGGACAAACACACTTTCTGTAGCTTCATTGTTTGCTCCTGCCAAACTGTCATATTTCTGGTCGAATATGAAGAAAAAACCTCCTTGAATTTATTATGCAAAGTGAAAATTGCAGTGATAAAAAAATGTTTCTAGTTGACTGTGCATTCATTCTCAAATGTTAAGGGTCAAGAACAATATGGAAGGAATGGGAAATGATAAAGAGAAATGAAATTAAGCCAAAGAAGTATATTAAAATGGGTTAGGACAGTTTAGCTGAAGAAAGGGACACTGAAAAGTTTTAATTATGGTTTTCCTAACAAGTGAAAATTTATTAGAGGGAGGCTGTGTGGTCTAGTTGAAGGAGAGTAAGACTGGGGTCAGAAGACCTGCGCCTCACTTTCTCTATGCAGGAACAAGAACGCCAGCCCCTCCTTACTTCTCAGTGAAGTTGTGATGATAAATTGAGATAGCTGAGGTGAAGGCACTTGGATCAAATTCAATGCAATATGAATTTAAGACATTATTTTGAAAATAGAGGCAACCAAGTAGTTATTTTTTTTTTTACTGCGGGTCAAGAGGAAACACACTGTGGTTCTAGATTCCATACATTCAATTGGATTTATTGAACAAACAATAAATACAAAAACATTAAGGTTGTTCAGCAATGCAGCAAATGTCCCAGCAAGGATAGAGAATTTCATAGATTCATGTAGATGTTCAAAATTTACTGATGGATGGTGATTAAAGATTTGTCTTGAATTTTCTTCAGTTTGGTATGACACAGACCAGAACAATCATCTCCTATCAGACATGAGTAGTAGAGCAATAATTATGTAACTCTTTAAGATCAATCATATTTATAGAGGACTTACTGTGTGCAGAGTCCTATACTAAGCCCTTGGGAGAGTACACTACAACAGAGTTAGGAGACATGTTCACTGTCCACAAGAAGATTACAGTCTACTGGACAATGAAGTCATTAATATAAATTACAGATATGGACATATCCATAATTGAGAAACTACTTTTTTTAATGAATCTTGGTAAATCTATTGCTAGATATGACATTTAATACCATCCATTTATTGGAGGAAATACTCTTTATATTTATATGGTAGGGAAATATTCTTGTTCTTTGGTTTCAGGGAGATAAATATATCACTCACTGAAGAATCTAAAAAAAAACTTGGCTATTTAAAAGTGTCCTTCCATTAAACTAAGAGTAACACCCACAGTTTACAGTGTGACATCATACAACCCCTTTTGAGGTCCCACTTTCTAAAGAATGCTTTCTCCACTGCATTTTTCTTCACAGGAGGTCTCATCTCAGCACTTCACCACCACCTTGGTAATTTTGCACTTCATACTCTCATCACATCTGTAAACATATCAGTTTATAGTCTATTATTTGAATACTTCCTCCTAAAACCCCCTTCCAAAAAATCACCTCTCTTCCAGGAGACCTTCCATGACTAATCCATTATATTCCCACCACCTGCTACTTCAGCATTTCCACATTACCTAAAGTGTTGTGTACTCATGCTTCTCCCCTCTCACTAGGGAATGGCATGAGCTAGGGGTAGGAAGCAGGAGACTTGAGAATGAAACAATTAGGTAAATTTAGAGAAGTTAGGTAAAATTAGAGAAGTACCTTTGTGGTTTTTCTGTTTCTGTCCAATCAATCATGTCCACTAGACTACAGAGTTTCAAGGCTCTCCATCCTATTCCTTGTGGAATATCAGCTTTACTCACTATTGTTTCCTGAGCTGGTGTTAACTGCTCCTCTCAAGGTCATCTTCTCTGACTGTGCCTTTCCCTAGCCTTTTGCACCTTCAACCTCTTGCTCGCACCTGAAACTGCCTCCCACTCCCACCAAATGACAGTTCTGCCATCTTCAAATCTTCTGAAAATCCCACCAGGAAGCAGCCTTAATTAATCTCTATCTCTCCAGGTCATATCTACCTAGAAGTCCCTGACCATTTAAGTATATACAGCCATCCTTAGTCCTTTTTACACGCTGATCTGTGTGCTCTATGCTTTTATGTATTTGTTAAACATTTACTATGTGTCAAACAGTTTTAAGAGCTGAGATAGATACAAGTTAATAAGATTAGACACAGTCCCTGTGCCGCATTGGGCTCACAGTCTAAATAAGAGGGAGAACAGAGATACAGAGAAGTTAAATGACTTGCCCCAGGTGACACAGCAAGCAACTGTCAGAGTCAAGATTAGAACATAAATTAGCTGAAGTCCAGGCCCATGCTCTTTCCTCTAGCCCATGCTTCTTCACTAATTACAATTACATTATTATTATTATTATTGTATTTGTTCACTGCTTACTATATATGAATCCCTGTTCTCAGCACTGGTAGGTACAAATTAATGTCAGACAATGTCCCTGTCCCACATGGAGGCTAAGTGAATCTCCATTTTTCAGATGAGGAAATTGAGGCACAGATAAATTAAGTGATTTGACAGAGCTAGGATTAGAATCCAGGCCTGCTGCCTCTCAGGGGAATGATCTTTCCTCTAGACCACACTCCTAATTTATCTAGTTATTTTTCCAAACACTGCTATGGCAAATTGTAAATTCATTCTTTCCCCTTGCTCCCACTAAAAGAAATAGCTTGTAACTGCCTGTCTCCCCCATTATATTGCAAGGACCTAGAGGACAAGGACTATCTTTTACTTATATCGTATTCTCTGAAGTGCTTAGTAGAAAGGTTCTCCTCCTACCTATCTGGCTAGTACTGGGTCTCTTTCACTGGCTGCTCCTCTTCCTCCAAGCCCCTAATTCTATGTGAATGATTCCTAAACATACAGTACATCCAGCGGGGACCCTATCCCTCTCTGTAATCTCACATATTCTTCTTCTCAGGACATCTCTACCTGGATTTCCCACTGTTACCTCAATAGTAACATGTCCAAAACTAAACTCTTCATCTTTGCTCACAAACTCTCTCCTGCCCATCACAGTTGGCAACACTCCCATCCTATCTCACAGGCCCACAACCTTGTCATTATCTTCACTGTCGGTCCAACCTTAACATAGCTAAAATCTGCCTTTTCCTCTCCATCCATACTGCTGCCACATTAATACAATCACTCATAATAATGATAATAATGATGGTAATTGGTAAGCACTTACTATGTGTCAAGCATTGTTCTAAGCATTGTGGTAGATGCAACCTAATCAGGTTGAACACAGTCCCTGTCCCAAACTGGGCTCACAATCTTAATCCCCATTTTACAGATAAAACACCTGAGGCCCAGAGAAGTTAAGTGACTTGCCCAAGGTCACACAGCAGATGAGTGGCAGAGCTGGGATTAGAACCCATGACCTTCTGACTCCAAGGCCTGTGCTCCATCCACTATGCCATGCTGCTTTACATAATAATAATTGTGGTTAAGTGCTTACTATGTGTCAACCACTGTACTAAGTATGGGGTGGATACAAGCAAAGTACGGGTTGGACATAGTCCTTGTTCCACGTGGAACTCACAGTCTCAATCTCCATTTTACATATGGGTTAATTGAGGGACAAAGAAGTGAAGTCACTTGCCCAAGATAACACAGCAGACATGTAGCAGAACCAGGATAAGAACCCATGACCTTCTGATTCTCAGGTCCATACTCTATCCACTATGCCAAGCTACTTCTCTACATCCTAGCCCAACTGGATTACTGCATCAGCCTCCTTGCTGACCTACTAGCCTGTCTCTCCCCACTCAAGTCCAAACTGCACTCTACTGCTTGGATCATTTTTAAATGTTCAAGTCACCCCGCTCCTCAAAAAAATTCCAATAGTTGCCCATCCACCTCCGCATCAAACAAAACTCCTTGCCATCTTGCCTCTTCCTAAGTCACCTCACTTCTCTCCTTCCACAACCCAGCCCACACACTTCACTCCTCCAATTCTATCCTTCTCACCGCGCCTCGATCTCACCTATCTTGCCACCAACCCTTAGCCCACATCCCAATCTCTGGCCTGGAATGCCCTCTCTCCTCAAATCCAGCAGACAATTATTCTCTTCCCCTTCAAAGCCTTATTAAAAGCATATCTCCTCCAAGACGCCTTCCCATATTAAGCCCAACCTTTCTTCATCTCCCACTCCCTTCTACATCGCCCTAACTTGTTCCCTTTGCTCTTCCCACCTCCCAGCCCAAACAGTACTTATGTACATATCTGTAACTTGGACAAATGTCTGTCACCCCCCTGTTTTAGATGGTAAGCTCATTGTGGGCAGGGAATGTATCTGTTTATTGTTGTATTGTACTCTCCCAAGCATTGAGTACAGTGCTCTGCACAAAGTAAGTGCTCAGTAAATAATCTTTCTCCTTCAACCCACATATTACTTCACTAATTCCTGTCAATTCTTTCTCCACTGCATATCCATATTTTGCCCAATGTTCTTTATACAAACTGCTACCAAAATGGTTGAAACACTTGTCTTTATCCTTGATTCCCCACTCCTCAAGAAACTCCAGTGGTTGTCTATCCATCTCCACATCAGACAGAAACTCCTTAACATTAGCTTTAAAGAATTCAATCACCTTGCCCCCTCCTTCACCTCCCTACTCTCTTCCTAAAACCCTGCCCGCACACCTTCCTACTCTAATGCCAACCTACTCACTGTTATTCAATCTCGTCTATCTTGCTGCCGACCTCTCACCACGTCCTGCCTCTGGTCTGGAATGTTCTCCCTCTTCATATCCAACAATTACTGTCCTCACCTTCAAATTCATACTGAAGGCACATTCTCTCCACCAAACCTTCCCTGACTAAACTCTCATTTCTTTTTCTCCCACTCCCTCTGCATCACCCGGACTTGCTCCATTTATTCACCCATGCTTCAGCCCCACAGCACTTATGTACATAGCTATAATTCATTCATTTATATTAATGTCTATCTATCCTCTAGATTGTAAGCTAATTATGGGCAGGGAATGTGTCTGCTATATTGTTATACTGCACTCTCCCAAGTGCTTAGTATGGAGCTCTGCACACAGTAAACATTCAATAAATAATTGTCATACCACATCAGCCTTCTCTTTAACTTCCTTGCCTTCAGGCTCTCAACTCCCCAATCCATAATTCATTCTGATTTCCGGATCATTTTTCTAAAAAAAAGTCCAAGTCTCCCCACCCTCAAGAACTTCCAAAGGTTGCCCATCCATCACTGCAAACAGAAACTTCTCACCATCAGCTTTAAAGCTCTCAATCAGCTTCTCCCTCCTCCCCTCCTGCTCCTCTTCCACTACAACCCAGTCGACACATTTCACTGCTCTAATACCCATCTACTTATGTCCACACTCCCATCTCTTCCACCGCAATCCTTTGCTCACACCTTTTCTTCTACCTAGAACTCCCTCTCCAATCATATCTGACAGACCACCACTCTCCCATTTTCGAAGTCCTTCTAAAATTACACGTCCTCCAGGAAGCTTTCCTTAACTAAGCTCTCATTCCCCCCACCCTATTTTCCCTCTCTTCTGCCTCACCTATACACTTAGTCCCACATCCTAAGCACTTATTTACTCACTCCATCCCCACTGCTCTTTGGCACATATCCTTATACTCAGTTGCTTCCCCTACCAGTAATTCATTTTAATGTCTTCCTCCCCAACTGGATTGTGAACTCCTTAAGGGTAGGGATTATGTCTATTTAACTCTATTGTATTGTCTATTTAACTTTATTGTATTCTCCCAAGCACTAGGTGCAATTCTGTGCACAGAATAAACACTCACTAAATACCATTGACTGATTACCTATTCAGTAAATAGTATTGATTCATTCATTGACTGACAGAGAGAACATTATTGCAGTTGTATCCCTACCCCTGATATCTTACAAGCAAAAATGTAGTTTATATAAAGACTGGAAGACTTTAGTAATATACTGAAAAACATAATAATAATAATAATAATGTTGGTATTTGTTAAGCGCTTACTATGTGCCGAGCACTGTTCTAAGCGCTGGGGTAGACATAGGGGAATCAGGTTGTCCCACGTGGGGCTCACACTCTTAATCCCCATTTTACGGATGAGGGAACTGAGGCACAGAGAAGTTAAGTGACTTGCCCACAGTCACACAGCCGACAAGTGGCAGAGCTGGGATTCGAACTCATGAGCCCTGACTCCAAAGCCCATGCTCTTTCCACAGAAAACATTTAATTTTAAAATTAAAATCCAAATGAGGTAAACCAACATAGGCTTTTGCTACAACATAATGGTAGAATCAGAAAATGTTCTTCTTACAACAAGTCTGCATGCGATCCCAGTAGGAACAGTTTCCCAAGCACTTTCACAGAATGATTACTCAATGAATATTATTGTTGGTTGTTTATGTGACCAACGATCAAGACCCTCATAATAATATGTTTTACTTAGCAAAGGGTTAATCAGGAACACAAACCCTGAATTCTAAGCAGCACGGCTTAGTGGAAAGAGCCCAGACTTGGGAGTCAGAGGTAGTGGGTTCTAATCCTGGCTCCGCCACTTATCAGCTATGTGACTTTGGGCAAGTCACTTCACTTCTCTGTGCCTCAGTTACCTCATCTGTAAAATGGGGATTAAGACTGTGATCCCCATTTGGGACAACCTGATTCCCTCATATCTACCCCAGTGCTTAGAACAGTGCTTGGCACATAGTAAGCGCTTAACAAATACCATAATTATTATTATATTATTATTATATTAAATTTCAGTTTTTAGGACTCAGACTGGAAGTTAATTGCTACCTCTGATTATTTCCATTCCTATGTTGGAAGCTTACAGTGGCATTTATTATTGTTATGGTACTCATTAACTATTTACAATCTGTTGAGCACTGTCCTAAACTCTGGGGTAAATACAAGTTAATCAGGTTGGTCACAGTCCCTATCTCAAATAGGGCTCACAGTCTAAGTTGGATGGAGTACAGGTACTTAATGGTCATTTTACAACTGAAGAAACTGAGGCACAAAAACTTTGGAACTTGCCCACAGTCACACAAAAGCAACTGACAGAGCTAGGGTTTTCATTCATTCATTCAATAGTATTTATTGAGCACTTACTATGTGCAGAGCACTGGACTAAGCACTTGGAATGTACAATTCGGCAACAGATAGAGACAATCCCTCCCCAGTAACCGGTTCATAGTCTGACAGACAGCAAAGCAAAACAGAACAAAGCAAAAATAAGACATCATCAAGATAAATAGAATCAAGGAGATATTCACTTTATTAACAGAATAAATAAGGTAATAAAAATACATACAAATGAGCACAGTGCTGAGTGGAGGGGAAGGGGGAAGAGCAGAGGGTGGGGGGGAAGGGAAGGGGAACAGAGGGAAAGGGGGTCTCAGTCTGGGATGGCCTCCTGGAGGAGGTGAGCTCTCAGTAGGGCTTTGAAGAGGGGAAGAGAGTTAGTTTGGCATATGTGAGGAGGGAGGGCATTCCAGGACAGGGGTAAGACATGGGCCAAGGGTCAACAGCTGAACAGGCGTGAACAGGGGACCGTGAGGAGGTGAGTGGCAGAGGAGCAGAGTGTACAGGGTGGGCAGTAGAAAGAGAGAAGGGAGATGAGGTAGAAAGGGGCAAGGTCCGCTGATTCCCAGGCCTGTGCTTTTTCCACTAGGCCATGCTGCTTCTGTTTGAAAAGATTTACCTCAGACTTGGACACAATGCAAGATAAAAGTCCAATTTATGAACTGTGTCAGGTTCTTTAAAATCACCCCTCTAGGACATCCTCAATCTCCTCAAAAACCAATTCCAGCATGCTCCAGTACAGAAATGTGCTCCTCATTCCAAGCTAAGTTTTGCCATCAGATGTGGGCTCACCACTCCCTTTACAGTCCAGAAGAGATGACGCAAGTGCCCACTTGAAGACATGATTTCGGCCAAGCATGTTCAGTACAATCACTCCATTGTCAAGAACAATGAATGCAAATAACTAGAAAGTGCAAGATGGTTTTCGTTTTGCTTCTTAAGAGGCTAAATTGACAATTCAAAATGACTTCTTTACAGCTGACTGCTGTCATCTACATTTATATTTAGTGATTTTCCTACCATTGATTGGGGTGACTCCTTTCAAAATGATTTATAGGGTAAAGGAAGTCTATTGATATTAAGCATATAATGAGGGCCAGGGAACATTATTTTACATTTTACTGGCAGTCATGGATGTTTTGGCAACGAATTCTAAAATGACCTTAACATTTATGTCTAAAACATATGTGCTAACTGGCCTCAGCCCACACCCTACTGTTGGTCATTAAAGACCATGAACATTAAGATAAGAATCTGTTGTGCGTCTCATCTCTTCACAATGTTTCAGTAATGGGTCATTAACATGTTTATATAAATTGATTCCTCTTCTGGGAATGCTGGATATGATAAACAACCCTTGCCAAATACATATTGTTAAGAGCTTGAGGTTACTTTAACATGAGAGGCTCTACTTGAAATCAGGAATATGTTGGTGGCACTTGGATAACAAATAGATCATGGTGTTGTGGAGTCTGAAGCAAGAAAAGTTGGGTTTTATTTTTCTTTAAAAACAAATATCTATGATTCAAACATGCTTTTTTGTTTTTTCTGTTTCCTAAAGTTTTATAAACAGTGTTTCTGGGTATGTGCAGAATGTCCCATGTAGTGCATAATTTCAATATTTACAGAGTCTATGATTTTATGATAAAGACCAGTCATTTTTCCATTTTATTTAAAATTATAGAGTTCTTAAGGCTATATGTCCTCAAATGGTCAAAATTCTTATTCTCATTTTAATGGAACCAAATCACTAAAAACAATTCCTGATCCAGAATTTAGCAAGAGAATCTAACTTGTGCTCTGTCGTTTGGCAAAATTCCATCCTTTTCTCATCTAGGGAGACGAACTAAAGCTGCATCTGCTGAATACATATAGCACCCTATCTCTTTCTATATATAGATAGATGCTAAATCAAGCAGGGTAATTTATTGGGTGATTACCATGTGCAGAGCAGTGTACTAAGCACTTGGGAGAATAAAATACAGCAGAGTAGGTATACATGTTCCTTGCCCCCATGGAGCTTAATTTCATACCCCTATATTCTCAGGGAGAGCGTAGGGTAATATTCAATCAATGATATTTGAATGTCTATTATATACAGACCACTGTAATCTAGGGTTGAGTGAAAGGCCCAAATGTCTACTTTTATGGGATGTCTCTAAAGCCTCTAATTTTAGTGGAAAACTTTAATCACTATAACATTATATTTAGAAAATACTTTCTGATAATGTTCTCTCTCTGTGTTACTGAGAACAATCAGAGGAAAATAAAATCTCATTCTGTTCCCTCTAGCAATGGAATTTCAACATTAAATATTTTACAAAGCCTAGTAAGAGTGACTGAAGCATTTCCTGTAAGCCCTTTGCTGCTGTTACAAAGAATTCTTTTATTAATTCAAGAGATTTCCTTTTGCTTTGAAAGACATGCGTACAAAACCTGGGTTTACGTGCAGAAAAAATGACTGTGCTCTTCACTTTTAATTACATTAGTTGGAGTCTCTCTTCTCTGACTGAGTAGAGAAACAGGGTGGCTTAGTAGCAAGAGCCCGAGTTTGGGAGTCAAAGGACATGGGTTCCAATCTTAGCTCTGCTACTTGTCTGCTGTGTGACCTTGGGCAAGCCACCTAACTTCTCTGTGCCTAAGTTACCTCATCTGTAAAATGAGGACTGAGAATGTAAGCTCCAGGTGGGACAACCTGATTACGTTGTATGGCATAGTGGATAGAGCATGGGCCTGGGAGTCAGAATGTCATGGGTTCTAATCCCAGCTCCACTTGTCTGCTATGTGACATTGGGCAAGTTACTTCACTTTTCTGTGCCCCATTTACCTCATCTGTAAAATGGGGATTAAGACTGCAAGCCCCATGTGGGACAGGAACTGTGTCCAACCTGATCTGCTTGTATCCACCCCAGTACAGTGTCTAGCACTTAGTTAAGCACTTGGCAACTATCATAACTACCCCATTGCTTAGAATTGTGCTTGGCACATAGTAATCGCTTAACAAATACCATAATTATTATTAACCACAAAGCACCCCCAGAAGTAGGTGAAGGAAGCCACTGCCTGAGGTTGCCCACAGAATCTTTTCTTCCCCTGCCAGCTTCTCCTTCGCTACCCCTGTCATTTCTAGGTCCTGATGTCCAATATACCCAAATAGCTCAACTCTCTTCTTCCTCCTCCCAAAAGAACCCTTTCACTTGGAATATCAGGACACTCAGGGAAGAGCTGAAATCACTTAGAGGTTTCAGATCATGATTCTAAGGACCAAGTTAGCAGTGCCTTCCCATGTGGCAGGCACTGAGAGGTGGTCATGGGGGCAAGAACCTGATACAAGTCCCTTAACATCTCTACGCATGCTCCAAACATTCAGAAGGTCCAATACGGGAGTTCAGAGACACAGAGGAGAGAAAGAAAGCAAAAACAGATCCAAGTACTCACTTCCCCTACCCTCCAAATATACAGGCTCTGATAACATACACAGACTATTAGTATAAGTATACAAGCAGTTTTCCCAGATACACAGAGTTTTGAGTGTGTGTACTCACAAGAAAGCACATGGAGGAGGAAATCCTGCAGAGCCATTAGACCATGCCCCCTCAGCCTGAAAGCAATTAACAAAAGTGCTTTCTCCTGAATTTACACATTCTGGCTGGCTGATTGGTTCTTGCTCACAGAGGATTCTGGAAAATACAGCTCTCTGGCTTTGGGGGAAGATAGTTCCCAGGTCCTCAATGCTGCATAAATAAATTTCTTACTTTCCCTCAGTCCATTGCCTTCTCTTCTGCCCTCCAAGAGGACCTCGAACATTCTGAAATCCAGCATCTGACAGAGAAACAGTATTTTGAGAGCTTGCATTATGCCAGTTGCAAGAGGAGTTACAACCTCACTGAGTGGAAGTAGTAACTGCAATTTTCTGTGTCTAGTCTCACACAGGACTTCAACCAGCCAAAGTCAGTTGTTCAATCAACTAATGATTCTAAATGCAAAACTGCTTGCTAAGATTAGGTTGCCACAGAGCTACAACATGGCATGAAATGAGATGGACTGTTCCTGGCATTTTCCAATTCAAAAGCTAATGTTATGATTTGTCATTTTGAACTTCTAAAAATAAATCTTGGGTCACTCATTGACTTTTGAGGAATTGAAATGGCTGAAATTCCATTTAGAATAATACAAATGAATGTCCATACTTTTGTAAGTGAATAAGCTCTAAAATAGAGCTAGGTATTTAATAATTGCATATATCAGTAATTCTGTGTATATTCTGGTAACATGACTGCTGTTCCTCTTTACACAAGAAAATAATCATAAAGCTACCACCTGAAAATTTGAAAGAAGTGCCCTGTCTTGTGCAATTGCCACATTTCCGGGTATTAATATTTTTTGACCCTCCATTGATGTCATTGTTCACATCTGAGTTTGAGAAGTGAGTGATTATTCTAGGGCAAAAGATCATTGTATTATTAAGTGACCTGCTAATTTGAAAATTGAAGTGTTTTCTTAGCAGATAATTAAGAGTCATCTGCAAAAGTGACGCAATCAATACTGGAGTATGTCAGAACATTCCATTTCTGGATTATTCAGGTCTCTATGGCTTCTCCTTGCCTCTTCTGATCTTTAACCCTTAAGCATTTCCAACAGTGACACTTGAAGAGGAGGAGTGAAAATGAATTTTCAAGTCAATTTTACTACATATTGGGCAGTTCTACTTGAAGGTCTGTTTAGGGAGGGACTGAAGTTAAAGAGGCTTTTGAATTACCTGGGAATTTTATTATATATGTACCCCTTGTTTCTCATTAATATGGATAATGGCTGTGTTGAAGTCTGCGTAGTATAATTAAAAGACATCCTTCAATTGTACACTAGAACATCAAACTTCATAGGTACATGTGGAACCATGATATTACTAGAGGTGATCAAGACTTTGAGGAAACGGAACATGAATATCAGGTTACCCTATTTGGTAAACAGTAGAAAACTTCCTGATTAGCTGATATTTTTGAGTACCTGTGAAAAAGAAGTGGCAAACAAGCTAGGATGAGAAGAGTAACTTCTGCTTCATTTGTGAGCTGTCAGAATGAAAGAAGACAGGATTGTGTGCATATAGTTTCATATCCCACATAAACCCAAAACTCAGAACCTGGGTAATTCACACTGGTCAGAATATTTTGGGATTTTGGGATTCTCCTTTCATTCAATCATACTTGTTGAGCACTTACTGTATGAAGAGCACTGTACTAAGTGCTTGGGAGAGTACAATATAACAAAAGACAGACACCTCCCCTGCCCACAATGAACTTACAGTATTAAAACCTACTTTTTTCCATTTTAATATTGAGTTCATAAAAAGACTTCTGCCCACCTCAGCTTCATTCCAATAAGCAATTGTTTTCTTGTTCATGAACTTTTCACTGAAACCCGCTTGCCCTAGAAAATTAAGGATGAGTTTAGATAAATATTATATTCCATCAAGTTGTTTCCAATTCATAGCAACTCCATGGATATATTTTCTCCAGAACACCCTATATTCTGCCATAATCTGTATCCTTGCTAACAGCTCTTCCATTAACGTTGTTATGGTCTCTATCCATTTAACTGCTGATCTGTCTCTTCCACATTTTCCCTGAACTTTTTCTAGCATTAGTTTCTTCTCCAGAGAATTAGTCCTTCTGTTTGTGTGTCCAAAATATGCTAATCTAAGTTGAGTCATTTGGCCTTCCAAAGATACTTTGGCTTAATTTGCTCCAAAATTCATTTGTTTGGTTTTCAGGCAGTTCATGGTATTCACAAAAGCCTTCTTCAACACCACATTTCAAAAGAATCACTGCTCTTTCTATCCTGTTTTTTCACTGTTCAGCTTTTAAATCCACACATTGTCACTGGAAACACCACAGAATTGACAGTTTATATTTCTGTGGCAATTGTTACATCAGCACATTTCATGACTTTTTCCAGGCTCTTCATAGCAAGTCTTCCTAACATTTATCTTCAGCATAATTCTTGACTACTAGCTCCTTTATTATTGATTATCAATCCCAGGAGAGAAAATTTGTCAACTATTTCAATCTTCTCTCCATATGCTATAAATGTGTTAAAACTTCCAGTTGTCATGAGCTCTGTTTTCTTGACATTCAAATGTAGGCCCATCTTTTTGCTCTGTTCCTTAACTTTTAATACTTTCAACTCTTCACTTCCTGCTAGTAGGGAAGTATCATCAGCATAACAAAGGTTATTTATATTCCTTCCTCCAATCTTTACTCCCTGTTCATCTTCATCCAATCTGGCTTCTCTCATTATGTATTTGGTATAAAGGATGAACATTGTCTTACACCCTTACTAAGGGGAAACCAATCTACCAGTCTTAGGTAAATAAGCATTCATTCATTCAATCATATTTATTGAGCACTTACTGTGTGCAGAGCACTGTACTAAGCACTTGGAGCATCAAGTAATAAGCATCGAGTAATTCCTGTCTGTGTGGACTCTTGGTTAAGATTTAACTCAAACTGCCCTGCTAGCAGAGTTTAGGGCATCATTATCATAAGAAAGATCACCCTCCCATTCCAAGTTCCTCATATTCTTTTTCTATGAAACCAATACAAAATGGGAAAAATTATTGATAATTCTTGTTTTCAGTCTGGATACTGATAACAAAAATGAGTTGCTTTGCCTGAAATACCAACCTTGGTTCTCTGGCCAGTGCAAAAGGGGAGGGATTATTGATGATTCTGGGTAGTTATAGCAAGCAGAAGCAGCACTGTGTAATGATAGAGCAAAGGTTTGGGAGTCAGGAGGTCATGGTTCTAATCCCAAATTTACACTTGTCTGCTGTGTGACCTTGGGCAAATCACTTCACTTCCCTGGGCTTGAGTTACCTCATCCGTAAAATTGGGATGGAGAATGTAAGCCCCATGTGACATTGGGTCTGTGTCCAACCCAATTTGCTTGTATTCATCCCAGTGCTTAGTACCCTGCCTGGCACATAGTAAGTTCTTAACAAATACCATAATAATAATTATTATTAATTTGCCTAAAATACCTGCCTTAATTATCTGGACTAGGCATTCCATTTCTCTGGAACTTTTAGGGGAGATGCAGGAGAAGAGTAGGGAAAGTGTGACTCTATAGATGGAGTTAATTTCTCAGTCCCATCTGATTTTATTTTCTTGCCCCAAAAAATCGGGATTCCAATTCTATTTCTTCCACCTGCCACGATTCCCTCAGTGGCCCTAACAACTGCAAACACCATAAAGTAATTAATTCCCTGTTCTTGCCAGAAAATCCCCTTATCTTATCTCACTGGCTGTAGGTTCAATCAAACAAAACACTTTAAATGAATTCATTTTTCTCTATATATCAACTCCCAGGGTTTCTTTGTGTTTTGATAAGAGGACTAAGCACACTTTAGCTCATCACCTGGGGCTCTCACTCTTCCAAACCAAACAGAATAACTTGAAATTGGTTCAAGTGGCCAAGTGAGATTTTCTTGTATGCTGACCTAATGTTACCAACAGCTACAATTTCCATTTTCCCTCTCTTTCAAGGACAAACTGCTCACACTCTTGTTTCCTTTCTCCTTTCTTTCCTGAGTCTCATTCTTCTTAGTTTCTTCCATTGACTTCTAATTAGCTAATTGCTCCCAGGCTCAGTCATTCCATCTATCCTTTTTCCCTAGATCTTTTTTTGATGAGATCTTTCAAGAAAAGCCTTCACCTTACTTCCATGATTAACTTTCTTTGAGAACCTAATGACTACATAAAATGTTCAATTTTGATTGGTAGTTTTTTTTCTTTTTTGAGCAAGAAGAACAAATTGAGACTAGCTGCATTTCTGCTTTCAGATTTAAAGGTAAAACTTCCTCCTCAGTATATTTCATTCATTCAATCATTAATTGAGCGCTTACAGTGTGCAGAGCACTGTACTAAGCACCTGGAATGTACAATTCAGCAACAGATAGAGACAATCCCTACCCCAAAATGGGCTCACAGTCTAAAAGGGGGAGATACACAGCAAAATGAAGCAAGTAGTTATTCATCAATGCCAGCAAAATAGATAAATAGAATCATAGATATATGATTAATAAAATATGAATAAGTAATGCATACAGATATACACAAGTGCTGTGGGGAGGGGAAGGGGGTAGAGCAGAGGGAGGGAGGAGGGGGAATAGTGAGGGGAGGAGGGGCAGAGGGAAAGGGAGGGCTCAGTCTGGGAAGACCTCTTGGAGAAGGTGAGCTCTCAGTATTTAATTAAGGACACAAGCCTTAAGGTTTCATGGCCTAAAGCCCTTTTCCAATTTACATCTTAACCTATTTTTAAGGGTTAGCGATATTGATTAGAAAGTTTTCCTAAGTTTTCAGAAGATGGATCTGAACAGGGGAAGCAGCGTGGTGCAGTGGAAAGAGCACGGGCTTTGGAGTCAGGGCTCATGAGTTCAAATCCCAGCTCTGCCACTTGTCAGCTGTGTGACTGTGGGCAAGTCACTTCACTTCTCTGTGCCTCAGTTCCCTCATCTGTAAAATGGGGATGAAGACTGTGAGCCCCACATGGGACAACCTGATTCCCCTGTGTTTACCCCAGCGCTTAGAACAGTGCTCTGCATGTAGTAAGCACTTAACAAATACCAACATTATTATTAACAATGTTTTTTTTTCCCCTTTCAACTTTTGCTTAATCATTTCTTCCACATTTTAAAATCAGACACCACTGTTGCCTGAGAAAGCTGTTTATGTGGACTATACTGCTGTTTCATGGAGAATGAACAGTCAAAGAAGAATTGTTATTCAAGACACTATGTAACACAATCAGAAAATGACAATTACAGAATTTTCCAAAGCATGTGGGTGATGTCAAAAGCATTACCTCTTTTTCTCTATTGGCCCCAAACTAAGGTAAAAGCATTTAAGTAACTTTCAACGGAAAACTTGAAAGTCAAGCTAGAAACAAATTAAACGAAACCTTTCTCCCCACCTAATACCATGAGAAATTTGATCTCATTTCTTCCAACAAGTGAGAGACATTGTTTTGTTTTACATATCTTAGTTCAATGCCAGCCTTTAATAATGATGGCATAGAGAAGCAGCGTGGCTCAGTGGAAAGAGCATGGGCTTGGGAATCAGAGGTCATGGGTTTGAATCCCTACTCTGCCACTCATCAGCTCTGTGACTATGGGCAAGTCACTTAACTTCTCTGTGCCTCAGTTCCCTCATCTGTAAAATGGGGATTAAGATTGTGAGCCTTGCGTGGGACAACCTGATTACCCTGTATCTACCCCAGCACTTAGAATGGTGCTCTGCACATAGTAAGCGCTTAACAAAAACAAACATTATTATTATTATTATTTGTTAAATGCTTACTGTGTGCGAAGCACTGTTCTAAGTGCGGGGGGGGGGGGGGGGGATACAAGGTGATCAGGTTGTCCCACGAGGGGCTCACAGTCTTAATCCCCATTTTTTACAGATGAGGTAGCTGAGGCACAGATAAGTTAAGTGACTTGCCCAAAGTCACACAGCTGACAAGTGGCGGAGCTGGGATTAGAACCCATGACCTCTGACTCCCAAAACCAGGCTCTTTCCACTGAACCATGTTGCTTCTCACGTTACTTTAGAAAGCAACCATCTAAACAAACAATTTCAGTGTGTCCTAGTCCTGCACTCATAGTGCACCTGTAGGTAGGAAGCAGAGAAAGTCAGTCAGTCAATCATACTTATTGAGCATTTAACGGTGTGCAGGGCACCGTACTCAGCTCTTGGGAGACAACATGAGCCTGGGAGTCTGAAGATCATAGGTACTAATCCCGGTTTTGCCACTTGTCTGTTGTGGGACCTTGAGCAAATCATTTCACTTCACTGGGCCTCAGTAACCTCATCTATAAAATAATAATAATAATGTTGTTATTTGTTAAGCGCTTACTATGTGCAGAGCACTGTTCTAAGTGGTGGGGTAGATACAACCTAATCAGGTTGTCCCACATGAGCGTCACAGTCTTCATCCCCATTTGCAGATGATGGAACTGAGGCACAGAGAAGTAAAGTGACTTGCCCACAGTCACACAGCTAACAGGTGGCAGAGCAGGGATTCGAACACATGACCTCTGGCTCCCAAGCCCGTGCTCTTACCAGTGAGTCACACTGCTTCTCATGGGAATTGAGACTTGAGCCCTGTGTGGTTCAGGGACTGTGTCTAACTGGATTTGCTTATATCCACCCTAGAATTTAGTACAGTGCCTGGGACATAGTAAGAGCTTAACAAATATCATAATTATTATTATTATTATTATCATTAATACTAAAATAAACAGTCTCATTCCCAGCTCACAGCAAGCTTACAGTCTAGAAGGGGAGAAAGACATTAATATCAATAAATTGAAAGCAATCAGGACATCAAAGGGTACCAAAGACAGGCAGGAGGCAGTGAATCATGGAGTTTACTAGAATAGTTGGCCAAGAATAAGGTCTGGGGGACAAGAAAAACTAGAAAAAATTGACTAGCCCATCTTTTCCAGCAGTATCTACAGTGGTGATCTCCAGGTTCCATGATGGTCTGGCTTGCTTCTTGTTAGGAAATGCTAATGTAGCTCAATTCTCGGAGATGACCACATTAAATGGAACTTTATAGGATCACCACACAGGGTCTTTGCAAACTTTTAATTACTTTCTGAGCTGGGGAGGGGGGACAAGGGGCACTGGAGAAGAGGGAGGTGGGACTTCGTGTGGAAAGTCATGTGATGTAATGAAGACAGGCCCAGATCCCAGGCTGAAGGTCACTTCAATCTGCCTTCTATTGCAGCCCTGCTGGAATTCTGGGGAGAACAAAGTGGAGGTTGTTGTTTGTGAGATAGGCTGGGACCCTGAAGATGGAGAAACAAGGAGTTGGGGGCAGGAAGGCAGAGAAGAGAAATTTAGGGAATCAGTGTGGCAGAATGGAAAAAGCAAGAGCCTAGGACTTAGACAACCTGAGTTCAAATCCCACTCTACTACTTGATGCTATGTGACCTTGGACAAGTCACTTGACTTCTCTGGGCCTCAGTTTCCTCAACTGTAAAATGGGAATTGAATACCTATTCTCCTTTCTACTTAGACTGTGAGCCCCGTGTAGGACAGGGTCTGTGACATCATTAACTTGTATATATCAATCAATCATGTTTATTGAGCATTTACTGTGTGCAGAGGACTGTACTAAGTGCTTGGGAGAGTAAAATATAAAAATATAACAGAGTTGGTAGTCTCGTTCCCTATACCTACCCCAACTCTTAGAACATTGCTTGACACATCGTAAGAGCTTAATAGATATAATTATTATTATTACAAATACTTAAATTATGCTCTTCTCCCATTTTCAAGTATTTGGGAATTAATTCATAGGAAGCCACCTGCTTCTGACTGACTTTTATCTCTCTTTGAAGCATAAGTCAGTCAATCACCAGTCTGTGCTGAATATTACCCCGGGTGTTGGAGAAGATGGCTGCAAATTATAGTATCCTACTTCAACAGTATGAGTTTAAGTAGTCCATTTTTTTTTCAGATCTGTTCATTATTCTGCCATGGTTATAGGTCACCAAGAGGCCTCTGAACCATTACCCCCAGCCCCCATCACTGACCTCTTCTCTGGACCCTTGTCATTCATTCATTCAAAAGTATTTATTGAGTGCTTACTATGTGCAGAGCACTGTACTAAGCGCTTGGAATGTACAAATCGGTAACAGATAGAGACGGTCCCTGCCCTTTGACGGGCTTACAGTCTAATCGGGGGATACAGACAGACAAAAACAATAGCAATAAACAGAATCAAGGGGATGAACATCTCATTAAAACAATAGTATATAAATAGAATCAAAGTGATGTACATCTCATTAACAAAATAAATAGGCTAATGTCCTCACCTTCCCCTTCCATACCTCGTCCCCTGAGGGTCACAGACAGAACACACTGGCAATTCAACCTCATCATCTTTAGCCACTGTACAATCTCTACCCTCATCGACCCTAAAATCCCTCTATCTGACCTCAATCTCCTCACCTGCCCTCTCTCCCACACACCTTCTCATTAATATAGTGGTGAGTATCCCTGCCTGTCATGCGGGAGACCAGAGTTCAATTCCCCGACTGGGAGGTGCAAATATTTTTCCCTCTAGACTGTGAGCTTCTTGAGGGCAGGGATTGTCACTCTTTATTGTTATGGTATACTTTCCCAAGCTCTTAGTGCAGCACTGTGCACACAGTACATGCTTAATAAATACAATTGAATGAACAAATGAGACCTCCGGTCTTTTGACCTCATCTAATTGTTTTAAATCATCTTGCCCCATTTAGCTTCCAACTTTTTCCTTGTGTGCTGTAACTCTGCCCTCTCCTCTGCCCAGCAAAATTATTTCTCCATCTTTATGGATGCCCGTAATCATTGCCTTCACCAAATGTTCCAAACTTTTATCTCCCTCCTCAAACACAATTTTCCCCCGCTTCAGCCATCTCTTGCCCCTAATGACCTGGCCACCTAGTTTATTGAGAAAATTGAAACTATCAGGTGTGATCTCCCTAAAATCTCCCCTGCTCCTCTCCAGTCCCTCCCTTTTCCTGCCCCTTCTGCAACTCACCCATCTTTCCCAGCAGTACCTCAAGGGGCGATCTCCTACCTTCTCTCAAAATTTACCCAACCACCTGTGCATATGACCCTATCCCTCACACCTTATCAAATAACTTGCCTCCCTGAGCCAGAGTTGGCTTAATGCTATTAATTCCAAAATTCTTGAAAATTTCAGCACAAACTGATGATTAACTGATTTATCTTGACCTTGAAGCAAGCAAGACTGCAAATTCTCCGGGGGGCTGGAGAACAGCCGGCTGTGGGGGAGGGCGGGGAGTTGAAGGTATGTCAAGAAGCAGCGTGGCTCAGTGGAACGAGCATGGGCTTGGGAGTCAGAGGTCACCGGTTTGAATCCTGGCCCTGCCACTTGTCAGTGGTGTGACTGTGGGCAAGTCACTTAGCTTCTCTGTGCCTCAGTTCCTCATCTGTAAAATGGGGATTAAGACTGTGAGCCTCACGTGGGACAGCCTGATTACCTTGTCTCTATCCCAGCACTTAGAACAGTGGTCTGCACATAGTAATCGCTTAACAAATACCAACATTATCATTATTATCAAGGCACTAGATATTGCAGCATAGGACTGGGCAAGGTGGAGGCGATAATAATAATGTTGGTATTTGTTAAGCGCTTACTATGTGCAGAGCACTGTTCTAAGCGCTGGGGTAGACACAGGGGAATCAGGTTGTCCCACGTGGGGCTCACAGTCTTAATCCCCATTTTACAGATGAGGTAACTGAGGCACGGAGAAGTTAAGTGACTTGCCCACAGTCACACAGCTGACAAGTGGCAGAGCCAGAATTTGAACCCATGACCTCTGACTCCAAAGCCCGTGCTCTTTCCACTGAGCCACGCTGCTTCTCGTGCTGCCATATAGGTGATGCCATATAGAAGAGTGATTCAACCCCTTAGCCTCGAGGTTGATAGAATTGCTAAGAATCCCAGACAACCTTGACAGCCAGCAACCTCTCTCCTCTTAAATTCTATGCCCTATGCCTGTGCTTCTGACTCCATCCCTTCTCACTTTATCCATGCAATTGCCCTCCCCACCTCACCCCAGCCTCCTTTCCCTGTCCACCTTCAACCGCTCCCTTTCCAATGGCTCCTTCCTGACTGCTTTCAAGGGTGCCCAAGTAAGGATCCCCCATCCTAAAGAGAAGCAGCGTGGCTTAGTGGAAAGACTCCAAGCTTGGGACTCAGAGTCCATGGGTTCTAATCCCAGATCTGCCACTTATCAACTGTGTGGCTTTGGGCAAGTCACTTCACTTCTCTGTGCCTCAGGTAACTCATCTGTAAAATGGGGATTAAGATTGTGAGCCCCACATGGAACATCCAGATTATCTTGTATTTACCGCAGCATTTAGAACAGTGCTTGGCACATAGTAAGTGCTTAACAAACACCATTATTACTATTATTATTAAAGAACCTCACCCTTGACCTTCCAGCACCTTCCAGCTATTTCCTCATCTCATTCCTACCATTCCTGACCAAATTTCTTGAGTGAGTTGTTTACACTATCTGCATCCACTTCCTCTCCTCTAATTCTCTCCTTGATCCTCTGCAATCTGGCTTTGTCCCCCTTCACTATGGAAAATGATCATCTTTAAGGTCACCAGTGTCCTTCTTCCCAAGTCCAGTGGCATAAACTCCATTCTAATCCTCCTTGACCTCTCAACTACCTTAGACACAGTGGACCACACTATTCTTTTGGAAATATTATCTAACTCTGACATCACTGACACTGTCCTCTCTTGGTTCTCCTCATCTTTCTGGCTGTTCCATTTCAATCTCTTTCACAAGCTACTCCTCCGCCTACCATTCCCTACCTGTGGGAGTCACTCAAGGCTCAGTTCTAAGTCCTCTTCTATTCTTCATCTATACCTACTCCCTCGGAGAACTCATTTGCTCCCACGGCTTCACTACCACTCTATGCAGATGATTCCCAAATCTACATCTCCAGCCTTGACCTCACTCCTTCTCTACATACATATATTTCCTCCTTACTGCAGGATGTCTCCACTTTACATATCAAAAACATAACTCCACATCTTTCCACCCAAATCCTCTCCTCTCCCTGACTTTCCTATCACTGTAGTCAGCACCACAATCCTCCCTGTTTTACGAGGCCATAACCTTGGCATTATCCTCAACTCATCTCTTTTATTCAACCTACATATTCAATCTGTCACCAAATCCTGTTGGTTCTACCTTTGAAATATTACAAGAATCCACCCTTTCCTCTCCATCCAAGCTGCTACCACTCTGATCCTAGCATTTAGTATATTCTCCCTTGACTAGTGTATCAGACTCCTCCCTGACTTCCTTGCATCCTGTCTCTCCCCTTTTCAGTCCATACTTTACTCAGCTGCCCAGATCATTTTTCTGAAGAACTGTTCAGTCCATAACTCCCCTCTCCTCAAAAATCCCCAATGGTTGCTCATGCACCTCCACATCAAACAGAAACTCCTTACCATCAAATTTGAGGCACTCAGTCATTTCTCTCCCTCTTACCTTACCTTGCTCCTTTTACAACTCAACCCACACACTCTGCTCTTCTAACTACTCTCTGTACCTCAATCTCATCTATCCCCTCCTTGACCCCTTACCCAAATTATTCCTTGAGCTGAAACTCTTTCCCCTTTTATCTCCACCAATCTACCACTCTCGTCATTCAAACCCTCCTAAAATTAAATCTCCAAGATTAAGCCCTTGATTTCCGTTATGCACCTTCGCTTGTGCATGAACTACACACTTGACTTGTACCTCTTAAGCACTTTCACACTCATGACAACCCCATAATACTTATGCAAATATTCTTACACTCTAATATTTCCCAATTCCTGAATCTATTTTAATGTCTAGCTCCCCATGTAGACTGTTGGCTCCTTGTGGGTAGGGATCACATCTACCCACTCTGCTGTGTTGACCTTTTTCCAAGAGTTTAGCACAGTGCTCTGCACTCAATCAGTCAATCATTTGTATTTATTAATCCATCAATCATTTATTGAACCTTTACCATGAGCAAAGCACTGCACTAAGCATTTGGAAGAGTACAATACAAGAGCGTTAGTAGACACATTTCCTGCCCACAATGATCTTGAGAATATAGTATGTGCAAAGCGTTGTACTAAGTGCTTAGGAAAGTACAATATAACAGATTTGGTAGGCATATTCCCTGCCCAAATGAATATTACTAATTGATTGATTTTTTTGATTGGGGACAGGCAGATGGGAAAACCATGAATTTTCTGAAACTGTTTCATGGTGCTTCTACTAGTCAACCAATCATTCAATCATATTTATTGAGTCCTTACTGTGTGCAGAGCACTGTACTAAGCCCTTGGGAGAGTACATTGCAATAGAGTTGGTAAACATGTTCCCTGCCCACAATAAACTTACAGTCTAGAGGGGGAGGCAGACATTAATATAAATAAATAAATGAAATTAGAGATACCTACATAAGTGTTATGGGACTTAGGGAAGTGTGAATAAAGTGTGAAAATCTTAGTGTAAGAGTGATGCAGAAGGGAGTGAGGGAAGAGGAAAATGAAGGCTTAGTCAAGGAAGGCTTTTGGATGACATGCATTTTTAATAAGGCTTTGAAGATGGGGTAAGTGAATATCTGTCAGGTATGAAGAGGGAGGGAATGCCAGGTCAGAGGCAGGATGTGTGTAAGGGGCCAGTGGTGAGATAGACAAAACTGAGGTACAGTGAATAGGTTGGCATTGGAGGAGTGAAGTGTGCAGATTGGGTTGTAGTAGGAAATCAGGGTGGTAAGGTAAGAAGGGGCATTGAGTGTTTTAAGGCCTAGAGTAAGGAGTTTCTGTTTGATGAGGAGGTGGGTGGGCAACCACTAGAGGTTCTTGAGGAGTGGGAAAATATGGACTGAATGGTTGTGTAGAAAAATGAACCAGGCAGCAGAGTGAAGTATGGACTGGAGAGGGGGGAGAGAGGAGGCAGGGAGGTCAGAAGGAGGCTGATTCAGTAATCAAAGTGGGATAGGATAAATGCTTGAATTAATGTGGTAGCAACTTGGATGGAGAGAAGAGGGCAGATTTTAACAATGCTGTGAAGGCTGGAGTGACAGGATTTGGTGACAGATTTAATATGTAGGTTGAATGAGAGAGATGAGTAGAGGAGCAAAATGTTTCTATTACCCAACTGCTACTACATATATGCATTTTTTTGCCTCCCAATATTTCACCTGAAGCACTACAAGACAAAATGCTGAACTATATTGTGTGGTTTGGCAGATAAAGTAATGTACTTCCATTAACTGGAAGTAGGATTTATTTTTCAATCCTCTAGTTAACTATAAGCCAACTGGGAGGGATATCCTAGTGGAAAGAGCATCCTGTCTAATACCTGCTCTACCACTGCCTACTGTGTGACCTCGGGCAAGTCACTTAAATTTTCTATGCCTCAGTTTCCTCCTTTGTATAAATGGAAATTCAATCAATAAATCAATTAATCATATTAATTCAATGCTTCCTATGTGCAAAGTACTGTACTACACATTTAGGAGAATACAATATAACAGAATCAGTAGACATGTCCCCTGCCCAAAGGAGCTTGCAGTCTAGACTCAATACTTGTTTTCCCTCCTACTTAAACTGGGAACCTCATCAGTCATTCAGTCAATCAGTGTGTCTGATCTAATTATCTTGCATCTTCCCCAGGGCTTAGTTCAGTGCTTAGTTCAGTGCACAGAGTAGGCACTTAATGAATACCATAGATATTATCATTATTAGGGACTATACTGAGCATACTGATACTGCCATATATTGGGCTTCTATTTTGAGAGACCGGTGAACAGCCCAGAGATGTCAAAGGAGCTCTGATAAGGTGTGAAGGACCAAATAAATGATGGGTTGCTGAAAGTCCTTCTCTGATCATAGCCCACCAACTGAAAGCATTGCCTGATGGAACACTTAGGGGCCACACCGTCTGATTGGTTCCCACAAGCAGGATCTTATTGATGGAAACATATGTCAGTTTCCTGTTGAAACTTTCTTTAATTAGTTAACCCAGACAGGAGCTATTTGGCACAAGGTGAAGAAAATAGTCGTGGGCCTTGCAGAAGTCACTCCCTTAGGGGCTGCCTGGAGAGGCCAAATTGGCTTTCCACATCGGCCGGAGAGTCAAACTGGTCTCACTGGAGCATCCTCTAAGGGTTCCTTCACACCGCTGCCAGAGCCAGAAGGACTTAGTCTCTGACACATAGACCTAACAGACCTACAGAGAGGAGAACTGGGGAGATCCCACTCTACCCCAATCTGAGGTGGTGTCTGGGAGGGGGTAACTGGGGTGGTCCAGTGAATGGTTGCCCAGTCTTGAAACCACACCCAATGTTCTGCTCTGGAGGTGGAAGTAGACCGGGGTGGGCACTTGGCTGGTTGGGGAGAGCTCCAAGTTGACCATAGACACTGGCACTTACTGGACCCTTTCCTCCAGAGCTCCCTGAAATGGTGGGCAGGGAGCAGCAGCCATTCTGGGTCTCTTTTAGGGTGGCCCTGCAATTCAGGCTCACCCCAGCAGGAGCTCTGGGCACTTAACCACTGACACAAAGCACTGGCCATGAGAGAGTGAAGAACTGGAAAACTGGATCTCCCCTGACATGTACCAGGCCCTGGAGGCCCTGCCTGGCCCAGCCAGGCCCGGAGGGAATGTGCCCAGGCATTCCCCAAATTGAGGGAGGAGGTCTTTACCATGCCTGGTGAATCTCTTAAGGAAGGGCCTGGAGGGGCAGTGATATTTTCAATCAGTGTTTTACAGTTGCTGAAGCTTTATTAAGATCCACATAAAGGAAGTCAGATGTGTACAATAGACTCCTAAGTCCCCAGCTAGCTCACCTTCCCCCGGCTGACTTCAAAACCCACAGGTCCTGATCTCTACTACTGTGAGCCCCAAGTGATTCCACATCCAAAAGAGAGGAGATCGGTTGCTTGGAGCTTGGAGATTTTTGTCCTGTGGATAAAGGGTCATAAACCCTGGTGGCCACAGTTTATGGTTCCTCCAGAGTGGGTGAAATTGTGGAGGGTAGTTCTCTGCACAGGGGTTAAAAGCCTTCCTGGATGGATGAAGTCAGTGGAAAGCACAACCCTACCTCGGCCCCCAACCCCGCTGGCGAATCCCTTGCCGAATCTGCTCATAATCAGCTCAGAAAAGGGTGGGCCGATAAAATAATGCACCATGTAATCGGATTATCTTGGAGGAGGTCACCAAATAGCAGGATCACTCCCTATAAAGATGAAATTGCTTCAGGGAACTCTTCAAGCCAGGCTGTTCTAGGAAAGGCAGAGAGGATCCCTCAGTAAGTCAGATGTTGCTGACCATCTTGAACACGTTGTCTGGCCCTAGGTCCCTTGAAGTCACCATTGCTCAGGTGGTGCCTTAAGATACTAAGAAAGGGTCTTTCCCAGGAAATCTTGTCCTATCTGGATGATCCTGGAGCCAATCAATCATATTTATTGACGATTTACTATGTTGAGAGCACTGTACTAAGTGCTTGAAAGGGTACAATATAACAATGAAAGGGTTTGCTCAAAAACTGATCCATGTTGAGATTGGAGGTCTCAGAGCAGAGTTTAAATAATAATCATGATGGTATTTGTTAAGTACTTACTCTGTGCCAGGCACTTTACTAAGCACTGGGGTGGATACAAGCAGATGGGGTTGGACACAGTCCCTTATACCGTGTGACGCTCACAGTCTCAAGCCCCATTTTACAGATGAGGGAACTGAGGCACAGAGAAGTTAAGTGACTTTCACAAGGTCACACAACAGACAAGTGGCAAAGCTGGAATTTGAACCCATGACCTTCTGACTCCCGGGCCATGCTCTATCTACTACATCAAACTGACCTTGGGCCAGCAGGACAGGGCAGAACAGATGCAGAATGGAGCAAGACACCACTTGCCCTGCAATTTACTGGCTGGAAGTGTCTCCCACGGAAAGAGGATGACTAACAAGTAAAGTAGAGAATGTTTCCTTCCCTGAGCAGATGCTAGCAAATGGCAGCCATTTAAACTCACTCCAGTTAAGAAAAGGGATGGGAGGTGAACCTTGAGATGACCAGTTCCATTGGCCCCCACATTTAGGAGAGGGAGGAGAAGGCCAGAAGAGTCATTCCTTGGTGACCCTCCCTGAACTGGTAGCCAAACCAATCAGAATGATTGGGGAGGAAGTAAAGGGATCAGGTTGGGATGAATCAGGAGAAGCTCATCCATCTTCAGGTAAGGAAAAGCTAGCTATGGTCCTGAGAAAGAAGGACACAGGAAAACTCACGCTGTGGATCCTGGACTGACACAGGACATAGGATGAGGGAATGGTCAGAGAGGATCCCTGGAAGTTAAGAGTTCCGTGGCCAGGACCCTAGAGGAGCAACACCCCTGATGAAGAGGAGAAGAATATAAGCCCAGGATGCCTAGAGGGAAGTACAGAGGGTCCTAGTGGGAACAGTATTAGATTCAGGGTAAAGGTGGTTTAACCTTGATTTGTTTTGGTTGCCACCTTGTTAATATTATAACATCTTGATGTCTATCTAAAGTAGAGGTTTGGGAGAGAAGCTCCAGGAGATTTGGGGAGACAGACACATGACCTGGAGAGTCTCTGGCAGAACTGTTTTGTCCATGGGCTTTCAGCAGTCAATCCTGAGAAGGGGGTCTATGCATAGCCCCGGATGATCTCTATTCCTTTGGAGAGACACCTTCAGCCATACAATGGTAATGGAAAGAGGGATACAGTACCTTGGAGTATATTGAGAAGGATGCCCCAAAGCTGCAGGAGAAGAATGAGAAAAATGGAAGGCTTTGGGACCCAGCGGAGGCTGAATGGATCCAGCCACTTCTAGTAATAATAATAATAATGATGGTATTTGTTAAGCACTATGTACTAGGCACTGTTCTAAGCACTGGGGTAGATACTAGATAATCAGGTTGGACACAATCCCTATCCTATACAGGGCTCACAATGTTAATCTTCATTTTAAATAATAATAATAATAATAATGATGATGGTATTTGTTAAGCGCTTACTAGGTTTCAAGCACTGTTCTAAGCACTGGGGGGATACAAGGTAATCAGGTTGTTCCTCAAGGGGCTCATAGTCTTAATCCCCATTTTATAGATGAGGTAACTGAGGCAGAGAAGTTAAGTGACTTGCCCAAAGTCACACAGCTGACAAGTGGTGGAGCCGGGATTACAACCCGTGACCTCTGACTCCCAAGCCCGTGGGCACAGAGAAGTTAAATGACTTGGCCTAGGTCACACAGCAGACAAGTGGCAGAGCCAGGATTAGAACCTATGACCTTCTGAATCCCAGGCCCGTGCTCTATCCACTAGGCCATACAGTGACTCCAGGAACTTTTTTGGTCAGGATTTAGTGCTGAAACGGCCAAGTATTGCTACAGTCCACAAAGATTTTGGGCCTATATCTCAAGTATTTTTGTTCTAAAAAACCCCAAGTGGTGTGGCCTAATATGTATGTGGCCAAGTTCCATGTCGTGGCACCTTAAAAATAACGTGTGTGGGAATCAAGAAACAAGTTACCTCTTCAGTCTGGGAACATCTCACCTGCTGACATCTGCCATGTACCAGCCCTACCCTCCGGATCTCAGCTACATTTCCAGAAAGCAGATCCATTCATTCATTCATTCAATCGTATTTATTGAAAGTTTATAGTGTGCAAAGCACTGTACTAAGCACTTGGGAGAGATCAACAATAAAGAGATCCAGCTCTGTGCCAATCGGATCCATATGGGGAGGTTCCTGGAATTGTTGCGGGAACACCCATCCCTCATCCACCCTCCAAGCACTGCAGTTCCACCGGATTCTTCTTCGCGTTTGGCTTCTCCCCGATCCGTGAGAGCTGAGATTAGTGTAGCACTGTCAGCACTCTCCTTGGATTTCCCTCGTAGTGGAAGGACTGCTCAACCGCTCCCTACTCCCCAGATCCCGCTGGCATGATAAACATTCATCCTTTACAGAACAGTTTTTCAAAACTAATCTGCACCGCATCCCTCCGGGGCAAGTCAGTATTTTCATTCCTGCTCTACAGGTGAGAAAACAGAGGTGCGGAGGGATTAGGTGGCACACCCAAGGCCACACAGTAAGTTGGTAGCAAAGCCAGCGCTGGAGTTCACAGCTCCTCCAGCCTCAGACTCAGCTGGGGCCATGAGCAGACGTGGCCTCTCCCAGCGAGTTGACTTTAAGCCGATGTTGTGGGTGAAGTGTCCCTCCCTCATCCCATCCTCAGGGGCCAGCAGCGGCCCCGGGCCGGCTGTGGAACTTGGCCTAGCAGTGCCAAATCCGAACTCAGGCTGCCCTTCCTCAGACAACCACCTGGAGAAGGTTAGCTAAAGGCGAACCTAGAGCATTCAGGGTGACAGCAGTTTAGGCTGGCCCTCAAAGAGCCACTCCAAAATAATTCAAGTCTCATGTGAGTCAAGGACCAGGTCTGACCTGATGATCTTGTATCTACCCCACTCTTAGTACAGTGCTTGACACAAAGTAAGTGCTTAACAAATACCACAATTAGTAGTAGTCATATAATTATTGTTACCATTATTGGGTGTAGAGCACCATACAAAGCCCTTGAGAGCTTCTTAATCTTATTTATTGAACATTTATTGTGTGCAGGACACTGCACTATGTGCTTGGGAGAGTACAACACAACAATGTAAGACACATTCCCTGCCCACAACAAACCTCTCTGTTCCTCTGTTTGCCCATTTGTAAAATGGAGATAATAGTCCCTGCCCTGCCCTACTTCATAGGGTAGATGTGATGAAGAGAGGAGATAATGTGTGATGAAAGAGCTGTAAGAAAAGTCAAAGTGTTCGGAAATAAATTCAAGGTGGATCATTCTTCTCTTCTGGAAAGGATATGGATTTCATTGCTATATTGTACCTTCTATCTGCTTAGTGCAGTGCTCTGTACACAGTAAGCACTCAGTAAATACAAATGAATGAGTGAATGAATGGATTTTGCCATGAGGAAGACACTGTTCCATCATCCGAATTGCTGGCTCCATCTGTAGAAGGCCAACATTAGCCCAGTTGCCAGACCAGAGATCTCTTTTTAGCCCTTCAAGCGTTCCATTAGGCTCTGGAGGGGCACAGGTGGCAGAGTCCAAAGCTCAGCAGGGTGACAGAGTCGCTCCAGCTTTGGTCTAGAAGTAGAGAACACTTCACAGCATGACCTAGTGGACTGAGAATCAGCATGGCTTAGTGCATAGAGCACAGGCCTGGGAATCAGTTCATGGGTTCTAAACCCGACTCTGACACTTGTCTGCACTGTGACCTTGGGAAGTCACTTCACTTCTCTGTGCCTCAGTCGCCTCATCTGTAAAATAGTGATTGAGACTGTAAGCCCCACGTGGGACAGGGACTGTGTCCAACCTTATTTTGCAGCTAACCCAGTGCCTAGTACAGTGTCTGGCACATAGTAAGTGCTTAACAAATACCACAATTATTATTATTATCATCATTATTAGAGTATGGGCCTGGGATTCAGAAGGTCCTAGGTTCTAATTCCAGCTCTTCCTCTTATCTGCTGTGTGACCTTGGTTAAGTCACTTCACTTCTCTATGCCTCAGTTACCTCATTTGTAAAATGGGGATTAAGTCTGCGAGCCCAATGTGGGACAGGGATTGTATTTGACCCAATTTGCTTGTATTCACCCCAGAGCTTAGTGCAATGCCTTACACTGTCCATAGTAAGCACTTTATAAATACCATTATTACTATTCCTATTTGCTGCCATGATCTCACACATCCCAGAAAGCCGGTTGTTGCTCTTGAACAGGAGTTCAAGATGTTGTTCATCACAGACCATCAGACCTGAACAATGACTTTTTACTCCCTTTAGTGATGTTAAATTTCTGGAGACAGAAGCTATACCTTATTTCTATTTTCTCTCGCAAGCACTTACCACAAGGCCCAGCACACAATAGGTGCTCAATAAACATTAACTAAATAAATGACTTAATGATATGGTGTGTCTACATTATCTGATTTGAAATGGCAGATCATGTCCAAAATCCTTTCCAGAGATTTAGGTTTTGGAGGTGGAAAGAGGACAGGAGGAGGGAGAGAGGAAGAGGAGACACAATCAACTATTCAACTCCTGGAAAGAGGCTTGTGGAAAGAGTACAGGCTTGGGAGTCAGAGGACCTGGGTTCTACCTCTGGTTTGGAAATTTGCCTGCTGTGTGACCTTGGACAAGACACTTGACTTCTCTGGTTCTCAGAAAGTGGTCACTTGCATATTACAGCTCAGCCCCCTCCCTACCAGGCAGGCAGAGTGCTTGTAACCACACCCCAGCTACACCCAGATGCTCTCTTCTAATTAGGACCCTGCCCAAAACCTGGACACTTGCTAACCCTGTAACAGCAGAGCAGGCTCCTTAATTGGGCACACCTCCACGATGATGGCCTCCTTCCCTCCCTTCAGTCATACAGCTATGGAAATATGTCAGTAGTTCTAATTCAGGGTAGCAATTTTAAGGAAAATCAGGCTCATGTACCTTGGATTCCCAGCTGGAGTCCTAGACCTTCTCTTCATCTAGAAGTCATGGAACTTCTTTGACAAGGAGGCAAAAATGACCTTAAATGGGTGCAACTCTTTTATTTTGCAAAGTGGTTTTGAAAGGCATTGTTGTCCTTACAATATCCTTGTTAGGGAGGAATAGATCCCCATTTTACTCTAAGCTCCACTAGGATGAATTGATTCTGCTTAAGGTCTTGGAGGAACCATAGCACCCAAGGGCATCCGTATGTCCAAGTAATAGTGGCATGAGGCAGACTTAGACTGTAAACTCGTTGTGGGCAGGGCATGTGTCTGTTCATTGTTATAGTGCACTCTCCCAAGCACTTAGTATAGTGCCCTGCGCCCAGTAAGTACTGAATAAATATGACTGATTTCCAGACTGACAAATACAGGAGGATGAAAGAGGTAGGATCAGTCAACTGATGACAACAGGAGGTTTTTGAAGCACACTAGGTTCAGAAGGTCATGCAAAAACCTATGGAAGTGTGAGCTCTACTCTGCCACTGGCTGGCAATCTGAGCCTCAAAAACCACATCTCCCATTGCTCTCTTCATCTGGAAATTCAGTTCTGCCATAGCCCATGTTTTCACTCTGCGTTTTGGCTGGAATGTCATTTGGGGAATTAAGAAATTACTTTTCTGATGCCACAGACCTGTTAGGGTCTGGCTTTTGGCATGACAGCAAGAACCCGCTTGGTGAATGTGCACAGCTTCGGGAACGAGTGAACATAGGAATGAAGGTTTTTCTTAAAAAGTAAGGTTTTTGGAGAGGACAAACTCTAAAAGCAGAGGAAAACTGGGTATCTATAATGACTCCTTTCTCTCATTCAACCCACAAATTCAATATATCACCAAATCCTATCAGTCCCACCTTCACAACATCACTAAAATCCGACCTCTCCTCTCCATCTGCTACCACATTAATATAATCACTCATTCTGTCCCACCTAGATTACTGCATCAGCCTGCTTGCTGACCTCCCAACCTCCTGTCTCTCCCCATTCCAGTCCATACTTCACTCTGCTGCTTTTTCTACAAACTTTCTACAAATGTTTTACAGAAAACGTTCTACAAAAATGTTTAGGACATGTCTCCTCCTTCCTCAAAAACCTTCAGGAGTTGCCTATCCACTTCCATATCAAACAAAAACTCCTCACCACTGGCTTTAGAGCACTCCATCACCTCGCCCTTCCTACCTCAACTCGCTTCTCTCCTACAACCCAGCCCACATACTTCGCTAGCCTTCTGCTAGCCTACTGCTAGCCTACTGCCAGAGAAGCAGCATGGCTCAGCGGAAAGAGCCCGGGCTTGGGAGTCAGAGGTCATAAGTTCGAATCCCGACTCTGCCACTTGTTAGCTGTGTGACTTTGGACAAGTCACTTAACCTCTCTGTGCCTCAGTTACCTCATCTGTAAAATGGGGATTAACTGTGAGCCTCACGTGGGACAACCCGATTACCCTGTATCTACCCCAGCGCTTAGAACATTGCTCTGCACATAGTAAGTGCTTAACAAATACCAACATTATTATTATTATTTTCACTGTTCCTCAATCTTGCTTGTCTCACCACCAACCCCTTGCCCACGTCCTGCCTCTGGCCTGGAATCCAAATCCAAATCCAATGTCTCCTACTCTATCCTAATCCTCCTCGATCTCTCAGCTGCCTTTGACACTATCGACCAACCCCTTCTCCTCCACAACTTATCTCACCTTGGCTTCACGAACTCCATCCTTTCCTGGTTCTCCTCTTATCTTTCTGGCCATTCATTCTTGGGCTCCTTCATGGGCTCCTCCTCCCCTTCCCATCCACTAACTGTAGGGGTTCCTCAAGGGTCAGTTCTTGGCCCTCTTCTGTTCTCTATCTACACTCACTCCCTTGGTGAACTCATTTGCTCCCATGGCTTCAACTATCATCTCTATGCAGATGACACACAAATCTATATCTCCTTCCCTGTCCTCTCCCCTCCCTTCAGGGTTGTATCTCCTCCTGCCTCCAGGATGTCTCCACCAAGATGTCTGCCCGCCACCTAAAACTCATCATGTCCAAAACTGAGCTCCTTATCTTCCCTCCCAAGCCCTGTCCTCTTCCTGACTTCCCTGTCACTGTGGACGGTACGACCATCCTTCCTGTCTCTTAAGCCCACAACCTTGGTGTCATCCTTGACTCAGCTCTCTCATTCACCCCACACATACAATCCATCACCAACACCTGCCGCTCTCACCTTTATAATATGGCCAAGATCCGCCCTTTCCTCTCCATCCAAACGGCTATCTTACTGTTATAGGCTCTCATAATATCCCGGCTGGATTATTGTGTCAGCCTTCTCTCTGATCTCCCTTCCTCCTGTCTCTCCCCGCTCCAGTCTATTCTTCATTCCGCTGCCTGGATCATCTTCCTGCAGAAACGCTCTGGGCATGTCACTCCCCTCCTTAAAAACTTCCAGTGGTTGCCTATCAATCTCCACATGAAACAAAAACTTCTCACTCTAGGCTTCAAGGCTCTCCATCACCTTGCCCCCTCCTACCTCACATCCCTTCTCTCTTTCTACTGTCCACCCCGCACACTCTGCTCCTCTGCCACTCACCTTCTCAATGTCCCCCATTCACGCCTATCCCGCCGACGACCTCTGGCCCACATCCTACTGCTGTCCTGGAATGCCCTCCCTCCTCATCTCCGCCAAACTAACTCTCTTCCCCTCTTCAAAGCCCTACTGAGAGCTCAACTCCTCCAAGAGGCCTTCCCAGACTGAGTTTTCCCTTTTTTCTCTGCTCCCTCTCTGCTCCTCCTCCACCCTCTGCTCCCTCCTTCTTCCCCCCTTCACCTCCCCTCAACTAAGCCCCCTTTCCCTCTGCTCCTCCCCCTCTCCCTTCCCCCCACCCTCAGCACTGTGCTCATTTGTAAATATTTTTATTACCCTATTTATTTTGTTAATGAAGTGTACATCCCCTTGATTCTATTTATCGTGATTATGTTATCTTGCTTTTCTCCATCTGTCTCCCCCAATTAGACTATAAACCCATCATTGGGTAGGGATTGTCTCTATCAGTTGCCAAATTGTACATTCCAAGCGCTTAGTACAGTGCTCTGCACACAGTAAGAGCTCAATAAATACTATTGAATGAATGAATGAATGAATATTGTACTTTCTTAAATGTAAGATCTTTTCAGATTATCCTAGATAAAAAGCAAATAAATAAAAAAGTATCATCTGACCTTTTTAATTATTGGAAAATTGCCAGAAATTCATTTTTTGTAACCAAAAGAAATAATTTTACCCAAGAGGTTTCTAGTTTTCAATAAACCACAGAGAAATTGGACAGATTCAACATCATTCCCCAGAAGGAAATTGGTTTTATGTGTTCTCTGGTGATTCTGAAAAAGAAAGAAAACAATGCCCTGTGGAATTAATTGGGTGAGCTTGGTTTCGATTATTCTCAGATTAAGAGTAACTTGCTGGAGGTCGTTGGTATTTGCAGCCAGTACTTTCAGGAGTTGATATAAGAGTGTATTCACTGTATTGGGTTCTAAGCCTCTCCTTCAGCCATCCTGCGCAGGGTTTTCGTCTCAAGATTAGCATGTCGAGCTGTTGGTTGTGGAGCTGGACTCCACCCAAGTGGCCGAATGAAGTGTGAGGCAAGGAAGTCACTGGGAGAGCGCTGGCTAGGACAGTGGAGAAGGGAATCCAGACAGGTAGAGCCCAGCTTTGGTTGACTTTAACAGAGCACAGATCTTCCCAGGAAATGCCTCCCTCCAACACACACACACACACCAGGCTGATCCACGCTCGACCATCCCTTCCCCTGACCTGGCCCAGTGATATGATGACTCAGAATCCAATGCCACATGCCTTGAGAGAGACTCAACATCACAGAAGGTTCAACGATCTGACCTGCCACCGGCCATCAGCAGAGCTACCAAGGGCCGTACTTCTTTAGAGGGGGCATGCACGTCATTAGAGCCCCAAATAAAACTGAGTTGGGAAATTAGTGTCAGATGTGAGACTGTCTCCCTTTCACATTGACGTGAACTCATTGGAAAAGTTGGAAGTGATTATGTTTGGGATTATTTATGTACCCACCTGGTCCTGCCTCTCCCTTTATCACAGTTGAAACACACACTGAAGCAGGGTGAGGTGTTTGTCTTCCCTTCTGTTCGGTTTCCTGTCTGCTTCTTTCCTGCATGGTTTTCTCCCTGGATCCAGGAAGAAGTTCAGCTTCAATACCAAGTGCCTTGAACCTGACTGGCTAGCCAGAGTCTTCTTCATCACTAACTCTCTTGAACAGAGAGAAGACTGAATCGTTTGAATTGTTTTCATCCTGTTGGGAGCTAGTTATAGAATTTATCAAGTGCTTACTCTGTGGCGAGTGCTGTACTAAGGGTTGGGGTAAATATGAGATAATCATATCAAAAATGGTCCCTGTCACCTATGGGCTTACTATATAAGACATAGGAAAAGCAGATTTTTTTTTCCTTTAAACGGTTGAGAAAGCTGAGCCTCAAAACATTTAAGTGATTTGCCCAAGGTCACATGGCAGGACAATGGAAGAGCATGAATTAGAACATAGATCTCCTGATTTTTTTTATGATATTTGTTAATGCTTACTATGTGCCAGACACTGTATTAAGCAGTGGAGTAGATATGAGTTACTCAGGTTGGACACACTCCCTGTCCCACATGAGGCTCACAGACTTAATCCCCATTTTACAGATAAGGGAACTGAGGCACAGAGAAGTTAAGTGACTTGCCCAAGGTCACACAACAGATAAGTGGCAGAGCCAGGATTAGAATCCAGGTCTTTCTGACTCCCAAGCCTGTGCTTTATCCATTAGAATACTGCTGAAGTTATATTTGCTTCCCCATTTTGGAAAAGAAAGAAGCTGCCCTACCCTACTGGGTACGGTGGAAAACAGGAACCATAGGATAGACGGTCAGGGGGTTGCAGGAAGAGAAGTCAAGGATAAAGGAGATGAAGTCAGTCTTGGGTTTACAGACTTTTCATTGGTAGTCCCAGGGACTCTCATATGAGAGACCCACCCACGCCAAAAGAGGGACCCGACCAGAGTTTCTCACTGCAATTCTTTCCTTGCACGTTCTGCTCTCTGCTCTTCCCTTCTCACTTTCCTTTATTTCAGTGGTGAGAAATAGAAGGGAGAAGGCAGAGGGTAAAATCATGGCTTTGAATAGGATACGGTAGATGGATGGGTGTTGGCGCTATTTTTGTTTTTCTTTGTCATTTCCTTGGGCTTGCAATAGCTCCAAGGCAGTATTGAAAAGGAGAGCTGATGGTGACCCCTTTGGGGCTCAGAGAAGGGCTGTGCCTGCTCAGATAATAGGGTTCTGTTTTGTTTGGTTTCTCCCCCTGATATTCCAATCTGTTCAGTTAAAGGCAACTCAAATGGGGAAACAGCCCTGTGACCTCACAGAGTCTGTATCTGCAGTGTGTCTCAGGGATCGGGCAGTAGCATTGCTGTACAAGAAGGCTAATGTCCAGGTAGGGGTGGAGCTGAGCAAGGTACCACAAAGTCACATGCCATCCCAGGAGCTGCTGCATGGCTGGAGTCTAGTCAGCTGACTGCTGGACGTGACCAGACAAGTCATTCTCTCATCCTTTACATGAGATTGCAGATTGCACCAAGAATAAGACCCTTAACTCCCGTTCTTGCCAGATATCCACTTTTAATCGAGGTCCACAGTACTGCCTCTCACTCAGCTTATTACGGTGGAAGAGATAGTTTCTTTCTTGCATCCAGTTGATATAAAATGCAAACAAACCAGAAAGAAAAAAAGAAAATTCTGTATAACTGTGTAAATAGCTGCCCATTAGAATTTAGCCGCAGACTCTCTAAATGGAGTGTAAATTGTGTTGTAATATGAGACCCTGATTAAAAGGAGACCATTGGCTCCATAAAGCTCTCTGTTCAGGGAACTCTGACTGCTCTACTTTACTTTGATGATAATGTTGCAAGTGAAGGACTAAGACTTTACCTGTGCTCTGCAAAGAGTTAAACAGGTATTGATCCAGTGTGATCAATATAGACAGCCAAACTGGACAATTTAATCCAAAGGAACATTTTTTCCCCTCATTAGCTCTATTTTTAAAAATTCCTCTGGATTGGATAGATAATTGTTTTGCCTTTGCAAAAGGTACTTTGCTTTGTCTCCACAGGCTCAAGAGCCAGTCAGGGTAGTGCTCAGATTTCAACATGATCTCTGCAAATAATATCATGTACCAAAAATTCCCTCAGCTACCAACTCATAGGGCTAAAGAGTAGAAATAGTTTGTCGTGGTTTATTAACTTCAAGAAACGGCAAGAATGCCTGACTGCTCTCCAGCTCTCAAACATCTCATTCATCTCTGCAAAGATAATAATAATAATAATAATAATAATGGTATTTATTGTGCTATGTGCCAAGCACTGGTCTAAGCGCTGGGGTAGATACAAGGAAATCAGGTTGTCCCACGTGGGGCTCACAGTTTTCATCCCCATTTTATAGATGAGGGAACTGAGGCACAGAGAAGTTAAGTGACTTGTCCAAGGTCACACAGCAGACAAGTGGTGGAGCTGGGATTAGAAACCATGTCCTCTGACTCCTAAACCACTGCTCTTTCCACTAAACCATGATCATCTCCAAGTCCAGTGGATGAGCTCCGCCCTCTTCCTAACCCTTCACATGCTCTTTACTGCCCAGTTCTGCAGAACAGAACTCTGGTAGAAGCCCTCAGATGTTCATATCCAAGGGTGTAAGTACATCAGAGAGCACAAACTTGGGAGTCAGAGGTCATGAGTTCTAATCCTGCCTCTGTCTCTTGTCAGCTATGTGACTTTGGGCAAGTCACTTAACTTCTCTGCAGCGTGGCCCAGTGGAAAGAGCACGGGCTTTGGAGTCAGGGCTCATGAGTTCGAATCCCAGCTCTGCCACTTGTCGGCTGTGTGACTGTGGGCAAGTCACTTAACTTCTCTGTGCCTCAGTTCCCTCATCTGTAAAATGGGGATTAAGACTGTGAGCCCCACGTGGGACAACCTGATTCCCCTATGTCTACCCCAGAACTTAGAACAGTGCTCAGCACATAGTAAGCGCTTAACAAATACCAACATTATTATTATTATTACTATTCTCTGTGCCTCACCTCATCTGTAGAATGAGAATTAAAAATGTGAGTCCCACGTGGGACAGACTGATTACCTTGTATCTACCCCAGCGCTTGGCACATAGTAAGCCACTTAACAAATACCCTCATCATCATCATTCAATCAATTGATCGTATTTATCGAGAACTTACCCTGTGCACGGCATTATACTAAAGTGCTAGGGAGAGTACAAAACAAGATCGTTGTGGGTAGGGAATGTGTCTGCTTATTGTTGTATTGTACTCTCCCAAGTGCTTAGTACAGTGTTCTGTACACAGTAAATGCTCAATATACGTGATTGAATAAACGAATAATAATGATGGTATTTGTCAAGTGCTTATATGTGCCAAGCAGTGTTCTAAGCGCTGATGAAAACAACAGTTGGTAGACATGTTGCCTTCCCACAACGAGTTTACAGTCTTAGAGGGGAGTATCCAATTTCCCTTTCCCCCACATCAAAGCTTTTATGGAAGAAAAACTTCAAGGACTCTGAGTTGTGTTCAAGCAGGTATGTCAACGACAAGCTTATTGTAACTAGTGTTTCTTTTAGCACTGTTAGGGACTGGGGACTGATGGACAGTTTCCCCTGCTAGTCAAGGCCAGATCAACACTGAGTAATCCAGAGCTTCCTTATATACAATATGGCATCTAATTTAATAAAGAGTATACTACAGGATAAATACATCAGGATAGGCAGCAATAATTCCTTGGGATGAGTTTTTCCCATCCAGCCCCTACCTTGTTCTCGAGGTGATTAAACCCCACCCAACAGCAGTGCCAGGGCTCCTGATTAGATCAAGGAGTAGCTTCATCTTCTTTTCAGCTACCCCTTTCAGAATACCAAAGAACAAAGGGAAAATGTGTTGAGAACTGCTTGCCTTGGTAACCAGGAGTACCCAGAAGTGATCAAGCAGGCCTAGAGATGAAATGGCTGAGAGACAAGGGGAGCAAATACAGGACCTTGATCCTTATGACTTCACACTTACTAAAATCACATCTTCTCCAAGAGACCTTCCCTGGCCAAAACTTTCATTTCTCCTACTCACTCTCTTTTCTGCACCACCTATGCGCTTGATATTCATTATGGACCTGTATCCCTTAAGCACTTGATTTTCACCCCACCTTCAGTCCCTAGCATTTATGAATATATCACTAATTTATTTTAATATCTACCTTGCCTCTAGACTAAGCTGCTTTTGGTAAGGGAATGCACCTACCAACTCTTTTGCATTGCACTGTGTTTTGCACAAAGTAAGAGCTCAGTAAATACCATTCCTTGATTGATCATTCTCCCACCAGCTGGCCTGAGAAAGGCAACTGGGTCTTCAAGGACTTTCAAAATGGTTGTGGGAGAGGTAGAAAAGCAAAGGGGACTGACAGAGACTAAAAGCTCATTGTGGGTAGGGAATGTATCTGTTTATTGTTGTATTGTACTCTCCCAAGCACTTAGGACAGTGCTCTGCACACAGTAAGCACTCAATAAATACTATTGAAATACGGTTGAAAAGAGAGGCCAAAAGAGAGAAAGAATGCAATGTCTACCTCCCCATCTAGACTCTGAGCTCCTTATGGGCAGGGAATGCTTCTACTAACTCTGTTTTATTGTACTTTACCAAGTACTTAGTACAGGGCTCTGCACAGAGTAAGCACTCAATAACTACAGTTTATTGACTGACTGATTGACTGATGAGCAGGACTCAGATAAAGATAACTGTGATCTCCCAAATGTTCAGCAGAGTTCTTGGCAAACATAAATCCTCAATAAATGCCACTGATCATCTGTGATACAAAGAGAAGTTCTTATGAATATCCCTAAGTGACTAGTACAGTGTTCTGCCCATAGTAGTAGATGTTTATTTCAGTGCTCTACAGAGTAGGCCCTCAGTACAGCACTTTATACATAGTAGACACCCAGTATACAAATGGTACAGTGCTCTACCTACTGTAAGTGCTTAGTAATAATAATAATAACAATGGTTAAGTGCTTACTACGTGCCAAGCACTGTTCTAAGAACTAGGGTAGATGCAAGGTAATCAGATTGGGCACAGTCCTGTCCCAAATGGGGATCACATTCTCAATTCCCATTTTACAGATGAGATAACTGAGACATTGAGAAATACAGTGACTTGCCCAAGGTCACACAGCAGACATATGGCGGAACCGGGATTAAAACTCATGTCCTCTGACTCCCAAGCCTGGGCTCTTGTCACTAGGCCAGTATGCTGCTCTGAACAAAATAAATGCTCAATAAATACTGAATATGCTCGTGACCCTGAATTATGGCATCGATACTGGTGGAGAGGTAGGCATGCCATTTAATCAGCAGATCAGATTTAAGGCCTCTTTAAGGAGAGTCAGGAAAACAAAACTAGGGGAATCATATCAGGATTATCACCAAGCTGCCAGTTCAGAAGCGGTTTCAGCCCTTCTCTTTGGTCTTCGGGTCGCTGGTCTGAAAGCAGGAGAAGGCAGAGTTTAGGGTGCAGGAATAGAGCATTTGGCTGGGGGCAGGTGGAACAAGCCAGGCTTTTAGTTAAGGGACCTAAATCACAGGGAAGCAGCATGGCAAAGTGGATAGTACATGGGTCTGGAAGTCAGAAGGTCATGGGTTCTACTCCCGGTCCACCACTCGTCTGCTCTGTGACCTTGGGCAAGTCATTTCACTTCTCTGCTCAGACCCCTCATCTGTAAAATGGGGAATGAGACTGTGACCCCTACGTGGGACCAGGACTGTGTCCAACCTGATTTACTTGAATCCACCCCATTCATTCGTTCAATAGTATTTATTGAGTGCTTACTATGTGCAGAGCACTGTACTAAGCGCTTGGAATGTATAATTCGGCAACAGATAGAGACAATCCCTGCCCATTGATGGGCTTACAGTCTAATCGGGGGAGAAACACTTAGTACATTTCATGGCACATAGTAAATGCTTAACAAATACCACAGTTACTATTATTTGAAGGGGAAATAGGGTGAAAGAACATGGGGACTTCCCCATTTCCCCTCTCTCCTCCACCCACCTCCCCAACCACATACCTCCTTATTTGCACTACTTCCAGCCTCTTAGGGCTTTTGGATTTCAAAAGTCACCACTGGTGGTCTATCCTCAATAAGCTCCTGAGCTCTGTCTTCTCCTCTCCTGCCACTCCCTCCACCCCTCTGAATAACATACCTCCTTGTAGCATCCAGTGGCCGAGACTACATCAGGCCCCTGGTGAATGTCCAGCTGGGGAAACATTTTCAGGGTCAGCCAGTCCTAGGAAGATGGGATGTGCTGATTCATGGTTTGGCACTACTACCAAGGCCTAGGTAATAGTCCTTACCAGCTGATCCACAAAAGTCCTACTGAAATTGGGAACTGCTAGTCTGGAGACACTGCTTAAAATGAGACCAACCTGCAGCCCTTTCTCTGTTGAAGCAACATATCCATCTCAGAAAAGGAAGTCTCACCTAAATCCAAATGTGAAACCAAAATATTTAACAGTTTCCTAGGTTGAAGAGAAAGAAGAAGGAAACATTAGAAGACTCCGTCTCTTTCAGCCAGAGCTTGGTTTCCTCATTTCAAGGTAGTGCCTCCTTTCCAAGCTAGCCACCCTGTCAAAGAAGGCTGCTAAGCCATTTTCCCTTCCTAGTGTGTGAATAGCAGGCCTGGGGGAGCAGAAAATAATTGCCATCAGTGGAGTTTTGTTTATTTTTTGTTTTTTTTTTATAGCATTTGTTAAGTGCCAGAAACCGTACTGTTCATACAATTGAAGCCTAAAATACTATTACTGCTAACAAGTTTATCACGTTAAAAAAAATCCAGTTTGGGCTGAAAAATATTTTTAAAACATATTAAATTTTCCTGTCTGGAGTTTAGTGATAAATAACTACTCTTCCCCCTCCCCACCAAAAAAAAAAAGACTATGAGCCCGTTGTGAGCAGGGGTTGCCTCCCTTTATTGCTGTATTGTACTTTCCAAGCGCTTAGTACAGTGCTCTGCACACAGTAAGCATTCAGTAAATACAACTGAATGAATGAATGAATGAATGAATGAATGAATGAATGAATGAATGAATGAAAGAAAGCAGTGGTGTTCTCTGAAATGGATGTGTTCCTAATGACTTTTAAAATACATAGTATCTAAAAAGTCCTGGAGGAATATCTTACTGTAAAATAGACACATAACAAACTTAAATGGTTGGGGGTGTTAGGGGCGGGGGGGGGGGGCGGGGAAGAGCGGGGGGGAGGTTGGAAGGGGAGGGAGGAGATCGAATATAGCCAAGTTTGAGTTTCTGCGACTAGAGAAAGGAAGAGGATACCCCATCCTCAGAGACTGGATTTGGTTTGAAGCACGATAACTGGCAAGAGAAGAAGAGATCTGATCCTCTTCCCACCCCTGTTTTCTGGGGTGAATGCCCGACAAGGGGAAAAATGGTGTGGGGAAGGGAAGGGGGTGTGTGTGGGTGTGTGTGTGTGTGTGTGTGTGTGTGTGTGCGCGCGCGCATATGTATTGCCTACAAAATACCCGAATGAAACAATACCCACATCAAAGGCCTGCCGGGTCTCTGCACAGAGAGCTCTTTTTTACGTCTCCTCCTGAAGCCTTTGCCTCCTCCGTCGAATAAACATTTCTGATCTAAGACAGCTGGCCGGGCTCAAAGGCCGCCGCGCCCGCTCCATCCTGGAGAAAACGCGATTGATGAATTGAGCAGGCGGATAACCGGGACCAACGGGTGATGGGTTTCTGGTCGCCCAGCTTCAGATCTTCTCCCACCCCTCCGCCTTTCCCCCAACCCTCTCCTCCCCTCCCCTCACCCCACCCCAGGCCGGCGTGGCCGCTTCATTCTTCGCTTCCACTTTTAACACCTAATATTATCGCCTAATCCTGAGGATGGTTTCCAGACAACCTTCATGCAAAGAACAAAGTGATGGTTTTCCTCTTTTCCAGGCAGATTTTCCCTGTTTCCCCCTTCTTTCTAGGACAAAGAGGACCTCCAGAAAAAGGAAGAAAGAAACAGAAAGAGAGAGAGAGAGAAATCCTTCCTTCACTCTATTTCCCCCTTTCTAAAATTCGGGACAGTAGGATGGTGGCATGGGGAGAATAGACCAGGTTGTTTAAGATCCCAAGGAAAGAAAATCGAGTTTTCCGAGTGTGTGAGTGAAAAGCTCACCCAGGCGAGGCTGCCTATAAAATAGCCATTTATTTTAATATTTAAAAACTCCAGTGATAAATGTCCATTATCAATCATCAGCATAAAGTGCCTGAGCCGTACAAGTTTTTCTCTTTACAAAACATATTGGAATGTCTCTCTCTCTCTTTTTTTTTTACACGGTTCCAAAAAGCCAGCATTTCACTTTTCGATTGAGATCTGTCACCAACACACACAGAAAAAACAGACTTAAAAGTACCACTGAAACCACGTTGTGCAGAGCGCCAGCTTGATTTATTTCCTCCGTTCTCGCTGTGTGTGTATGTTTGTGTGTGTGTGTATTTAAATAGTCCGCATTTTACAACTCTCTCCCTAAGGCACCAGACCACAAATAGAAACGAAGTCTACGAGTCCGTTGTAGAGTGAATATTTATCAGTCCAGGGTGTCGGAGACCTGAGGCTCCTGGAATTCTGGCGAGCGGCTACGGCGGGTCCGGATTTGGGGAGCTGCGAATTGAGATTGGGGTGGAGGAGGCCTAAGGATGGGGGGGGGGGGCGCGGCGGGGAAAGGGAAGGGTAGAGAGTGGGTGGGGAAGCAGGAGAGAGTCGGGAAGGGTGAGGAAAAGGAAGAAGGGAGAAAGGAAGGGAGAAAGGAGAACTAGATAAGGGGGGGGCAGGAGAAAGGGACAGCCAGAGAGAAAAAGTAAGGAGGGGGAAGAGAAAGAGGGAGAGAGAGGGGTATTTTTTTCCCTTAAATCTGCAGGGAGGGAGGGGGAGGACGAAAGGTGATGTGAATCCGAAGAAGTTTCTCAACGGTTCTCCTGGATCCTTTTCCGCAGTGTAAGAGTTACAAGCTTATACAGTTTTTTTAAAAAAAAAACAAAAAAACAAAACAAAATTAAAACGTATAAAATAACAATAGGAAAAAAAAGTAATACTTCTGAAAGTTACGCTGCGGTGGCTTTCCAGTCCGGGGAGCTATCTGTCCGATACGAGAGCACCACCTTTTGGTACAAAGTTCCTGGAAGCCACACGCCCGCGGGCTCCCTGGCTTTTGCCCCCACGGGATCGCAAGTAGGGAGCCAGCCAGGTGGGGAGCTACTTGGGGAAGAAACGTCCCGCTTCCCCGGTGGTGCGAGGAGCTTCGATCCGTTTGGAAGTGGGCAAGCCTAGGAGGGCCGGAGCGGGGTACGGACAGGGGCAGGGGTGGTGGTGGTTGGGGGCGGGGGGTGAGGAGGCTATCGGGACTTCTGGGGATGATTAACATTTGATTTTGGAGGGTTTGAGGTCCTTGACTTGCGTGTGCAGTGTCTTGTGGACGGCTAGAGTCCTGGACTGGCAAAATCCTTTCCCGCACTCTTGACACTTGAAAGGTTTTTCTTTAGAGTGGATGTATCTGAGGAAGGAGGAGAAGGAGAGGGTTATTCATTCAATCGATCGTATTTATTGAGAGCTTACTGTGTGCAGAGCTGGCTTACAGAAATCTCGAAGATCGACGAAAGAGGGAGAGCCCTTCTGCAATACTCCACCAACCCCCGACACCCACTTATTGCACCAGTCCCTCATCCCTCTCCAGAGGGAGCAGAATCCGAGCACGTGGCTCTCCGGAGGGTGGGGGGTTGGGACTGGGGTGGGGGCGGGCTTGGGGGGGTTATAGGCCGGCAAGAGTTTAGGGGGTTTCCCGGCCTGGAGCCGGAGAAAGTGCTAATCACCTGGATGGAACCCAGAGGTGGATTGCTTCAGCCTGCAGCTCTTCCACCTGCCCACCCAAATCCCACGCCCCTGCCCCCCCACCCCCCCCCCCGCAGCCAAAGAAAAAGATTATCCTGAAAATTTTGACGGTCGAACTAGTGGGGGTGGGGTTACGGTGTCAGAGAAGAGAAAGAAATGACCTAGGAAGCTTCTCCAACTACGTTTTCCGCGATGGGTGAATGGGAGGATGTAAAAGGAGACTCCAAACTATGAGCTCATTGTGGGCAGGGATCGTCTTTCTTTATTGCTGTATTATACTTTCTCAAGCGCTTAGTACAGCGCTCTGCACACAAGAAGGGCTCAATCAATACGATTGAATGAATGAAAGGAGAGATCACGAAAGCCCTCTGGTTTCGGTGGATAGCTGACAGACCGATGGTTTATTCAATCGAGCCCAGGGGCTGTGGTTTGTTGCATGGGCCTCTTAAGGATGCCCTCTTCTAGCCGTACATGCTTGGGGCTAGGGAAGGAGAGGTCAGGGGCGCCAGGGGCATCCTCTCACTCTCCCGACCCCAGAATAATCCCCCCCTAACATCCCCGGTCTAATTCCATGTCGTGTCCCCTCAACCCCGAACTCCTCGGGGGTCTCTGTTAATGGTACCTGTTAAGCCCTAACTGGGTGCTAAGCGCTCACCTGTGGTCTCGGAGATGGTCCTGCCTCCGGAAGGCCTTGTGGCAGATGTCGCACGTGTAGGGCCGCTCGTCCGTGTGAGTCCGCTCGTGGATCAGCAGGTTGTAGGACTTGGTAAAGTGACGGCCGCAGAATTTGCAGACGAACTCCTTCTTGGTCTTGGACGGCAGGCGACCCCGCGTGGGCTTTTTCTCCGGCGACAGCTTGGCCACGTCCAGCAGGGAGCCCAGCCCCGGCGGCGAGCCCTGCCCCTCGCCCTGCCCCAGCTTGGAGGGGTCTTCCTGGGTGGCGGCCAAGGCCAGGTTGGCAAAGTCAAAGCGGGGCTTGGTCTTCGAAGGGGCGCCCCCGGCCTCCTGCTTCGGCTGGATGACGTGCGGGAACCAGGGGAAGCCTGGCAGCTGGAAGCGGGCGTCCACCAGGCTGGACACACCCCCGGGCACCTTGCAGAAGGAGGAGCGGGGCAGGTGCATGGCCGGGTAGCCCAGCGTCCACTGATGCAGGTGCACGGCGTGCAGGGCGCTGAAGCCGTACAGGTTGGGCAGGTGGTCCGAGGGCACGGCGGGTAGCCCGTTCACCGCCTGCAGGAAGGAGTAGTTGGTGAGCTGCAAGGAAGGGTGGATGGGCACCGGCGCCGGCAGGGTTTTGCTGCCCATGGTGGTGGCTGAGAGCCGCGGGGAGAGAGTCGCCGGCCTGAAAAGGAAAAAGCGGGAAGGTGGGGTGGGTTGAGGAAGGGAGAAACGGGATGGGGAAAGGGAAGAGACATGGGGGGGGAGCGGAAATTCAGTGCTAAAGTATTCGAGTGACTGTCTCCCCCGCTATCTGCTAATCTCACATTTATTTCCTACTCTATGGGATTTTCCCAGGCGCTTAATATATACGCAGTGAGTGCTTAATAAATCCTCTTCCTCGGTGGATAGAATTCCTCTTCCGCATCCCACCGTCATTTCCCCGAGCAACCATCCCAGACCCACCCGCTCCCTTTTCCTCGAGGATAATTGGCCTACGCTCGTCGAAAGAAACGGGGTTCATGAAAAGGGGTAGCATCGGATGACTCGGGTACAACTCTCCACGGCAACAAGAGCCGCAAACACAGGAGGAAATGACCAGACATTTAAATTCCCAGATGAATAACAGAAAGAGGTAGAAATACACTCACACACACGGGGGAGGATGGTCTCTTGACCCATAAACCACCAAGGGGATTGATTCTCTGCTCCCGGGAACTGAGATGCTTTCCTCCTCTCCCCCCATAAACCACTGAATTCCGGCCTCACGTTTTCCTTTTAAAATAGAGCCCAGACGGGTGTCACTTTGCGGACTTCAAAGGCGCCTCCGTCTGCAGGTTTATCATTTCATGATATCCCAGTTCAGTAGGAGGAGGAAGGTCATTCGAATGCCCCCCGGTCCGCCCCGTCCACAGCCGGTCACCCCCACGCACCCTCAAATTCACCTCTAAGCCCACCCACCACCCGCCCAAGCTCACCCTCTCCCTCATCCCCGCCCTCACGCAACCCCCCAAAACTTGGGCCGCTTCACCAGCAATGGACCGAACTCACCCCAAGCCCACCGCCCGCGCTGTCCCACCTCTCGGGCTCGCTGGGTGACCTGGCAGAGTAGCCTGGAAGGCCAGCCGGCCCCACCGAGGTAGCCCAGCGGTGGAGGGCTCCCTAAATCGAGGCAAAGTCCATTTCCAAGAGGAAAGGAAACGGACTCTAGAAAGTTGCAAGGCCTAATGTCTGAAGCAGCTCGGCTCGGAGCAGTGGAGTGGGGAGAGGGAGAGGGAAAGGGGAGAGGGGAAAAGGGAGAGGGAGGTAGAGAAGAGCAGGACGAGTTCCCCTTCCCCTCCGCGGAGACCCTGCGTTTAACTTCGCCCTTGAGTCGTAGCTGGGATTGAGTGGCCTGAGGGATTCATGTTTTCATCCAATCGTATTTATTGAGCTCTTACTGTGTGCAGAGCACTGGACTAAGAGCTTGGGAAAGTGCTATAGCAATAAAGAGAGACGATCCTTACCCACAACGAGCTCACAGTCTAGAGGGGGGAGACAGGCACCAATACGAATAAACAGACATCAATATAAATAAATAAAATTGCAGATCTATACATAAGTGCTGTGGGGCGGGGAGAGGGGGTGAAGAGCAAAGGGAGAGAGTCAGGGTGACGTAGATGGGAGTGGGAGACGAGGAAAAGTGGGGCTTAGTCTGGGAAGGCTTCTTGGAGGAGATGTGCCTTCAGTAAGGCTTTAATGCGGGGAAAAGTAATTGTCTGGAGGATTTGAAGAGGGAGGGCCTTCCAGGCCAGAGGTAGGACGAGGGCCAGGGGTCGGCGGCAAGAGATCCCAGTTGCGGGATGCCAGCTGCGGCATGCCAGCTCCCTGCCCCCGCCGGCCCAGCCCACCCCCGCCGTTCTCCCCGGGGTCTCCTAGACCGGGCCGGCAGAGCAAGCTGGGCCCGCTGGCCTCAGCCCGCTCCTACCTGCGCGGGCTTTGATCTAGGGAGGGCACCCTGAGCAAGGCCGCCTCTCAGCTCACCCCACTGCCCCGGAGAAAAAAATAAAACAATAAAAAGGCAATCCCAGGACAGTAAAGCCGGACCAAAGAAAAAAGGAAATGAAATTGATCCCATTCTGTATCTGTCTTTGTGTCTTCCTAAATGTTACTGTCTTTTTTTATTATTTCTCAACCTTTTCTGTTTTTCTGTATGCATCTCTGCCTGTTTCTACCGCGGTGTCACTCTCCTATTCCTCTCCCTACACACACAAGCACACTCACTCACTCACACACACACACACACGCCTAAGGGTCAGTCACCCTTTCAATGACTGCCAGACGACCGCCGCCCCTGGACCCAAAATACCCCCGCAGGGAACACCCTCACTGCGAATCATACAACCTTCGTCTAACTATTGGAGAGACTCTCGCCGGGGGATGAATTAGTCCCTGCCTGCCCCGCACCGTCCTGCATCCCCACCTTCCCTCTCTTCCTGAGTTAACCGTTTCCCCGCCGGAGAGTCTCCTATCTGGGAAGAAGGGCCTCGTCCGCGTTTGCAGGCTTCCCGATGAAGTCTGGGCTCTGCCGGGCCAAACTGGAGCAAGTGTGAAAATCGTCTAACCCAGGGCAGAGATGATAACTGGGCCCCCTCGACGCCAATCTCTGCTTGAAGAATTTCAACGCTTTCTTGGCTGCGCCCTCTCCCGTCCCGGGATATTAGCCTGGGGCCTGGCGGGGCCGGGACGGAGGTTTCAGCTGGGCCGAGTGCTGACAGTGACTCCGTTCGTCACCCCGAAATGAACCACAACAACACAGGAAAACTCCTCCCTGCCCAGATGACCCCGCTTAGCCTCGAGAACCCCTCTGGAGTCTTTTTCCCAACCCAATCAGGCCCAACCACACCCAGGACCAGGGGACAAATCACTCTCTAGCCACAAGGAAGTACAAATTATCCACCCCAACCTCCATTGTGAGAACGATTTTGGTTTCTGGCAGGGGTTTGGACGCGGGGGGCGGAGGGGAAGAGTGCGAGGAGGAGGGAGCGTACAGGTAGTCACAAGTTTTCTCCTCTCGGCAGACACCCAGCCAATAGTCAATCTCAGCCTACGATGGGGGAAATTTCCCAGATCGAACCCGCTCACGACACATCAGATACAAGCATTCGGAATCAGAGGAGCGAATTCTGTAGAAGAAAGAGAGCAGAGAGGTTTTCTCCAGGCATCAAAGCCCTCTCCATCTTCTTCGCTGCCGACGGGGACAGCCACGCTCTTTGATTTCGGTGTTACCGCTACCTTTAATTCTGGTTCCTGTAAACAGATCTTTATCTCTCTCCTTTTCCACACCCCTGCCCCTTCCCCAGAAGAAGGGTCTGGGTGTTGGTTGTTTGCGTTTCCAGCTTTCCCCTTTCCCCTTCCCCCTCCCGAACAACAGCCAGGCACATTGTTATAAAGCGGTTCAGTTTTACACACATAGGGTGTGTAAACGAGAACTAATCACTCTTTAGCGACCGGTCCGGGTGGGCTGAAAGTTAAGCGCCTTTCTTCCCCCGCCTCTGCCATACTCTGCCAAGAATCTCCCCTAGAACATAAGACCCTTGGCATTGCTCTTGAGCCATTGTGGGTTGGAGGGTCCCTGCCCCTTGACTACTGTGTGCTGGAGGGTGATTGAGCGGAATGCCTCCTTGTGTATCTGGGGCCAGGTGGTCCATTGATAGTTCTTAATAATAATATTTCCATTAATAGCTATTATGGTTGATGATGATCATTATTCGTTAAGCGTTTACTACGTGTGAAGCACTGTTCTTAAACGCTGGGGTAGATACAAGTCACTCGGATGGACACGCTCCCTGCCCCACATGGGACTCACCAGGTCTAAGTCCTAGACCAATAATTCTTTTTGAGACTTTGCTATTCCCACCACATCCTGCCGTGGGCTAGACATTATTTCTCCGTTCGAATCCGAGTGGCCTCTCTCAGCTAGGACGTTTTCAGGGACCGAGTGTTTCCGAGCGGACAGGACCCAGGAATGGATGTCTCCCTAGATGGCTTCCGCATGGAATGGGATTTAGGCGAATTATTGGGAAAAGTGTATGAATTTTTCCAAAGCGGACAAAATAACGGAGATAGAAAGGAAACAAACAAACAAACAAACGAGTCCTTAGACTACAAACCCAGAGAAATTGAATACAATTTAAAACTTGCCACCCAGGCCCACCTGTGAACTCAGTGAAATAAATTCAGCTCTCCAGCCTCGGGAAATAATCGAAAACCTATTGCCCTGAACGGTAGGCTCCAGTATAAATCTTTTCGATATTGTAGTCTAAATATTAACCGGCCTGTTGGTTGTTCGGTAAATTACGTTGTACTTCTGGCAAATCGAAGAGCTGTAGTAGACGCCCGTACTTAGGAACGGGCTGAGGATGAAATTCTAATCGTAAAGAAATTCCTTTCACTTTTGGAGTGCATGTGTATAAGTTGTGTGTTTGTATATATGCTTACATATGTGCGTGAGTTTGTGTGTGTGTGTGTGTGTGTGTGTGCGTGCGCGCACTTTTTCACAGCAGCGATGGGCTGGAGTCCCCAACTACGGTATTTACCCTCGCTTTATTAAGGGTATTAATGGACTGTGCAGAATCTATTCTAGAGACTTATTCTGGTCTAATTGAGCGTGAAAGAGTTAATTGCTTACATTAATGAGGACTGGGAAAGTTCCATCAGCTTGCGCCCTGGGTATCTCTGCTCAATCCTTATAAAATCATCATTCAAATTTTATCACAACCATCAGCGGTGACAGGCGGCTGGACCACCAGCGCGAAGGCTGATTAATACCGTCCATTTCGGACTCCAGTCCAGCCGTCCCCCGCAACGACACTGGATTTCGTTCGGCCCGGTTTTTTCCTTCCTCTCTGCCCAGATCCTAACGAAACAAGCGATCCCAAGGTCCCTCTCCCGGACCCGCACAGGCCGGTTGAAATGCTGCGGCGGCAGCTGCTGCTGTGTGGCCGCCGTCTGCCCTACTTTCCCGCGGCGGCTGCAGAACGTGTTAAGGAATCTTAGGGCTGAGCGCGTGTGTCTGCGCCAGGCGTCTGTGCCCCGGCAACCCCAGGACCTTGAAACTATTTTTTTCCTTTCTTTTGAATTATTCAGAGAGAGAGAGAAAAAAGGATGGAACAACAACAGAAAAAAAAGATTTGCCCTTGGTAGGGGCTGAGTTTTCTCTTTGAATTGCTTCTGTTTAGCCCGCACCCCAAACCCTTTCCTCGTCATCTTCCGAGGACTGGAAATGCTATTTCATTCCTACCACTAAACATGAGCATTTTGGTTTAATGGGGCTTAATGAAAAACAGGGGCAAGAGCAGTTAAGCCCCCTCCCCTGAGCGCCCCGCCTTCCACCCATTCACCCTCCCCCCACACACATACATTTATACACCTACCCGCACACATATACACGCACATATTCACAGGCATTCCCACGCACCCGTCTATCCATTCAAGTAAAATCTATTCTGGCCCACGCATCCGTACATCCACAAAGTCGGCACGCATACACATTTATGCGCACGTGTGCACACGGTTACACGCACACGATCTTCTGGCTGCCTCGGACTCGTCTGCCGTTGAATGGAGGGGACCCCAAGCCTCCCCCCCCCAACTCCCAGGGCCACAGTGGGAGACCAAAGCCCCTGTAGCTCCTAGGATGGCACTCGCGGAAGGGGATCGAGGCCTCCCGGGACTCCTGAGTTCCCTGGGGAATCCTCAGGACGGTCGGGGGATGGGGACGGGGGGTCGAAGGGTCGGGGTGCTCGGGCAAGGTCCCCGGGTTGACCCTCTCGAAAAGCACCAAGTCGGATGGGGAAAACTGGCGACTGGGGCAAGGCTGGGTGCACCTGTCCAGGGCACCAGCCCAGTCCATCCCGCAAAACTCTGGGCGCGCTTTTCTCCTTACTCCCGGGAATTTGCCTTTGGGGTCGGGGCGGGTCTCTTGGACTTTGGGGATGAAGAGTAGCGGGGAGGCTTTCCCCCCCCCCCCAAATTCCAGGTGCCCTTTCACAAGCCCTCCCAAAGGGCCGGGCTCTGCGGACCGGTGTCCTGAGAGAAGGCGATCTCCGGCCAGCGCGGCCCAGGCGAGGAAGCGGCCCATCTTTCCCTTCCCCTCCCCTCCCGCTTCCCAGGGCCTCTCCGGATCCCATCAAAGGTATCTCCCCGTGCACCCCATTCCCCCACCCCCATCAAAGATAATTTTATTCCCTTTCTTCAAATACCATTATTATTATTATTATTATTATGAATTCGCTCAACCGACCCCGGCGCGGCCCCTTCCCATCCGAGTTTTCCGGGATGGGGGGAGAGAACCCGAAAGCAGAGGAAGAAAACCAAACCAAACCAAACAAGAGAGAAAGCAACATCTCCCCCGGACGTGGAGACCGAGAAACTCCCTCAGCAGGCTCTGTCCGGGAACACTAAGGCCGGGGGAGGGCTCGGGAAAGGCGGATGGACAGTCGCCCCGGCAGCCAGACAGGCAGCCGGACAGACGGACGGGAGGAGGGAGAAGCAGCCCGCTCGAGGACCGGCCGGCGGGGAATGTCCTTGGGAGTGCGGGGGTCCTCGGGGTGCGGGACTCACCTGGCTTCGAGCCGCGCTCCGTGGCCGTCCCGCAGTAGAGTGTCCGGCGTGGGAGCCCCGGGGCCGGTCCCGGGGCAGGGCAGAGGCGCTGGCACTGGGCGCAGCGCTCGCCCCGCCTGGCTCCCGGCTCTGGGTCCTCGGTCGCCCCGCCTTGGGCTCGGCCAGATCCTCGTGGGGGGCGAGGGGAGGGAGGAGGGGGGCGAGCCCGGGGCCCAGCGTCCAGGGGGGAGGGCAGCCCCCTGCCCACCCGCTGGCCCTCCTGCCCTTCTGCCCGCCTGCCTCGGGGGCACTGTGGCTGCCAGCCGGGGGAGACCGAACCGGGGAGAAGCCCAGCTCCGGCTGAACTGATCCCCGCGCTCCCGGCCGACTCTTTATTTTAACCCTCCCTCCCACTCCCCCCCTCCCCTCCCACCCCCCCACCCCCCAAAACCCGGCCCCGCGCCTGCGCACTAGGGCAGGAAAGTTTCAGCGCTCGGGGCTGCTCTGCAGCCAGAGAGGTGCGGGGAGGGCGGGGGGATGGGGTTGGGGGGGAAGGCGAGCCGGGGGACCCCCCCTTCCTCAATCCCCTCCCCAATCCCTTCCCCAATCCCCCTCCCCTCCCTCCACTCCCTCCCACCGCCCCCAGCCTCCCTTCTCCCGCTCCCCGCCAGCGGCAGCCCGGACTCTGGCCTGCGAGAGAGGGAGTCCCGCCTCTAGTGTGCGGGGAGTGGGAAGGGGGGCTTCATAAAGGGGGGAGACTTTCCCCGGCCAAACCGCTCCCCCTTACCTCGAGGCAGGCACGCGCCACCGGGGCCCCAGCAGGAGGTGGGCGAAGGAGTGGGGGGTGTCCAAAACCTTCTGGCCGGGGAGGGGCTGGGGGGGATTTCTCGCTCCTTCCCCCCCGTCCATCTAAGCGCTTAGTACAGTGCTCTGCACCTAGTAAGCGCTCAGTAAATACGACTGAATGAAATTGAATGAATCCGAGACCCCGACCCCCATGCCTCGCTCCTTTTAATAATGTTGGTATTTGTTAAGCGCTTACTATGTGCCGAGCACTGTTCTAAGCGCTGCGGTAGACATAGGGGAATCAGGTTGTCCCACGTGGGGCTCACAGTTTTAATCCCCATTTTACAGATGAGGGAACTTTTCCTCCCCTCCCCACGCTGGAGACATCGCGGCCCCGTCCAAGCTGGGGCAGGTGGCCCCAAGGTGGAAAGAGGGGAGAGGATGGGCAGGAGGGGGCTGAGCGGGACCCTCTACCCCTCCCCAATTCTGGAGGTTGGCTCCCACCAGCCAAAGGAACCCCGGCAGCAGAGGCGTTAACCGAGAATCTCAGCTGCAGAAGTTTTCATCCCCTCCTGTTTGCCGGGATGGGGATTCGGTCTAAACAGTCCCTCGTCCCTCCCGTCCCATCCAACCCCAGGACCCGCCGTTCACTCTACTAACATTCCCCGTCTCCCCTTCCAGCCTCTCCAACTCATTTTGGAAGTCTGAGACTCTCGGAGGGGTGCGGAGCGGACGGAGGGGAGCAGAGACACCAGAATGGGGGAGGACAGGCCCGGGAAGTTGGGGCAGCTGGATTTGGGTGATTTTTGGTGCTCTCAGGGCCGATGCCCGCGTCATGATTCCCATCGCCTCCAAGGAATGCTGCGGGGGTTAGTTGGGGCCGGGTGGGTGGGAGTCGAGGACCCGAAACTCGAGTCTCCGGAGTTTCGAGGAATGGCAGGCCCCTAGGGGGGCGGGATTCAAAGGCTTTTCTGGAGAAGTTCTGCCTTCACTTGGGGGGGAAGAGGGGCTTCCAATCCACCTCCCTCCCCGGCCCTTTCCCCGCGCTTTCGTCCCCGAAGAAAGCCACCTCCTCCCCCGACGGCCGTCCCTATGATTTTGGGATCCTGGCCGGCACGTTTTCAGCCTCGAGTGGGAAATGGGAGAGTGACCAGCGCTTGGCTCCAGGGCTCCCGGCCGGCCCGGGTCAGGGCGAAACCAGATCCGCTGCTTGACCTCCAGTTGGGAGCACAGACTCCCCCCATTCCGCCTTCCTCCCTCCTTCTCTTCTCTCCCTTGTCCCCCAGACCCGACCGGCTCCCTTCCCACCCTCCAGACTTCGGCCCGAGGACCACACGACCCGGCAGTTTCCACGGCTGTGGGGTGGGGGGACCCACAGTCCCCTTTGACTTCAAGCTTTTCCACTTAATTTCTTCTCGCTCCCAGCACGACGCCTCCCCGCTTCTGCAAGCCCAGAGCCCCCACTTTTATGTCCGCAGACGTTTGCATCCGTTCGGAGCTGATGCCTTCACGGAAAAACAGCAACAACAATTAACACTACGGGGACTTGGGCCAGCTGAAAGTGACTCCTCTACTTCCTCTCTCTTTCCTCCGAGCTGAAAGGATAGGCAGCAATAAAACTCGCAAGTGGGGCCCGCATCCACCACGCCCGAACCTCGTTCGGACGGAGCCTTGGCCGAAAGCGCCTTATTTTCCGGATTTCGACGGGTAAATAATAATAATAATAACGATGCTATTTGTTAAGTGTTTACTATGTGCCGAGCACTGTTCTAAGCGCTGGGGTTATCAGGTTGTCCACGTGAGGCTCACAGTCTTCATCCCCATTTTACAGATGAGGTAACTGAGGCCCAGAGAAGTTAAGTGACTTGCCCAAAGCCATCCAGCTGATGAGTGGTGGAGCCTGGATTAGAACCCACGACCTCTGATTCCCAAGCCCGGGCTCTTTCCACTAAGCCACACTGCTTCTCTAAACGAGCTAGACGGCATTGGAGGGGTTTTTCCTTTTCTCCCCCCACTTCTGCTAGCAGTGTTTTGAATGTCCACCCGGTCGACCGTTTAATGCACATCCCTGGCCTCCGAGCAATGTTCCAGCCTCAGCTCCAGCTCCCTTAGATTCTTTTGAGTTCCAGCGGAGATTCCGGACCACTCTCCCGCATCCTCTCCGAAACGCGCATTTGCGGTATTGACAGCCTCCCCCAGTGAGTCCTATCATCGCAACACCTGAGCCAGAGGATCGCAACTCCCTGTGCCCCCTTCCCCACAGCCCGGGCGAGCTCTCTGCCGTCCATTAGGGGAGAGTTTAATGAGATCCATAAAACGGAGGGGTCTGTTTCCAAATGCGGGAGAGATGGACGGCCGGGCTTGAAGAAATGACAGCCGAAAAGGTCTCCATCCTTCGAAAGCGGAGGAGTTGGAGGGGGGCAAGAGGGAGTCAGTCCCCGTTTCTCAGGTGAAATAACCCGCTCGTCTCCCCTCCCCACTCCCTCACACACCCAAACCCAACGCAACGGCCGTTTGCTACCGTTGGAGATTTTTAAAAGAAACGGGAAAAAAAAAAAGAAAAAGAAAAGCCCCTTCGGAGTTTATCCGATAGGAGATTCATCTCTAGCCCCTCTTATTTCCCGGTAGCGAAATGGAGTTGGCTGATCTGTTCTTCCAGGATCCCACTCGTTCCCGCTCCCTCAGCGGGCCCCCCAATCAATCACTCAATCAATCAAATAATCAAGTATTGAGCGCTTACTCTGTGCAGTGCAATGTACTCAGAGCTCGGGAAGTCCACAGATTTGGTAGACACGTTCCCTGCCCACAACGATCTTACAGTCACTGCAACGGCCGTTGCAGGAGTGAAACTGCCCCGCACTTTATGGACTATCTGGAAGCCAAGCTAGACCCCCCTCTCTGTTGAACAGTCTCAAACGCGGGAAAGATATATTGGTAGTCTGAATACTTAAATAAAACCAAAACATGCACATACATCTACTTTCTGCTGAAAGGTTTCCCCCTCTGCCCTTCCCCTTGGGTTTCTTCTAAAGTTGTCTAAGGAAAGAGTTTGCCGGTTTGAAGGGAATATTGCGCTACCCCCTTTCGTCTCCCCCAGTGAAGATCTGTTTGTCCACATTAAACTCTTAATTCTGAGCATCAAGGAAGAGCCATCATAGGGATTGCACTGCGCAACCAGATTCTAAAATTACCTCTTCCTTAGAGGGTGTTTTCAATTTCTCTGAGATTCATAGGAGGGTCATATTAAAGAGCGGTTTAGGGGGTCCCGGAGTGGACCGTCGGCGGGATTTGGTTGGTCAAGCCCGTGGGCTGTGGGGCAGGGTCTGGTTGCAGGTGATCTGAGAAATCGGGAGAGGGCAAGGGTGTGGGTAAACGCGGCTCCTGCGCTTTTAAGTACAGGAAAAGAGATCGGATTTTGCCCCCCGAACTGCACCGACAGCTGCATCCTACGGGGGTCCGTCGGATGCCCCGAGATGCGTGCGCGGTGGATGGCAAAGTGGCCGGGATATGCAGGCTCCGGGCTGGAAGCCTCTGAGCTTGGCAGTGCCCCCGTGACGGCTTGAGCAGCGGGGTACCACCCCGTCGACGGATTGCCCTGACGGATGTGTGGAGGGGCAACGGCAGACAGCCTCAAATCCCCCGAGAAAGTGGAGTGTGGGGTGACCACAACGAAAAAAGAGCTTTTCCGGACAGTGGCTGGAGGTCTAAGGCTCTGGACTGCGAGGCACGGGGGATGGCAAGGGTCGAGGGGAGGGGGAGGTTGAAAGCAGAAGCAAGAGACCATTGTGGACTCTGGGGATGGTTGCAGAGTACATCACCTTTTCTGAACCCCGCCGGGGGAGGGGACCTCTCCTTTAGATGCTTACGGGAGGACAGTGACGAGAGAGAGAGAGAAGGCGAGTTAGAGAATCCGAAATAGAGAAACTGAGGTGGGAAATGAAGAAGAGAGACAGGGCTAAGGAGAGAGGCATACAGAGAATCAGCGATGGAGAGAGACAGAAAGAGTTAATCAGAGAGGGATACTGACCGAGAGCTATAAGAGTAAGATAATCGGGGAGAGAGATTGAGAGAGACACAGAGAGAGACACAGAGAGGCCTCATCTCCATCTCATCTTTCGACTTCAGGGTAATGAGAAGGGCACGCCCCGCCCTTTGAGGGAAAATTACGTTTCAATAACTCGAGGAGTTTGGAACTTCTGCGAAATCCAGATCTGACCAGTCACTTTCCTATCTTAGCCTAACCCCATCCTCCTTCTGATTGCAGAAGGGCCGAACCGGGAAACCCTCACTCAAACTCCATGTGCCGTCTGACATCGGTCTGACAAGGGGTCCCCCCCCACTGCTCTATGACCCAGCGAGCCCACCACCTCTCCTCTGGCCTCTTCCTTACTAGATCTGTCCGACACACATTAATCAATCTCCTTTCTGCTCAGGTCAAGTCAATCTTCCCCGGAGATCTTGTCCCAAAGAAGGGAGGTTGGGGTGGGTGGGGATGGGGAAAAGATGAGGGAGGAGGAGGAGGAGGTGAAGAAGGAGAAGGAGAAGGAGGAGGAGAAAGAGGAAAAGGAGGAGGAGGAAAAGTAGGACAAGGAGTAGAAGGAGGAGGAGGAAGAGGAGGAGAAGGAGAAGGAGGAAAAGGAGGAAAAGGCGAAGGAGGAAGAGGAGGAGAAAGAGGAAGAGGAGAAGGAGGAAGAGGAGACGAGGAGGAGGAGGAGAAGGAGGAAAAGGAGAAGGAGGAGGAGGAGGAGAGGAGGAGGAAGAAAAGGGGAAGGAGGAGGAAGAGGAGGAGGAGGAGGTAGAGAAGCGGAGATGAACGGAGCTTCGAGGTACCTAGAATCTCTCCATCCGCTAGGAGGGGGGCCCACTTCGGGAAAACCCCACCCCCCTTTCGTCTCCCCCTCCTGACTCCCCTCCTCCCACCCACCTCCGACCCGGCGGTCAAGGGCTAAGTGCCTGGCTCAGCTGACCTTCCCCACAGCCCCCTCTTTAGCCCCCTAAACCTTGCCACCCGGGAATGCAAGGCTCCGAGAGCCCTGGGCGAGAAAAGCCAATAGGGAGCGAGTCCTGCCCGAATCCCAAAGAATTCCTCCTATTCCCGCTTGGTGCCGGCTGATACCGTTCACGAGGCTGGGGATACAGCCCGGGAGTCCCCGAAGACTGGCACTTCCACATCTTCCCTCAAATGCCCACCCCCCACCCTACGGTATACGTTTCGCAAGCAGCAGCTCAGCCTTGCTTTTTTTAGGCGGTATAGCCAAGGACGTTATCTCGGAGGACTGCCCGGAGGGCAGACGGAGAGAAGCAGGCTTCGGCAGGACAGAGAGAAATCTCCAACAATCGGAGTCGCAATAGGAAACCCGTGTGTGTGTCTGTGTGTGTCTGTGTGTGTGTCTGTGTTTAAATTCTAGGAGTGAAACAGAAGAGGAAATGGGGTGGGGTAGACGAGCTCCCTTGCATGTTATATCTCTTTTACCGGCTCTCCATAAAACATTTCGAGAGCAACGGATGGCAGCTTTCTGGCAGATTTCTGGTTGTCAAAAAGGAGACAGCGGATAACATCTGCACTTGTATCATGAAGTATACACATAATCCAAATGTCACAACCCGAACTTCCAAACATTTGAAAATAGAGGTTGGGATTTTTTTTTCCCCTCCACCATTCTGTTAGATTACCTTATGTTTTAAGATGAAACACTTTCAGAAAACTACCCAAAATGGGGGCTGATCCTTTGCGGGTACTGCAGATAAGAGAAAACTTTCTTTAAAGACCTGCCTTACGCTCAGAAATGGAATTTGGTGGGAACACACACACACACACACACACACACACACACCCGCTTTTATTTCGCGGCCTCGAATTCCTAGGTGTATATTTACTGACAATTTTGGGGGTCTAGACCCCTTCTAGAACTTGTGTGTGGAGCCTTCGAATAATCTGTGGATTTAGGCGTCCCTCTGTGTTCATTTAGATGATGGATTGTAATGATTCAATAGTTCCTTTGGAGCCATTATGATCTATCAGGTCAAAATCCAGCTTTCCCTCACAGTTCCTAAGTACTGGTGAGAGTTCTGTGTATGCATTTGTTGGGGGTAATACATCTCGTTAACTTGCAACGTGCTTTAGATCCTTTGGGATGTACTAAAGGCATTAAAATAATACACTACTCGTTGTTACCAAGTTAAATTCTGGGCTGAAAGGAAAGTGAACCGAAAACTGCTCATATTAAATTCTCCTAATTATGGGCCCACTACTATTTTCAAAAATAAAAATGTGCATTTGAATTATATTTTTTCATAGTGGATTTTACCTACGAAATAATGTGCATAACACAGATCTACAAGTTTTGATACATCTAAAATACACTCTCATGCAGATATTCTTTACAAAATAAGTCTACCTATATACTGACAGAAAAGGCATTTTAATAAAGTGTATATCATTTTCAAAAGGCTTTTTTCCTTAAATAAATTAACGTGTATGATTAAATAAAAGGCACAAAAATTCCGAATGCCATAAAAGAACAGGTTCTCATGAAAGAGTCAGAAGAAACTCGTCTTCTTAGGACGAGGAAGGACTTTTATTTTGTCAAGTCCTACTAAGCTATTGCAGGAAAACTCCGTTACAGAGAAATCTCGTGGCATTCACAGACCCTAAAAAATCTAATAAACTGCAAAGGGGTAAACTGGCGGAATGGGAGGAAGGTTAAGAAAGGAAGAGTTTAGTTTTAATTAAAAGTTTCCTTTCAGCTGCTTCAAGTGGATGGTCTGCATGATAGGGTGTAGCTTCGGCTTTTTAATGGACGAGAATAGAGATATTCTTCTTTCAGACACAATCCTAAAGAAAACTCGCCACCTGCTGGTCAGAGATTTGCACATTCTTTCTTTTTTCACCGCTTTTTCGGATACCGAGTTAATAACCCTCTGCAGTAAATTGTTCTTTTCTGGGACTTTTTTTTCTCTCTCGATTTTCAACTCCTTGTCTCTACCGAGGCATTCACCACTTTTAAACCCCACCGTCTTCTTTAAAACCCCATTCCCTCTCCTCTTAAATTTTCAAACCAGAAACTTTCATGCTAAGTAAAGTTTTTCTTTGGGTCTAATGAAATTCTCTTAGAAATGTTTCATTTCTGTTGGGTTTCTTGTTGTAGTACCTCCACAAAACTCCGAAACTGGAGCAGTCTTTCACTTTGACTGGTACTTTTGGAAAAACACGACCAAGAATTTCAGAAATGCCTAGTCTGTTGTTTCTTTCCAGAGCAAATGCTGAGAGCAAAAATAAACCTTAGGTACTGTAGTTCTGTACTGGTATGATAAAGAAGAAAATCAGTGGTGAGAATTCTCACAATTCTCTAAGTGGTAAATAGTGTTTGCAACAGCGGCTGGCGAGACATAATATATAAATATCCTTAGCTTGCCCTCTCACTGCAAAAAGATGCAACAATACAGGACACTGAGCTGTGCGTTGATGTGAAAGTTTTAGAAAATATCCTCTAGGTATTGAAGTCTTGTTAAATTAATCTAGAGAGCAGGCTGGTGAGTCATTAGATTTTTTTTTTCTTAGCCAAACTAAATGCCTGATGCCATCCCCTTTTGTTATTAGAATATCAAGAGATTTGACTGGAACTCCTAATCCTATAAGACTTTAACTAAATATGATACAGAGGGGTCTTCTCCAGGCTTTGTCTATGAAGATCAGAGTCTTTCATTTTTTTCAGGCAGGAAGTGAAGCGAACAAGGGCTGCTAGCTATCCCCAGCAAAGGATAATACCCATTTACTTAAACCAAAAAAAAAGGGGGGGTGGTACTTTTGGCTTTTGTCTCAAACATCTCCTTACATGGCCTAAATAGGGAATCTTAGATCTCTTCAAGACCTTGTGAACACTGGTACTTATCTATACTCACCTATGCAATTTTATAAACATATTTATTACCAGTATTTTAAAAACTATGAACCGATTTTTATAACCAATTTTAAAAAAAGCAGATCTAAACTATGTAGAATTGTTGTTACTATCTCCCAGATGACCTAATATAGGGGGACTAGATTTCACAAGCACAAAATCGAGGGAAGGAATTTCATGAGTCAATGGAAATGCTCCTTTGTGGGTAGGGAATGTGTCTACTAACGCTGTTGTACTGTACTCTCAGAAATGCTTAGTACAGAGCTCTGCACATGGTAAGCACTCAGTAAATACCACTGATCGATGTATACTTCAGAATATTTTGTCTATTGCCTAAAATTAACCCTTCCGCTACTACTATGAGCAAAGCCTTGAAAAACCTGCATGGAAATCTAGGGATTAGGCAACCTTCTTTTTAGGGCAAGTGGGGGTGGAGGCGGTAGGAGTTTAAGGAAGGGGTAGTGACTAGAAGACAGGACAGGGAAAGAAGTGACTTAGGCGATAGCAGTGAAGGAAAAGTGGTAGTGGTAGAAGCAGGAGAGATTAAAGAGCTAATGAAAGCATCTGTTCTTTCTAAACTCTAGTGACCCCTCATGAACCCTTGAATGTTTTCAGAAAAGTCACCTCAATGTCCAGGGAGGAAAAGGAATAAAGTTTGGAGGACTCATTGGTAAGAAACTACCAAACTCTATACTCTCAAACACTAGAGAGCAAGATAAGACCAGTGGGGATTTTTTCAAGATATAAAAATCGGAGAAGAAGTGGGGAGCATTTTCATTTACTGGTTGAAAAATCAGACAGGCTGTCTCCCTCAAAAGACATGATGCATCAGTAGCCGAGCTTCAGAATCCAAACTCTGAATCCACTGCAATGTCCTATATGTCTTTCTATATCATTTCTCCCTGTCTGCCGTAGTTTGACAGCAGGTGAAAACCAGTGTGAATCCAGGCAATGAAGTGAATCCAGGAAATGATAATTATGGTATTTGTTGAATGCTCATTATGTACCCAAACAACGCACATTAGGCCAATAAGAAACAGAGGAGACAAAGCAAAACTCATGGCTAACATCTGAAAGTACCTAGTTTAGTTTATAAAAAGAGAAAATGAGGTCCATGGAACTTCAGGATAGAGATGCAAGTAATGGCAATCCCTCCAAAGGAGACCCCAGACCTTGCTGCAGAAAGAGCCTTCACCAACAATTGATACAATTGAGGGAGGCCTCAAGCATCCACTTGTTCAGCCTCACACACATTCACGAATCAGACAATTATCATCTGAGCCGGCTTCAGACATTTGTCCTCCCTGAGGCAGGGAAAAATGACCTCCCCCATTCTCCCATTCAGTGTGACGTAAATAAATTGCACTGTGTGGGATACGCCAGACTTGTCATATGGAAATCTGTTCACATCCCTGACCCTACAGCTTTTCTCCATTGAGAATGCCTACCAAACCCCCACCCAAACCCTACCTTGCATCCCCCTCCCAAATTCCTGTTCACACAGGTTCTGCTGATGACTGGTCCCATCACTTTCAGGTCTGTTCTCTCCTCTCCTCCCTCGCTGCTCTCTTCTGCTGAGGTACACCCTACACTTCCCTATCCCTTGCTGCAGGCTGCAACCTGCAGCCTGCTCCACTTGCTTTTTTCCTCTGCTTCCTGTTCCATGCTGGCCCCTCCCTGGTTCTTCTTTTCCCCTACCTCCTGGCCACAACCCAAACACAGAGTCTGGCAGTGTGGTCAGCAGACTCTAGGCTTATCTTCCTGGGGCTCAGTCTGGGGGATGTTGAGATGGTCCAGCGTTTTTACTTCCTCCCCACCGTGGGAACTTATGTGACATCTTGGGGTAATTGGTCTATCATCCTTTCTTTTTTGCCCCGGGCAACCCTATTCTCTCCCAGGCCTCAGTCTCCAGACTCCACTGACAAAAAGACAAATATATATGTATTATATATGCAACTATTATATATACATATATATAAAATAAAATTATATGTACCTATAATTTTTATTTCATGTCTTTGTTGATTCAGTGGTTTCTGTATATCTGTTTGGCCTTCTAACTTCCTGCTTTTCTATAATGTTCTTCAGTGCATTCACTGTGTATTTTAGATTGTATATTCTTGGAGGGCAAGGGTCTATCAAGTTAACTAAGCAGTGCACAGTACAGAGGCAAAATCATTTAGGTGCTTAAGAGATACTATTGCATAATGTCAGGGAGCAGTCAGTTTGCTCAAGATTCTTTTCTTTGCCTCCAGAATACATACGTCCCAGAGCAAGTCTCATAGAAATCAGCTTTTACTGCCCTAAATTACAGAAACATTGAAAAAGCTTTATGTAGTTCATTAATTCCTTTTATTTCTGACCCAGCCCCATCTGACCATCATCTGCACTTAGTGACAAGCAGAAAATGACTCCTCTTGTCAGGCTGGTTGGCCAAATAAGAGTGACACAAGGAGGGGATGCCAAAGTAGAGAAAATGATCTTGTTATGGGAACCATTAAAAAACCCAAATTCATCCATTTGGGCTGTCATGTCGCTACGTGTCTTAAAAAAATGTCCGTGTAATATTAGCATGTGTGATGGAATGAGTCCCTGCACTCTAATTTTGTCTTGTGAGTGTTTATGGCAGTAGGACTCCATGATAGGAGCACAGTTCAGATGCAAGAGTTGGAGCCAAGCCCAACTTTGCCACGCTTGCTTGAGACAAGGAGAAGGGCCTGCTGTCTTGAAAAGGCCTTGAGGCATTTGGAATTGTGCATGAAGTGCTTTGGGGAGAGCAGGGAGAGCACATAGATCTCATAGATCGTTCAAATTCCCTTTCAAGGGGAAGGTGCCTGCAAGAGTGTGAGGAGAAATAAGCCACACTCCGTCTGACTCATCCTTTCTGGATCCACCTGCCCTGGGAGGAGGTTGATGTTAGGAAAGGATAGGTGCAGAGGGAGGTGGCTCGGACACTTTTTGGTATAGGACTTTCCATTGTGTAGGCCTTAAATAATGATTTGAAATGTCACCTAAGCTTGTTGAAGGGAATGGCTGACACTGGCGAACTAAGGTGGATGAAATCTAGAATGTTCACCTAGAAAAGGAATTTGGAATGTTTACCTAGGAGACACCACTGAGCCTCCAATATTATTTGGGGTTCTAACTTAAGGGTGGGAATCCTGAGTTCTAACTCCAGCTGGAACATGGTCTCCCTCTCTGTGGGATCTGAGGCAATTCATCTCCAACTTCTGTTTTTCAACCTAAGGAGTCTACAAAAAGTGCATAACTGCACTAACTTTTATTAGTATTCATATTTACATGGGGCCCTACTCTGAGGACCTCAAAGCATTTCCACCTGTCATCATCAGGAGCTCCTTTACAGTCTGTCAGATACAAGATACATATACAGTCTGTTAGATATAAGTAGGTCTCTGGCCAGCTGCTCTGCCGGGACTGGCAACTGGTAACTTGAGTCAAAGATGTAAGTTCCTCTAGACTGTAAGCTTGTTGTGAGCAGGGAATGTGTCCAATCATTGTTCTCTTGTACTCTACCAAGAGCTTAGTACAGTGTTCTGCACACAGTAAGTGCTCAAAATATGACTGAATAAATGAATGAATACAAGATAAGTGCAGGGAGCAGTCCAAGACCTCTCTACATGACATTCACAGCTCTTAGGAAAGCATTTAACACTATCATTAGACCAGGACTCTGGAAATTACATAGCAAATTTGGTTGCCCTGAAAATCTCATTATGATTCTGAAACCACTTCAGAATGAACTGGTCAGAGCAAGGTATGCCATTTTCCATCACCACTGCACTGTTCTAAGCCCTGGGGTAGATACAGGGTAATCAGGTCATCCCATGTGAGGCTTACAGTTAATCCCCATTTTACAGATGAGGTAACTGAGGCACAGAGAAGTGAAGTGACTTGCCCATAGTCACACAGCTGACAAATGGCAGAGCTGGGATTCAAACCCATGACCTCTG